>NC_088979.1:139383569-139994503 GCF_963932015.1 Anas acuta
TACAAAACCTTGAGAGGAATTACCCAAAGAAACTCTTCAGAATTCTTCAGCTTTTTTTTTTTTTTTTGCTTTTTTTTTTTTTTTGCTTTTTTTTTTTTAATGTAAGAGAGAATAGCACTGAACAATTCATTCAAGTAGAAATGTTTCTCTAAGAAGAAGTATTTCTTCTTAAACAGGTGAAAATCTAAAATCTGTGTTGTCTTCTCTGCCAGTTTTATATTGAGTTACCTTGAACGTAAGCCATTACTTTGTCTGTAGACTTATGTTCATCTTTGAAAGCTCTGATATTTCTGGCATTTTGAAGTTCAACTCATCACACAAGTTTAATAGTCTTAAGCAAGCAAAACATCACATAACAGAAGAGTTGGATATAGTAACCACGATTTGTGATGCTTCATTACATGCATGTCAGAACAATTGAGGGTGGCCAAAAACAGCTTGCTGAGCAGTAAAATATAACTTTAAACTCCTCTTTACTTGTAACAAAAGGGCAAGGAAAGTTATGCAAAATTTATTTGAATTCTTAATGTTTTATTAAAAAATAAATAAATCACATTCTAGGCAGCATGCACAATCTTAAACCCGCATGCATAAGCAAATACAGCCATAAGCTAACTTAAGTTTGACTCAAAGAACCCGGCAGCAATACCATAAATACAAAAGAACCGATAAGAACATCTCACAGCCCTCCACCAGAACCTCACCTCACTTCTCAGCTGTGTGGAATTTCCCTTCTCTCGTGGTCTTGGAAGAAGATCCAAATTCCTACAGCTAAATACCAAGTGATATTGGAAAGTTGCAAGTCCAAGAAGGAACGTTCACAGCTTGCTGACTCTCCTGCTATCAACCAATCTTGAGCCCAAACTCCCATGTGGATGTCAACTAAGGAACTACGGATGACACTTTGGTAAGAGGGTCATGTACCTATGTAGAAATATAAAGCTTGTCCATCCTTCATCTAATGCAGGCTCATCTAAGTCTCATGTTAGAGAGAAATTAAAAAAATCTGTAGATATCCCCAACAGACTCATCACCAGCTGCTATGGCTACTTCCAAATAAATATATGATTTATTTAAATTATGATCTCATGTGTTCATGGTATCTCCTAGGAGGTTTCAAAGCATTCCCTCCTTTCTATAAAGTAAATTATTTAAATTAGAAAATGACTATTGATATTTGGTACATTTTACAAGTACTCTTTTGCAGAGGTTTAAAAATCAGCTTCTACCTCTTGACATTCTAAACAAAACAGAAAAAGCCAGGGATGTTTAAGAATAGTTCAGGACTCCAGTTTGCCAAAGGTCTTCCCATGTACCTCACATCTTTACTGTCTTGACTTGGCTTGGAAGCATGATTTTCATCACAGAAGGCCTATGGATTTGGCATTTGCTCAGCTTCTCTCTTTCATATTAATTTTATGGTCATATGTTTCCTTTTCCAACAGTCTTATGTTGGATTTTCAACTCAGCTTTATTTTCAGCACTTGATAATATTCCATCAAATGTTCTAATTCATCCTCTCCCACTGTTGCTGTTTGTCATCATTAGAAGACTGTCTTCCAAGCTTTAAAAATGTGAATACAGAAATAAGTGTAGAGACAGGCCAAATCCTGGTGCCATCTTCCAAGAGAAAAATGTATTCTCCAATGGCACTGGCATTATCATAGCAGAAATTCAAAGAAGGTCTTTCTATTTTTATATTTTTTTCAAGTAACATTGGAATACTACATGATTTGGAGACAAATACAGCATAAGTCTGATTATTTACCAGGTAAGTTACAATGAACAATCATTTTTGAAGATTTTAATCAAATATTGCTTTCACTTTTTTTTTTTTTTTTTTTTTTTTAGTCCTTCTGGTTATTTTGAATTCTATGTCTTTAAGAAAAAAATGCAACCATACCATTCACCTCATATGCCTTGGAGCAAATACTGTTACAGATGGGTTTGTATCAAGCATTAAGCTCAGGAGAACATGGGATATGGAACTGACCTTTTGCAGCTAATGGTGATTTCACAAACCACATAAAGGCTTCCAAGCTGATGTCCATCATACTTATAGTAAATCAAACACCGCTCCAGAAGTCCAAGAGAGAAAAATCATTCATCTATTACCTTTGACCAAGTAAAAGGACTTTTCACCCCTTTTCATTTATGTAAAGAAAAAATGAATTTCAACATACAGCTTGCTGCAGTGTTCTCCTATGGATGCTGTGGTTCACTAATCACTCTCAAAAATAATTATTTCTGTCCATATTCCCTTAGGTTTTCATTAAAGAAATATACCATTACATACTTCAAAAAAGCCCTTGTTTTAAAACGAGTGTATTCCCTCTTCAGAAGTTTCCTCCTGGCCTATCAAAATATGTGCGATTTTTTCATAGAAATGAGATTATGAAATATATTATATATTTAAATGCCAGTTTCTGAAGTCACAGCCATGACCCTGTGCATACATATTTCTAGTATGTGCCACCACCTGTTCCATAAGCTGTCAGGTGCAAAGTGCATGTACATAAGTCACTATTTTAAATGTCAGAAAAGGGCAGTATTTCTTAAAAGCGATTAGCAAACTGGATGGAAAAGAAAATGTGTTTGTCTCTGCCCTTCAGTCAGGCTTACTTGTAACATACTATGGTCCTTATTACTTCATGAAAGAGTCCTGGGGGTCACCTAGTTTCTGCAAGGAAGGAAGGCACAGAAGACATCAGCAGGGGCTCCCACGACAGGTGATGCTTAGCACCAGTGCTTGTAGCTCTGGGAAGGGCTTCTTGAAAGGAACAGTTAGCCAAAGCCATCATGGCTTTCTTACCGCCTCAGCAAGTGCACTTGAGGGCGTTGCAAGGATGGCAAAGTCCACTCAAGAAGCACCAAGATGGTGAAGATCCAAGCCTATAGAGGCAGAAGACAGCTCAAAGTCCCATAGACAGTTTCCCTATGAGCAAGAAATAGACCACAGACAAATGATTTACAAGAGGGTGGTGGGGCACTGACCTTTATCCTTGGAAGAGAAGACAGAATTTAGACCATATATCCCAGTTGCTAGGCATATTTACCCATGTACCAAATGCTGAGTTGGGGATCCAAATCTCCTGATTTTGATCTTGATCTGGAATATTTGGTTATAGAAAGTTATATATTATTGCTCTGGGTCTGCACAAATCATCTCTGGCACTTTAAAACATACAGTCAGAGGTAATTTTCTATCCTCCCACTTTCAAACAAAAACTGCAGTAATTTCCTTAAGAGAGAGGCAGCATATGTTCAGGTTGCTGATCACACAGCTCCAGCAGTTGACATTTAATATGCAAAGTAATTGTCACAGTAACTACTCATGAGAAACTCCTTCCTGGCACAAAGCTCCTTAGCAAAAGATTAGCACCACACTGACCTGGTGCTAAATGGGAATGCTTGATAATAAAGTTAAAATAGAATAACTGTCTCTCCCATGCACATCAGTAAAAAGTTATGGATAAAATAATGGGCTCTACAAAATACATCTTTTCAAGAAAGACTGAATTTAAATATGTCTGTTCAAGTTTTCTCTTTAAAGCCAATCTGAATGAAATTAAGATATGTAAAGTAAAAGACAGAAAAACATAATGTACTTAGGCATCCTGCAGCTTTCTCCTTTTAATAGTTTTAGAAGACTTAAGTTATCACTTTGAAATTACTGAAAATTTGAAAGTAAAACCAATAAAAACAAACAGCAGTCTACCTCAGTCCCACTAACGGTTTGATTCATTACATTTAAAACAGGCTATTTCTGACAAGACTTCACTGAAAAATGAAAAACAGTTGAAAAAAAAAAAATCAGAAGAAGAAAATAGTCTTGTGCATCCATATTGACTATTTTGTCTTCCAGAAAACTATGTAAAATTGTAGAAAAATATTATTTTGCCATAATTTTCACAAACAAAGATGTTGATCTTCTTTGCAGGCTTTTATTGTTTTTATACAAAGAAATGAGAACTGCTAAAATAAACAATGTTTTCATTAGATATCATCAGATTTAATTTTAAACTATTTTTAACCAGTACTAAAATTGGAGATTTAAGATTAGTAATCATGTATAGAAAATGCCGTAGAGAATTTCAACCCAAAATTGAACCAGTAAAAAAAGCAATAAAGATACTACCCACCAAAACACCAGTACCCCACTGAAACAAATTTTAGCAGACAGCAATAGAAATCTAAAAAGATACATTTATGAAGAACTCCACATAGATCTGGTCCACTAGATACCTTCAAGTAAAATTGCAAAGAGTTTTTACCACATTTTCCAACCTCTGCTTCTCCTCTCCCCACTAGAAAGTCAAGTTTTCAAAAGAATTTAATTATGTGTTGGGATTCCTCCCCATATTGTGTTACATATGATGAAAAAAAATGTTTGTTTTTTGTTTGTTTGTTTGTTTTTTTCTGGTGTCAACTTCCTGCCTAACACAAAGCAACTTCATTTTACAACATACAAAATGAGAAAAATCATTCCTTCCCATTTGATATAGTTGAAGGATAAATAAAGGGAGGCTTACATATATCTGAAGAATGTAAACTCCAGTATGCCGATATAAGAAGCTGTTGTGTCTATTCTGCACCCAAATGCTCGGCACTTCCTCCTCATAAGAGCCTGCAGTACTTGTTCCTTCACTCATATTATCCAAATTGAAGTGAATTGACTTAGAAGTAGGTCTTAGTGGTAACTGCCCGCTTGAACTGAAACACATTAGAGGGGAACTCATGTGAGCCACTTCACTCACAGCAGGTAATGGGCATCCAGGGTTGTGATTTCTTCCACCAGCACAGCCAGGCCCTGAAAGAGGCAGTTTGTCCACAGCTGAAGCCTTGAGACAAACAGATGTCAGGCTGGTCTGCAAAAAGGCTGCGGGGATGCAAAAGCCACTGGCTTTTTCCTGTGCCATGCTGCGAGACGGTCCATAATGGGCCTCAGCTGTACACTTATGAACAATCCCACAAAGCTGTAAGATGCATATGTTAAAAAGCAGCAGGGTGGAATTAGTACTGCATGCTCAGCATGAGGTTAAAAGGTTCTGGTAACTGAGAGCATGAAGTGATGTGCTGCAACAGTGGTTTGCCCAAGGTTTGTAGTAAACCTCCCTGCACATACTTGCAACTCACAGAAATGTTGCAGGGACCCTACATGCAAGAGAACAGAGTGGCACTCTTAGTTTTATCTATTCAAGGACAGAGCTCAGATTCAGAGAGCACTCCAGGCTCTCAGCGGAGAGGCCCATATCTTCCCCTACTCACCCCCAGGTTTCAGCAGATAACAGGAGGAAGTGCCGAGGCTGTGCTCACTCCATTGAGTCAGCCAGATGCCAGGGACACACACCCACCTGCAGGTACACACCATCTTTTAAGTCCAGGAGAAAATAGAACAAAACACCCTGGGGCACAACAGGTCTGCTGGAACATGAATAAATTATGCTGTTATACCCACCCAAGGCAATGCCATTTTAATCCCTCTCCTAGCTTTTGGCACATATCATAGCAGAGATGGTTTGGAGACAGACAGAGCTATAGGCAGTGCAAAAATGGGTAGAAAATGAGCTGAAACATGCAACAGAGTTGGGAAAAAACAGCCACTGGCACACAAATACTGTTCCCCTGCACCGTAATCAAGACAAGGAGAAGTCTAAAAGCCCAGCGTTAATGTGTGCCATTTTCTTGTTCTTCAAGTAGTTCTGACCTTCAATGGATGCTGCATCGGAGGTACCCCAATTTACACCCCTCCCCACCCCCGCACCAGATTTACAGTGTGCATTTGGATAAAGCAAAAATATACAAAGGGACGTATTACATTGCCAAATCCCTACATCCTCATTCATTCAACATTCAAATGTCCTCATTTCATGGTTTATGGGTGGAGTGGAGCAAGTGAGGTTGGTTTTGCATATGAGTACATCTGGCACAGCTTTTATTCTTAGCATATGGCAATAGTTTGTGGTTCAATTAAAGAGGAGATAAAGGTTGTCCTGCTAGATTAACATTTATTATTTCAGAAGGTGCCAACTGTAGAGCATTGTAGAATCAGTTGTCTTGTTTTCCCATGTCCTGAAAGAAGCTCTTTATCTCCATAACATGCAATCAGTTTGAAAACTGCCACTGAAAAGTTCTTGAATTAAAGAAAATCAAAAGCCAAGCAACTCTTCCAGAAGGCACAGGCCTTATGTTTTCAGTAGCATTATCTCCAATGACAGATGAGATATTGCAGATAAGAATTTATAGAGGCTGACGCTGGGTGATCTGAATCTTCACAAGTGCATTACAAATATAAACACAAGTGCTTGTGAATTCCTTAGAACACTGGTCACCAAAAAAATCAAAAAGAAGTAATTGGTATGCCACTGTGTACTTTTATTGTAAAAGCAACTAAAATACTGACATTTCACATAGTCTGCTGTTGTAAATGCTGGATGACCATGCCTAAGGTTATGGAAATTTGCTGATGTAGCCCACTACTGAAAGCCTGAGCCAGAAGGAAGACCTGAATCTCAGCATTCAGAAAGATTTTCTAGAAACACATTCCAAATCTGTAAGATTTGGTTTTGTATCATTACAAAAACAGAAGCCAACTGAAGTTAGCAGGTCTGTTAGGAGGTCTTCCTTCATTAGGTTAAACATTATTCCAATTCACTTAGACTCAGCTTTGATGCATGTGATTTTTAACCCTTATTAAATATTTTCATGCAAGATTTCTTGTTCTATTTGCAATGTCAGAAAGCATGTCTGCACCAACTATTTACTAATGCCACAAGAACCCTGAATGATACCAAGAATAAGAGGAAAGGCTGCAGAGAAAAATAAAAAGGAAGAAAAGAGCTCTGTAGCCATTGAGGAAAACTAAGTAATAGGAATAGTACAGAGCCTATACTAGTAAAACCTCATTATTTGTATCTCCAAAAATGTATCGAAAATACTGAACAGCAAGGATTTAATGACAGACAGATTCTGGCTGGTTAATAATAATTGCATTAGCTTTTTTTGTACAAAACCTGACATTAAAACTGATCTTGTGTTTACCCATCTCCCACTCTTACAAATCTACAAATACTTCCCTTTCATCAAAATGATAGGAAAGACAACAAATCATTCTAAGCTCAGCAACATGCAGAGTATTGTAATTCCTGTTTAAAATGACACTGGCTGAGTAGAGAACCTGGGAGGTACACCTCTGGCTGGGAAACGGCAGAGCTACTTGTTGTGCAATCACATCTATTTCTAGTGAAAAAAAAAATGTGTGGGACAGTTTTACAGCATTCCCTTGATCAGGCTGTAAGAGATTAGCTTTCTGTTGATGGAGATGCTCTTTTGCCAATGACCAGGACTGCAATAACAGTACGGAGGAAGTACATGGTGTTACTGGCGGTGCAGAGTGTTTTCTGCGTCAATGTTCCAGTCCTCCGTGTTTACAGAAGTGTGAAAGCTTCACGTTAGCACAGACTATCTGCTGGGCTCCGACTCAAATCCTACCATGCTTGTGCCTGTTGGCACAGGCTTTGTTAACATTTTGTTTTCCCTTCACTTCACTTGCTGCAAAGCGAGACCTTAAACATTTTCCTATTTATTTCTGTTTCTGCTTTAGAAACAGTTCTAGTAGTCCACTTGTAGGGAATTGCCCTATAACAAATTGTGGTGGGTTTTCATCCTGAAAGCCATTCATTGAGGGAAAAGCTTATTTTCTCTAATGCCTTTTTAAAGGATTTGAATGTTTAGAAATTTTTCTGTCCAGACTTAAAATGTAGGCAAACCTATTTCATTTAGGAGTATATGTGAAACATAAACAAATATTTCTGGGTACAGATCCCTACTCACTATAAATCAGTATAAACTTTAATGCTTGTGGAATTATACAGATAGATGCAAAGTGAGTGGTGGTATTGAATAGAAAGCAAGGAAAATCTTTTAATCAGCATGCCAATTCCAAGTTAAGTTAGTTATTTCAACTGTAGACAACATCCAGAAAGCACAGTGCCTTGTTACACAGCACCAGGTGTTCAGTTCAGCACTCACTTGGAAGGCAGTGGAAATGGAAGTAATGAAAAAGGTGGAAAAAGCAATTATTTTGAGATAGATGTTGGTATGTTTTATGGACTTCAAAAAATAAAAAGAAAAAATATTTGCTGTTCGCTTTTCTCAGCTGTGCAAAACTCAAAACACAACATAAATTGCTTGATACACGGAATGTTTTTCCCTTTAATTTTGGCCTAAACTCCTTGGTGGCATCCTATTTAAGCTAAGATATGGTTTTGTTTTGAGAGTTCTAAGCTCAGTGACATTCTTGAGGTCTGTTTTCCTTCTTAAGCTATGTTCTGAAGCATGCCTAGGTTTTGGTGGTGAGATTATGAAATCTGAAAATATGAACAATCAGCTGAGGAGTAAAAAGAGAGAAAGGATTAGCTACAGCAGCAACCCTGCAAACTGATACCCCACTGCAGTCCAGCATCAGGGGAATGAAAATTAGAGTGGAAAAGAGAGCTGTAGGAGAGCTACATACCAAACAAGGAAAACATTTTTGTTTATTGAAATAAAAACTGTGAGGGATAAAGAGGTAGATTTTTTTTTCTTCTCTGCAGATAAATTAAAAATACACAAGTTTACTTCAAGTCAGAAAAAAGTAAAATGTAGGAACTTCCAATCCAATTCAAATCAAAAAAGAAAATGATATTTCTTTATTGCTTTAGCTGCAAGCTTGGTCTCATTTTTCAGAGACCAAAGTCTTTGCACTTTTAAAGCTTCATTCCCAGGCATCTCTGCTGTTGGGTGTTTTAGTAGTAGCACCACAAAACTCTGAAATATTTGGAGAGATGGGAAGGGGAGAATGGCACCAATTTTGCAGGTACTAAGTACGTAATTCCCTGATTTACTCCATTTTGAGCACTAAAATGTCATCATCTTGTGAGACATTTTAGAGCTAGTAACTAGCAAGCCAACGACCAGGTCTGATGAGAGGACTGAATGAGCAAAACTACCTACTTGCAGTAGAGCAAGTCAGCAGTTACAGCAAGATAAAGGATAATTAGGTCCCAGTTCACCTCTCCTCCCCATCCAGCAGATCTCAAAATTGGCCTCATTCCCTTTAATACTTTTTTTTTTTTTCATTAAAAAAAGTGTTCATTATAGTCATATCCTCTGAAATTTTGGTTAAGGATAAGGACTTTTTGGCCTGTTTCACACATCAGAACTTTTACAGCTTTTAGGAAAGGATCTAGAAATGTAGAATTCAGTGTCTTCCATAAATTAAAAGCACTGAGAAGCTTTTTTTTTTTAAATAATAAAAAAGAGTAACACAGATGACTATGGTTTTATTTATTAGGAAAAAAAAAAACTTTGTCTTAATAAATGTCTTTATTAAGACATTTATTTATTAATGTCTTAATAATTAAGACAGTATGTCTTAATAAACGGAAAGAAAATGAAAGCATCAGGAAGTTTTACAGAAGCTGGGAAACAAAAAGGAAAAGAAGTCACTGAGAAGAACCTGGGAGTATTGGTTGATAGTCAGCTGAATATGAGCCAGCAGTGTGCTCAGGTTGCCAAGAAGGCCAACGGCATCCTGGCTTGCATAAGAAGCAGTGCAGCCAGCAGGGCTAGGGAGATGATTGTCCCCCTGTACTCGGCTCTGGTGGGGCCGCACCTTGAGTACTGTGTTCAGTTTTGGGTCCCTCACTACAAGAAGGACATCGAGGTGCTTGAAGAGTCCAGAGAAGGGTGACCAAGCTGGTGAGGGGTCTGGAGAACAAGTCTTACGAGGAGTGGCTGAGGGAGCTGGGGTTTTTCAGCCTGGAGAAGAGGAAGCTCAGGGGCAACCTTATCACTCTCTAAAGGTACCTGAAAGGAGGCTGTAGCGAGGTGTGGATTGGTCTGTTCTCCGATGTGCCTGGTGATAGGATAAAGGGGAATGGGCTAAATTTGTGCCAGGAGTGGTTTAGGTTGGATATTAGGAAGAACTTTACCAAAAAGGTTGTTAGGCATTGGAATGGGCTGCCCAGTGAAGTGGGAAGTCAACAGCCCTGAAGACCTTAAAAAAGATGTTTAGATGTAGAGCTTGGTAATATGGTTTAGTGGAGGCCTTGTTAGTATTAGGTCAGAGGTGGTACTAGGTGATCTTGGAGGTCTCTTCCAACCTAAATGATTTCATGATTCTGTGAAAACAGGGAGAGAGGAGCCAATACACAGCCATAGTGCATCATTTCAAAACAGTAATTTTTTCCAAATACAGACAAACTAAAGTAAATCTAATACAAAATTTGAGATTCTGGATATGAAAATCACTTTGGCACCTAGATCACTGGACCAAAGAAAACATTGTCAGTAGCAGGATCTGATATTTACTTTGGATAAAAAATTATGAAAATATTACTGGACAGCCAACAGAAACACTTATCTGCTGTGCTGAATTTCTTGAAATTAATTGAATTTTCCTGCAATTGAAAATAAAAAAATGTTGGAAGTTCTAGGACATCTAGAGTGAGTCAGAACAGAAAAGCCAGTTCATGTTTTTTATTTGAAAACATTCTAATGCATGTGTGCATACACAGGACTGCAGAACCCTCACATAGCAAGGATACAGGCAACTTCTCTTTAGATTTCATATACATCTTTCATAAATAAATCATAGAATATTCAAGCTGGAAGGAACCCACAAGGATCATCTAGTTGAACTCCTGGCTCCCCAAAGGATGACCACAAAACAGATGATGTATCTAAAAGTGTTGTCTAAATTCTTCTTAAACTCCAGCATGCTCACTGCTGTGACCACTTCAACTTAGCATCTAAGAGCATTCTGTTTTAGAAACTACTAAATCATCAATTCATGGTATCTTAAATTCTTCCCTATACCAAGAAGTCACTGGATAACCAACATAGTAGTTGTTCAAATTTCAGCTCATGGTCTGTACTTTTGTAGTAGACTCTGTCCTGTATCAAAGAAAACAGGCTCTAAAACATAAAGCTAGGTTTTACAAGCAATTATTGATTTTTGATGTTGATACAGTTTCAAATCTAAATCTACCTCTTCTCAGTCATAACATTAGTTTTTCACTGGTTGATCTTGGCAAGTAAGTATCTTGCCATTTGCTTCACATGAAACAATGTCAGATTCTACCTTGTCTTTCTTCACAAAGCATGTGACTCAAGCAGGATAGGGGACTAAAAGTCAGAAACTCTGGCTCTGTGTTTTGCCAGACTCCCAAAGCTACCTATCTTGATTTCACTGATGACTACAAAGGTTTCTGCAAGGTATGTTGCTCTTCTGCAATTACAAAAACATGGCAGGTATGGCAGTGGTTTGTGAATGTTTACAAATATTTAGATAATTTACTGTGTGCATAAAACAGTACTGTATATTTATGTAGATTGTTTTTCATTGTTTCAGAGTGATATTAAGGAATCCTGTTCTGTAGTTTAACAACAGCTTTGTTTCAAATGGTAACAGAAGTAAACAACAACCACCACCACAAGAACCATGTTAGATGTCTCCCATCATCACAGGTTCAAAGCAATTAAAGTTCAAAATAAGCCAGAACCAAATGACCTAGGAACTGAGAAAGTTTTGATCCAAACAGACTTGAATCATAGACTAGCATTTGGCCTGAATTAGGATTTCACTTGCTGCTTTGATCTGCTAATCCACTCCTAATGCACCTAGGAATGCATTTACACGTAACATAACTCAGTTCCACTCACCCTGGAATTCACAGTGTTTTATAAAGATTGCTGTGGCGAAAACACATGTGGGTATGTATGATTTAACATCAAGGAGACAGATTCTGTTAACAAATAAAGAACACTGAAAGTAAACATCTCTGTAACACCTTCCTACATGCAGACCTCTAGTCATCTGATTTGCTTAATTTGTGGGAAAGGATGAATGTCAAAGAAAACCCAGTTAAAGATATTTTATATAAGCCATGACTTTTTAATCTAGTTATTTCCCTGTTTTATATGGAAATTCACTTTGCCACTGTTAATAACACTGTAAAGTGTTTATGGTGGTGTTCTACTGAATTTTGTTCATCTTAGAGACTCAGCCAAATCTTGCTGAATCATTTTTAAAAGGTGACATGAGAAAGATCTTAGATTTGTGAATCATTTTTGTCCTTTAGCTACATGGCACAGCCATACTTGAAGCTAGTATGTAACATATATGTGTAAGTGTAGTTCTGCCTGGGACTGTGAGCTAGCAGAGTCCATCAGTATTGGTATGTTGCAGCTGAACATCTCTTGCTCTTTATGAATCTGTGGATGTAATTTCCTGTTTGAGATAGTGCTGTTTCAACAAAATAATGATTACATTTCCTGCCATTTTGTGAAAAATACAAATGTAGCTGCACCTAAATACACAGATATATAATCACATTTCTTCATCAAGAGCTGTACCTGTACAGTGTATGCACCTCAAAAGCTTTACTTCACAATATCTGGAGTGTGGTATAGAACCATACTATACACATAGTTCAAAGTATAATCATGCCCTAGAGCTTTGATTTCTTACAAGCCCTTTTATGGATCAGTCTAGGATGTGCCACATAGCCTTCTTGTCTGTCCCCTACAGGGAATGCAGCACACCACTCAGGCCCTGACAGCACCACATATCTAAGGCCTAACACAAACACATTTCTCTTCCCACTTTTCCTCCTGATCTACTTCTCTCACTCCATTCCAGCTCATCTACAAATAACAACATGTTGCCTGTTGCCCAGATCTTTGCCTGATGCAGTCAGGTCACTGGCAAAAAGAAACGTGGCACAAGGAGAAGAAAAAAATAGTGGCATCTGTCACTGCCACCAAAAATGAATGACACTCGTCCTCCTGGACACACTTTTGTCTGAAGAAAACAATGGCTTTCTGCCAATCTCACTGCTACAACTGCTTTGTAGCAGCACAACTGAAATTTTCGATCAGAGTTAATATTTTCCTTTGTCTACAGACAACTTCATTTGTGATATCATCACCTCAGGATGACTGAGATGTCATGAGGAAGTGACTGCGTGTGTATTTTATTTATAGCAAATGCCCAATGCGTTTCCATGTCACCTCTAATTCTTCTCCTCCCTCCCAGTGTCCAGCTTCAGAGACCTGTCACCCCTACCAGTCAGCCATAGCTTCTCTATCTTCCCTAGCCCTCTATGCTCTTAGGATATGTTTTGCCATGACACCAAGTGAAAGAGAAGGGGAGAAAAAAACAAACAAACGAAAAAAAAAAAAACAGAAAACTGAAAGCAGAATCCTTGACAAACAAATCAAGAATGCAGCTATTAAAGCTAACACATCCTTGTACTATAACAATATGACCAAAAACATATCTGAAAAGTTACTGTGAATTTTAGTCTAATAGGAGCTCTCTATTAGATTAAGATATTAGCCTTTCAGGGCATATAAAATAAGTTTCATGAATTTCCTGTACATTTGGAAATCCTTAACAAATGGCCAAAACGAAAATAAGGCGGCATCAGCACTGGGCAAAGTTCTCAGTTCTGGAGAAGTTCAGATTAGATATCTGAGGAATCCCATATAAATTTACTCTATATTTGATAACAAAAAGAATGATTTAAGTCAAGTAGAAGGGTCTCTCAATTCTTCCTGATTAGCCTAAAAGAACAAGAATTGTAACACAACTAGGTCAATGGAAAAAAAAGGAAGGACCACCTCAAAATCTTTGGATTAGCTTTATTTTTTCTGCAGAAAGAAGTGATAATACATTTTTCCCTGCTTATTCAGGAAAAATTCTTTCATCACTCTACTAAGCTACATTAGCAAGTCACTACCTACTCCCAGTAGTTTCATTAAAAATTCTATCACACTTACGTTGTTTCAAATACATATTGAATGAAGTAAAGCTGTTTACTCACATCTAGTGGAGATGTTACCTAGATTAAGGATTTCTGGAGACTTACTTCATACTTAGCAGTTTTATCCATGGTTTACCAGCTGTTAATCTTTATAGAGAAAAATAGCATGGAAGGAAGTGATTTTTTCAGCTGATGACTAGGTGGTAATTTGTCAAAAACACCCACATGCTTCACAGAGGGAGAAAATGGGGAGGAAGATCCAGGTAGTGTTTCCTGGTTAATAAAAATCTGGATTATATTAGTACTAGGTTGAGGGGAATAAAGGAATTCTTAATGGCAACAGGATGGGGACATCTTCAGTAATTCTATCTCCTTCAGAGATTATGGAGATGGAATGCCTAGAACCAGGGAAACTTGGCTCCCTCCTTTTAACTGCCTGAGCATTATATCCCTAGGGGCATTTCAACACCTCCCCTTGCAAATGCGGTCTTGGGAAGCTGTACTACTTAGACTGATATTTGTATCATCACAGTTCCCCACACTTCTCGCCGTATTCTTCTTCCCCACAGTTCTTCTCCCCATGCTACTCACTTTCTAGTCTTCCACTGCACTTTCAACACTTGCTTTCCCACCAGCCCCCACACTGAAATTTCTTTACACAACCACACACAGCAGCAGCCCCTTTTAATCGCTATCTTGGGTGGCAAAAACTTCCCTACTTTTCCTCTCTCACCATGGTAAGAAATGGTTTGGACTCCTCCTGGGAACTACCTAGGCTGAGCCTACTGGCCTCACCACTTCCTCAACAGATGCTCCAAAAGGCTGTGGAAGGTCAGACAAACCAAACCACCTTCCTGCTGTGAGGCACGAGCAGAAACAAGGTCACCTCTTGCAAGGGGTATGGTCAGCTGAGACATGGGTGTGCACACCTCTCTGACAGGACACCCCGTAATGCCAGTGGTGCCATGAAGATGGTAAGTTGTCCCAGTTATCTATCCCTGCTGAACCACAGTCACTCTCCTGAGGATTCATTACATCCATAGAAATCTATGTTGTGAAGTATTCACCTTCATCTCTGTAAAGCCCACCCTGCTGAGGGTGACCCGCCACCCACTCCAGGATTTGGCACCAGTACGTGGTCCATGCTAGGAAGAGGCTGATGGGAAGTGCTGACCGCAGAGCTGGCTGCACAGTGAAGGCTGTCAGTGCCCCTGCTCCTGGCTGGCCAGGAAGGGAGCCAATTCCCACACCCTGCAAACCAGGTGACGGCCAGCCTGCCCTACAAATGCACAGCAGGGAAATTAGGATGAAGCCCCACTATAAGGAAATTGATTAACAATTAATTTCAAACCCCTAAAAGGAAGTGAACTTGAGCACAGATGTTAATACACTCTAGCAATTCATTTGAAGAGACTTGAGGGAATTGATGGACAACATACAGCAACAAATCTTGTTGTAATGATAAAAACATGGCTTAACAATCCTTCCTAGCATTTGGTCCCCTAGAGCACAACCACGTATTAGTATAGATACTGATGCAAGCTAATCCAAAGGAGTTTGCAAAAATAAATGAATAAATAAAAGGGTGAGATTAATATTTGCTGACCCTGATTGTAGCTGGGATTTTTGGAAGTGCAAGACAAATCCAAAGTTTATATGCAGATAGGTATAACAAAGTGACTTTAAAACTCTCTATTTAGCTAGAAAATCTAGTAGGGAGTAAGAGATTCACATCAGAATTTAATTGTATAGGGCTTGAAGCAAACAGTCTTGTCTTACACTTTCTCTCAAGAAGAATAAAAATAACAGAGTGATTCTATATATATAAAAAAAAAGAAAGAAAACCAAGTTTTTTTTTTTTCTGAGGAGTAGAGAGAATTATCAGCTTGGAAGCTGACAGTCACCTCCTTGAGGCCACTCAAGTTCCTCAGCCTCCATGTTTCAGAGCTTTGACTTTGAAAACAGTCTTTCACATGAAAATAGTTGTATAACCTCAATTTGTTATATTGAATTATTTTAATTGGGCAGACAAAAAATTGTCACAAATGGTAGCAGAATTTCATTTGACAATGCATTAGATTGTAATAAAAACAGCATACATTCAGACTGGCTTTTTGCCACCATTGAGCATGTGAAACCTTTTTTGGAACTTAAATCTATGTTATTTAATCATATTCTCCATGCATAGCAAGAAATTACTTCAGGTATCTCAGAGCACAAAAATCCAACAGCATAAGGAACTAGAGTGTTTCAAGGTTAAAAAGAAATAAAAATATAGTACTGCATGTTGACAGTTCTGCACTGAAGAAATTTTTATTTTTTGAGGTTATGAGTAAAGCACTCTTCTTCCTTCCTATTTACACAAGGTTTTTTTTTTCCCCGTCAGAACCAGTTGTTACCATAGCTGTATAACAAAACTACAGAAAATAGCTACTCTGCCTTTCTCCATTTACAAGTTATTTTTTTACGCTCAGCCCTACTCCTAGCCAAGGATGATGATGCACCTTAAGAAGACTGTGAACAAATAAGTATCCTAATCAGGGAATGTGGTTATGCCTATTTCACAGGAAAAGGGAAAGTCAATGCAGACATACAGTTACTCTCCAGCTATCACCCAGCAGACAGATTTTCCATGTGGAAGGCATTCCCACTCTTTGTGGAGAAGTTTGCCCAGAATCCAACCCACTGCCCTGGTTTCCATACCAGAGGTTCAAGTGCAAGTGAACTTCACTTCGTTGCACTGAGGCAAATGAGCTGAGGTCGCTGAGAATGAAGAGGGAAGAAGGTGAGAGCTTTGAGGGCTGTTTTAAGCAACTGATATGTTGTAAACAAAGATGATTGAAATCCTAAGTCTGGCTGGACACAAGGGTGTTAACAGCAGGCAAACAGTGAAATAGCCTTCATGACTCATTTTCTGTCTGCATTACTGGCAAAGCTCTAATATATTTTCAAAGATGCAAAGCATCTTCACAGATCTGAGGGAGCGTGTGAAGGGAAAAACCCATAGATAAAAATTTGTTTGTTTTTTAAAGGAGTTAGAAATACCAGAGTGCTAAGATTTATCTTCTTTGTTAAACTAGGAAAACTATTAAGAAGACAGGGACCATGTACTTCTTTGCTGGAGAGAGGATTCAAAAATTCTATTAAAATGTTTCCTCCCTCTTACCCCAATACTAGATTCACATTGACAATTCTGTGCTTGAAAAATCTCATTCTCCACTCCTCAAGCACATAGTCCAAATCTAAATCAAGACCAGGCAGATTTAAAGTCCAGCTATATCTTTTTTATTTGGAAAGAATCAGAAACTCTGATTTTCATATTGCAATGCAGATAAAGTTGTTGGAGGGAATGAGTGAGAGAATGAGGGAAGAAGAGAAAGTGAACGTAAGTGCATTCTCACTCACTCTTGGAAGAGTGACTCTACTGCTAGAAGTTAGGGCACAACACAAGGATGCCAGAAGATCGCCTGGTGTAGGCTAGACCACAAGACTCCCAGAAACAGTCCTTTAACAAAACTTGCATCTTCCCACGGATTGCAAAACAGTGGTAGGTCAAGATGTCAAAGCTGACCGTAGCATTCATATGGGCTGAAGTATTTCAGCAAGAAGCCAAGCTAACTGCAGCCTCCAATTGCTCTGCACTGTCTAAACTTAATTCAGTATTTTTGGTTAAATTTGACTCACCGTGTCAGATTTCCTTACTACTCAATCACTGTACTTCATTCACATAAACAAATGTCTGTCTCTCAATGTGTGCTCTTCATTTTGGTGACAAAGTGCCATTTATTCTGGACAGCATCTCACATCCAAGCATTTCATGAAGAAGCCTATTTCAGCAAGTTTTCTGTCAGAGGTTTCCAAAGTCAAAAGCTCTCAGGTCACACAACCATCATACAAGCTCCTCTAGTGAATATTTCAATGCAGTTCTGTTTTGTAAAACTGTATAACAGATTCGGGTTTGTTCTACTGTAAAACAAGTGTGTTGAAACCATCCAAATTCCTGTAAAACATCCAGTGCTCAAGTGGTCGGTCTTGAGGCCTTGACAGCACCAATAAACAGCAGGTAACTGGAATGACTTCTACTGAAGTGTTAATACAGAGCACAGCAACAGCATTGCTGGCTGACACCCAGCAGTTCAGATCATTATCTCACTGAAGCCCACATTTCATCTGAAGGTAACAACCTGCTTCATTTTTTATTTTTTTTTTTTGTTCTTCTACAAAGCTAGAGCCTGGGCAGATTCAGCTGAAAAACAAGATTAAAAAGCAGAAGGTCAAACAGCAGAATAAACAACAGCAACCTACACCTTACAAACCAAACAGCAGCACAAGAATACTAAAGCAGCACTCTGGTTATTATCATAGCATCTGCAAAAAGCAAATCCCAGACTGGTCTAAATTAGGCTGCCAGAAAGGTTTTAGATTGGTATCCAGCAGAACTGAAATGCAAATGATTAAGGTGATGACTTGGATAAGACAAAGAACAAATATCAGTCTTTATTCAGGATTTCTCTCTTTATGGTGCATATGGCGCCTGATATATTGTGAGCATAACAGAGCAAAGTGACCCAGGGAGTAGCTTGCTTAGCAGACTAAATTTTTCCCTCATGCACCCCCCAGTCCCTGGAGCATAATAGCAACTTTTTCTCTACAAGTTTAGAGCTTTCTTTGCAGCTGCAGAGATGAGGAGGAAAAAAAATATTTCACACCCTTTTCACAAGAGGCCAATTTTCTTTGTATTAAAAAAAAATCCCCCTACACATTGTCAATTATATGTATACTAAATAAGGAAACTGTTCAAATGGTTCTCGTTATGGAAGCCAAATATAACAACCCCTTTAATTATAAATTTAAAATGCTGAAATCCTCTGTAGCTAGATGAGCTAAAACGCATTGTAAGTCATTGAGACAACAATGAGTGTCACAATGTTTTATAAAAATGTCACCTAGAAACAGCTCTCTCCATCAGTGATCTCCTACCAGAAGTGTAAAAAAGAAAAAGTAAGAAAACAGCAATTAAAAAAAAATAACACATGTAGGTACTGAAAACAAACAAACAAAAAAAGAATTCCACTAAGATGAGTGGAAGGATTAGCAGACAAATCCTATAGACCGGAAGAATAAATAAAAATAATGGTAACTCCTTACATGACTTTACACTCAAATCTGATAAACTGGTTCACAGCACTCCCCCATTCATCTGAATTCCACTGAAGTCCACTGTATGGCCTACATGCAGAGTATACGTTACTATATACAGAGTAATACATACTAATTTGAAGTTTATCCTGCTGTCTCACAAAGATGAGACACCAAATGAGCAGTGCTGAGTAATTTCCCAGATAAATGACTTTCCATGGCACACACAACAGTAATCTGTCACAATTCAGGCACCTCTGAATAATGACTTTGAATCATATGAACTAGGTGTAGCACGGCAGGAATACACACTAGAGCACGATGTCTAAGTCTAAACCTACTTAACCTTAAAACTAGCTCTACACAATCTAGGTGCTTTTGACCTTCCATCTCCTCATGCCCAGAGGCTCCAAGCCTGCTGATATTTCTTAACCAAAGGGATCTTTGTCTAATAATGGGCAGAAGTCAATGCCTGTATTTAATGGAAACAAAAATATCTATAAAGATTCATGAGGGAAAAAAAAATAGAGGCCACCTGAAGAAACCACAGAGTTCTACTTGATGCAAAGAGAGACTGCATAACTAAGTCATTTAGTTTGGGCTTAGAATGGCAACTGAAACACTAGAGGAATTGTTACTTGTGCTATCCAAGGAAAATGGCTGAGCTTAAGAAACAAGTTTGGTCAAGACCACAGGCAGCACAATATTTGTAGCTTAAAGTAATAACTTACTGAACAACCCATATGACTGGAAAAGGTATACAACTTTTGTTTTCTAAAAGCAGCAGCTTTCAAAGCTAAATACAAGCACAGAAATGCATTGCTCTGAGTTCAGCTAGAAAGATAACTAAGGTCATTTTTGTAAGCAATGGTATTTGGCATCCCTGTGGAATAAGGTGAGGTGATGAGGGAGAGGAAGAAAGAAAACTTACAAGGTAACTTCACCCTCAGGAGAACGAAGACTGGTTGCAAAGACATCTCCTGCTGGTCACAAATTCTAATGCACCATAAGCCTACTGAGTCTATATTACTGGCATCTAGTAGCATCATTAATGTTAGCTTCTAGGCTCGTCTTTGGATATGTTTGCAGTAAGAGGCCTACAGGTCTAGGAATAGAGAAAGCAATTGCTTTGTACAGAACATTTACTCTTTGTCAGTAGGTGGTTTTGCCCTTTAAAGATTTCTCATGAGAGTTCTTTCTGCTGAAAAATGGTTGCTTAGCTTCACACTTACTGCAAGAGCACTTTGGGTACATTCCTGCAAGAGCACAGGCAGAATCTGGGGACACTAAGTGTTTCTGTAGCAGCATATACCACTGTGAAATAGTAAAGATGAATGGGCAAGTTTTACATGTTTTTCCTCAGGCATGTTTTAGGTGTGCTATGAGTTATACAAAGCTCTGCTTTTTCCAAGGTTAATGCAAATCAGGATTTGTGTGAAGTCCAACACAGACGGTTCTGGGAAATTTTCTTTCAATATACAGAAGTCTCCAGTATAGTTGAATGCTTAATGAATCTCCATGCAAGTCTGAGAACTAGTTTCTTATAACATTCAAGCAATTCTCTCCAAAAACACATATCTTTGTCTAGGAAAACATTCTGTCTTGGTAAAAACCTGCTCCAGATTACATCCTGATGCCTTTCCTTAGAGCAGAGGCAGCTACCTTGACTGCATCTCAGTACCTCTCATCATGGTTGTTGAATTTAATAGCAGCAGACAACCTTCTTTATAGGTTGTAAATTATGCTTCTATGTGATTCACCGTATCAAGGAAAGCAACACAAAAATAGGATAAACTTTCTATCACAAATTCGGCAGTAAGGAAGTTTCAGTATCAATTCCTACAATAACACTATCTTCATGTGATGCTAGATACAGTGTGGGCTTGGTCATACAGTTATTTACAAATGTTTTTCCAAGCTAGCCCCTGACAAAATTGATAGCGTAGGCCAACAGAGAAACAACTAATTACAACAGTAAAGGCAGAAAGAATTAATCTTTGCTTGTTTGTAAATTGCCACAAGGGAATAGCATTAACAATAGCTTTAATGCAGTAATCTGGATGCTGTCTCTTGCAAGCATGCAGACAGTTTGTGACAGCACAGTCCAACATGTCAGCACATAGGCTAGTGCAACTAGACACCTAGAAGAGTAAAACAGTCAAAGGGTACATTAGGTCCAAACTAAGCACAGGAACTTTCCTTATGCCCAGCAGAATTTTCAGTAACTCTTCAACAGAGAGAGGCTTGGAGATATGCTTGTTTTCTTCAGATGAAGGAAGAGGTTCCAGGACATGGCAGCATATTAGTCCTGCCTTTGCCCTTCCAAGTCTCCCACCAGAATGAGTCTAAAACTCAGGTGCCAGTGAGAGGCACCCCCATGTGAAGGGGAAGACAAAAGATTTTAAAAAAAAAAAAAAACTGCTAAATGGTAAAACACTTTTTAGTTTAATAATTTGCTATTTAAATCTTGCACTCACTCCTGAAGAGTTCCAGGAAAAAATAGCTTGAGTAATTTGAAGGAGTTTAGGGATTTAGTGCTACTAATATGTTAACTAATAGTTTAGGGGCTTGATGCTACTGGTTTCCACCATCTGATAGACTCATTGGCATAGACATCGTGTCAAGATGTAAGCATTGGTGTTTAAGTGGAAATGTTTACCAGAAGACAGATTTGAATCCATCATTTGTGTACACCAACATTTTCAACAACAGTATTCAACCTTAGAAGAGATTATTAATATCTGATCTAGGAGTAGTTCTTGTTTCATGATTAAAATGCATGAAGTGTAATACCCAACTGCCTCTTACAGCCATGAATCACAGAATTTCTAGGTTGGAAGAGACCTCAAGATCATCGAGTCCAACCTCTGACCTAACGCTAACAGTCCCCACTAAACCATATCCCTAAGCTCTACATCTAAACGTCTTTTGAAGACTTCCAGGGATGGTGACTCCACCACTTCCCTGGGCAGCCTGTTCCAATGTCTAACAACCCTTTCAGTAAAGAAGTTCTTCCTAACATTTAACCTAAAACTCCCCTGGCGCAACTTTAGCCCATTCCCCCTCGTCCTGTCACCAGGCACATGGGAGAACAGACCAACCCCCACCTCGCTACAGCCTCCTTTAAGGTACCTGTAGAGGGCAATAAATAAGGTCGCCCCTGAGCCTTCTCTTCTCCAGGCTGAAGAAGCCCAGCTCCCTCAGCCGGTCCTCATAAGACTTGTTCTCCAGGCCCCTCACCAGCTTTGTTGTCCTTCTCTGGACTCTTTCAAGCACCTCCATGTCCTACTTGTAGTGAGGGGCCCAAAACTGAACACAGTACTCGAGGTGCGGCCTCACCAGAGCCGATTACAGGGGGACAATAACTTCCCTAGCCCTGCTGGCCACACTGCTTCTTATACAAGCCAGGATGCTGCTGGCCTTCTTGGCCATCTGAGCACACTGCTAGCTCATATTCAGCCGACTATCAACCAATACTCCCAGCTCCTTCTCTGCCAGGCAGCTTTCTAACTATTCCTCTCCCAGTCTGTAGCTCTGCTTGGGGTTATTGTGCCCTAGGTGCAGGACCTGGCACTTGGCCTTGTTGAACTTCGTGCAGTTGACATCAGCCCATCGGTCCAGCCTATTCAGATCCTCCTGCAGAGCCTTCCTATGGCAGAGCTAGAATTGATTGCTCCAGCAATCATTTCTCTGTTTTAAATTCAAATGGCAAATCAAGAGTAACATTTGACTAACATTGCTACTTACATTATATGAGTCCCTTTAAGAGCTGTTTGTGACTACAGCTTCATTTACAACAGCAATATATATATATATATATTTAAGTGCAATATTTGGCATCAGTCACTTTGAATTGGAGTTCAATAGAGTTATCATTAGAGAACAGAGCAAGATCTGAGCTTGCTTTTTAAGGAACCAACTTCACTCTTCTTTTCCTTGCTCTGTACAGCTGCATAATCTGTACAGTTAGCAGAAGGAATGCGCTAGTATATAATTCAATTTGCAAGTATTATGTGTCACACACATCAACAGCTCAATGTCTTCTTAGATCCTTATCAGATTCACTTGACTTTAAATTAGGATAGCACCAGGGAAGCCTTGAAAGGAATGGGTAATGGATAGGGCAAGGAAATATCCTCCATGCATTCCTGATAGAGGCCTTGAATTCTGGATACTAGACCAAGACATTGCAAGCAATAAGGCAGTATCTGCTGAGAAATGGAAAGTCATTCTAATTCTAGATTAGTCTATTTCAAACTTGGCCTCCTATAATGGTATGTCATCTGCCAGTTAGCGATAGTTACAGAAGGAGCAGATCCCTAATACCAAGACCCTTCAAGCAGAGGCTGAACAGAGCTTAATGAAGGTGTGTGTGCTATTAGCAAAGAATCTGTTTGCTAATGAAGGTTACCTCAGAGCAAAAGATACTCAAAATTTAATCTGAAATTTGGAGGCAGTAGAACTTACCTGACACTCCAGAAAGGTACACAGCAACAAAATCCACAATTACATACTGTTGATGCTTTTCAAACATTTTAGTTTTAATTCTCATATAGCTCTTCCTCCTACTTTAAGTGTCATGGAGACATTAAACTTCCATTGCTGCATCTGGGAGAGACCTTTGTTCCTCTTGCCTTTAAGAGATTTTTGTCATCTTTGACTAAGCTTGTCTTGGGTTTCTTCCAATTTCCAATTGCTGCTTTGAAGCTGTGAGGCAAACTGTCACTGTACAAGAGATAAATTAGTCTCTACCACTTTTTGCCATATCTGTGGCCCCCCAAAACAACACTTAATGCAGCAAGTTGACAGGCCCTACTGTTTTGATCAAGGCTTGGGACTAAAGAGTCACAGTAGCAATCTTCCTTCCTGAAAGATATGTAGCAGGAAAGAGGGGGACATTGTTTCACTGTTGAGACATTTTTAATTTTGACCACAAACTCATGCACTCCAGAAGAAACTCAGGATTCAGAATCAAGGCAAAAATACCATGAAAAACAGTTTGATGCTCCAGGTGGCATATCCAATGAATAAGATACGCACTTGCATATACTGTGTGGCCTGTCTCACCTGAACTAGAAAATACTAAGTACACTGACAATTGAGAGGGAACCAAAGATGCAGAACCTACTGGTCTTCTTGTGTAGAGTATTATCTGACTATCATTATCTAAATACGTTACTGAAGCCAGATTTATATCACTTATCTCATATCACTGCTTCAGCCTTAAAACAGTAATTGTCTTTCACAGGCAAGCCAGCTTCTGTCTCACACACTTGTACAGACACAATTACTTAAAATCACACACAAATGGGTTTCTGTACTATCCTTAGACCTATGCTTATTACAGAAAGAGAAATGATAATATTATATTTCCCTCCATAAAGACACCTCTGTGTCAAACTGAAAGTGTTACAGGGCCAGCCCATCATTTTTACAGCATGGAAAAATCAAACAGGAGTACACCTCCAACACAGTGTCTTAGAGCACCAGTTAGATTCCCTAGACAAGATTATTAGTTAGAGTTAACCTATAAATTTTAAATAGCATCTCACCTCACAACACAGAGGTAGGTTTTCCCCCCCCCTCTCTAAGAGGGATAGCATCTACATGCTCAGATATCAGACCACAAACATTAGAAACCAGGCTAACATACAAGCTGAATCATGGTCACTACCAGAAAGCAGAGTTTTAAGAGACCACTTTTCCATTTTCAGTACTTGACTTGCATCATTGCTGTCAAGGAGGTGAAGGAAATTACCTTATCAGGCCTTTGCTGAAGAACTGGCAGGTTCTCCTGTTTGCTTAATGAAATCTAAGCTGTACTCAATCACCATAGTAACAACAGCAACCAAATATGCTAAGAAAGGGATAGACAATCTATCACCACATTAATCAGATTCAGTTTATAATATATCGACATTGTAGACACATCTTAATGCACACTGCCATTTTCTCAAGTTTCCATCTTTCTTCTTAGAGCTTAACATCTGTTCAGGGGACTTTCCACCAAACATTAAAACATCTCTGCATCTCAGCTACACATTTTCACCTGGCTTCCAAGTAGGCTACCTAATTCATGTCATACTCAGACTTTAGTCATTCTCTGCCAGCTACCCTGCTTACTATGATGAGTATCAGTCAAAACAGTTTTCTTACCCAAGACAGCCTGCTGCCTTCCTAACACACAAACTCTTGATACTTTGCAAGTCCAAGGAGGTTCCCATTGGATCTCCTACCAGAAATTCCTAGAGGTTGCCAAGAAATCTTAATATCTTATCTGCCAGTACCAGCATGCTCTTTTTGTGGAAATATTTGCCTGCTGATACTGTGTTCACAGCAGGGAAGACTCCTGTCATCAGGTAGCAGACAGACACTAGATATGAGCTTGCAATCCTCATCAAGAGGCTTCTAATACCATCCTAAATTGTTTCTAAGAATATCATCTTTTAAGTCACATCGCTCTATATCCAAAAGAAGGGGTATCCTAAGCCCTATAAGCTGGCTAGGGTAAGTCAGACAAGAAGCATTAGCCATTAAGTTATGGAAATTCCCCAACAGTTCTCTGAAAGACATTGAGAACAGGCCACTAAACCATTACCCAAACCAAAAGCTTGCAGCAATTATCATTCTGAAAAGCAGCAGGGTGCCAGAATAAGTGCTGAAGCTGCCAAACAGAAGTTACACATACAAGTTTAGAAGAGTCCCTGCATACTATACTGATCCTGAAGATCAAATCTATTTGAAACTGGGGGTGAAGAGACCTTCTCTGCTACTTCACAGGAGGACTTTACAACAGACTCTCTAAAGATACGTAAGCAGCAGCAGCCATATCATAAGCTTTGTTTATTAAAGATAAAGTTTTATACTCTAGCCAGTTTAACAGAAAACAAGGGCAGACAACCATCAAAATACTAGTACTGTTTTTATGGATAGTTATATCTTAACGTATTTTACATATACCATGTCCCATATGACTGGTGAGACTAGATACTCAATAGGACTCTGCAGGACTATTTTAAGATATTAATTTAACTACATATAACAAGAAAAATATAGTAGTGTTTTCCTGTCTAGAGAAGGACATACCATCAACAAGATGACTACTGGCTGGTCTGTACATACTGTAAGTGATGCATAAGTAAGCAAAAGCATGCACCCATTGCTTCTGTCCCACATTCTCAGAGGATGCCACATGCATCTCTTGTCTAATAAGTTTCATCTTAGAGTATAGATGAAATGGAGGCAAGAAAAGAAGTCTAACTTACACACTGCAGCCTTGACTGTACAGGCCCAGGACCACCCAGTCAGGATACAAGCCACGTGACCTCTTTTGATCAAATGCACATTTAGAGTGTAATTTTAAGGAAACAAAAATACCTTAATCATTTTTAGTCTGCAGTACTACTCCTCAACTGATAGCCTCTTACACCTGCTCAATTTCCCCTGTTGCCATTAAAACACGTTTTCATAAGTTCAAGATAAATAAAAAAGCCAAGTCACATACAGAAGAAAACACTTTTCAAAAACAAATAAACAAACAAACAAAAAAACCACCCACACTCACCTATGCTGACCTAAAAGCTAAGCTCTTTCCACAAACAAAGAAAACAAATCTAGAAGAGACCAGCTTTTAAAGACCATCAGGCTTTCTTCTAACTGCAGCTTTCAAGCATCACAACTACATCAGATACTCACATGCCTAAAAACCACTTCACAAAACACTGAACCAAAACCTAATGAAAACACAGTTTAAAAATACAGCTTAAACTAATTCCAAAACTCTCATCGGTCTGCTGTTTTTGTTTTGTTTCTAACTACTGTCTCAGAGTTTACATAGCTGTACTGATGACTAACATTATATTGAAACTTCAAAGAAGCAGAAAAAACAAGGCATCACCTGACCTCAGAATTAAGGGAAAGTAATTGGGGTCTGTTCATGGACTTCAAGGCCTGGAGATAAGCAAGAGTCTAAGTAATACTTAAAGATTCTTTAATTAGCAGCAGTATGTTCTTCAGGTGAATTCACTTGAAAATCATCATTTTCATAGTTAACACTTGTGCAGTGAGGATTCCTAAATCCAACTGGTTGTCATTGATCCTTCATTAAGGTAAAAGGCGTTGGAGTTAAAAGGGAGGTAGGGAAGACATGGGGTAAATAAAAACAAACAAAAACCAACAACAAAAAATGCTGGAACAGATTTTAGTTTTAACTTGAGTGTTTCTTCAGGAGAAAACAAACAAACAAAAAAAAGCAATCAGTGATAAGTCTGTCCTTTTTACTTGCAAACAGGTCATATCACAAGTTTATGTGCCCTGGGAAAATCCTGTTGTCTTACTTCTTTGTGCTCCACTAATAAAATACATATAATAGTACTGCCTTGACTCATTAGCTTATGGATAATTCTACTTCCAAATGTAGACAGGTTGTGAAGCTTTGTTCATAGGCTTTAAGACAAAATGTTACAGCTTTTGTTTGGAGCTGAGAGAATTACAAGCAAGGTGGTAAAACAAAACAAAGACACACACAAAACAAAACAAAAACACCTCTGGCATCTTAAATAGCTAACAACAGGCCCTCTGACCAGATGATCTCCTCGGACTTGGTTACCTCTCATAACGATGCAGAACCAAGTGAACAGAGGCAGATTATGACAGGCTCACAATAAACATGACTGAACTCCAGGCACTCAGTGATGTCAGTGTTAAACTGAATTTAGAAAGAAATATAAGTGGAAAAAAAAAAAAAACACAAACATGTAGACAATGAAGCATGGCTGCAACAGACCCATTCACCTCTTTGCCCATGCCTGCAGCATGGCACAGCAGGCAACCCTTGGTGAAAGCAAGGTGTGTTGCAGCCCCAGGGCACAGAATTCCAAACACGGAAATGATTAAAGTGAGGCTACCAGAGATGTTGGCATGGATAACTCTGCCAATCCAAGGTGATTTTATTCAAACTATATATTACCTAGATTGATGCAATCAAATAATATTCAGTGATGGAAGTGTGTTAGAATTTTTTCAGAAGTACAAAACCTTCACTGGAAGCCTAGAACTTCATCATGAGCTGAAGGGGAAAAATGTTTGTAATCTGAGTTGCACATTGCATTTCCAAAGTGAGCAGCTTCTTCATCCCAGTTTTCTTGCATTTAAACTCATTTGCAGTCAGAACTGGTTTAGCATTACTGACAGGCCTGTCACTCGTGGCCTTTGCTCCTTCCTTTATCCAAACAAGCATAGATTTGATGTATGAGCACTTGCAGTTTATTTATAGGAAACAAAGTGACAGATACAGCTGATGGAGGACAGACCATTCATTCCCTTCAAGTTGTCCAGATAGGTGAAGCAAAAAAAAAAAAAAACCTCATATAAATTTGCTGCGCCTGGGAAGAGGAAAAGATGGTGTGGAATGGCATTTTCTCAGGCCACTAGAGGATACCATGGCATTTCCAGAGCAGTGGCCAAACACAAGTGTCCACATGTTCATCCTGCTTGACAGAAGTCATTAGAAAACACCAGGAGGGCAGAAGCATGCTTCTCCTGGCACTACAGATACTGCATAGAGTTAGGCTGATCATCTGCTAGTGCAAATTGTCAAAAGGCAAATTGTCAGAGGTAACTGAGCTAGTTTATATTATCTGATGCCTGCTTCCCACTGAGTGGAAAGTAAAATTAAATAGTAATCTTTCATCCACTTGGGACTCATTTCAGAAGGAACATTTAAAACATTCTGCCTCTGACTTGCATGTTAGGAATTGCTGATGCAAACCAGAGTGCTGGGGCTGAGCTTCATCCCCTACTGGATATATTCATTTTTTTGTCCTGCCCCTCATATGCTGTGGAAGCCACATCCATAATGAAATAGCAATGAACAAAGCAGGATTCAAGAAGGGACTGTACACCAGCAGGGTTGTTGTTATTTTTTCAGTTCAACAATCCAGGTAACTGGAGAACGATTTTGAAGCAATTCCATTGTATCAGCCCAGTAAAGCCTTATGAGAAGTATTACAGCCCCCCACCAACTGTGCACAGACACTTCCATGTGCATCTGGCTGCCCAAGATTAAAGTGTAACTAAAGAAGCACAAAAGACTCTATGCCTTTTCATAATCCAGAGACTGCCATCCTGTGAGGGCACCCTGGGAGCTGGATGCAGTCCAGAGCAGACAGCAAGTGCTGTGCATGTAAACCACACCAAGGAGCAGTGATACAGAGGGAATACAAACCAGAAAATCTGAGCTGCTGCAATGTTACTCTTGCATGCCCATCTATTTACTCACACCAAAATGCAGGTGAAAGACCAAAGAGGGGAATGTTTAAGAAAGCACATATTTTTTATGCTGAATATCACTCTTTTTACTGGCCTCTGAGACACTGTTTACTCATTTTCCCACATCTTTCTAATGAAAACGGCAATAGACTCATATCAATTCTGACATGCCCCTCTGCCTATATCCACTCTGATACTATTGGAGCCAGAGAAGAGAAACCCACACCACCAAAGCCAATCTGAGTGGTCAGCCACTGCCATTGCTGGCCCACATTTAGGAACCCCCATTTAGGAACAGGACCATCACCAATAGCACCTGCCCCAGGTCCTGTTCCTGCAGCAGTTCATGCCACCTTCCTCTAGCTCACCCCATTCCCATCTCTGTCCCCTGCCTCCAAAGCTCCACTATGGGTCTTCTGACACCACCATCGCTGCCCAGGCTGCAGCTTGTCCAACATGATGATGCCCCTGGCTGAGCAGGCAGGCATCTGTGGGGGCCACACATCTGTGACCACACAATGTCCCTAAGGCTGAAATCAACTCCTACATCAGGAGACGTGGGCAGTGGCATGCCTATAGCACTGCCCAGGCCAGCCTCATGGGCAGAAGAGGTGCCAGGTGAAGCTAGTCAGAGTTATCAAGGGCTTCATGGTGCCATAAGAGAAGCTGTACTCCTTTGCTTCCTCCCTGAGGGAGAACAACCCCAGATGGCCCTCTCACTGAAGCCATTTCATGGAGATATAGAGTCAAAAAGGGGATTGGCTGGAAAGCTCCACATGTGATGTAACTTAGGCCAGACCTGGGTGCCCAGGCCAGAGCCACAATGGAGCCCATCTCCCAGTGGGCATGGCCAGCAGGTGAGGCCCCATTGAGGTGTCTCAGGGCAGAGACAGGATGCAACTGGCCTTGTGGTGTCCTCAGGGGCCCAGGGTGGGCACAAGTGCTCCTCAGGAAACCTAGCTGAGAAGCAGAGGCACCATGCAAAAAGGGATGTGCAGAGGCAGGGAGACGGAATCAAACATTGAGGGAGAAGGCTGGGAAATGGACCACAAAGAGGTAACTGGCTTAACCAACCTCACACAGGGCATCCATAACAGAACTGGAAGCAAGACCTGAATGTCACAGCCTGATTGTAACACCCTGCCTCATGGGACAGTCACCTTGAAAAGAGCAGGGACAGCCCTTGCTGTCTGCAGGTGGTCAACTTATTTGGCTGGCAATCATCTCCACCAGAAGAGCTACTGCGTGCTAGCACCTAGTGTATTGTGCAATAAAATACACTCAGAGATCTTTTGGCACAAATCAAGCACCTTTTATATGGTTCTTTCAGAATTTGAATATAATGAAAAGCAATCATCATATTATCACTTGAAACATTCAAGGTTCATAAAAGCTATATATATATATGGATTTTTTTTTTTATATTTCTCGAACATTTTACTATCAGTTTAGAAAACTTATCATTTACCTTCAGAACAGATAAATACGTGTCTCTGGTTCTTATTTAAAAAGAAAGTTGACAATGTACGTTTTAAATTGAATGGTTCTGGGCAAATGAATCAACACAACTATAGCCAAACAACTACAACAACCACCAGACTCCCAATTCTGAAGTCCTGTTTCCTATCTTATGTCTGATTCACTGGCAAATTACTTCAGAGAATGGGAACTTAATTTCTGCTCACATGAAGTCATACCTATTCCTGAAGGAATGCCTTTATTCCTGTTGCCCATTTGAAAAGTCAGAATGTATTGCACTGCATAAAAATGGTCTATACTTGCAGCTTAAGAAAACAGTTTTTGAAATAGATCTAAATTAGGTTTAACCATCCTTCACACATCCCAGCCTGAAGGAGCACCCTAGCAACAACCTTTAGCATTTTGCAAACATTTGCTACTAATTATGGGTTCTTAGAACAATAATACATGGCTCCATGCTTTAAGGAAAGAGGCCAAAAGCAGCCTCAAAAGTAAGCCTTAGCTTTTAATTTAAACCAGTGCCATACAAATTCTCAAATATACATTGCAAAATCTTCCCAAAACACTGCTCTGATTAATGGCTCTGAAAACTTGTAAAAGCTCAGCTGTCAAGCATTAAAATGTAGGCTGAGAAGAAGCTCATGTAGGGAAGCTAAATAAAAATCCTTTGAAACAGCTTCTCCTTGTACCTTAAAGAACAGCGGCACACAACAAAATTCACAAGAGCCATAGGGCTCACACGATACTAATACAAGGGCTCCCATACCTGTTTCTAGCAAATGACTCAGGCCACATAACAGGCCACTCTGCCCTTATCTCTGAAAAATTGTTCAGCCTTTCATAACCCATCTGTCCACACACAATTACTCCCCTATTACTGCTTGAGCTTCTTTAACCTCTAAGTGCTCCTGCATTCCCTCTGACCCTAAGCAGGAGACACAATGAAGCAGGTGCAGAAGACTCACTATCCTTTCCTGATTCCTGTTGCTTTCCTTCTCAGATTTTCTTATCTTAACAAGCAGCCAAGCTATTCCACAGCTCATCTGCCTTAGGTGACGCTGCTTGAGTAGGCAGATTGGATAAGATGACCTCCAGAGGTCCCTTCCAACCTCAACCATTCTGTAATTGTGTGTCACATCAGCTGTGTACTTACAACAGAAATTTAGCACAGATTGCCCTTTTCTAAGAAGAAGGGCCAGGAGTCTTCATCTATAACCCCTGTGAAGATCAACTGGAACACTTCTAGCAAGAGACTCTGCAAGATGCAACATCTGTCAAGAAAAACCATAAGCTAATAGGAAGGTCCCTAGCTGAAAAATGCTGAAAAATGGTATTCTGTAGGGGTAATTTTTTTTCCCAGTTCCTGCTCCTATCATCCTGTAATATTTAACATTTCCTAGATTATTTTTAGTGACTCGAATCTATGCTGATAATCTCTGTGATACCTTTTCAGTCTTCTTGAGGAAGAAGTTAAGGCAGGCATTACAGAAGTGTTTTGTCCTCAATGCAAGAATTAGAAATAAGGCAAGGCTTAGAAAACTTCAAACCTAACAGCAAAGGAGAATGATGGAAAATGATGGACATGAGTAAAGACACCAGGTTATTGGCACAGGCTCTTGAACATTTCAATGATTTCCATGATGGCAGACTTTTTTTACTCACAGAAAGTGAGAATATGAGAATTGTCAAGGAAGTAAAAAAGCTCTATTGTTTGCTGAGGCTGGAGCCTGCTTCCATGGGATTAATCATGGATTCCAGCATCACAGGCATTCTAGTTCTCTGTGTGTTAAAAGCAAAAAAAGAAAAAGGAAATAGTGGGCTTTTAACCATATAATGTGCTGGAAAAGGAATATTCCCTTTAGGGAACCAGCTCCTATGTCCTCTGCCACGAGAATGAAGCCTGTTCATACTACTGCAAAACTATTACTATAATAGACAAAACTAAACTACCACTGAGGTTCCCTGAGTCTGGTAGTCTGGTGGCTGTTTTACTGCTGTACATCCAGCATGTCTCAAGCAATTTCCATCAGTCAATGTTGACTTGTCAAACCACAGCACTTCTAATAGCCTATGGAATGGGGGGATTAAGTCCTTTATCTCCCGGTACAAAGTACCACGTGGGGCAGAATTTACCCCTCCTCCCTTTTTCTCCCCCCCCTTTAAAAAGTTTACTGAAAATCCATGAAGTGCATGAAGGGCAGATAGGTGAAGGAAAAGGAAGGAGGACTTAGAGACAGATCTTCTCCCAGGAGAAACAAAAAATTGGATTTGGGTCTTTTGGAGCTTTGGGAAAATCTGGACTTCAATCCAAGTGCTTCTGTTTTGGCTAGCTCTCACCTAAAGCTAACATTAACCTTCAATCCCCTGAGGTCTGTGCTATCATGAGGTCACATGGATACTGAATTAAAAACTGATGGGTTTAAAAACTGTCATAGTGATAGCAAAAAAATGTTTTTTTCCTGTGCTTCAGAAAAAAAAAGAAAAAAGAAAAAAAAAAAAAGAAATTTCTGAAGAATGCAGGCTTCTACCCTGCATCTAAAGATTACATTATATTACAGGCTTTGTTTTATGAAACAAAAAGTGGTATACAACAGAATATTGCGCAGATATTATACAACAGAAGTTTCTTGCTGTAGTGTTTGGAAATGATTGGTATGTCTAACCATTTGAAAAAATGATATTGATAAACTATTCAGCCATGATCTTTATGGCAGACAGAGAACTGGCCTTTTTAACCAAGATTTTAATAAATGTCAGCAACAAACGTACTGTGTGCAATTATTATATCATTAGGTGAAGATTAGTGCCTGATAGCACTAATTCATGGATATGTGCTAGTATTTCTTTTAAATTTTGGCTTTTTTTTTTTTTTTTTTTTTTTTTTGCTAAAGCAAAAGCAGAGCTTCTGCTACACCGTCTGCTCTGTTTATGCATTTGGCAACTTCCAATTTACAAAGAACTGTTTCCCCCTCTGACATTCGTCACCCTCTGTTTAAGAAAATATTACTTCCAAACAGTCCTGGTCAATATTCAAGCTGTGATGTTTCCTGTTATTTGTAGCTCTCCGTAAGTCTCTACCAGCATTTCCAGGGAAGGTTATGTTAATTAACCAAATCCCAAGCCTCAGTCAGCAATAAGAACCAGCATGTGTTTTCTAGGTATAATTAATGTGTGATCAGTTTTGCAGATGATAGAAACACTGGAAATACAGACATCCATAAGTTTGAAGGCAACTGTAAAGGAGGCAAGTGCCATTAAAGTAGTGGGAGCACAGAGTCAATAGAGATGGGATACTAATGGCTGCAACATTCCCCTCAGGAGGGAAATAAAACAGCTCTGATACACAATAGATGGGAGAGCAAAAAAGTAAACAAACAAATAAAATGTACTAAATGCTTTAAAATAAATTAATTTCTAACATGTCTCCTTCTTACTTTCTTAGGTTTGGGATTACTTAATTATATCTTTTTCCTGTATTTTTTTCATCCCAGAGGTAATGGTGATCCTCTTACTGTAATGTAGATGATGAAGATTGAGAGGAGATATTCTTCTGCTTGAAGTAACTAACGGCTCTTTTCTCCTGCAGAAAGCAAGATGGCTTAGAATGCAGATCAGGAGTAATACATGTTTTCTGGGACAAGCAACAGTTTAAATCTCATTCAATTTATAGAATAGGTTGAATTCCACCTCCTTGTACAAATCAAGTGGTATTGTGCTAACGAGTCATACTGTTATGAGCTTGAGAAGCAGCATGAAACAACAGCATTCACTACCTATTGCTGGGTCTAATTACTGCTCATTACCATGTTCTTTTTATTTTCTTTTGTAAAAGTTTATACCTTAAGAAGAAACAGCAGGGTCAGCAAATGACTCACGTAAATGCTCTGCAGTAAGGCGTATGGCATGTCTTGAAGCCTTTAAATGTCAAAAGCTCTAATGTTTTATTTATAAAGCAGTTTTAACAAGTATTATAGAACTCTGTGGAAGCACCGTCTCAAAGCAAGGTCATCTTTCCTAGTTTTAGTATCCACACAGTAGGCACATTCTATATGCCCTAAAAAATTAAATGGGATCCACATCCTCATCAGTGTGACCCACTCAAGGCATCATAATGTTTTGTGGTTCAATGTGCATAGTTGGCTCTGCAAGTCAACTATTATGTATTTTGAAAATGAAATAATTTGAGGAAGTGGTTTTAAAAATAAATAAATAAATAAAAGCGAATCTCCCAGAAATTCAATACTAGCAGTCAACAATTAGGTAAGAATGAAAAACACTCAGATCTTCGTGAGAAAATGCTGAGGAACATATTTTCTCCACTTCTTTGATATTGTGCATTCTACTCCATATCTCAGACTGTTTTTACATTTCAGGTAATACCTACCTGTGGCTGAATAATGCTTAACCAGTAGATGAAGATTTGAAGATCCTGTGTGCAAAGCCTCCCAGTGAGTATGAGAATAAATGCATCAAGCCTACACTGTTTTGTTTTTTTCTTCTGGGAGAATGTTAGCTGTAAATAAACATTATTTTGGTCAGAATTTTCCCTAGGGAAAATATATTTGCACACAATTATTCTCCCAGGGGCGGGGAGAGGAATATTTTTTACAACATCTTTCTCATCTTTCAAGGGAAGCAAATGAGTCAGTTAAGAAATTTTCTTAAACAATTGTTATAGTTTTATTAGTTGGAATATCTTTGTGTATATATATATATATATAAACTTATTTTACATAACAACATTGAAAGGATATAAGGAAAGATCTCACTGTTATTAATTTTCCCGAGGTTATTGAAGAAACTTTGTTTTGGTTAAGTTTACATTAAAAAAATAAATAAATAAATAAAATAAATGTGTTTTTCTGTCTGTTGGAGAGCTTCAGATATCAATACTTTTAGGAGTTTATATAAATTGATTTTACCAAGGCATAGTGCTGCATTCCAGGTGAACTATGAGTTTCAAGCATTGTGATATTTCATTTCAGGCTATAGTAATCTACATGTTTAAATAAATAAATAATAATAATAGAAAAGACAGAAATATTTTAATTTCCAGAAATTGATCCCATTTCAAGGCAAGAATGAATTTAATGAAAACAGAATGAAGATTTGACTATAATTCCTATCTTAAAAAAAAAAAAAAAAAGTTGAAAGCTGCATATAGCAAAGTATAAACATTAATTCTTTGAAGACTTCCTTTAATAACATTTCAACTATGACACACTGTTAAGAGGTGGGTCAGCTTGTCTCTGCTTCTTCAGTATTTCTGCATAGCCCATCTCCAGGAGAATCCATTGCCCCCCTTGACCTCCCAATGAACTTGAACCCAACATAAGGTTTCCGAAGTGGAGACGAGTATCACTGTGGGGAGTCCAGGATCCAGAGGTAGTCTGGTACCTATGGACACAAAGGCAACTATAATTTTACAACTGCTCAAAGACCTTGGTCAAACCAGGGTTATATAACCCCAGCGATGCTCATTTTGATTTTTGGTTCCTCATCTGATCCCATCTTTTCCTGATGGTATTTAGTACAAAATTCCCTATATGGAGTTCTACATCTTATTATTAACGTGCTTTTCTTCATATATCACAAATCATTTAAACAATTCACACTATCAGATTCCTTAATAAATAAACTATCAGCACTGCTTACAGATTTTAGAGGTGAATTTCAAATAAATGATAATATAAAAGCTTACAGGTAAAATTAATCTTTTGTAGTTTTCCCTCCAGTTCCAACTGCAGCTATAAAGCTGCATTTGTTCTACTGAGAGGTACTGCATGAAACTGTAAATCTGCAACACTCTCAGGCTGCTCACTTGGGAAGTGAACTAATTTGTTGACATGAGTGGGAGGTTTCCATTAGCTTCAGCCCCATGACTCAAAGAATCCATCTCTGGAGTCTCTCTGACAACTTTTTCTAAGCAGGATATAAAGGAAAGCTGAATACAGAAGATAAAGTTTTTGCAATATAAATAAGGTGAATATGCTTGAGTACTTTTTCAAAATAGTGAGATAGGTGAAGAGAAGATATGCGTTTTTTGTTGTTGTTTTTGTTGTTTTTTTTTGGCATGTCCCCAGTGTCAGGGATGTTGGACTTTTCTTCTCTGCATTTTCTTTGGGACATTGTATTTAGACTTACAGAATAAGACAAGACAGATTATGTTATGTTAACACCAAGATCTCTTTGGTGTTAACTTCTCATGCCTCTTTGTTTCAGTGACTGTCATGCAGAGCTCTGGCTTGATCCATTACAACAGTGGCCAGATGTTGTTTGTATCTGTATCCCCAGAACCGTGCATTAAACAAGTACAAAAAAAAAAAATCAGCTTTATTAAAAAAGGCCTGAAGAACCATCTTTACAGAATGGCTATCACTCACCCATTTGTACTTTCTTCAAGTCTCAATTAGCAAGCCTAAGCAAATGGAATGTCATCATGTAGAAGAATATTAAACAAAAAAAAACACAGAGGAAAGCTTCCTGCAGCACAGTCCTCCAAGAGTTCCTGCTTCCAGGATTTCTCAACCCACATGCTACATCTTACTTTCTTAATGAAGGATTGCCACTTTCCTGGGGCCACCAGAATCAAGAACTTATGGAGCTCAGACATCTCCAGCACGCAAGAGGAACCTAGAGGAAACAGAACATCAGAAGATAGGATAGCAATCAATCTGAGAAAATTTACCTAACATACAAAAAGATGACAAAACACAGAAGCTAAATTATACATTCCATGAATTTGCGAAGTGAGACAGCAAAAATGTCAATGCAGTTTCAGTGTTTGGTGCTTTGGCAATAAGGTATAGAGTGAGGAGGCATGGGGCATTTTTCATGGTGGTTCCCTTTTTCCAGTAAGCTCCAGCCAAGTGGGCTGCTCTTTGGGGCAGGACTACAGGCACATGCAAGGATATGCCTCCATAGACTTAGTTGTAATTTTTTTTTTTGAAACATTTGTTTTATTTTGTTTTATTGTTTAGCAGAAATAAGCTAAATGAAGAGAGTTCAGAGAAAATAACAGTAACTGTGTATTTATATTCAAGGTATGTAATGGTAAAAATAAAGTAAAAAAAAAAATGAAATCTAGGAACAGAGGAACAGATTGGCAGAGATGGACATTGCCACATCTTCAGAGAGGTGAGAGAGCTAAGAGAATTCATTCAAGATAAATACTTTTCCTGATATAATACCAAAGTAATTCAAAGCAGATCTGGCAAAACACAAGGTCAGTACAAAAAGAACTGAAAAATAAAATAAGGTCCAAAGTGGGAGAGAAGGTTAAAGTTAAAAGAGGGGAGAATGTGATGAACAATGATGTGACTGTAGGAATAGGTGCTAAAGGTTGAATCTAGTTCCTTAAAATTAGAATGGATGAAGAATAATTTCACATGCACAGTGTCACAGACTGGAAGAAAAATAAAGTATTTTCTTCATAATTTCTCTGAACTGCTCAGAATCTCTCTGGGGTTGGGGAATAACGTTGATCCATGATAGCTATGAAAAGAGTAAGTCACAGAACAGGTCTTCCTCATAGTGACAACGACAGAGTCACTAGACAGCAGGACCTGTTACACAGCACTGTCTAATGAGTGGAAGGAGCTATTAATTGATTAAAAATAAAAATCACTTTAATGCCAGTGGTGAAAGGAGGAAAAAATGAATAAAGATGAGGTAAGGATAAATAGAAGGAAGTAGAATCAGTAGATTCCAAAAAATAAAAGTGATGTAATCTTGTTGTGAAAAAGAAAAAATGTTCAATGGCTTTACATACTTGAGCATATTAGAAAAGGACTGAGTTATGCTTCTAAAAACCCAGTATTTCCCCTCCTTCAGCCCTGGTGTCCCAATGGTGAAATATTTAAAACAGTGGTAAACTGCGATACTTTTGAGCCATGTGTTGTCATTCCTGCAAAAACGCACTAATAACTTTAAATTCTCTTTAAACAAGTTTTTATAGAGCTACTAACACCAAGTACAAATCATAAAATGAGCAAAGATTAAATAAAACATCTGCAAATGTCTTTCTGTGCCTCAATGCCTTTTCAAGAAGTGTCCAGGCTAGAAAGAAGAGCAATGTGATAACATTCATCCTGAGACATGTCAAACTTCTCAGCACACATCTGAGCCCAAGCTTTCCCAGAATTTAAGGGAACTCAGTTCTGAAGCAACCTCAGATGGGTGCTGGCCCATCGTTATGCTTTATTCTGTCTCACATAAACATCAGGCAATTAAGTAAGTACTTTACCTTAAGTTTAACACACATGGAAAATACAGAAGAAAACTGCAACAGCTTGAAGAAACTATAATCAGCCGCAAGCAGCTGAGGGTTTGGATTACGGGAAACATCAAACTGGAACGGGTTGATTCCAATGAAACTCTTTACAGTTGAGAAGTTCTCTGATGTGAAGTTCAGGTTTTCAGAGTTGTTGGGCCTAAAGGTGATGGTTGGACCAGAAGCTAATGCAGAGTGTTGTGAAAAGGAAATATAATGACATTTACATGATAAACAGGCACATGTATGGAACAGATTAACTGAAAGTAATAAAGACCCCAGAGAACACCAGATAAAGATACTTGTGGGAGTATCAAAACAAAATCTCATCTTGTTTGTCTACTGATTTTTTTCCATGGGAAAAATAAATAAACAAACAAATATATAAATAAATAAAACTGTAACTGCTCTAGTATTACCTTTTCTCCTTTAATCCTCCATTATCACACATGCACTTTTTTCCCCTGTATTTCTTCTGGGGCTTGACCAAAGCACCTGAAATACTTTTATGAATCTGGCTGTAGTTAGTGATATTTACTTACGGAGTTCATATTTTAGGAATAAGACAACCATCAAAATCCATTAGAAATAATCATACCCCCCCAAAAAATATATGACATTGAGTGAAAATCTCTTCTAACTTTCTGTGAGTCTTCCAGAAATATCTGTTCTTACCCCTTTTCTAGGAGGGGCATTCAGAGAAATCAGACTATCTCAACATCTACAAAAGTCTTCTTTTGTACCACACTGCAGGTGTAGACTAATGCTTTCCCTCATCTCCAAACCAACCTCCCTGCCAAGATCCTGAACATATACAGATTGTAATCAGGAAAGGACACATTGTTGGCATCAAGAATATCCATCGCTTGGGACAAAAGAGGAGCCTTGTCATTGCTCTAAGAAAATTAACAATTTTTTTTTTTTTTAAGTTAAAAAGTCCAACTGCCTTTCTTGTACTTATAAATATGTCCCCACCAGAATCCTCCCCCACCGTTTTACCTCCTCAAACATTATAGAGCACAAAGGATGTTTTCCTGTGACATGTCCTAGTGTGAAGATACTGAACACTGGGTTGGAGATACTGAACACTGGGTTGGAGATGAGAAGATACTGAACACTGGGTTGGAGCTTCAAGAGTTCACCCATTGCAAGCCTGGCTATCTCATTGCTATTTTTCTTCTTCATGTTTCTCAGCCATAAGATGGGAAACCACAATCCTAGCCTCACAGTTGATGTGATTAGGGTAATAGGGTTCAGTCCAACTACAAAGACAGAGCCTGACTTTGTGTTGCATGCTGAGCATGCTGAGGATGCTAGGCATCAGTTTTGCTTTCATCAGAAGGTAAAAAGAAACACGTTGCTGTTGCTGCTGCTGCTGCAGCTGCAGCTACTGGGACTATTACAAAACACCTGCCCAGCCATCAGCAGGACAAGCTGCACCACTTACTCTCCTCATATCAGATTAAGCACATGAGATATGATGTATTTTTGTAATATTAACACAGAACAATACATTACAATAGTATAGCATAAGCTGTATGATGTATAAAATAGCAACACATATAAATCACCTTCTAACAGGTAATATGATGTATGCCGTATTGCAGTATATCACTCTATAAGCAATATATATACACTGCATAAGTGTATTTTTTTTTTAATATTGTAGCTGCATGAATTTTTTCAGATCATGATGTTTCAGAAGTTTTTAAATATAAAAAGTATAATATAATTTTTCCATACATTAGGCAGCCTTTACAAGATAATTCTCGTTAAGAGGAAATGTTTGAAATTTGTCATGAAAATATTTGTAGTACTAAGTAATTAACAAAAGCTTGGACAGACTGAAGCATAGGATTGATTTCATTGCACAGCAAAAGCAGAGGTAAACAGCAATCCATAACTGAAAAATATACGGAGGGCTGACAGCAGTGGAGGGGGGTTGGAAAGGAGGTTGTTTGGTTTTCTTTTGCACAGGACACGCATTATTACGTATGAATCCTTAGAAATACATGAGACGTACTTCAATACACCAGGCAGATTTATAAACCAGGTTACTGCATCTGAAATCTAATTTTCACATCTGCTTCACTCTAAATGCTTGCTGAGAGATAAAGCATTGGAATAGTGATTACAGAGAGTTTATGCCAAAAGCAGGTTATACTACTCGTAGGCATCATAAAACTACATACCATGGCTCCTGCTTTAATTCTGGTAAGCGCATCTTTCATCCACTGATGCAGTTTCCAGATGCCATCACTGTCAGTCCATTTGTTATTCCCTCAGTTCCTCCACCCTGGCCCTGTCTGAATGGTTGTTTTTTTAACATTGTCAAGGGATTGCTAGTACTTCAGAAGCATGCACCCCCCACGCACACATCCTGTAGTTTCTGCTACACATGAACAGCTGTTCCCAGAGATGTGGAATAGCAGGAGACATGCATGGGCTTCCATTTTCTATGGCACTGGCCTCTGCTACCCTGAGCAGCAAAGCCAACAGGATTGTTTCACTCCAGCAATGTCAGGTCAGCTGCTTTTCTCCCTAATGCTGGACAGGGCAGGAAGGCAAGCCAAGCCACTGTAAAACAGAAGCCCACCACATTTCATGAAGGAAATTGTCACCTCCCAGTCCATTAGTCTCATTCTGGGGTCTTGCGAGGTGCTTGTGCAAACAATGGGAAAGTGAAAACAAAAACCGATATTTGAACACAAGCAGGACACTTTGCAAACTCAGAGGAAAAGTACATTTTTGAGTAAATCCAGGTGACCATCTGTAGCCAGGGTCAGCCACAGAGCCAGAGCTACTGACACAGGTATGTGCAGCTCACAGCATTACCAAATGGCAACACTTGATCTCTGCTCACCTTTCTTTCAACCACCAGCCCCTGCCACCAGAACTGCACTGCACTGGTCTCTACCCCTGGTCAAAGTGGCTTCAGGTCCTAAGATTTCATTGAGAAGTTAGGTTTCTAGTATTTATAGTTACCAGAATAAAAATGAAGCATATGCAAACCAGAGAAGTCTCTTGCCTAATTTACCTCAGTGCTGAGGAATTCTAAGTCTACTAAGATTATTTATAGACAAATATTCTTTTTTTATTATTCAGCATTTTTGCAATCCAAACTTTCTCTGGTAGTATCCTAGCTTCCAAAATCCTAAATGCCAAACTCAGAACTACATTTCTCGACAAACAGAACTGTGTAATTATGTGCTGGCAGTTATTTCAAAGTATTTTAAGTACCAGGAAATGTGGGAACAACATAAATAACATAATACAAAAGAAAAATAATATGAATCACACAGTGCATTTTTTTTATGTTAGCTATGCAAAAGTGTTCCAGTTTTAAGTTTAGCTGAAACTGTTGCAAAATTTTCTTTTAACTGATCTGGAGTACCATCAAGAATAATATGCCTTGTTACAGAACATAAGTCAAGGTGAGACAACTGACGCAAAGTCTTAGATGTTATTCCTGTCTGTGACTGTCCATTTCTGCTTTTCATCCTCTGCCTTCTGGATACAAGGGATTTGTTCTGGCCAAGCAGAAGTTGTCTTTTCCTACAGCCTGCACTACTTGGGTGGAAACTACAGTGTCCTTGCCAAGTGGTCTAAAGTCCGAGGACTTGTTCCAAGTGCACCAGAGTTTTCCAAGAGGACATCACCTCACCATGGAGCTGTTTCCAGAGTCCCATAGCAGCGTGACATAGGAGGATCCCTGACAACTGCTCTTTCAGCTTCTAAATATGGTTTGAAACAAGATGGATTTGTACCAGAAGGCAAACCATCTGAATTTAGAATATTATCAGTAGTTTTCTAATAAACTAATGATTTTGGCCTTTTTTTTTTTTTTAAAAAAAATGTAAGATACAATAATAATAATAATAATAAAATATCAGTAATTATATTTGGAATTGGTGGAAGAACAAATACTTTAGAGAAAGAGGAAGTTTTCCTAATAGTTAAAGAACTTTTGGCTTTGTATCCTTGTGGTGTAATTGCCTGAAGTAACTAGGAAAATAAAACTAACATTCACATTTTTAAGGAAAAGGTACAGCATTGAAGAGGCTTTCAGGGTAGGGCATAACTGCATTACCTGAGCATTCCCTAGGCTCCCAACCTTAGACGCTATCGCGCTGGGGAAACTTGGTGTGCTAGCTCTAAGGAACACCACGGAGCGTGGAGTGGAGTGGAGACACCACAGCTAGGCTCTGTAACCAGGTGGGGACTCGATTGTTCTTGTGCACAAAGCTGCACTTTTTGCCACCCTGAGCCAAAGACCTGTCATGTTTTGACAAATGCTGTACCCTAGTGTACTTTTTGCTCATTATAATATCATTATAATACCAAAACACACCTCCATCCCAAAAGCTACCCGCCTCCAAGGTGCGACCACCCCTCACTGAGCATGCGCTCTGAATTTCTCAGAGCCTATTACTTTAAACAGAGACGGGAGAACTTTTCACCAATCATAACTAAGATATGCTTGAGTCACTCAAGCTCCACCTAAAAGATAGAAAATAATATAAATTGGCCCAAGAGAGAGGGGATGTCAGGGAAGATACCACTGTCAGAGGAGATACCATCCCAAGGAAATACAACATTCTTAGGACCTCCTGACTCCTGGGATCAGTCAACGGGCTGAGCCTCTCTTCCCCCCCCCCATTGGGACACCTTTGGGTGAGATCTGAATACTTGCTTATAAATCTCTATAGAGTCTTTGATCCTTTTAACGTGTTTATTTCTAGGCTGCGCACCTGTAACACCTGTAACACCTGTAACATCTGTAACACCTGTAACACCCATAACACCTATAACACCTATAACACCTGTAACACCTGAATATTTCATGCATGCTAGCTTGCTTTTGCAGACAGTCACTATCGCCGGCAATCCAAAAGAACGTGATTATCTGTTGCTGTAATAAACCATACTTGATTGCATTGTGATAGCTCTCATTAAGTGCAACTAGGGTAAAGGTGTTTATCCGTGATAGTTCAGTGTTCTGAATCCAAGCAGACCCCCAGACCGTTAATGCGTTGTTGGTGAATGTCTGACTGGACCCCCAGACGGTTAACGTGTTGTTGGTGAATGTCCGACTGGTTCAGTACCCGGAATCCGACTGGGCCCGTAACGGTTAATCAGCTACACCCCTTAACGTGACAATCCTGGCTGTAAATATGACAACAACTATAATTGTTAATGATGGAGAAAGCTTGAAATCTTGCAAGATGCTCTTCCATACTTTCAACCATGTGAAACCCCTATTCTAAGGCTCGATTATTTCCTTTCTTAATGCACAGCATGCAGCATGGCAATACATGGACCAATATTACACATTTCCTTTTTCCACTCTTTCCTCCCCACTTTATCAAAAATAACAAAATGAACACCATCTCTTGCCAGCCCCAAAACAGGCATGATCTCTTGGGCATTTTGAAACTCAGAACATCTTCCAAAAATAGCGTAGGGAGACTTGAATCATGAGGCAAGGAGATGAAAGAAATCTCCAGGTAACTCAACTTATCAACATGGCTGATAACAACCACAAAATGTCTTAAGTGATGGTCAAAAAATAAGGCAGACAAACCAGAAATCATAGATGAACAGAAGAAAGACAAGTAGTATATCCTGGAACCTTTAGTTTACTGTGCAGATATCCAGCCTTAACATTAACTTTGTTCATTTTTTCAGTCTCTGTTGCTATGTGGATCTGGCTTTCTTTCATTTAATTACTTGCAACTACTGCAAACTGAAGAAAACCATCAGATGTCAAAAGACTGAAAGAAAATGACAACAATTTTCTATTCCATTCTGTCCTCCTCTGGCTGCCGTGACAATGTTTTATTAACAATATTTTACTAGTGGAAAAAAATGAAAATGAAGAGCTTGTGGCTGCGTCTCAGCTGTAGAAGAAAAGGAGAGCAATGGTAGCCTAAGTGGCCCCTTCTGCTTCTTTCAAACAGCTTAGAGAAACCCAGAGGGAGCTTCCTCCAACAACAAGGAACATAACTTGTACTATAAGGCTTATAGCTTCTCCTAACCCTCCCACACACACAAGGGGAGCTGATGAATAGAGGTGAAGCTCAGCGATACCCAGGATTTATTTCCTAGCATCACAATATGTCAGAAGACAGACAGACAGGCTCTTGTGCTTATTACAGTGCCAAATGCCACAGACAAGCTGAGTAAACAGGGACAGGCTAAGAATTTCTGCAGATGAAGACTCCTCTCCCTCAATTTATAGTATAAGAGCAGAGTCAAACCAGAGCTGCTCTGGCCACCTTAGAACTGCAAAATCTCACACACCTGCTCTTCAGCCACCCATAATGTATCTAACAGGCTGCTTCTCAAAATTCCCAGCACAAGAGAAGTTTCCACAGAACTGCACTTTTCATTAAAATACAAACAGACAGACCTCACCACGTCATCACAAATCCTGTGACATCTGTATCTCTCCTACCTCCATTATTAGGAAAAGTTCTTTTCTCTCTACTCTTTACCTTTCCCTGTCCGAAACATAGAACTTCAGGCAAACATTGAATGCCCTTTGAATTTGGGGGTGAAAAAGATAACCATCTCTCTTCTTTTATATCACTTTGCAGGGAGGAAGGACACAATATACATGTGTTTTTAAATAAATTACTATGGTACAAAAGACAAGGAAGAAAGCTAAATTTTCTAATTTATTTTAATTTGTGAACAAAGTGGGATAAAGACAGAGATATTTTCCAGAGACACCTGCATATATCATAAAATATCAAATGTAAAATATACAGATACAATATCATCTTCAACTGTTGTGTTTTTTTGTTTTTTGTTTTTTGTTTTTTTATTATTATTATTTTATCATTCCCAATACAAACAGTTCTGTGTAGTACTAAAACTTCCCATCTTTGAGAAAAACTGTTGTTTATACAAGGCAGTTACACAACACTAATGTATCCCTTGTTATGTTTTTGGCTGTTTGGTAAAAGCTAAAGCACACAAACCTTCGTGCTTCAGATGAGATCTGCATTTTAACTTTCCACAGCTGGGCACTGTTTCATTGGCACATATTTCTGCAGACTCCAAAGAAGAATCTAGTAACACCTGTAACTCTGCAAAAGAGGACACACGGTGCAGACCAAAACACAGAAAGGCACAGATGCAGATGCTTCTGTGTGTGTACATGGCACTAAACAAATGCAAGTCATAAGTAGCTCATTTGGTCTGCTCAGTGCCTTTGAAATAAAAAGCAGCTCTAGATTCAGATTTTGAGTTATAGGCAGGCATTCAAGGATGTTCAGACTGTGGATTAAGTTTAAACCTTTTGCAGAGAAAGTAAGATGGGAAACAGAGTTTCTTGGAAGAGAGGAAATCAGAGTAAATCAAATGCTGAATTAAAGGTTCTAGTTGGGGGGAGCAAGAAAGCACTCTTAAACATTAATATCATGACTGAGTGCTAATCTGAATTATGAATGTCTAAGGAGTACCTGAAATTATGAACAATGTGAGGGATGTGAGGAAAGAATCTTCATGAACAACTGGACAACCCATGATGCAGTCAGAAAATCAGAGCACAGAAGAATTTAACAAAAAAATAAAAATCCTTGAAAGTTGAGACATCATTTTGAACCAAACAACAATATTGCAAACTAGTTCCTGCAGATACGTTTCTGATAAAAGGCAATATTCCAGCATTCCATCACACTTCTTGTATGATTTATCTCTTTGCTAAGTGAGATGCACATAAATGAAGAGAATTCATTTCACGAGACTACAGCCACATACATCTTAGTTGCTTCAAGCCCATGCAAAGACCAGGAAGGAAAAGATCATTAAGGGACAAACTTGCACAGGGCCTTATCTGCAGGGCAGGGTCCAGTCCTCTATAATTAGGTTGCATGAGTCACTGTGGGATGGTGTTGGGGACAGGTGTACTCAGGCTCCTTTACCTGCAGGAAGATTCTGTATGAGCAGGCAAGATGCATGGTGAGGATGTCTGAAAGCAAGGAGGAAGAGCTGCACCATTGTGTCCTGCTAACCTGTGCGGTAATTGAGTGGCATCATTAGCATAAAAAGTCAGTGTATGTAGGACCTTTGTTTTCCTTTTAAGGGCCAGGAGCCAGCTCCCACCCCAGCCAGTAAGCGTAGCTGTCAACTGCAGAAACTGAGCTATAACTGTCTTAAAATAACACCCCTCCTCTCAAGATCTGGTGCAGCATCATTCCCCACTCAAAAGCTGTTCATGAGCTTCATGAAAAGAGCGAAGACTATTTGTATGAACCTTCCAAATTTATTTAATGCTTTGCCAGCCTTCCTGAGAGGAAGGGCAGCAGAGTTCTGGAAGTGTTCTGCTATATGTTTCAGGTTGAGTTAGCATAAGGAAAAACTCAATTTTCAAGATGTCTCTTCCCTCCTTTTTGTCATGATAGCCATATCAGCTGAAAAAGCAGATTAGGAATGTATGATGGAGCTCCCACAGCTGGGGATGTTCAGATCTGAGATTCTGATTGAGAGTCATAGAGCTAAAGCAAACATGAAAAATCAAGAACTAGGATTGTGCAGCAGGATCCATCACCTAGGGTTATGCCGATCCAGACACTTCTATCTGGGGATAGCTTTCATCTATAATTCTTGGGGAAAAAAATTATACAAATAGAGACAAGGCAATCTTCCCCCAATAGAAATCTCTCAACTCCTTGCTTCAATCCTTTATTCAAATCTTACTTCAAGTCCAAACTTCATTTGGGTTTAAAACAAATAAGAGAAAGAATCAATATATTTCAATATATCAGCCTTTTGCTCTTGCATCTATTCTGTGCTCCACTGAAATGTGTAGAATATGTGTCAAGATAACACAAAATGACTGTTCTTCCTCCCATGCTCTCAGCAAGACAGGAAACACTGTGGCCCCATGAGAATATTTTTTAAAAAACAACTGTGGCTTATCCTGCAAAGAGCTCCATGGAAACATAAATGGAACTCATTGCTGGACTGCAGCCTAAAGCTGGGGTTTAGCTCAGTTTTTTTTGAATTTGTTCCTATTTTGTCCCAAACAGCCTACACATCTCTGGTACAGCTCTGCTGGCCTGTCAGAAGCTAAGCTCAGTTCTCCAACTTCTTTTAAAACAAGATGCCAAACAGCCATGAAATGGTAACGACTTTCAGTATGTGACCCAGTAACCTACAGGAGGAATGCAGGTAAAACTTTGTTGACTGATGCTGCATTATGTAAAGCCAGGATCAGATAAGTGCTGGTATTTTTTCTATGCTTGCCATGATGAATAAAAGCACACAAAGCTTTATTTCAAAATATAAATGAGGTTGGACTGAACAATTCCTGTATTTCTTTTAAAAATTACACAGTTGGAAAAGAATTGTCAATCAATTTTATAGGGAACAATGAATGCTAAACCTCATTCAAGACTGTTTCTGTACTGGTCTTAGCATAGAGCGCATTATAGTGATTCACATATCAGGTGGTATCTTTATGCCCTGTTCTTTGAATGACTTCATCTTTCATGCACAAAGCCACAAGAGAATCCTGGAAAACCTTTTCAACTTGTTGATCTGAAAGAGTGTTTGAAAATCAGAGAAGCCTAGTTATTTCATATCCTTGACTTCATTATTTTACAAAGTACTGCTGCATGTGTTCCATTTTAACCAAGTAGGCCCTGGAAAAGTATAAATATGCCACTCAGTATGCAAGTTTTTTTTTTTCCCTGTCTGCAACAAGATGTTCTGCCAACTGATTCACATTTGCATGACACTGTAATATTTCCATTAACTTGGCTGATAAAAGTTTTGAGTGTCTGAACATGCTGGCAACCTTCACAATTTTTAAAGAAACTTTGGCCTATCTCTTTTTGACAGGGACGTACAAGGACAAACCACCAACAAAAGTTTAAAGGACTAAAGGCCCAAAACAGATCATCGTGATTCAGAAAAATGTTAATTTTAGTTTAGTTAGCCTCACGTTCGCTTTACGTAGGAGAACAATTTATTTTATTTATTTATTTTTAGCATTCAGCTGCTCTAAAAGTTTTGAGGAAATCAACATTATAAATGAAAGGGACATCCTGTGAAAGTTGGGCATAGAACCAGAGGATCGGTTGCGGTCATATAAATGAATGTAGTACAACCCAGTATTAGCCAATAAGACAAAATTAGAGTCAAGCGCTGAAAGCAGCCAAAGGTCAGACGGGCAATATAAAGAAAAAAAAAAAAAAAAAAGAAAGGAAAAAAAAAAAAAGAAAAAGACAATCCCAAACAATTCATACTTCTAAAATTCTAAGAGAAGCTGTAATATCATGTACATAGAAATCTTACCCCATGTGAGCAAACAGGGTCCACCAAAACAAAGTCTCATCCCTCAAATACAAGGTGCCAAAGAGACAGAAATCCATACCATACAGAAAACTATAAACAAGGAAATGGATACCTCATAGCCTAAAGGTAAGCAGGATGCTAAAGACTCTGCTGCTCTGAGCAACAAGGGCCAGAGAAATCACACAGGGTCATCAAAATCAAGAGGAGCAGCACTGTTCTGTTTGTATCCTCAGAGACCCATTTGAAAATCAAGCTCCCCTCCTCTCACCCAAGAAAGGGTCATAAATGCTGGAATTGGGAAATTACATGTAGTTTTTCTCCTTCCAATTAAAATAAAATAAAATAAAATAAAATAAAATAAAATAAAATAAAATAAAATAAAATAAAATAAAATAAAATAAAATAAAATAAAATAAAAATATTTAAAATAAAAAAGAAGAGAAGAGAAGAGAAGAGAAGAGAAGAGAAGAGAAGAGAAGAGAAGAGAAGAGAAGAGAAGAGAAGAGAAGAGAAGAGAAGAGAAGAGAAGAATACAAATCTTGAGTTATCAGTATGAAGAAAATCATAAGTTCAGAACAAGAATGTTGAATGAGGACCTGTGCTGAGAAGACCAAGGCCCCCTGCCTTTCTCCTTACTCACAGCTCTGAAGCCCACTGACAGGAAGGGGAAGAATACTTCCTTTAGATTTCCTGCTGTTGTCAGGCAACAGTCCTACATGTTTTAATGCACTGATTAAGTGCCCCACTACTTAACCTTTAATTAGCTCATCACTGTCTCTCAATCAGTAATGTGCAGCATTCACAATTCTAACTCTGCTCTGCACAAAACTGTTCTGCACAGTATTTTGTGCATCAGTATTTGTAAGTGCAGGTTGTTTTCAAAACTAGTAAGTTTCAGAACTATGTGGGAGAGCTGGCTTTTTTTCTTCTGCAGGGTTATGCTGGAATAACTCTTGTGGCTTCTAGAAATGTTATAGAGATGAGAAATTCAGCCTACCCTGTCTCATAATAGGTTTTCTGTTTGTTTGGCTGGTTGTGTTTTGTTTTGGTTTTTAACATAAGGAACCGAATACCACTGCACATACATAAAAAGTCCTTTATTAAAAGCCCAGGTGCACAGTGCTGCAGGACATTTTTACCTGCAAAGTCTTGCACCCATGCACTGCTCCACGTAACATAACAGAATCTCATCGAGCACGACTGATCTTACCACACAACTGGGTCCTATATAATGCAATCTCTTGGAGCCTGGAGCCACATTTTAACTTCAGAAATAATTTTAATGGTCCGCAAGGTCTGTGGCCTAGAGGTAGAAAGCTTTATTTGCCTCTTTTCTACTTGCTCTCCAGAAGAGACCTTGCCCCCACTGTAACTGCAGATTGCACAGAGATCATCCCAGGGATGAATCTGCTGCTACTGCACTAAATCCACCTTGCCTTACTTAAAGAGTAGGAATAAGAGTGTGGCTTTAACTTGGCTTAAAATACCACTGGTAAAACAAATGTTCCAGAGCTCTGATCTGTGATTATGCAAAAGCTCTACTAGGAAGCAGTTCAGAGGCTCATGTTCTTCTCCTCACTTTGGGGCAATATGATGCCCCTGTTAATTTAAGCCACTTTGCCCTTTAGGTTTATGGTTCCTCATGATCTTGCCACTAATTTGTTCACACTGTTCTTAGAACTGCAAACAAGCCTGTGAGGGACTGTTTCAAATGTCTTTACATTCCCATACCAGTAACTCAGAGCAAGAATAGTTCCAATGTATCTAAGAGCAGTGTTTAAAATCTGTAACAGCAGTGGGTGAGAAAGAGCTACGTCTAATGAGCCTCAGCCCACTAGAACATATGTTTGTCAGTAACGCAGACTAAGTGCCAGGATTTATTAAGAAAATTATTGTACAGCCATTTATTGAGTCTCCAATAGTAATGACTGTGTGAAAGCAGATCATATGCAGAAAGAAAAATCAAGAAAGAAACCACATTGTTCATATCTGACTGTTTTTATTTCTGCCATCTACCATCCGTTCTTTAGCACCAGCCAGACTGTTGTGTGAGATAAACCTTTTAATCTAGGAGTCACTGCCAATGAGGTCCTGTATTTGTGTCTGCAAAAGGGTCTAATAACAGTAAAGACATTTTAGTGCACACTGAAAACCAGAAAGAGAAATAAAAGAACTTCTAACCCAAGAGAGCATCTTACTTTATACCCTTTGGATTCCACAGGAAAGTATTTTGCACAGTTCATGGAAGATTCCAACTAATATTTTTCCAAATGATATATAAATAATCCACCTGGAACACTGTGATATGTCCTGATGTTTCACCGACTGTTCAGAAATCTCATCTTTTCCAGCACAAATTCTGCAACATCTTGGAAGGCTTTGCCAGAAATAAATGGTTAAAAATAAATAGACAGCAGTATTCTTTTCACAGGGATGTAACATCCAACAGGGAAGCAAAGAATGGCAACATGAACAATGGTGTAAAGAACACCTTACAGCACTACAGCTCCATGGTGTGGAGCCCATCCTTCTTGAAGTACCATGGTCAAAATTTAACATCAGTGAACACCTACAATGAAAACCAGCCTTCATATTGTTTTAGTTTTGTACTGAAAGGCTGCGTATCTGCTGCAAGCAGAGTATCATCTGCCTCATCATTGGTTTAAAATCATTCTAACCACTATTGTAAAGAAGCATTTTTTAAGTTAACAAGTTACCTTTCAAAAACTTCTCTGTTGCAATCTTAAAAATGATTTACAGACAGGTAGTCCCAGCTCCTTATTAACTAATTTTAGGCACTTAACTAGAGTTACCCTGAGTATCCTAGGAGATAATGAGGCACCTGCTGACAGCAATTGAGATCTTACTGGTATGAACAACTTTTTTTCTCTCTACCAACTACAGGGGAGACTTAGGACAATTATGTTCCTAACTGAAGTGCATCAATTACGTACCTAAAGATAGGCAAGATGAATACAGGCCTACAGAGCTTAACATTTACAGAGAATCAGTGCACCTAAGGTGCTTATGTGGACAGGTCATTCTTGAAAAAGGCTTTTATGCCCCATGTTGGGTCTTTAGGTACCTAATTCCCACAAAATTCACCAGTAGCTGGTGAATAACTACCTTTAAAAGGCCTTTCCCCAAAGCACATTTGAAAACAGCACCTCTGTTTTTGACCTGTTTTGAGTGGCTGCACACAGCAACAGAGCAACTGAATATCTAAGGAGAGCAGCTAACAAGTTACAGAGGGAGATGTAGCAGCAGAAGAAAAAAAGCTGCATTACTGTGTCAGATTTTACAGCCCTTCTGAGGGCTCAGAAGAATCCTGCTGGCTTTATGTGATTGACATGATTTATGAAGGTCAAGGAGCTGTGAGCAGCAGCCCTAGGTAGATGCTACAGCTGACAGCGTTCCTCTTCAGTGGGAATGCAGAGGGGCACAAGCCAGTTACAATATGCAAAGTGTATCTCCATGATATGTAACACTTGAGCACTTTCTAAAACCATATTTGATAAGGATTTGAGTATTTATTTGCAAGGCAAATATATCCTTATTTTGACAAAAAGAATCTGCTACAGTCCCAGAAAAACCTTTCTAAAAAATAAATAAAGGCTCAAAGGAGAAAGCTAGAAGCACAGACAAAGTTGGTTATTATTTAGCACACAAAAATCAAGACAGAGTTGAGGATTTACCATATGAGTCCAGAGGACCTGATAATGTCCCATATGTAGTAATAATAAATAATTTTAAAAAAACTACCAACACCAAAACAAAACAAAAAAACACACACACATCATAATGAACCTAAGAGAACTCCATTGCTATATGCTATGGGAAGAGGTACAATTCTTCTCTCTCTCCAAAGATGGAAAGCTTAGACCTAAAATATGTCAGTTGTTTTTTCATATATGATTTTTTACAATAATGAGGTATAAAAGAAAAATGTGAGAAATTTAGGCAGACAAAATTAGTAAGGAACATCCACCTCCAAACTTCCTATTGCTTTCACCAAGAAAAGAGGAAAACATCTGTATTGCTGATAGTGGTCCCCTCCTCATTAACTTTCAAAGAGGTATTGTATGAACTTTTGATACATCTCCACCTAATCTTACCCTTAGCTTTAAAATACCCAGTTGTCAAATGCCAGATTTTCACTTCAGATAAGTCTGACAGAAGTGAAGTTTTTCATCAGTACAATCCTCTTTGCATACAATACTACCTGATGCAAACCACAGTCCTTCCCCATGCCATGCCATCTACTTGGTAGATTTTTATTCAACTAGTGGCATAGCCAAGTTGCAGCAGCTCCTCTTCCCAATAGCAAGAAGACATTGTTCTGCTTAGAGAACAGTCTTTCCACCTTGATGGAGTAGGTGAAAGATTCAATAACAATAGCAAAGATAAGGGTGGACAACATAGTGCAAATATGCTGAAGTCAACAATTTTCTTCTCTGCTAGCTAACCATTTTGCTGTCAGGTACTATTCTTTTACCATTGGTACACCTGTCATTGCCTCCTTTTGGTATTTCCTACCCCATCACATCCTTTGCGATTATACAAGTACCTTCCAAATGATATCTTCTACATGACTTTTTCATCTTAATTGCAGGCCAAGGACATGTACATTCAAAATATCCCATCAGAAATACCAAATATCATGGACAATGAGAGGAAAAAAGAAATTATGATTACTAACATCAGAAACATGCATCGCCTAATCAGATCACCATTGTTACTAACATTTAAGTAAAACACTGTGCCCATCTAACAAGCTGCTGATCTCACATCTTAGGTGGACACATCTTCTGTATGTGGTACAAGTCTGGTGCTCTAATGGGTAACGTGTCCTAGGACACATTGCAAGGCAAAGCGGAAGGCTGACTTGACAACTTCAGGTAGCTACTGCCAATATTTGTTGGTAAAAGTGGTAGACAGAAGGCTTTCTAAGGAGAAAAGCCAACTTTATATGAAATAATTTATCACTAATTTGAAAATATTCCATTTCCTGTTAACCAAGACACAGCAAAATATGTTACATTGGACACGTTCCTAAATGAGGGGAAAAGATGAAATGGGCATCTCCTTAAGTTACATTTCCGGGTTAGATTTTGATTAATTATGCTTATTATTATGCCTGAGTCAAATTCCCGCACTCATCCATGGAAGATGCTATAGAAGCCTTTTTGATCATACAGTTGCAGTGTTACAGGGTTCTGTGGTTTGCAAGTGCATGGAATATTGGGAAATGAAGTAAACATGGTTTATTTACAGTGGTGTCAGCAGTCAGGTCTAGAAGAGACAATGCTTCAGTGCAAGGCTGTATTAAATATTACTGTATTAAGTAAATACTGAATTTTAAGAGTGTGGTCCGTTTTCTTCATTATAACATCTGATATCTGAGCGTAGTGAACAAAAATGCTATAAAGAATCTATGGTCCAGAGCAGGTTATTCTTTTACAGAAATAATTAATAACTAATATTCTGTGCAGCTCTCTTAACTGTTCTGGACCCAATATTTCCCTTCCATAAAGCAGAGATTGTGTGTGTTACTCTTGTAAAGATCACTATGGTGATGAAAAAATATTTCTCATACTTAATCCATCTTCCCAGTGAATATTTTCCTTTAGAAAAAGATTAAAAACCTAATGGATACACAAGCTTGATATAGGCTCAGCAACATTTTCTTTCATTATGGAAGACATAAAACATATGCTCATGTGGGACACAGGTTATGGCATTACCTCTGGTTTCTTTTTGTAAATTTGCACTCTGCTATAAATTAGAGGCCTTTCAGTTCTTTATCGAGGTTTGTGGTGGCCTCTAGTGGTGGTTGTGTGAATGGGACATATCCCTCACCCAGCTGTTCACAAGCTGAAATATGGCTATGAACAAAACAAAACACAACAACCAAACAACAAAAAAAAAAATGTGTTGCAAGTTGTGGCTCCCTGTAGTGATAGTTTTAATTTAAAAGAGGGAGGATTTAAATTAGATATTAGGAAGAAATTCTTTATGAAGGTGGTGAGGCACAGGAGCAGGTTGCCCATAGAAGATGTGGATGCCCTGGAGGTGTTCAGGGCCACGGCCTTCAGGCAACCTAGTCCAGTGGGAGGTGTCCCTGCCCAAGGCAGGGGGTTGGGCTAGATGATCTTTAAGGTCCTTTCCAACCCAAACCACTCTATGATTCTACGAAACCGCTTCATTTGTTCTTCAGTTCTTTGCAAACAATCTAATCTCTTTCCTAATATTTCTTAACATTTCATCTCAGTAACCAAAAATAGGCCTTCTTTCCATCAGCTTTCCTTAACGTCTTCAGGGTGTAGGGCTTTTAAGGTGAAATTCACTCTGAAAAACAAATCCAAGGATGGCCTTCAGTAGTGGAACACAGTCTGAGCATGCCACCACACAGAGCAGCCACAAACATGTTTTTAGAATCGGATTCTCTTCATAGAATAAATTATTTTGAACTTCATTCTTTACCCTGTCTCCTAAATATCTCTCAGGTTCATTTCAAAAGCATGACACTATCCTCTGTTGCTGGAAGTACACACATTTTCCTCTAGGGAACACCTTTGCATAGACTGTCAGGCCTTAATGGCATCTTCGCCAGGTGCCATTCATTTCTTTCTTACCTACTTTGAAATCTCTTTCATAAAGAGACTTTTGTTATCCAAACCAGGAGTCTCTTTGCTATACCACTGCACAAAATCTTTCAATAGTTTCCCCTCTTCTTTCTCTTCCCCTCTTCTTCCCCACTTCAGACCTAAAGGACAGGCCTCAGTCCCATGAGAGGCCCTAAAACTGGCAGAGTGCTGAGGTGAAGACAGCAGTAACAGCAGCAATCGCTTCAGACACCACATTATCTGTGTTCAGTGGATCTGATAAAATCCATTCCTGGCATGCTTGCTAGCAGAAATCAATCTTTACAGAGTGTTTGTTAGAGATGTTTGAACTCGACATGCTCAGAAAGGACCCAATGAAATACGAATATATTTGAAATTCAGAGAAGTTTCTTCTCATTTCTTCAATGGCTGTTTCAGAACTCTCACTCTACTTATCTTTTTAGTTTTTAATCTCAAACTCAAAACATTTAACAGTCAATTAAAAATAATTACATCCTTTCATTCAGCTTTTCAGCTGTGTTCCCAGAAGAGGCTAATGCCTCAACAGAGGAAGCCACAGAACAGCTTCAAAGTGAGTGCTTATGTGGTCTGGGAAACTGAGGCACAGAGAGAAGATCACACAGATACGATGTGACAAGGTCAGAAATAAAACCCAATTTTCCTAATTCCTAGGACCCTGTCCTAATCCCTGAACACATTCCTTTCCTTGCAAGGGGTATTTCAAAATGAACCGTTAAATCCCACCACCGTTCTCATCTTTCTCTGGCCAGATGATATCCCATGTTGCTTTCATTATTGCTTTGTGCTATCCTTTGGCTCTCCTGCTCCACTCCAGCTCTCTTGGCTTGGCCCACAATCTCTTCAAAAGCACAGTGCAAGTATTATTTCTGTTTCATGCAAAGCTCTCCTGAATTTGTGGCAGGGAAAAGGCTGCAGAAAAACTGTATCGTGTGACTCCCAAATGAAACCAGCTGCCTATTATTTCCATGCCTGTAACTTTAGACCAAATTATGTGAGCTGGAAAGCTAATCTTTGGCCACCCTTTGACAAAGAGGACCTTTTTTTTTTTTTTTATAATCATTTTTATTTACATTTTGGGTTGGTAGCATAGAAATTTGATCACAAATATGACCTTGTTGTTATCTGCTCTTGCTTAGCCAATTTTGCAGGTAAGCTAATTACAATAGTGATATGGAATATTTGCCTTAATATGTCTTTAAACTGTAGCTGCTGAGTCTACTAACAGTAGGTCTATGGTCAGTGACAAACATTAACAGGTCACTGAGATCCAGGTGCTTGTGACAATTGATAGTACTTGCAAAGTTTTCCTGCAGCCTTTACCCTGCTTCCTGACAAGGTGTTGAGATTTCACACCAAGCTCCATGGTATTGTAGACTGACCATTTCTGGAAACCACAATCCTAGATCACCTCTAGATTAGGTATTACCTAGAGGGGCGAGTGTAGATATAGCGTTAGACTAGAGAAGGATACCAGTGCCATGGGATCACTGAGAGTAGCTGACAGTCACTATTGCTACGAGCCTCTCTATCAAACCAACATTGCATGTATTTTGAAATCAGTTCTCACTCAGTGCAGAAACTGTCCTGTGAAACATTACAGCCAGCACTCTGCAAGGTATAACAGTAGCTGATCATAACTGTCCCTTCAGTTTTTAATATACTTTTCTCTTGAGCCTATATATTAATAACGCAATTGCTCATCTTGCAGTTTCCAGTGCCTTAATTTACTTCACGTCAAGCATTTTGGAAGTGAAGATCCTCCTCCATTTTATTTTATTCTCAGTGGGTGGACAGAGCTAGTAAAAACTTTAGTAAAAAATTTATATATTTTTTTTTCCCTTCATGTTCTGCCTGCCTTACATCCTACACTTTATTCTCAGTTGTTCTACCTGTTTGGGGTCTTGCAAATGACTATGCCTGCCAGTTAATCGATACTTGTAAGAATATTTTTCAAAGTTAGGCTCTAGTGGGTGTGAATGCATGAAAGTAGCCATAACATAGCAGTACTTAGTGTCTGTAACCAAAATCAAAACTTCAATGCATTAGGAATTGAACAGCGTCTCTTCCATGAGTACACACTAAAAAATAAAAATAAAAAAAACAATGTCATTCATATCTTTGACCATCTGAACTCTTAAATTCAAATGGGTTGTGTCTATGGCACATCAATACTATCTGATCTGCAAGTGAATACTGTTTGTTGAACTTTTTCTCCCCTCAGCATTTGAAAAGCCATCAAAATGTAAAGGCCCACATATTCAACCCTCAAAAATGTAAAGTGGCTTATGCAGCCTATTGAGAAATAGATAACTATTTTCCTAAATAAAGCAACAGATTTCACGGAGATAAAAGTAATACCTTCTGCCTTTGGAGGAAGTGATGAGGATGTTTCACTGGACTATTGTGCAGTGAAATATTTACCACTGATGCTATGGAAAATCTGAAGATCTATAAATAGAAAGTGGTAGAAGCAGCATGTCTCAGTGCCAGCTCTGAATTGTTATGGTCTATTCACAGCCAGCATCTTGAGGCTCAGAATAAATCCTGCAATATACATTCTTCTGAAAGAATTCATGGTCAGGAAGAAAGCTGACTGGTGGTATGAACTAACTGTAAAACAAACACGTGCACAAATCCTTGTACTCTTCTAAGGGTAATGGATTCAAATCTAGTTCCATCCAATTATTTCTTCATTTTCAGAGGGCACGGAGGAATGAAAGTATTCAAGCTTTATCTTAACCCTGCCAGATCTGCATAACAGAAAACGGCTTATAGCTTAAGGCAAAAACATACTTACTTTTAGAATCTTTGGCTTCCTGGCTGCAAATCTCATAGGCTCTGAGGTTCCCACTTCCTTGGCCTGCTTAAGTCTCCACTTCAGCAGATCTTCAGTGTAACACATTAGTGAAAGTGAAAAAACATTGACTAGCTAGCATGGCAGGCATGCAACAAGCCCAGTGTCTCATTTGTAAACCTGGTACTTCAGAGATCTCTCTGGCTTTAAAAAAAAATATATATATATACGATTTTTGGAATGTTGTATTTCTGATTTTTCATTTAGATGCAGAATAACAGCAACAAAACCTAGATCTGAAAATCCTAAATTATATACAAGACTAATCTCACCACATCTGCAGGTTTTCTCTTAGACATGACTCAGAAGAAAGGTCCCAGTTCCTCACAATTCTCACAGACTTTGTTTTCCTCAGTAGTTTTGCAGTAGACAGAGTTTTAGAATTTGGTTAATAGCACATGAATATCTTGGCAACATTACATAAGTGTCCCTGTAGTTCTAAATGAATATATGTATATTTGTACATGTCTGTGTGTATATATTTACCTAAAAGTCAACATAAGCTGCTAAATATGTAAACAAATCCTGGAGACTGTAAATTACATGTATAGTGTGCATCTGGTAGTCAGCTGTAGTTGGGTTTGCCTACTGATTTTCACTTTACAATCTTGCTCTCATACACTCATTACTTATAAAAGACTTCCTTTTATTATTATTGGTAACAATTAATGCTATAGTAGCACTTAAATACTCAAGCCCTTTCTTTTAGGCATTGTTTGTAATAGACAGGCTGTTCTGTGATTAGTTAAGAAAGGTGTTTCAGCTCTTGATGTGAGTCATGTAATCTGGTTAAGTTGTGCCCCAGTCAACCCTTCCTACCAACTGTGCACCATACAGGGGGCAGAAGTGGGGTGTTGCATTGGCAGGATTTTGGCACCTTAGAGTACCTAGAAGACATGCTACTACATGGTTCACAAATTATTTTTAAGGCAATTTCCCGAAAGGCTCTACTCCAATCGCTTTCTAGTAGAATTTCTTCAATTTTTTAAGCTACTTGGACCTAAAATTAATTCTCTTCATACTATTGTTTAGTTACTGGGGCAGTCCAAAAGACAGCATTTCAGAAATAAAACTTAGCCTGAATTATTTGTGTTCCATCTGCGTTCATGTTAAGCTAGTAATGCTAGACTTGGACCTGCTTTGGGATGTATAGTCTGAAGCACCAGCTGGCATGAACAGAGTTTACAACAGAGATTTACCACCTGACAGAAGTGTAACAGGAACAAGTAGCAAACACACTGAGAGGAGAGAGAATCCTCAGAGGGCAACATTGTGGTTTCTATCACTACAGCAGGCTCAATCCAATCTTTTCTTGGTTGACATAGCAGTATGCAGCCATTGTCATTATGTTTCTTGCAGAATTATATTTCATAGAGAAGAAAGGTTGACAACAGATCTGAAAACTTACACATCTATCTAATCCTACACACCACTGTTGAGTTCACTTGAAACTATCTTGCTTCTCAGAACTTGTCACTAACTTTAGTTAGTGTCTGTCCTAAGCCAACCTCAATATAGAAACTTACTATAAACCTTACAAGGCGAATGTCAGTTTTTGTTTTTCCAGTATGCCCAGTTGAACAGAAGAAATTTTGAAACCAGTAGGACTCATTAGAAAGTGTCAGAGCTTTTCCTGTCTTGAAACAAATAAGTGTTAGTTCTAATGCTTTTAGTGTCACTAAGATATGGCAGAACATTTCTAATTTGGGCCTGTTGGTATTGTGACATCTGGGAGTTCTGCTTTGTCATCACCATCATCTGTGAAGATGTCTCTTATGCAAGTACCCAGGAACCTTACAGCCCAGACTCCCAGCTGACACAACTCAACATACCACAGTCATCACAGAGAGGAGAATTTTCTTCAAAATATTTACAAGTGAAAGCCCTACAAGCTAAGTAACATATTAGCTATTGTACTAGTTTTCAGAATAGAGGAATAACTTTTTCAAGCTACATTTCACAAAGACTACTGAAGCAAGCTGAAAAATTCCAGTGGATACTGGCACTGCTTTCAAAAAGTTTTGGGTGACTTTATAATACGCTCACTTGGCCATTGCAATATAGACTGTCACAAAGAGACTTTGCTTGGGCTAAAATTACTTTAAATAGCTGCATTTTTTAATCCCTACTTTTGTACACAACTTGGAAATGGATTTAAATCATCAAGCCACTCTAATTAGTTAAGAAGTTCAAGATATTGAAAAGATTAAGGAACAAAATTCTTGCTAATTCTAATGCTGTACATATACCAGGGTTCTTAATTTCATGCAGTGGCAACAAATTATAGAGGTCATGAAACCTTGCTTCATTGTGATATTTTTGGTCTTTCAGGTTGCAGGAACTGATCCAGTTAATAAGTTAATCATGCAAAGTTAATAAACTTGATTTCTGAGCCTTAACTCACCTTTGACACATAACAGACTAAGTGTTCGCAAGCACCAAACCATTTCTGGTGTTGTCCTTTGCTGTCCCTCACAGCAGCAGTGGTTATTTTAACTTTCATATCAAACTGCAATGATTACAAAAGGAAGCTTCTTAATATGAGTTAGAGGATGCTGATTCACATGAACTCTCTCCACTGGCAGTCAAAGCCTCTACCTCAACTTGAAATCAAGTCCAACTACATAGGGGATCCACAGGTCTCCTTTGGTCCTGCTCTACAAAGGAGCTAGAGAGAGCCCATACGACTTTGCATCACCTGTGGTCAGAAAGGAGAGGAGTAACAGGTCTATCTCCTACTAGTTTCGGAGGCAGTCTCACTGTGACCTGTTAGAGGCAGCATTTGACCACACTACTAAACCTGAAAACTGGCCTTGTGCTGAGGATCCCAGCCACAACAATACTCCTGGAGAGACAAACTTTCTTTCAGATTTCTGGGTTGATCTAGTAATGAGATGGAAGTAAGTTGTTGCAATTCCATCCAGAGAAAAGAATACTTCACTATATAGCCCAGAGATTGACTTCTATGGCCATATAGAGATTTCAGCACCATCGTGATGCTGCAGTCTAAGGTGGTGTGGCAGTCAGCAAATCTCTACTACCCCAGAGTGGGCAGATGTGGAAGCAGCATCTGGAAAGACCACCTGGGACTGCCAGGACTCAGCATTTTGAATGTATTTTTCAGCCTGGTATGACAGAATACGACAGTCTCAGCACAGTTCCACACCAACAAAATCTAGGATAACCTGCACAACAATTTATATTGCTAAAACAGCACAATATATGATTGCAGCTTATACTGTGGCTAACAAAAGAAATCAAAGTGTATTTCCTGAAGATTTGAAGCATAATAAAAAGAGAAAAAAACATCATTTAGTGAACTTAGCTGAATGATTTTTCAGAAAGCAGACGGTGTCCATTGTTCCTTGATTACTACAACAGTCTGAAGAGCTTGGGACTCCATGTTGGTCATGACTGGGAAGAATCATTTACCCTGAGAATTGAGATATTGAGTACACATCACCTCTTTAAAATTAAAAATAATATGGACAAAGTCCCTTTTTACAGATACTGCATCACTGTGAAATAAGCTGGGAAGAAAAATAAATAAATAAATAAATAAATAAATAAAGATAGATAGATAGATGATAGATAGATAGATAGATAGATAGTGAGGCTTTGGGTGAAACTCCAAGCCACTTGAAGTCTTCTACTGAGCTAATAAGGTCATGTATTGCTTCATTTCCAATTTCTTTTTTATTATTATTATTTTTGTTGTTGTTTCTTGCTTCCCTTTGAGCACACAAAATTAATAAACCTGCTTTTATCTCAGATAAATAAGGTAACACTAGTGAAATCTGCAAGAGCACGTGGGCATAGAAATGCCTTTTTTTTTTTTTTTTAATAAAGGCTTTAATAAAGATGTATATACAAGCCTTGCAGCTCTTCAATAAAAGCCTGAGCCTGCGTGTTGCTTATAGACCTCAACTTCCCCTGAAGTCAGTGAGCTATTTTACAAGAAACAATCTTGTTGTGGCTCCAAGGCAATGAACAATATTATCTAATATGTCTTTTCCCTCTTGAATCTCTGCAATTAGGTTTTTAATTATATCTGTTGGAGAATACATATGAACACAAGGGAGCAGATACACAGATCCCAGCTCGTTGCTCTCCTCACTACAGCAGCACTTGAACTTATGGCTCCATTATGGGAAGATAGCAGACAAGAACTTGATGGCCAGCAGGTCCCGTTGCCACCATCTGGGTGCTAGGACCCAGATACTCCACTCTGCAATGGCTGCCAAGTTTTAATTCCCCCATCAAAAGCCATAGCCTACAGGAGATGGTAGTGTTTGATGCCTTTACTTGCAGTAAGTAATGAGGATGTTTAGAAGGATCATCACAAAAATAATTTTGGAGCTCGCTATTCAAAATTTTAAGTAAAAGATAAATAAAACAGATTAATTGTGGTAAAAAAAAAAAAAAAAAAAAAAAAAAACTGTTTCAAAAGGGAAGATCTGATAAGTTTAGGAGTATCAGTTAATAAAAATGAACAGAACTAGCCAATGAGGCAGAGAAGCCTTGGGATCTGAATGCCTGCTTGCAATTTCTGCAAGTCTGCAGTGCTTGAACTTCAAGTTCACTGAAAGCTTGATAAACATCAAGCAGGAACATGAGCTGGTGTGCAAACATGGCAGATTTACCATCCCTCTCATTCTCCAAACCTGCCCTTATGGTCCAGTATCTCAAAGTAGATTCTCAGACCGCAAAATCTCAGACCTTGATGTCCTACTACCAGCCCAGGTAGCTTGGACACAGTTATCTGCAGCACAAGGAGCGGTTCTGGCTTCAAGCCACAGGCAAAGTTGGGAATAAAGTTTGGTCCCCTGTTTCTGACTCTCCCACACAAAACGTAACACTACAAGATTCGACTTGCATTGAGTTTTGTTTTTAAGCATCTTAGTTGTGTTTGTAATCAAAGATGTGCTCAGAGTTGATTTACGTTGTAATAAGGAAATATTCCTTTTGCAAGTATTAAAATGACTTAGACATTCCAGTGGGAGCAGATTGCTTTAATGAAAGCAACAACAGTAAGAAATAAAAAATTGTTATTTTCTCTGTCTTTTAAGATGTGGCACAACTGCTTCAGCACCTATCCACCTCTATTAACAGTGGAAATAGTTTTACTCAACAAATATTTGTAATAAAAGCTGTAGGTGCTCCCAAGTCTGATGAAATTAACGCTTGGAGTTTAATTGCTGATGCTTACAGATGCCTTAAAAATAAAATAAACGTGTGATATAGGATGCATCCAGTTAAACAATAGAGCAGACCAATTATTTATCTGGAAAAGGACTGTTTTTTTATAGCTAAATCACAGTTAATACTGCTATAAATATCACAACATACATGCTTTCAGATTTAGGAGGGCCAGCAAAATGTACAAAACTGAAAAAGCAACTCACAGGAGATGTAACAGAGACACACACACATGAAATAAACTCTGGCTGTCATGTTTTTTTCCTAGCAGTGTCAGACAAGACAGGTAGTTTTACTGCCTGCCATTTTCTCAAGCTGCAGGAGCAGTCAGAGGAGCAGAGTTGATAACACATGAGAAAAGCAATGATGAAAATGGGTTCAAGCAGCAAAGCAACTTGGACAACTCCTACTGTGCTCACTCATTTGACACACAGCCATGACAAAAACAATACACACTGATTCAGGTATAACAGAGCCACATAACTCTGTAGCTAGCTAAAAGCTAAAGATGAGGTATCACTGCTATGGCCTGATTAAGGCATTGACAAAATTAGAGACCTTCATTTCTAAGGCCCAAACACATTACATCCAATACATCTTCTCTGCTTCCTCTCTTTCCATTACTGACAGATAACCAAAACAGCTAAAACTACACTGGGAACACAGACCAGGTTTTACCAGACTCTCCTTCTCCAGACTGACCTGTTTGTGAAAATCAGACTTAATTCTCTCTTTTTTTATCCCTTACATCTTTTTAAATTGAAACTGGGAAAGAGATGCCCTCTTCAGAATACTTAGCAAGAAGGTGGAAAACAAAACAAAGAAGAGGTCTCAATTCCCTAATTGCTTGGTGCAATTCAAAGTCCAATATTCAAAGTTTAAATACACTTCAAATTCCAATAGAAATTCCAAATCAAATTGCAAAGAAAATTAAAAGCATCAAAATAAAAAAGTTGTGGCTAGAAGAAAGTGTACTTTTATTAGGGCACCATACTAAGTAGCCAAAATTATCAGTATGTGAAATGTAAAGAAAAAAATACTTGTGGATGCAAAACTATAACTTATTGATCTTTCTAAAAATCATGTTGGATGCAGAAAAATTTGCTGATGATAATTCTCAAGTGTTAATATTAAATATTCTTTTAATGTTAACCTGTGTTCTCATAAGTCTACTGAAACAGTTGTATGTAACAAAAGTTATACTCAGCTCTTTGGTTTAGGAACAGTGAGGGGAGAACAGCATTAACTAGAAAAGCATCTACCTACCTATTCTATCTTCTCTCAACTGTACACGAATTAAAAGACTGATATAAGACTGATATACTATCTATCTGATGTAAGTTGAAATAGGTTGTCTGGGATTTTTGCACTAATAACTTCAAAGGCTCAGCACCTAGGAGATCCAGAAAACACAACATACATATATAACATACATATATAACATATGCAAAGGGAAAAAAAAAAAAAAAAAAAAGAAAAAAGAAAAAAAAAAGTATATATACATATTTTTTAGTAAATTTAGCACACAGTATGGAAAAGGTATGGCTGTTTTATAAAATGATTAGGGGACAGTAAAATGAAAAAGTACTTATCTAAACTTACAGGGTTCTGACTATGCTTGCAAGTCTAGCTGATCCTGAGCAGCCCCATCCCCATGCTTAAATGCACAGGAGCATGAAAAAGGCCTCACGTGGGCCTGCTCAGAGGCACTAAGTCTTTTTTGTGCCCATAGCACCCTGAAGTAAATACCTCAGTTAACCATCCCTCTCACCGCTTGGTTTATCCTAAGGTGACTGCAAAGGAACAAGTGATGTATTCCCTCTGATTTCAGAAATACAAAATTTACTCTGTGGTACAGCAGAGGAACCCTTGTGCTGTTCTAGTGTAGGAGTTTACCCGAGCTCCACTGTTAGAAAAGAATGCATTTTTAAATTGTGCTGCATGAAAAAAACACCCATGATACAAGCCAAGTCAGCTCTGGTGACTCACAACTGGGATCATAATTGATGTATATGTTGAGGCAATTTGGATCTTCAGAGCCACAGCAGCCAAACGAATGGAAAGCGATGCCCACTGGAGACTCAGGCCAGTAATTAATCTTTGGAAAACATTCAGCTTCTGAAGTAAATTCAATCTAGAAAGTGACTGATTTCTCAGGTGCTTTCAGGACCACAGGGACAGAGGAAAATAATAACACGCCAGAAAAGACGAAAAGTCACTGGCCACTTTGAGAAGGAGGACAACAGAGGGCTGCTTCTCCACACAGCTCGAGTCCACCATGCAAGAACCTGCTCTGTAATGCCCAGGTTTGTCGTATGGTCTGCTGTTGTTTTTCAAATTATGTATGCCAGAGCCCCTGCCCTTATGAATTTATAACTGGGAGGGAGAAAACAATAGCAACAGGCAAAGAGAGAGAGAGAAAGAAAAAAGCAACTGGGGTATCCAGTTCTGACACTGCTGCTTTTAATTAAACCAGTGGAACAGCTTATGACACAGACAGATTTCCACTGTGGGTAGGAACAGAAGAGAGACTCCATGATCAAAGCATTGGTTTGATGCCATTCAACATACACTTTCTTTTATCTGCATTTCATTATATTGCTAAAAGAAGCAGCGAGTGAGTGCAGGGCAGCAAAGGTGAAGGAGCAAAGCAGATGGGACCACAAAGGAGACAAGCATGACTAACAGAAGAAGGAAACTGGGAGAAGGTGGAAAGCCAGAAGGGAGAGGATAGTGAAGGGCTGATGTCGTAAGAGAGCGATAGGGCTGATGGAGCAAACTGTGAGTGGAGGTGAAGGAGAGAGCAATTCCAAAGATGAGATGACCAAAAAGCTCTTCCCCGCAGGTTCAGATGCCCTCTTATGAAATCCTCTACGCAGAATGGTCCTTTGGCTGAAAGACCTCCTTTTTCAGTCATATCTGGGGGAGCTTTCTAAAAGGCTTCTATCTGTGTCAAAGCCATGCATCCCACGGAAAGTAAAGCAAAGTAAGGAGCCACACACAGCTGTGGGGCTGGCCACCATCTGCAGGTAATAACCTGCACAAGGGTCTTCTGATTTGAGCTTGGTATTTATATGAAATGATGAAGACAACAGAGAAACATCCTGCTCCTAGACATTAGCAAACCAGATTCAGCCAGTGCTTGATGCAATTCCCTAACAATTACAGACAGCACCTCCCACAGATTGCTGCTACACAGCAGCACAGAAAACAGATCATTCCATGTTACTTTGCTGCATAATCTTCCCAGCAGTCTGTAATTAAGAGCATTAAGCAGAAGAAAGAATCAAGAGGAAAAAAAGGGTGCTGACAGGTTGAAAATAGCCTATTTTGAGTGGCAAGGAAAAGGTTCATATTCCTAGTGAAAGATCTATGAAGGACTCTGATCACAAAGATCATTTAGAATCGGATCCAACCCCTTTGAACAGGTTTAGGGAACTCCCCAGCATGAAAGGAAAATGCTTTGAATGGAAGCAGCTACAAACAGAGCTGTAGTACCACAGATCAAGAGGTCAAGAAAGTTTTACTGGCTTTAGCTAACTGAGAATGATTTGCTATGTCATCTTCCTTACCCACCTACCACACCAACAGTCATGACTTCTGCAAACAGCCAGTCATCATGATGAGTGGTACAACTGACATTGTCATAATCAGAAATAAAAACGCACAGATGCTTCTACTCTGTGTGGCTGACTGCAGCTTGAAAAAAAAAAATGGACCACATTAAAAAAGAATAAAATCATGATAATCACATGTTGGCACATATTATGAGTTTTTACAGGAGTGCTGGAGACAACTGGCATGATTTTCAAGGGACAGATGTCCCATTAGAGGAATCATTCTGAAGTTGACCATTGTAACGCAGATTATATAAATATTACTATTCTGTATGCTATTGGATCAAAGAACTAGATAGCTAAAATATAATAGATTAGCCAAGAGAGATTTGTGATTTATAGTGACATGGCAAGAATTTTAAAACCAGTAAGACCACCAGAACAATAAGAAGGAAATATAAGAAAAAGACAGTTTCAAAAGTGTCCATAAATTAAAAATCCAAAGTCTTTCTTTGTATATTTTCATGTGACTATGAGTTACCTAACCATGGAAAGTCAATGAAATGGAAAATGTAATAATGTATACTACAGGTAAGTTACAACGGCAGAATAATAAACATCATTTTGATGATGTGGTCGGTATTTTAGAATCACTTGAAAAGGGGTTCCTTTTCCACAACAACACTCTGGTCTCTGATTAACATACCTTACTGTATGTATGTTTTCTAGCCAGTACAATAAAACACTTGGAAGCAGTCAAGTATTTTATATCAGCTCAGTTTCCCATTTGCTTGTACATGTCAAATTAACGATCCATTTTGTTTGCAAATCAGCATACAAGAAATGAATTCCACACAAACTCATTTAGTGTGAAATAAAAGAGGCAGTATAACAAAGCTTTAATGAAACTGCATCTAGCGTTTGGGGAAACTAATTATTTATGGAAAAGACAGACAAGCTTCTTCACAAGAATTCAGCAAAATAACATTTGTAACGCTCTGATAAAACATGAAGAACATTGTAATCTTCCTTCAGCTTACTGGAGCATAAACCAGCAATGTTTCTCAGTCATTGGAATTTCAGCAGTAAGGAGGCTTGGAAGACTTTTTTTTTTTTTTTTTTTTTTTAAATTTGGTTAAGATGTTAATATCAAAATTGAAGTTTGATGAGGATTCTAGTCTTGATGAAGCTATTAGCTTCACTACCAAGGCAAGATCATATACAAAAAGCCATCAGAGAGCTCCTGGAGTGCTGTCCTAGGGTAGTAGCTCTGTAGAAGCAAAATAATCTCAGCCCTGATAGTCCTCAAACATAAAACAGCTCTCCCATTCAGGTATACTGAGTGTCAGGGAGATCAGCAAGACACTGAGGAGATATGTCCTATGTTTATTCCATCTATGTTTTTTGTTTGTTTGTTTGCTTGTTTTTGCCTCCCCTGAGGTACACATAAAGCGACCAAGCAAATGGCCTCTCTTTCACACAGTCTTTTCCTTTGGAATTCCTGAAGTTAAAGGGAGAGAGATGATTACTCTTTTAATAACAAAAATATACTTTTAAGATGTAATGAATTTAATTCTGTGTAATGTTCAATCTTTGACAGCCACAAACTTTGTTATGTGGGGAGGACACAAAATACAAGCATGAGTAATGGGAATTTCCTTCAATAGTTATAATTTTGTCACTGATTTTTAGAAAAATTATCAGTTGGTACAGGTAGTTACTTCTGCTGGAAAAAAAGGAAATGTGTGTGAATGTTAGAAACAACCGTAATATATTCCTTGTTCTTATTTTAAGTTTATCTTCACAAAGAGATAAAAGTTAGCTAACTCAGTGTAAAACTTCTGTGAAAATTAAAACCTGTACTGTTTTTATGTAAACTATTTAGTTAGGATAAAATCTATGAAGAAGAAGGGAGTTTCTATTGACTCCTTGACTGAAATGAAAGCTAGCATCTGAGCTGCATTAAGATTTTACCACCCAGACATTCTGAAGTTATTTTTTTCATTAGCAAAGACACCGCCAAAGGGTTTTTCTTTCTCTCTGCTCTAATCCACTTTACTTCCTCTCTGCCAAATTTGTCAGACAGTTAATGGTTGGTACATTTACATGTATGCTTTAGTCCAGCTGATCATTGCAACTGGACTGACACCTACTAACCTTTGGGTTGCTCCCAATTTGAACTAGCTGTTGAAAAAAGACCCAAGTGTACTTTGTTTGAAAGCTGTGCTCTGATAAACTTTGAAGGAATAGCTCTTTCTCCCTCCCTGGCATTTTTTTTTTTTCTGACTTGCTTTGGCTTGTTTCAAAAATACAGGCTCTCATAATCTCCTGTAGGAATACAAACTGTCCTTACCTGTTTCAACTTGATTCCATTTGGAGTCCACTTTTCTAATCACCGATGACTTAATCTGTATGTAGTGCTTCAGCTAGACTCACTGTGCTTTGTAATGATGGTATTGTTCCCACAATCTTCAATGAAAATACCTCACCCAACACATCATAGGCTTTATTTCTTCCTTTTAAAGCCAAATTGTATCAGTGACCATAGACCATACCAAGAAAGCGAGCCAGAAGTCTCTAAATTAGCAGAGGCCTGAGATGATAAAGTTTAAAATGCTGTTTTGAAGCAAATATTCATTTATAGAAAAGGTACTGATGCCTAATGAGATGTTTAACACTATTCCTTCTGAAGCTTTCTTAGAAGACAGTTCAAATTGCACTAGGTGGGTTTGGCATATTATGTGCAACAACATAAGTTCCATGATGTAACTCAGCAGCAATACATTTTTGTGCATTAAGAAGGAGCAGACTACCACAGAACTGGGATGGTTTGAGCCATGTCACAAGCATCTTTGATGCCACAGTTGGTGAGTGAGTGAAATGTCCATGCCTGATCCAACGCATACTTAACTCAGTGGAAACATTTGCCCCAATTTCCATATGCCTTCATCCAGGCCCACAGAACTATAATTCAGTATCAGATAAGCCAGATAATAATACAATGCAGGTGTTTAGGAGCAGCTGTATTTCAGCTTCAGGTACCTGCAAATCTGATTTTCAAGAAGCATGTCAGGGAACATCTGGATTCTCAAGTTAAACAAAAATGAAAGTTTTGAAAAATATTATTGTAGCTCTGATGAGAAACCCCACTTAAGTCCTTTTTTCATTTGGTAAAGATTTGTATATCCTGATATTATTAAAATTCATAGGCTTGTTGTGCATAACAGACACCTTACAAGGCATTCAACTTCTCTTTATAAAGATTTACTCTTTCATCTGAAAACACAGTCAGACAATCATTTTGCATTTAGAGAAGAGAAAATCTTCCTTTCTTTGCCTCCCTGTCCATCTCTAGAGATTAATAAGGAGCTCGGACCTTCTCTGCACTCAGTTCTTTTCTTTAGAAAGAACCAATATATTTTGATTCAAGACAATGCCTACTTTAATGAGAATTTGACTAAAGCTCTCATCTCTGTTTGAAAAGAACTTCAGAAAGACAATGACTGAGTGATTATCACAAAAACAGCATAAAAGGATCCCCAAAAGAGCTCTGTTTTTATTCCAGGTGTATTGAGTTCCCAAACAAAACAAGGTTGGGCAATACTTTTACCTCTGCTTAGTCGGTTCATTGCAGAGATTTTATCCCAGCATGAACAGGAAGCTCACGCTGAGAATGGCTTGATGCATCTAATCTGAAGTTGATGAAAGGATTTCAGGTGTCTAGAGCTTTCAAATTTCTTTCATCAATAGTAAAAACTGCTTAGGGAAAAAATGGGGGGAGGGCAGGAGAGTCGCAGAAAACTTGTTTCTTTAATATTAAAAGATAAGAATATTGAAGGCTCCTAGAAATATGGTGAATTATTACCACCATTTGAAAGACAGAAGCTAATCACAGCAGCTACACCAAAAGGAAGAAGCAATCCTGCTTTGAATTGGACTTCTTCATTTCTAAAATATACCAGATGATCTCCTTTTTCTTTGTAAAAGCATGAGAAGATAGCAAAGCAGAAAAATAAAACTGCTCAAGGACAGACAGAAAGAAGGAAATAAGCTCCAGATCCATAGTAGGAGATCGGGGATGCCAAAATGTACCTCTGTACTCTCTCTTTAGTTACACCTGAGGTACATCAAAACTCAGAGCTATGGATCAGGAGAAGCTAATCTGTCTCCCTTAGCTCTCCACTGACCTTTATGCTTCACAAGAAAAAGGCAACTGTGTGAGCCTGCCCTCCAGAGCGTGTGCAAAGCCTTCAAAATGATCCCCTGTTCCATGCTCTAATGTATAAAGTGTATATGCACCAAGAAATCTTCAAAAAGCATCACAACTTCCTTGATAAAAGGTCAAGTAACTGATATGATGTCTCTTGCCCTAATAAATATTAATTTGTTATAGTAAAATAAACAGTGGCCAGAATAAGTGACCACATGGAAAACAAATGTCTGAAAGGAGAGGAGAGTATTTGCTGCTTAATGTTGAAAACACTGTCTCATGTTTACTAATAGAAATAAATGCCACTGGATTTTCACTTGAAAGGAATTTTTTTCCTTCCATCACTCTGACCATATGCTGATTTTACAGAAGGCAGGGTCTGGGCTGAAATCTAGCCTTGCTTTGCCTAATTTATAAAATATCAGAGCTTCTTTCACTTCTCATTTAGGGAAATGCCATTTTAAAAATGCACTCTCGCAGGCATTTAATTCTGTAAGTTTACCTAGTGGTCATGGCATATTGCACAGGCTCTTTTTGCCATAAACAGATCCAGACTTTTTTTACTAAACCTGCCATTCCTTAGGATGAAACTGTTTTCTCTTTCAGGAGCCACCAGTTTTCCAGACAGCAGTTACATCCAGGAAGGAAATCATCTGTCCCTGGATTCTACTGCCTTGCAAGAAGTGACATTAGCTGCATAAAGAACAGAGCCCATATGCAGTGCTGAGTAGCTAACGGAAGAGGGAAAACACTACAGCCAGAGAGTTCTTAACAATGAACAGTCCTTAAAATCAGAGAATGTGGCACTCAAAACTCTGCTCATGCCTTTTGCTTTGCACCTAACAGGCTGAGTCCCAGAGGTACCACTCTCCATCCAGCTCTGGAAATGAACCTCACAGATTAGAAGCTACTCTGTATCGCTATAAACCTTGCAGACAAGAAATTTGTTAAATATCTTGTACCTAAGAGACTCTGTTAATACTCCCTTTGAAGGCAATAGGGCTTTAAAAATGAGTTTAACAGCCCACGCTGCTGCACATCTGTGCTTACAGCTGCCATTAATAATGCCACGGTTCCGGTGGCAGCAACACCTGTCTTACCATAAGGTTGCCTTCACAGGACCCTTCCCTGTCTATTCTCCTTCATAAACACAAGTAAATCTGAAAAATCAACCCTTGTTTCACATGGCAAATCCATTGTAGGATCATCACTCAAAGTACCCAAAACCTTGAAGCTTTTATACAACATTTCTGGTAATAAGAACTGTGTTGCTTACATAATTAAGTCCCTTAGAGGCAGTATGCTTGAAATGGATTGAAAATTAAGTCTTTTATTTTTTTCTTCCTTTCTTCAGCATCCTCTGAAAAACATCAATTTTTATTTAAAAATTCTTATTTATCCTTGTTACTAATTCCACATTTGATGGATGTCAGGTTGCCAAATTTATATGAATCTCTATCAGAGTGCTTATTAAAATAAGTTTTTAATGCAGAAATGAAAGAATCAAAAGCATCAGCAAAAAGAATAAAAATTATCATGTGTGTGTTTTTTTTTTTTTTTCCAGCAATACCCATAATCAATTTTTATGCACTAGGATGCGTGGGAAAATAAAATTAACACTTCAACCAGATTTCTAAGAATGTCAGTTAATAATGAAGGAAAATATCATAACATTTTTTAACCAATAAATTCTTCTAGATACAGAGAAAAGTTCCCCAAGGTGGAAGATGATGCCTATGGCTTCCTTCTTACCACTCTGAGCTTAATGAAGTATTAGTTAACATACTGCTGAAGTGATGACAAGTTCAACCTTCCCCACCCCAAGCCGGGCTGCCCTTTAAATAACCTCCTCAGGCTTTATCCAGCCCAGGTGCCAGCTTTCATCACAGGCATTGCTGTGAGTTGCCCCAGCCCAGGCTCCAGCCCCACAGTCCCTTTGGACGAGCCCTTCCTGCCAGGCAGAGCAGAAACAGCCAGGCTTGCTGCCCAGGGAGCTGATTCTGCTACAACCTCAGCCCAGCACTTCAATAAATCTAAAAGGAGCTATTTTATTCTCTGTCTTTGTCTTTTATTAGCTTTGTCCTAGATTGTATACAGGCTCTCTTGTGTACTCCCCTTTGTCTACACACAGGGAATGAGGAAGCCTGCAGAATACTTCCCTGATCCTAAGGCCACTGTTACCATATGCTTCATCATTACCATTTCCTCCGTGACACTGCCTTGCATGGCATGTCTCTGAGTAATTTCATATCACCATAAGCAAGAGTCTCCGAATATCTCCAGCTTTCTGATCACAGGAGAAAGCCACTATACCATGCAGAGAGGAGGCAGCTACTCAGAGATGTTTCTCTAAGTTATTCAGACATCACTGGTCTATAAGAAAGCTGCAGATGGGTACATGATAGACTTCAAATCCTTCATTTTTCATTTGTGAAGAGCAGTGCTCCTCTTCCCTACAAATTTATATCACTGAGACTGTGTACCTTCTCATAGAAATCTTGTGGGCTTAGGACACAAAGAACACAAGAAGATTCTCATTTTTATGTTGCTGCAGCTACTGTGATATCCTAATATCATCTTTCCAAGTGCATCCACACAATTATTCAAAGTTATAAAAAACTTTCAAATATAAATTATGCTATGATAAGTAACTAGTTTTGAAACTTCTACAACATACAAGTATCAGAAACAGGATGCCATTTTTCTGCTGGTTAGCTGTTCTCACACCAACTTGTAGTTTTAAAGAAATCAATCTTGTTTGATCTTAGACAGGTAAATAATCCTTTGAATGTAACAAATTTTCTTGGGCCTTGCAATATGAACTGAAACACACCATCAAGTGCATCTTCATCCTTATTCAGTGAAGCTCTAAAACACCTTTCCACAGAACACATGCAGCTCTCCACAGAACAGAGACAAACAACTGTTAACCAACCCCACTGCAAAATAAAATAATAAAACAAAATAAAACAAAACAAAACCAAATCTATCCCCACCTCCCAGCATTTTGCTATTAAAATCAGTTTGTGCAACTCTATCCCTTGAATGCACCAGCTCGGCTTCCTTTTTTTTTCCCCCCCAGTAAGATCAGGACTAACCTCTAAGAGGTCTTCCTACTGTTTATCACCATCAACCACAGCCACACTGAACATAACAAACTGGGCCTTAGCACAATACCCATTTTGCCTCTTGACATCCATATTGAACTTTTTCCATCAAGCCAAAGATGACATACAAGCTGATCACTGAAGAATTTTTTTCTTCTTCACAGCCAGAAAACTAATGTGACTTGCTTAAAAAAAAATCTCCTTAACCAGACAGACACAGAGATCAAAATACAAGTGCATATCTATTCCTGCACAAAGGTTCATCACAAATATCTTACCAATATACAAGTTTGCTGTACAGCTAAACATATTGTAATGCAACCCTTTGAAGGTTGGAATGAAGCCAACCATAAAAAAAAAACAAAAACAAACAAACAAAAAAAACTTGTTTCATTTTTTTTATAAAAGCTGGAGAGAAAAGAAAAAAAAGATGCAGAAAAAAATATTATTTATAGAATGAGATAAGATAGAAAGGGACTGAATAGATAGGCACTAGGCTGAAGAAAACATGCTCAGATACTAGACTTGGATGCTGAAATATAAAAGATTACTGCAAATGAAATGGCAAGAGCCTCACTTACTATAATAAATGCTTTTATCTCCTTTTTTTTTCTACCACTAACCTAGCCAGGATCTTGCTGATGATGAATTGTTCCTGTAAGTTATCAGAGCAGCAAAACATACGAGGAGAATACAGTGTCTTATGAGCTATGTTACGTGGAGATTTTGCACCATCTGCAGGTCCAGAGAGATATAAAGACACTGCAGATATCCCATCCTATAATAAAATACAATTGCTGTATGCATAATTTTGAGTTCCAGCAACAGAGATTTTGTGGCATTTTTGAATGCAGTATTTATGGGTGCTGTATTTATGGATGAAAGACTGTTTTCCCCTTGTCAGACCATTCTGAATTTTCTCCATCAAGAATAAAACCATATAAGATATGCATTTCAAAAATACATTTGAGGATCCCCTTATTCTTCAGCTCAGTAGAGAGCACTGTCCCACTAGCTGAATTCAGGGCACTTACTTTTTTGGGGCAGTGTAGCAGTGACCACAAGCCTTCTTCTGATAAACTCCTTAAATTCATTATTTGGGAATACCTGGAGATCTTCAAAAAATGTGAAGAGGAAGTGCTTCATGACATGGTTTAACGGTGGACTTGGCAGTGCTAGGTTAAAGGTTGGACTAGACGATCTTAGAAGTCTTTTCCAACCTAAATGATTCTATGATATAAAACAAAGGTTACACATAACCAAAACCTACAGAGTATTTACCCTTACCTAAATGTAATCTTTTGTACTACAGTATATATTGTTAAAAAGGCTTTCTTCTTACTTTCTTCGTACTTCTTGGCATGAAACATTTTTGACCATGCATTGAAATCCTGAAAAAATAACAGTACAAGAATACAATTTCTTGTAGAGACAAGATGATTTCAGGAAATACACCTTTTCCTAGGATTTTAAGCTCAAAAAAACAAACCAAACCAAAACAAACAAACAAACATATTCTAAAAAAATGGATCAAGATGGAAAACTAAGCAAATGTATCCATGTAATCATGCAAGGAAAATTCACTGCATAAAAATCATTCAACCTAATACACTAGCACAAACATCAATATAAATTTATATAAGAAATTAAGTCAGTGGGTTTTGAACTTTATTTTTTTTTGAAAGAGAGTTATCCTTTAAAACATTAAAGAGAAAAATCTTGACTATTGCTGACAAAAGAGCAAAACAAATAATATGGTATTTAGATTGAAAGTGAGTTTGATGGATTTGGTAATACTGGTTATATATCACAAAGCACCCTTATCTGATACATCTGCCCTACTACATGTTATACTGCAGAAACTATAAACAAAGGCAGTGACTGATGATAAAAATTTGTGATGAAAAGACATGTTGGACTAGTATCAAGCGTATTCCAGGGAAAGACTGTATATCACTTCTGCTGATGACTTCAATGTGTATTTAAAATAGACAGCTGCTTTCAATTGATTTTGAAACCTCCATTGACGTCAATAAGAAAACAATATCACCAAAAGATCTATGATAAAATATGGTGAGTTTTAAGAGAAACTGTGCTTTTAGTAATTTATTTTTAAAGGATTTCGTTGCTTTTAGTGGGACTCCTATGAAAAAACATTTGTTTAAGTGTACCACCACCATACTTTCTCAACCTCTCTCCTTTATCTCCATCTCTTTTTCTGCATTTCTCCTAAGCCTTCTCCTAGTTTCACCACCAGTTATACTTCCACTTTCTTCCCACATAACTAAAGATCAGTTATAATATCATTCTTTTATTATTTTTTATCAGAATTATCAGGCTAAGGAAGAATTAATTCTTCATGGTTTCAAAGTACAGAAAACTTAGAAGATAACATGTAGTAGATGTAAACACTGCAATTTAACTTTTCACAACAAAAAGACCTAGGAATATAAGACTTGTTTTTGTTTTGTTTTGTTTTTTAAAGTTCATGGTTGATATCCAGGTAATACTAAAATGCTATAGAAGCAACATAAATGTATTCGGAAGGTCTGACCACATCTCCAGCTACAGGACTAGCTTTAGGATTAAGAATAAAATAAGCCTAAATTGAGGTAACTGGCAGAATATCTTGCCAGCAATCAAGAGGACAGTAGGGCCTGTTAGCTTCATTCCTTCATACTAGTGAGTTCTTCACACTTTCTAATACTTCTAACATAGAAAAGAAGCATAAAGACAGACAAAATAAACAAGTAAAATAATCTCCTTAATGGAAAAAAATACTATTTTTTCCTCTTTCCCTAAAGAATTATGAAGTTGGCTGTTCTTCCTAAAACTGGTTAAAAGGTGTGTTCTGCATGATGTCATTGGTAGCATAGTCCAGCTCTATTGATAGTTTGATTTCTTGAAAAAAAGGAAATAAAATTGTCATAGTGCCTATCCTGAATTGCTTCTTCTCTTGCCAAACTAGGCTGCAAAATTGAAGTTGACAGCTGACCTGCAAAGAGCCAGAGGACTGTTCCTCTTTACTATAAATACCAACCATGTTTATGATTCTAGAAAAGTCTGATGTATAAATTTATGATGTTTGTTGACCTAAAAGAAAGGCAAAATTTAGATTGTGTGTACAAGCATAATGAAAGTAAACAACTTTTTACATAAACATGGTTAACTTGTCATTTTAAGTATTCCTCTTGACACAAGTGCTTCTATTTTAATAATTCATTTAAATAAAAGGCTGTCAATGCCATGTAGCAACAATGAAAGCAATTAGGTATCATCTAAGCCATTAAAAAAAAAAAAGAGAGAGAGAGAGAGAGAGTGATTTTTAGGTAATAAATGTAAATATCTTCTCAGACAACTTTTTTGGATCCACCCAGCAATGGGTTTATTCATATAATCATTAAGATTGGAAAAGACCTCCAAGTCCAACCATCACCCTATTACCAATGCCACCCACTAACCATGTCCCTAAGCACCACGTCCAACCTTTCCTTGAACACCCACAGGGATGGTGACACCACCACCTCCCTGGGCAACCCGTTCCAGAGCCTGACTGCTCTTTCTGAGAAGAAATTTCTCCTCATTTTCAACCTGAACCTCCCCTGGCACAACTTGAGGCCATTCCCTCTAGTCCTATCACTGGTTATTTGCGAGAACAGGCTGACCCCCCAGCTCCCCACAACCTCCTTTCAGGTAGCTGTAGAAAGCAATAAGAAATAGCTGTGTTAAGCTGAGATGACAGATCTGACAATCACTGTCAATGCTTCAGAGTGCAAAGATCTAGATCACTGCCACACAAGCACGTTTCCTCATAAATGGCAACTTTCCAAAACTCTCTTCCATGACCAGGTGCTCCATTCCCTTTGTACTGCTTAGCTTAGGCAATCAGAGCTGTCATGGTACTTATCCAGATCAAAGATGCTGTCTCAGCTTTTTTTCTGAAATGAACTGCAATAACAGAGCTCCAAAATTCACAGGGGGAAAGAAAGAGATGAGGTGCCCTCACAGGGAGGAATACACAGCAGTCACACTACACAAATGTTGAACTGAAGAAAGCCTTCAAAGGTTTTAATGCAAGGCTCTGCCATTACGTAGTTAAAGCAAACATTTCTGGAGAAACGTGACATACTCATTTGGCTTTAGATTCAGTGGATCTCAGTGATTCAAGTCCAATGGATTTCTAACCCTGGTCTTCAAGATTTGGTGAAACTTTGCATTTCAGTGTTGGTGAAACTGGTGTCTCACAGGTAACTGAAACTGGTAACTGGCAGCTTCTTCCAGTAGGAAAAGTTGTTAAGTACTGAAAAAAAAATCAATGACATACTGCAAAATTTGTGTTTTGTCCACTGCACTCAAGAAGGCAATAATCAAAACACTTCACTCACATACACAGATTTCATCACTGCTAGTGAGCTGCTTCACCCTGACATTGCCATATCCATAAGCATGACATGGTGGAAATAAGACCCTTAGAAGTAGTTCCGTCTCAGTAAAAGTAGACATTTCCTACTATAACTTTTGAGGGGTTGTTTACTTTTGCTTTTAAAGAAAAGCTGAAAAAATACAGCAATTCAAAAATACACCAACGACTAGGAGTGTCAGAGCATATAATAATACACAGAGCATATAATAATAAACTAATTGTATTATATAGTAATAATAAAATAACTAAAATAAATAAATAAGAGTGCCAGAATTTATAGCAATAAACAAGTCATCATTTGGCTTCGCTGGCTGCCACAAGCATCCTACAGGAAGACCACCTAGAAATCAGCTGCAGGTGAAGGCTGTACTCTGGAAACCACTGCCACATTTAGCATTCCTGCAGGCAAGCGCCCTCCTGCACTCACGTGCTGCAGTTGGAGGATTGGCACAACTGGGTGCCCCTGGGACCTGCCAGGGCATGGTGGGGCCATGACTCAGCTACAGTGCCGGGGCGGCTGCTCCTCGACCTTCACCCATAATGAGCATTGAAAAAAAAAAGCCTGGAAGGCTTTTAGACTCCCATAAACACAGTTTTTATTGGGGTGTTTACAACAATATTTATCTTTTTCTATAGAGATAAGGCAATTAAATAAAACAGAAGTATAAAGACTATAAACACAAGTGTGTGCAGCTTCCTGCCAGCTCAGTAGCTTTCTGGGTTACTTTCACCCTGCAGCCCATTTTAGTTGCCCCTCCTGGGCAGCCACCAAAACAACATCTGTGACAGTCACCTCCATCTGCCTCCACTCAACTCAGACTCCTCTTAAAACAACAAAACAGATACCCTAAACCACCCAATAAAATAAAATCTTATCTGCATCATCATCAAGGGCTGACTTTCTCCAGCTCCCTCTGAACAAATACCAAAAGAGGAGACACTATTTTACATAGGGAGAAGACAGAAAGATCTACTCAGTAGCTATTACTTTCTAGATATTCTCCAGACACCACAAAATTCATCCTAGGTTGCACTGAGCAGCTGCTCATAGCAAGCCCCCAAAAAGCACAGAGAACATCTGCTCAGCACCTATTACACCTCCCAAACAGGAGGCATGGCTGGGGAGCAGCAGAAGGGAATGTATGCTCTCCAAGACTATGGTTGTTTCTCCACAGGTTTATTTGTTAGTACTGAGGCCACTCTTGGCCAGGACATGCCTAGTCAAGATATTAAACAAAGAGGAGGTAGAAAATTACATAGGTACATGTATCTTACAGTATCTGTATCTGTGGGAAAGAACTTATGATAAGAAGGAAATGAACAAACAAGTATGATAAAATGCACTAGTTCAGGATGGGGAGCATTAAACTTTGACCCACATGTGTGGGTGAAAAGTTCACAGCAGTGAAAAGTTGATAGGTTCACCAACTCAGCTTCTCTCAATGAATGAGGTTGTTGCAAACAAATGCATCTGCTGGTTCCTTTCTGTTTTGGGGCCTAGGACCCAGGTATCCCCTAGCAGCCTTCTTTCTCCCAGGCAAACCCTTAGGTGCAGCCTGTGCTATGAACACCCTCCCAGAGAGAAGGTCCTGCAGTTTATTTACACTGTAGATCTGAAACAAATGGTCCAATCTCCTCCTATTCCCAGACTACTTTGCCATGTGCTTGCTGCAGGCAAAGTCTACACAAGTGCTGGCATTCAGATCAGGAAGGTACCTGTGAGGTGATTCAAGTGACCACCACCATTACCCATGCCTCATCTCCTACTGCCATGGAGCAGCCTTGCCATGCACAAATTGGATCCCTTCAGCTGAAATGAAACACAAGGTTATGTGCAACAGGCTCCTGCTCTACAGTAGTGTTTCTTAGCACAGCCATAACATAAGCCCACATTAAATGGGCACCAAACATAGTCAAGAGATTGCACAGGCAAATAAGAGACAGTTAAAAAAGAAAAAAAGAAAAAGAAAAAAAAAAAAAAAGCACTGACAGCCTTGACTACTTCTACAGATCTCTAGGCCTGATCAGCACTTGGCCTTTCACATGCGTGAAAAGGCTTCGCTTCAGATCTTGAAAGATAGGGAAAAATTTCATTCCTGCCACCCATGTATTAGAAGGGATGGCTAAAATAGTTGAAAAGTGGGTGTAATCCAAAAGCAAAACTAAGTAGGAGCCCAGAGACTTCAAGCTCCACAGTAATGTGATACACTTATGCTACTTTTGTCTGTCAAAACAGGTAGAAAAAGCATTTGAGCTAAAAACAAACAAACAAAAAAGCGCAAACAAAAAACACAGAGCCAGGGAGCCTGAAAACCCAGTGTCAGACTGGGAGCCCATGCAATAGGCTCAAAACCCACCCCAGAGCCAGGTCTCTCAGAACCCACCAAACCAGTAGAAAAGTCAGTTGTCCTTAAGTCTCCCCTTGCTTTGCTACAAACTCAGGAAAGTTGGCAGATCTCCCAGTAACCATTTCTTTCTGAAAGAATAAAAAACTTGGTGTCCTGACAAGTTTCAGCACCACACTCCTGTCCTAGAGAGCATTCACAGGCAACGGAGTGTGACTTGATAAAGAGTGAGAGGTCCGCACCCACTCACAACCACACCTTTCTCTTTCTTCAGCTCAGCCATCGCTGAACCCTCAGCATTTCCCTTGGCCTCCCCCAACCAGGAGAGGAGATTTACAGCAGACAGCTTATTGTCTGCGTAGCAAAAAGCACTTAGCATCTTTAAACGAGCACAAAGCACACACCTGCTGAATTCACAGCTGAACAGCAGCTGCACATGGCTACAGCAGCCGTTCTGTGGGAGAATAAACTCAAAACCAGCTGCAGGTGAAGGCTCAGCGAGGTGAGAGCCATGCTTTGGAAACCACCAAGTTTACCACTCCTGCGGGCCAGCCCCCTCCTGCACCCATATGTAGAAACAGCTGAAGGGAGGGTGCAAAGAAGACAGAGACAGGCTTTTCTCGATGGTGCCAAGTGCCAGCACAAGCAGTGGACACAAACTGGAACACAGGAATGCTCTGTCTGAACATCATGAAGCACTCCTTTACTATGTGGTTGCCTCAGTCTGAAGCCACAGAGTTCTGCAAGGATGCCCAGAAGGTTTTTAGACTCACAGAAAACATCAGGTTTCATGAAAATATAAACGACGATAATTACCTTCCTACTATTCATTATTTCATACTTGTAATTTCATTATTGTTGCAACTGATCCATCACAATGATGAGAGCTGGACCACTAAGTTCTATAGTCTAAGAAAGTGCAGCCCTGAATGTCTCTCTTCAGGAAGAACAAGTCAATATCAAATACCAGTGAACATCCAGTGAGGAGGCAGCAGTGCCTTGAAAGCCATGGCCATGCTTCCCAAGGATACCAATGAGTCAGTTCCTGTGTCTGCACATGCTGAGTCACGGGATAGCGTGGCAGAGTGCTCCGAGAGAGCTGCCACACTCTGCAGGGAGCAAAGCAACCATGACTCAGCTAAACTTTGAGGTAGGAGGGCCTCAGTCTTCACCTATTCACCATCCAGGCTAAATAAATAAATAAATAAATAAATTGTTGGAAAGCTTTCTGACCCCCATAAAGGTAGGATTTACAATGCTGTAAATACGGGAGTTATCTTTTTCCAAACAGATAAAGCAATCAGGTTAAACAGAACAGAAACGCCCAAGCAGAGAAGCCCAGATGTGTAACTGTGCTTTCAGCAGATCTCACCAGCCAGACACGTGCTGTAGCCTCCTGAGCTGCCAAAATCTCTCCGTTCTCCACTCTGGCCCCCAGGAAGTTCACTCCAAAACCATGAAGGCCTGCAGGCCAGACCAGCTGCAGGCCCCACATTGCTTCTCTCTTATGGCAATGTCACTGCATGCCCTGCTCTCCAGAGCACCTCTGGGTGCCCCAAAATACCTCCTGGTGCTCAGCTGCTCTTGGGAAGCCCCCAGCCGGGGAAAAGCCCAGCACCTATTACACGTCCCAGGCAGGAGGCATAGCTGGGGAGCAGCAAGAGGCAACAGGACACTTGTGTCCACAGCTGCTCTCCCAAGGCTTCCTGTGATGGTAGCAATGAGGCCACTCTTGGCCAGCACACAACTCGCCCAAATGTTAAATAAGCGGGAGGTAGAGAGAGAATTACTCATGTGCCCGTATCTTATTGTATACACATATGTGGGCACAGTCTTATCTTAAGAAAAAAGGGCACAAACACGTATGCATTAGCTAAGGAGAGCAGCAAGCTGAACATTGTCCCACAGTCTGTGGGTGTCCCATGGGGTGAAATGGGGCTCATGGCTGTGAGACATCCATGGAAAATTTGAGCACCTCCATGCCCTTCTTGTAATGCTGGGCCAAAAACTGAACACAGTACTCAAGGTGCAGCCTCACCAGAGCTGAATACAGGGGGACAATCACTTCCCTAGACTTGCTGGCCACACAGCTTCTTATGCAAGCCAGGATGCTGTTGGCCTTCTTGGCCACCTGAGCACACTGCTGGTTCATATTAAGCGGACTATCAACCAATACTCCCACCTCCTTCTCTGCCAGGCAGCTTTCCAACCACTCATCTCCCAGCCTGTAGCTCTGCTTGGGGTTGTTGCACCCCAGGTGCAGGACCCAGCACTTGGCCTTGTTGAACTTCGTGCAGTTGACCTCAGCCCATCGGTGCAGCCTATCCAGATCCTCCTGCAGAGCCTTCCTACCCTCGAGCAGATCAACACACGCACCTAACTTGGTGTCGTCTGCAAACTTACTGAGAGTGCACTCGATCCCCTCATCCAGATCATCAATAAAGATATTAAAGAGGACTGGCCCCAGTACTGAGCCCTGAGGGACTCCACAAGTGACCGGCCTCCAACTGGATTTAACTCCATTAACCACGACTCTTTGGGCCCATTTCAAGCAGGTCCACATGCAGGATCCTTTCTTTTAGAGTGCCTGCAATGCCAGCAATTCTTAATTCCTTGTTTCTCCTCCTTTCTTCAGTAGTCACATTACACAGCAAATTGACTTCACTAATTCATGTACAAACTGTTTCTGATGCTTTTGGGAATGTGATTCTTTATTAAAAGGTGAGGATTGCCATGGCTACCCTCTCCATTCGAGCTCTCTGGGGAAGATCTGGCTGTTGGTGTGGTTGGGCCTGTGACAAAGAATTGATGGGCAGGATCCTTAGGAAATGGCCAGCCTGACGTAAGAATATGCAGCTAGGCAGCAAGCCCCCATAACAACAGGGAGCCCCCCCTCCACTGTGCTGAGGTGGGCTTGTAACATGGAGGTCAACCTCCAAAGTGGATTAAAATGCAAAAAGGTCACCTTGAGAAGGGATGAGAGCCACACAAATTGAAGGTTTGTGATTTGCTACATTATAATTCCAATCAGACACAGTTTCAGAGCAAAATACATACACATCTATCATGCAGCTAAAAATTTGATCAAAGAGAAAGCAGAGTTTAGTCTGACAGATAATACTTGAGGAAAATCTGGACATCATCTGTTTCAGCTGATCTTTATGCACTTATGTCAGACTGGCTAAGTACATAAAAGCTTAGGACATGTTTTCACAGAGGGGGCTGGCTGGAACCTGAAGAGAAACATCCAAAAAAAAAAAAAGGCCCTTTATGCCTTTCAGAACAAGAGTTGATGTAGTTAAAGATAAGCTGTAGATCAATCTCAACACTTTCCAATCTGTTCTTTACATGATTTTAGTGCTGTAGCACCCAAGACTCTTCAATAACAATTTAAGCAATAGGTATATATCATGGGCTGGGTGTAAAAGTTTGTCATTGTCATCAGAGATCAGTGCAGAAGAGTAGAGTGGCTCTTTCTGTCCTTAAAATAGATGATCCATTATTAAATTTATAAAATCTCTGCAGATTTGTTTGTCTTTGTGTAAGTCTTGCTCTCTCTTTTCTGTCAAATTCCTCACCCCTCTTGCATCCTCTCTGCCCCCCTTCCAAGGGTACAACATTTTAACAAATCATTAAAGGCAAAGGGACCCCACCACCACAATTAGCCAGCTCTCTCCTGCTGCAATGTGTGCCACTGGCCAGGGATGGATGCAGAGCACTGACAGCCACGGGGGGGGTCATGGAGCAAGGAGGGGGCCAGGCAAGTGGCGATGGACCATCAGCACTGCCTGTGCACATCTCATGCTCCATGTCTGAGATGTGTTGCCTTTTTAATCACCCCAGGAGATGATCCCTTTTCTGATTAAAATGTGTCCAGTGTCTGCATCCATACCTAGATTTGTCATTGCTTGAACTGGGAATAATAAAATACAAAATAATAATAATAATAATAAATTAATTAATTAAAAGAACTTGCACCAAAGAGACCTGGGGAGATAAAACCCACAGCAAATTTGGACCAATGCTTTGATGCTTAATATCAGGTCTCTGAACCCGGATTAATGTACATAAGTAAACTGCATAACTCATGGAAGTGGTCACCACTGATGGCACCTGTTGAAAGGCAGCCAGGTGCCACTGTGACAAAAAGCACAGGAAACATAAAGCTGGCACTACACAAGCAAGGCCGAATCTGAACCACTCCTGTTGCCCCTGGGCAACCCTCCCATGGGTTTGGTGGTGTGGATTTCACCTCGGCTTCCCAAACTGAAGCCCCTCAGATTCCTCATTTGCCGCAAATCCTGCCTGTCTCTGGCTGCCAGCTGCACAGCCCAGCCCTCCCAGACCCCTGCCTCTTGATGTCTGAGGCACACTAGTCTCACAGAGTCCCTCAGCGCTCTGAAAGCATCTCATCCCTACACGAAGGCCTTCCGGAGATGGCATGCTAAGTGCTGAGTTCATCCTTAAATCAGCCGTTTTTCGTCTGGCTTGCTCAGTGTAAACTAAACAAGTAAATTAAAAGATCCTCATCAGCCAACCAAGCCTTGACAACGCCCTGCGAGAGCCTGGGGAGGCGGAGAGAGAGGCGGACACAGAGGCTGGGCCAGGACAGCTTTAAAATGCCTGCGGGCAGCCTAAGGAGACTGGCAGTGACACCATGGCGAGCCCCTGTGTAGAGCTGAGCAACAAGATGAAGATGCCCATCCTGGGGCTGGGCACCTGGCAGGTACTGGGGCAGGGGCCATGGATGGGGCTGTGGGTAAAAAAATCAAGGTGCAGGGGCTGCTGTGGAAGGTGTCCGTGGGTTGGTGTCAGTGTCTGCTTGCAGCACTTGTATAACCAGGCAGCTGGAAGGGGGGGAGCAAAGGAAGAAGGCAACAAGTATAACAGAAGGAAGAAGGGAAAATAAAAGCAGGAGCAAAATAATAAAGTAGATTGCAAAAGGCTTTCTTGCCCCCTGACACTTGCAGCTCACCCCTGTGGGATGGGGGGTCACTTGATGGGAGCCTTGTGCCACCAACCTGCTTTTGTGGGGAAGGGTTTGGGGAAGGTAAAGTGGCAAAGCTGCTTGGGTGATGCTGGGGGCACATAAGGGGAAGTGATACCCCTAGAAGGGGTAGGGTCAAAATGTCCCATGGAAACTAACTGCTTTCTGCTCCAGTCCCAGGATTTCAGTCCTTTCCCTACAGCAGTGGGAAGTTAAAACTCAATTTAAATGCAGGTGACAAGGAGACACCAGCAGCTGCTGGTAGGGGAGACTTGGTGCAGCTGTCACAGTAGTGAATGCTGGCAGAAGGTGATGGAAGAGCTCATAGTTTGGTTGTCTGCTTTCAGGCTTCTCCAGGAAAGGTGGAAGAGGTGGTGAAGCATGCTATTGATGCAGGCTACCGGCACCTCGACTGTGCCTATTTCTACCAAAATGAACATGAAATAGGGAATGCAGTCCAGCAGAAGATCAAGGAGGGAGCTGTGAGGCGGGAAGATCTCTTCATTGTCACTAAGGTATGAGGATGCAGGAATGTTGGTGCATTTGGCTTTTCTTGCAGAGAAACCCTTGTTTCATCCCTAAAGTGCCCTAAGGACCTATTCCCTTCTCTTATACTCGTTTCATGATAACCTTGTTGCAGAGTATAAATTCCATTTGTTTGCAACTTGGACTGAACCTTACTAGGAACTGTTGAAAACTTAGTTGTTGCTAAACTAATAATTCCATTGCATTTACTGAAGGTTCATATGTGTGCACCCTAGAAGGATCAGGAAGAACAGACAAATCAGATGTCTGAATTCAAAGATGCTGTACTACTTACTGATGTGCAAGACACTGAAAATGGTGTCATGTAGAAAAAGTAATCCTAAAAGAGAATAGAAATTAAAATATGGGACTTAAGTCCCAAGTATTTTCTGTGTATGTACTCCATTCCCTCATCTTACCCACTTGTCTCAGCAATGCTTGTTACCAAAAAGTGAGAATATTTCAATTAATAAACTTATGACTTGAGGTTTTTCATGTGCAAAAACAGAAAATATTGAGCAGAACAAAACTCTTTCTCATACTCTTATTTTTACTTAAAGAATAGTTTTTAATTTGAATAATACTTGCGAGTTCCTCTACCTAAGCACTTGAATTTTCATTTCAAAAATAATTAAGTAACATTCAGAATGGTCCTCACAGTGGTCAAGTAGTCAGATACAAAGTACAGAAAGAGGGTAGTTATGGGGTGCTCAAGACTTGAAATTTAGTCTTTAAAAAAAAAAAAAAAAAGATATACATAAATAATCTCTAACAGTAAAAATATGCTGTATACCTGGCAGAGATTTACATCTTGTTCAGAGAATCTCTTTTCATGAGTAAGAATACTGCTTTTCCACCTTCACTACTAACTCTTTTATCTGTGTATATTTGTCCTACATTAACCATTGAAATCCAACCCCTACAATTCTGTGATTCTGTGTGAATTCTGTGAAATATTAGCATCCTTTTCTCTGGTCTGGACAATGGAACCTGCAGAGTCACAGCTGAGCTTTGTTTCTTCTACAGTTGTGGAACACATTTCATGAGAAGTCCTTGGTAAAGGAAGGGTGCAAAAGAAGCCTTGCTGCACTGCAGCTGGACTACCTTGACCTCTACCTGATACATTTCCCTACGGGATTTAAGGTAGTTCTTCTTTACATTCCTCTTTTCTCCTTACCTGGTTGAAAACATAGTGTGTTTTCTCATCTGTGCTGTGTCCATCTTCATTACACATCAAGGATATGCTGTGGTTCCTTTGTCTCTTCCCTGAACCTGGAAGAAGCCAGCATTTGGTCAGTAACTAGGCAGTAGTATTTTTAGGGTGTGCATCTGGCCTTCCATGTGTATTAGACTGAGATAGCTGTGGTTATGAGTATTGCTAATGAACACCTTGAGTCTTCAGGGAAAGTGTAACCAATGGATGATGGAGTTTGGGATCATGGCCTTGTGCTGGGCCAGACTGGTGTGATCATATCATCTTTTCAAGATGTGGGCTTGATGTGGAGTAACCAACTGTGAGAAGTGTAACACAGTACAGAAAGAACTTGCTTCTAGTCCCCCTCCCCCGCACCAGTGTAAAATAAACATAAACTCTAGAATAAAAGTATGGGAGTGTCTGTTCCCTTCTCTCCAGACCTGCCTAAATTACTCAAATATTTACTACTAATCCCCATCTCTTTGTATGCAATGATTGATTTGTAGAAGTATGGCCCTTGTCCAAGAGTACCGAGGAACACGAATAATTTTTAGTGATGTGTTTAAACAAACTACTAACTTACTAGCTGTAATTCCCAGTCAGAAATCCTAATATACAGTAGGAAATGCAACTTTTAAGTCCCTGTGATTCTGCCTTGAAATAACAGGCTGGTGAAGATCTGATGCCTACAGATGACAAGGGTATGGCAATCCCCAGTGATACAGATTTTCTGGACACATGGGAGGTACGTTAATGTTTGGTCTTTTGTGTATGTGTCAGCACTAAAAATGGAGCAGAAATGTGCATGTACAATGAAATTAAGGGACGGGTTTGGGTACAGAGGGTAGTTGCACAAAATTACATTTCATGACCAGAAAGAGCTGCTGCTTTCTCTTGTTTTCAGGAGCTGAAGGGGTATGTCTGCTCTATGAATAAAGAGGACAAACCTATGAGCACTGTAGGTGCTGTCCCTAAAACAATATTTGAATATGTACAATGGTAGAACTGAGGCATGGATTAGTGCAGGCGTGGCTGTTAATCTACTGGGAGTTTCGTACAGATAAGGAATTCTCACGCTTTTCAGCATGGGGCATCAGCATCTCAGGCCATCCTTCAATCCTCATTTCCTTGTGGACCGAGAGGACTCAAGGTCTGCTCCTGCTACCTGCACCACTGTGGTGCTGCAGCTCTGGGAATACATAGTTTTCTCTACAATGTCAGATTACAGCCACAAGAAAATATGCAGAGATAACTAGGTTTAGTCTAACATCTTCCCTACTGCATTCTGCCAACTCAGAGGTAGTATGCTGGCTTAGGACAAGGTGGGGGGATCTCCCCTGCTTTTTCAGCTCTAGTAAAATGACTCCCGGAGAAGCCTAAGCAAAATATTTGCATCCCATTACAAAAGGGTTGGCCTACCCTTTTTATGTTACTTCACCATCTGCAACAGGACATAAAGCACACAGATAATACAAGGTGCAAAGATATATATTTTCTTAAAATCGAACATACTGTCATTTAATCTACTATGGGATGTTTACTGGTTTGTCACCAGCTTTAATGAAATAAAATACTGTACGTGACAGTTAATACCACCTCATGAATACACATTTGTTGTCCTCATTCATTAGGCTATGGAAGAGCTGGTGGACTGTGGCATGGTAAAAGCCATTGGAGTTTCCAATTTTAACCATGAGCAGATTGAAAGAATCTTGAACAAGCCAGGACTAAAGTACAAACCTGTAAATAACCAGGTAAGACTTTTATCTCCACTGATGTCAGCTGTTCTTGGAATATGCCTAAATATATTTGAGTTACACTTCAGCTGTTAAAGCTGATTTACGCCACGACCTTTTAAATAGTTTCAGTGCCATGGAAAGATCTCACAAAACACTAGGTATCTCTTTGTATGTAAAAGACGTGTTCGGCTTGGCTCAGGTCATTTTTGGGAAAACATATTTTGACTCTTTCCTTTTGATTCTTCACCTGCAACCCTAACTGTTCTCATTTTGCACAGCCCTTCTGACTGAAACAGTTCTAAACTAGAAACAATGATTATATAGCTGTAGCATTCAGCCAGTGCTAGGGATTTACTATAGCCCTGATCTGATAGATACCTTAAACTAGGTCACTGTCATGCTGCTGTTACAATCCAATATGCAGGGTGACTAAACCCTCAAGAGTGTTTTCCAGCTGCAATAACATGTGGTGCTTTTGATAGAAGGGAATGCTCCTTTCTATACTGCATTCATTTTTATGTCATCTTGCTGTATTTAAATAACTTAAATGAAGTAACTTAACATGAAATTCAAAATTATTTCCTTCTCTGGAAAAAAACAACACCACAACAAAAAACAACTAGACAGCAGCACTACACAGATGTATTATTTTTAAAGCACTGGCTTCACACTGAGGAAAACAGGAAAACTTATACACATGTAAAATATTACTAAACTTTATATCATGCTTCTTCTGTAAGAAAGAAGAATCAAGATCTTGCCTGTGTATTTGAGTAGGGATTTCAGCAGCCAAAGCACAGACTGAAGCAACTTTTTCTGAAGGTCAGGGAGCCTGCAGCAACCAGGACTCAGGCTTCTTTGTCTATTCATATACCATCTCCTCAGGGGAGGGATGGGGAGGATGTCCAGAAGGGCTAAGCTGAGGACACTCATTTCCCTCACCTTCTTTGGGAATCAGGGAGATTCCCTGAGGTTGCGTGACTCAGAACAGAAACCAAACTCCAGGTATTCTGAGCAGCCCCTCTGAAGATGCAGTTATGCTCTCCTGACTAGTCCAGGAAGACTGATTTCATAATTTTTGCCACAGATCCTACACTTTCAGTCTTCCCATCTATTTCTCACCATGTTTGTGTAGTATGAGGCACGAGGTAGACTTATTATCTGTATTAAGCTTCTAGATATTGCTGTGATGTTAATAATTTTAATAACATTTTTAAAAGATAGATTTTAATCATGATCCTGGGAGTCTTTTCTTCACATTGTCCGTGACCCAAGAGGATTTCAAACCTTATGCTCTGGAGCCCCATGCAGTCTGCTTCCATGCCAACCTCCAGGTTTCTGTGTTTACAGATTGAATGCCATCCATACCTGACCCAGGAGAAGCTGATCAAGTACTGTCAATCCAAAGGGATCGCTGTGACAGCATACAGTCCCCTGGGTTCTCCAAACCGGCCATGGTAAGAAACCACAGCAGCCTTTCTCTACAAAGACGACTGGATTTGCAAATTGAATCTTTGTGGCAGAGTATGCAAATAATGCAGCTACAATGAGAGAAATGCTCTTGCTTTGTTGCAGGGAAGCTAATACCTTCCTGCCACCAGTATGGTAGCTAATACTTGGTTTTTGCTTTTATTAGGGCCAAGCCAGGGGAACCCCTGCTGCTGGAGGATCCTAAGATTAAAGAGATTGCAGCTAGACATAATAAAACCCCTGCCCAGGTAAGTGGAGATGTCAGAGCAAACTCTTCCTCCTACTCAGACATTTATAGGAGTCGATGGCCAGTCTTTACAGATGCTGCCTTCCGTAAGGATACAGTACAATGGGGTTGAACTGCACTTGACTCTTCGTACTGCCCCTGTTCTTAACAGCATTCATGTCTCTTAGAAAACATCTGGTAATTCATGTTGAGTATTGAGCTTGAAGGAGCTAATCAGTATGGGTACGAGCTTACCTCAAGTGTCCCCCTTCCTAGGGAGATTTATTCTGCTCCCAGAGAGAAGTGCTCCCTCTCTGAAAATCACTTTCCTCTGAGATTTACTTACAAATCATCAAACCAACACATTATTCCTTTCTCCAGCTAAGTTAGCTAAGTTACTCTTCAGAGAAGCAGAAGTAATTTGCAGAGCTATCTGATTGCTTGCTGTTTGCTCACCTTCACAGAGAGTCTTTGAAAGCTGCTTGATTAGTCAAGGTGAAATGTTTTTCTCTATGGTTTGCTAGACTCACTAAAGAGATCTTGCCCATAGTGGACAGGAATTGCATTTCAAACAAATCCACGTGTTCACAGGCAATTAACCATAGTCACATTTTAAGATGGGCAGAGCAGGCAAAAAATGTATGCGACAATCCTTTGTTGATAGAAAAAACTTCAGAAATCTTTTTTTTTCTATTTAAAGCATTCTGAAAGCTTAAGTTAGGTGAGGTACTTACCTATGAGTATGAGGTGAGGTACTTACCTATGACCTAATTTGGTCTGAGCACCCATGTAATACAAGCCAGAAGCATCATCATTTTTCTCTCCCTCCCTCCCCCCCCCCAAAAAAAAATAATCATTGAGAAGCCAAGATATAGAAACAGTTGATAGTTTTTCAGTAGACTGCCAGCAAATGCTGGAACATCAAAACTCCTCTGTGCAGTCTTGTATTTTTCCAAAGAGTGAATGTGGTTGTAGAAAGAGGAATGGGTTTGTGGGAAGAAAAAAAATGTAAGAGAAAATGCACAAAATGCATTTGAAGATTTTTTTTGCACCCCTATGCTCATAATCGTCCCTGTCCTTATTTAGGTCCTGATCCGGTTTAACATCCAAAGGAACGTGGCTGTCATTCCCAAGTCTGACAAAGTGCAGCGCATTAAGGAAAACATAAAGGTGAAGTTTCCATCGGGACTGCAGCCACCTATTTACATGGCATAGGCACCCACACCCTAATCCCCTCTGTGTTTCCAGGCAGCACCCAGGAGTCAGTGGAAGGATTACAGAGATATACAGATCAGGGCTCAGTAGTACCTACCCACCACATCTTTTTCTGTGGTGAGAAGGATCTCGTTATCTCCAATAGACAAATGGGTTACACCAGAGTGGGTGCTGGAAGTGGAATCACAGTTTGGGGTTTCCCTTCTGGGAGATGCTTAGTGAGCCCTGCTTTGGGGCATAAAGGAACAAACTACAAACACCACGCTCATTAGCAGTTTGTCTCATTTTGAGGCTGTGGTTTTCCTTGGCAGGGAGAGTCAGCTGGATGCTTGCTTTGATGACATGGCATCTTCGATGGTTGCTCTGTTACTGTCAGTTCATGCTGCTATATTTTGGAGTCATTTCTTTTATTAACCACTAGCAACAATTCTTAGATGACATCAACTGTGAGACAATAATTTGCAGTTGGTATCCAGGAAGTCCTTACACATTGAGCAATCAGCCCTTAGCACCTACGTTCGCTGTCAGTGCATTACAACACAAACAGAAGTGGTGTTTGCATTCAAATACCCGCAGCTGAGCTACTGCTATGAACAGCGCCTCAGAGAGAAACGAACTAATTGGTAAATTGACATCTGGCTGAGAAATAAGAGGATTTCTTAACTAGCACTAGCATGGATGCAGTGTGTTCTTACCTTCAGTCATAATACATGCTGGAAGCACACTTTGTATCTCACTACTTATGAACTTAACTAAAAAAGAGACTTTTGTTTCCTTTTTTTTCTTCTGCTAGGTGTTCGACTTCGAGCTGTCTAAAAAGGAGATGGATGTCATCCTCAGCTTTAACAGGAACTGGAGGGCAGTTCCAGTAGCCCAGTATGTTTCTCATTATCCTTATTATCCACTAGGCCTATCTCTGTCTGTATTTTCATCCCCTGTATCTTGAAAGCATACCTGACCAAAACTAGAGACAGTTCCCATCTTAAACCTTGGTGATAAGACATCCTGAAACTGACATCAGGAAGGAGAGGCATTCAGCATCTTGGTATTGCACGTGATTGTTCACAAGCATGTGTTCAAATTAATGACAGCTGTCAGCTGCAAAACTTGAGTACGTTGGCAAGGGGGAGGGCCACCGCAGTAGGGAAATGCTGCTGAAGATGCTTGCTACTACACCTGTAAAAACAAGCTATTTCTCTTTGCAGGGCTGTCAATCATAAGGACTACCCATTCAAGGCAGAATATTAGCACCAGTGGTTTCTGCGAGACCTCTATGTATCTCCTTCCAGATCAGATGTCCTCTGTATCTGAGTCCTGATTTCTTCTTTTGTACTTGATGATCATTAAAAGTGGTTACTTGCCCTCCTTTTTTAGGAGGAGACCACTAGCTGGTGAAAGAATGCATCAATGGGGATGGGTCTTTTGTTGAGAGGGTTAGCTGAAATCTGTTCTTGATTAATAGTTTAAAAAAAAAAAAAAAAAGACAATGTCTCATTTCCGTTTTTTCTTGTCTTACATAATTAAAGACATGTTTAACAAATAAAAAAAAATCTTGAAAGTAACTAATTTTTTTTAATGTTGTTTTCAGTGCAGTAAGTCTTACTGGCTTATGAGTGGCTGTTGAAGAACACTGTCTTTAATTACTTTGCTTATTACATAGTTGTGATTTTTATGGTGTGAATCAATGCTTTAAAATTTTATATGAACAACAAGAAAACAAAAAATAAAGTTTGAATAACACCAAAACTTTGTCACTGTGATGCTTACGTTGTTTGATATGACTATTTATTTAAAAACATGCCTGAAGTTTCGTTTTTCAATTTCCATAGAGGTAGAAATGGGCTCCTATGCTTCCTGTACAAGGACAACACTGGGAAAGAAACTAATCTGGGGCTTATGCATCAAACAGACAAAGCTAAAGAGCAAAACTGCCCTCCCTCTGAACAACTAGAAATTGATTTCTTGTACAACGAGAGGTGACAAGGTGAAGACAGCAACATATGCAGTGATAACTTACATGAAAATAAATCCAGCTGAACATAGGGACTATCTAGGAAAGCAGGGCAAATTGTTCTTGAAATCTCAAACACAAAACTTTTTTTTTTTTTTGCAACTTTGCTAGAAGCATTCAGGAACTAATATACCCAAAGAAGATTTGGCTTTATCTAAGGGAAATACAGACAAGGGGGGGAAAAAAAAAATAAAAGTAAAAAAAAAAGCTTTTCTTTAAAAACACCAAAGCAATCACTGAGGTAGACTTACACTTACTTTGAAGTATTTTTGGATAGGAAATGCTACACCAAAGCAAAGACAGGGCTTAATTTTTTTTTATTTTTTTTTTTTGTGTGTGATATTTTGCACACTGACAACAGAAAGTTTGGCTAGGAGGCCAAGCAAGCAAGCAAACAGTAAAGCATAATCAGAAACTAAAGCACCAAACTGATACTGTCTTACAAATTGTCACCTCTTTAGTGGCATCAAAACGCAAACAAAATGCTTGGTGCTGATGGATCAGATGCCACCAGTAAGGGCTGCCAGTATGGGGGCACAATCTGGCAATGACCCACAAGTCAGTATTGCCTAAAAGTAAAACCAATAGTGCCCAGCACACCTTCATGGTCTCAGAAAATGATAATAACGAGGAGCAGAAGAAACATTCACAGCAACAAGAAAAAAGCCTTACTCACTAAAACTTGGAGAGAAGCATATCAATATGGTCAATCAATGAGGGAGAGCACATACACTTTCAAGCATGCAAGCTCTTTCCAGATTAAATTAGAAAGCATCCAACTACTTTCTCCCCAGCAACTGAGAAAGCTGCTTCCTGCAGCCTTCCCGTTGGCCCCTGCAGAGATGGCAGCAGCCTGGGGGAACTCTTTCGAAGGACGGTGACCTGAGTAGAGCAGGGCAGTATGGGCCGTGCTGCCTTACAGCAGAAAAGAAGGGGGTAGGAGAACAATGGGATGCCAGCATCTCCCCAGGCTTGGTCCCTGTGACCACCCAAGCTTGGAAGCACTTCCCCACTGAGCTGCCTCTCACCAAGGTAAGCAGAAGAAACAACATTAATGGCTCTCACAGAAAAAGTTTTGCAAACGAGGAGAACAGACAATTGTGCTGCTAGGTTAGAACTGACTTTGTTGGGCGTGCTGACATCCAGATGATGCCCAGCTCCTGTCCTGTACTGACAAGCATGACAACTAAGATTTTTAGATTATTTTTTTTTTTCTTGAGAATCCATAGGTTAAAGCTGCTGATTTTAGGGTTTAGCTATCTGGTGTAGGATAGTGCATCAAGAAAGACAGCCTTCGAGCTTTGTGGCAGCAACACATTATTTCACACAGCCTTAGCATGATTCCTATCCTAGTCACAACAACTGTTTCATTCCTAGTCATTAACAAACAGGGGGCTGCTGATGGAAATATTCCATTTATTGTGGATGCAGTTTCAGAATACATTGTTTGAATGAATCATTTTTATTGCAGCTATCAAATGTATTTGAAAGACTCAGAAGAGTGTTTACAAAACCCCCAAATGAAAAACATGACAATGCATAGACAACGTCAGGCACATTTTCACCCCTTACAGATAACTATGTGCATCTCTATATGTAAACAAGATGTTTTGGCCAAGCAGGGGAGCTCATCTTTGGGTTAAAATATACCATTCTTCTCTATAGGAAGAAGTCAGATGCTGTAAGAGATGGAAGCAGTGTTAAGGGAGAGCCTGGTAGTTTTGATGCACGATGAAGCTGTTAACAACGCACCTGGGGGCTACTTCAGTTGCTCAGTTTATGCCACCCATACACTGTAGGATGTAAATGCTAAACTGTATGGCATGTAAATTCAAACCAAGCTGACGTCTTATAGCCATGTGTTTACTATATACAAATCAAAACATCTGTAAATAAGATATTCAGGAGAGGGAGTTAAGAAGAAGCAGTACAAAGATAGAGGCTTACTTCATTTTGGGTGGACCTCGTGTACGGCACTGATGAATGGCAAGATTTAGTGTACAGTCATTTAAAACAAGCTCCAACTGTGTTTAGTTTTATTTTATTTTTTAATTATGGTAGTTTTATATAAATTAAACTACAACGTTTTATACAAGTGACCTATTTTTGACCCTCTATACCATTACCTTTTCCTCTTTTAAAAACTATAACTTTCTTTTTAATTACCCATTACTGGGCAATTGACATTTAAATTTTTTTTAATACTTATCTCGCCATACCTCTAATGGCAATTAAGAAATCTTACTATAGAAAAGTGTGTGATTTTGTCTTTATCTTCTTTAAGCTGTGATACTGGTTAATTATGTATGTTTATTACTAAATATAATACTCTAGCACGTATTAAAGCATTCTACCGTTAGTAGTGCCTTTAGGCTAAACTTTGTAAAGCTATGTGTGTATATATTCTAAATTGCAATCAATTACTAGTCACTAACAACAAAAAGAAATATCAGTACCGCTGTCAGCTAACATAATCATCCAAATTTAGGTATTAACTTAAACTAGAATGGAAAAATTGATACTTAAAAAAAGTATAAAACAAAAAAAAATTAAAACAAGTTATTGATGCAGTATTTCTCATGGCATGGGCAACTTACAGAAAATATTACATTGTCAACTAAAGATATTTCTTCCATGCCTTAGTCTAAAGTGCAGAAAGAAAGATTTCTGTATTCCAAAAGTAACCATTGTTTTTATAGGTTTACTGCACACCTTTCTTAAGCAACTTCACTTTAAATGAATTTTGGGTTGACCTCTTATGCCAGTTGAAATCACTGTTCAGATATATAGTTTGTTATGACTATCAGTAGGAGAGTCTATATATTTCACAGCATGGGTTTCTTTAGGAATAAAGGCTCTTGTGCAAAGGCAGTACTATTATGATGAATGTCTAGACTGATTATTAAATACAGTGCTAATATACATGGTTTTAACTGGGATAATGCAAAAAGACATTTTGGTAAATAAACATAAATATAAAAAGAACAATTTAGCATTTTTCCTTTTCTTTTTTTTTTTTTCCCCCAACTGATTGGTCCAGCGTCTTTAGTAGCCTTCTATGGTTCTTTCTCAAATTGTCTCAAACCTGCTGAGAGAAAGAAAGATTAAAGATGGCTTAAAATAACCTAAATGTATCTCTAAAATAGAGAGGGCATGAGTCTAGATTAACAGGTGGCATGTGAGATGGCAGGGCACAAGCTGGATGTTGCTGTGCTCTTGTATTGGGCTCAATCAGAGGTGGCCTCCAGATTTCTCTATGAAACCTTCCTCACCTCCAGCAGCCCTGGGTAGCAACTCAGGAGCTTCCCATGATAAGACAGTGGATGCTGCAAGCAGTACTCTACCTGCCTCACCTCTCCCAAACCACAGGTGGGTGGCTACCACACAAAGTGCTACAGGGCTAGGCACATGCACTCCATGTTCACAGTAAGACTGAAATCCATCTGCCTTCTCCAGCAAGCCCTCTGCTGAAGCCCTCATCTCACTCAGCCTCAGAGAAGAGGCTTGGCAGCATCTCAACCACTCAGCAGGGGCTGCTCCTGCGGGTGATGATGGCACAGCCGCTAACGCCTGCCATGGGAGCAGAGCTGTGCTAACACTGAGCAAGCCTGAACACCCCTCTCCCAACACTTCAGTTTGAAAAAGGAAAAAAGGAGGAGTAGGAAGTCAATTCCATCTTGTGCGACTCTAAACTGACCCCAAAAAAGTCCACAAGCATATCACAGCACTTGATTTGCATATGAATGTGAAGAAAAAAAAAATGTACAAATATTAATCGGGAAAAACAAACAAACAAACAAAAATAGTTTTTCTACATTTGATCATCTCATTCCTAGTGGGAAAAACATCAATGGATGTTGTAGGACATCTTAAAGCTATTAAATTGATCAGTAAATTTCCATTCTTCCCCACTGGTCCTTAGGCACATATTTCCTCTAATTGATTTTATTTGGTAAGGTTTAGATTAAAACAAAAATTAAAGAAGCACACGCAAGCTGGGGGTGAATTTGCAGACTTCTTGACTTATAACTAAGTTGTGTTTCCCAAACTAGTGATTTCAAAAGAACAGTAGTAAGACTCTTTTCCTTGAGAAGACCAATGCATAGCTTCAGCAAAGGTAGTGATGATGCTGAGAGCATTTGAACTCCGGTCCACTCCCGGTAATCAAGAGCACATGGGACTCACAAACAGCCAGGTGAATTTTCCAAAACCAATGCTGCTGAGTTTTCACAAGGCTTCACCATTACCCAATGGCAGGATTTAAAATGAGATGCTTGTTCTCAGCAGTACTGAAGTCTTTCATTTCTGCTCAAATAATGCTACCCCATTAGCTTTGGCTTTTTGGTTTTCTCTTCTCCACTCATGAAAAGCATATCCATTCCCTCTGCAGCCTTTAAAAAAGCCTTTCCCAGATGCCTGGTATGTGCTGTAATTAGTTAAATGACCTACCCATCCCTCAGACCTCGCACAATTTAATGATGCTCTCCAACTATAGCAAATGCTACAGATGTCATTCTAACCATGATTTGCAAACATTGCTGGAAATTGAATCCTCAGTTCTCCTAGCCAGATGATTCAGGCTTATTTCTCAAAATAGCAGTCATGTTTTAGTGATATTGCAAGGGAGCTTGGGAAAAGTGAACGGCAAGGGAGTGAAGGTTTCATGCACCAACATTAACAGCTGTAGAATTTTAAAAACTGAGAATTGTGATGTGTGTACAAAAATGTGCCAAAGTTTCTTTTTAATGTGCAGGTGAATTATTAGAATTACTTACCATTAGTCTCTGATTTTTTCCCCGCTGCTGTTACCTGTTTGAAAAAGTAAGAAACCATTATTAAAGTTGAACATGGGGGAAAAAAAAAGTCATCTTCATGCAAAGGACAGCATTCGACACACAACTTCTTCCAAATAGGAATAATAAAAGTTACATGCTGTCCATGGTGTTTGGTGCCTCGTTGCACTTTCTTTTATTAAGGCGTATTAGTGACACAGGCATATGAAAAGGCATATTAGTAACACAAGATATGCAGAGACCTAATTCCAAATGACTGACCATATGAAGGCATACAGTGCCTTCCCTCAGCAAAACGCTTCACACACAGATACTATCTTTTAAGAATGCACTGATGTGTTACCTTAGAAGAAGATGCTGCTGGCTTGTCAACTGACTGCTTCTCCCAGAGATTACGTTTGCCAGATACATCTCCTGGTCTTAAATCCTGTATTTTTAAGTTAATGTCAGAGAACAAAAAACAACTTTAGTTCAGATTTATTTTAACTTTCTAGAGGAAAAGTTAGAATGTGACATCCTCATAAGAAGATTTGAGGACCATCTACCAGTTGTAAATATTACATTTTCTATCAATTATAAAGTTATTCAGAATGACACCTCACAGAATCACTTCACACATACACATGCTTTAACACAAAATCTAGTCCTACTGCATCTATGTGGTTTTACACAGACTGGCTATAATTTATTATATTCATCCTAGACAATACAATGAAAAGTTCCTTTTTTGAGGAAAAAGAGATTCAGAAATAGTGTTTCTGTTAGGGAGGAATTCAAAGGTAGCTTGTCTCAGATATGTTAGATCAGAATCAACATATTTAATTAAAAAAAAAAAAAAAAGTGTCAGACTTTAGTACAGCAGATCCTCCTCTACATTCTTAAAAAAGGTTTCAGGATTTAACACTGTAGTCGGTCCTATCTATTTGAATTTCCATTGTATCTTTTAAAACCTTAACATGGACCGATCACTAACCTGACATGGAAAAAACAACCAGGTAAGGTAAAGTTAAAAAATATTAATAGTAATAATAGTATTCTCTGCAAATAAGTGTATTGAATTTTGCTTAAAGTCTCCATATACAAATTTAAAACTTTTCTTTGCAGAAAAGCAGGACTACAAATCCAGAAGACATATGCTAGGCTAGTAGTAATGCACCTTTTTAAGGATAGATGAATTGACATCTGCCCCTGTGGATGCTAAGCAAAAGACTCTTAAAACAATTTAGGACATAAATACCATCCTTTTCAGAAAGTCCTGCATGGTTTCCAGGATCTTGCTCTTGCCATGCATAGATACGTAGCTTTCTGCACACAAGAATTTATAACTTGGGATAGAAAAATGCACATTGAGGTACAGAAGTCTAATTTCTGCAAGAGGTGTTTGCACACAACAGTGATGTTATAGTTCAGCCAAAGATATCGTTAAGACTTTAAGCCTCTTCTGTGCTTCAAAAAGTGAGTTAAGCAGATAGCAAAATAGCAGTAGACTGTCTGACTGCCTGATCTGGAAAACTATGAATTATTCTTTATTGCGTAGGAATGGGATGAGGGTAAGGAGTTATTTTGTAAGTAAGAAAATCTTGTTTTCCCTTTGATTTAGCCTGATTAAAAAAAAAAAAAAAAAAAAGTAAAAAGTAAAAAACACACATTACAGATGTATATCATTCTTCAGAGTCAATTATGAATAGGTTTACCTGACCAACTTAGCAAACAGACCCGCAAAGAATAGGAGGAGGGCAGGTTCCTTCAAGCAGAAATATTGAAAGAAGAAAGAACAATCTATTGAGAAAGAGGGAAATGAAGACATAGATAGAAACAGTTCTCTGAGGGGAAAATAAGAGGTTAGTTTCACATTATCTAAAAGATGCAACTTAGAAGAAAGAGAAAATCTGGAGGTAGATGCTGTGCTAGTTTTCAGCACTTGTGATTAACCAGATCTACCACAATTACTTGTTTTCTTTTTATATTTATTTCTATGAGGACACAATCTCCATGTAGCCACCAGTAAATATTGACTTGAGGGACAACGCTGCAAATTTCAAGCTTCTCTTTGAGATAAATAGGCACATGAATTAAGAAAGTGTATGCTAAGCTACACCTTTTATAAAGGGCAAGTGAACTGGCAGAAACAAACTACTAAAGCATATGGGAGGAAGTTCTTTGATACAATCCTAAAGATGGTGAATCATTTACACCATTATGTGCCTTAACATTCTCCAGTTTGGAAACTTACAGCATCAGTTCCTCATCCCTAGCCTTCCCCAGAAAACAACTACCTGTTCCTACACCTACCCAAGAATTAGCAGAAGGCCTCTGGGAGCTTCCAAGAGAGGATGGGCAGTAAGGTTCCTCTACAGACCATCAGTTGGCTAAGAAAGTACCATCACCAGCTCCATCCCAGCAGATAACCTACCAACCAACGAGATTGTTGCAGGTTTACTTACAGAAGGTTTTGGAGCAGATGATTTGTTACTCTCTGGGGTCTTGGTTAACCATTCGTTGATACGACTGGAGACACCACCTTTCAGTCCAGCAGTTTCCTACAAAAGAATAAAATATGATGAGAAGACTTTCAGAATAGCTGTTACCATATTTTTTCATGGTTTGGATTTAAAAACAAAGCCAAATCCGAGTTTAATACAGAAGTCCTCACTGAAGTTATGCCTAGCTAAGAGTTATCCTGCCTACTCAGAAGATATTATCCCTTTGAATTACACAGTACTGGTACCCTTTAGTTTTCAGTAATGATAACTGTGATCTGACAGAATCATTTTAATATTTGTGCTAACCAAAAATAAACCTTAGACACAAACCTGCTGTTTCTGTCATAACCCCAAACTCTAAGGAGAAAAAATCTTTAGCGTAAAAGAAGAAGGGGTACCAGTAAGCCTAGAATTTCATTTTGTTAAATTTAAAAAAAAAAAAAAAAGAACTAGAAGTTAGCTGGCATAAAATTTCTATCATTAAAATAAATCTTAGAACAAATAGAACAAATTATTGAAATTTCTTGCCTATCTGTATGTATCCTTCTTCAATCTATGGTTTGCTTTTTCAGCTATGATGAATCCTCCTCAGATCCCATCAATTTACAGAAAGGAAATGTGGCTTTAAGAATTTATGTTGAATAGATAAACGTCTCACAAACGCTTCTATCCATGACCTATAATAGATCAGTAGCTTGTCTGTTTAATCCCACTCTGCCCCTAGAAATAGTCTTTCCCAACACAAAGAATTTCTTTGTACCCAGCTTGAATTAGCCAGATATATTTGTCTAAGATATCTGATGTGACTCTGGAATGTCTCATAAGTTAGCACAGTGTGTCACTAAATTCTTCCATTACACTGAGTACTGCAGCCATGCCATTCTGCAGGTTTCTGAGGATTTCGGGATGCTTTGTGATATTCTTCAGCAGTGATGTCAAGGGAAGCAGCCAGGCTTACTCATAAGAACATGAACTGCAAGATAACATCCATAATTCTTTATAATCACCATGTGAAATTAAATACATACCTTATTCGGTGCGCCTGTCCCCCCAGAAGGTGATGAAAAAACATTCCCTTTCTCCCACATGCTCTTGATATTACGGACACCCTCAGCTGGAACAGGAAGGTCAGAGGCTGCTGGCTTAGCTGGTTTTGCAGCCTTTGTGCCCTGCAGAAGAATTGAGACCAGTTGGTGGTTGGCATTAAAAGCTGGACTTGCAGGGTGGTTTGGCTCTGGGGAAGTGCTGAGGAATGCAGTTGTTCTAAGTTCTAGTAATGATCATGTACAGATGGAAGGGACCCTGCTCAAGAGATGACATTGAGATTCTCCTTTTCTTGATTTGCAGTTGGTCAGGCACCCTTGATACGACAGGCTATGAAAACTGCTTAGATTTTTATATTTGTTACATTTCTAGAGCTCTTGGAAAACCACAGCTCTGCACACAACTGCTCCAAGGCTTATTTTTTGTCCTCCTTCAAGTCACAACACTTGAATCCTGTAAGCAAGTCTCTTTCATGGATATAGCAATGAAAATCCTTATCCAGAGGCAGGAGAGAAAGGCTGCACTGTCAACCAGCATCAGACTTACTCCATCTGCCCAAGACAAGTTAACCTCACAGCCTGGGATTCTAGAGGCAAATTTCAGCAATTGCAATATATTTGGATTTAGCTGGGTTTTTTTGTTTGTTTGTTTTGTTTTGTTTTAGGGAGGGGGGCTTTTTTGTTTTCTTTTATTGCTTTTTGGTTTTGTCAGTACGTCCCTTGTATGGTTACCAAAACCACCAGGTCTATTCTTTCTTTTCAAAACTCTTGTACGTTTTATGTAACACAGATTTGAAGGGAGTAGGAACGTGTATGAGCTATCAAGATAATATCCCTTTTAATACTATTTTGTTGCCATTACACTTGCAAATCCATGTCAACTATATTAACCAGTGGCTTTCACATTGCCTGTACTCACTGACTTATAAAAATAGTTTAAAAATGAGCAAACAAAAAACTACTTTTTCTTGAACTATGAAAATAAAAAGCTCTCAATTCTGGTTTCAAAGCATATATATTTGACTGTAGTCAACCTATGGTTGAATTCTATTTTTTTCCCCCTCTTTTTCTTTGTCATTTCTTAACTCCCTAATTCACTAAAGTGTCTTTCTTTGTCCAGGATTTTCATTCTGAAGTGGCAGTCATCAACACAGGCCCAGTTCTTTGCTCTCAGAAATAAGCTGTTATTTCTGAAATAACCCTGAGCAAATCAGCTCAGGATGATTATCAGCTCTCAGCTGAGAGAAAGGATGCACCTACCACTCAAGAGATGCTGACTGAATCCTTCAAGAGCTACTTCAGGCTTATAAAGCAGACTGTATATTTTGTAGCACGAAAGGGAAGACATGAATCTGAGATTACATGTAGAGTTATATATATACATGGAGGTTGGTTATCAGCATGCCTCAAACATTTTCCTTTTAGAGTCTCATTAGAAACGGCTTGTGGAGAAAAAAATCAAAACATTGACATTTTTAAACAGGGAAATAAAAGGTGATTATTAAAACCCCAAGGCCATTAGTAACTAAAGTCACCGTGACCTGGAATTAACTTACCACAACTGCACTAGTGTATTGCTCAAGTCTACTGTCAATCTTTGAGACAACTGCTGTCGTGTGGGTGGGTTTCATACCACTTTAGGAGTAGAAAAGAAAAAAAAAAGGAGAGAGAGAAAGAAATTAATATTGCCTCCAATTAAACACAGTTGTTTTGACTGAATCTACAATCTGTTTTATTGTTTTACCTCTTCTGAGCGGATTTGTTCAAAAATTCTGCCCGTTCCTCTATCTAGAAGAGAAAGAGACAAAACCTGTAAGGTTAAAAGTAATACACACACAGCCTGTATAAGGCCAGGCTAAATATCATTTTAAATGTCAAAAAGTCAGTCTGAAAGAGATGGATTCCAACAGAAATCACTGCAAATACACACATAGGTTTTGTACTTGGGAAACTGTCATTCAACATATGCAGAAGGGTGGATATAATTTTCTGCATTAATGTTTGTATCCTGCTTATTTCTTCAGTATTCTATTTGTAACAATAAATCAGCAATACAGAAAGGAGAAAATGGAATAATTTTATCTTATTAAAGAGGTTGATAGTCACAAAATCACTGTCAAATTTCCCCTCATCTCCCACACAAAAGCAAGGATATGCCTCTTGAGGGAGACAGCAAATTTACTACCATTTTTTCTGAGCTGAGACATCAGACTAGGCCAAGTTTGGAGCTCAGCTATGTACTCTTCCTCATGCATGCTTGCTTTTTCAAGACACCAACAATTTCATTTGAGCTCCAAAAAAAAAATCAGACTGTACTCTGCTGATGTTCAGCAGTATCATCATTGAGCCAATACCTACTAGCTGTTATTATAAAAAGTGGTATCTTACATTTCATCACTGTTTTCTGCTCTGCATATAGGAAAATACTGTAATGCTTCCAGGGAAAAAGAATCATGAAGGTAAAAAGAATCATGAACATATCACAAGACTTATGCAAAATCTCTTGAAAATTTGGAAAAAAAAAAAAAAAAGACTACATCCCTGAATAAATTTTTAAAGCATTTCATGATAGGGGAGTATTCTGTGTCAGGAATACTCTAAACAATCAACTTCCTAACGTCTCTTCCACATTACATTGTTCCATTTCTTGTCTCAGGCTCTGTAGTGTCACTTAAGTGTTAAAAATACAGAAGCAGCTCCAGGGTACAGAAATGACTATTAATCAGCCTGGCTGGATTCCTGGGGATTCCCCAGTCTCAGTATGGGTTGCCCATTTTCGTCCCTTTAATAGTGACTGCTGCAGCGTTCATGCCTTCAAGCTAAGGCAATGACAGCTATTCCTTTAAATGGTCCTCCTTTGTGCCCTTTAGCATTAAAGTTATATTAGAATTTTAAATTGCACACCAACCCCATCAAAGGGCAAGTATGTTTGTTTTATTTCTCCAGACCATATGAGCAAAAACTCAGGCAGTTCACTTCAGTGCAGAATTTGCCAAATAAGACAACTGGAGGATCTCCAGTTAGTGTCACATCCAGTTTAAAAGAACCTCTAAAGCTCTAACAAATATATACAATTTACAGAGCAATTTACATTAACAGTTTTAGTTGCCAATAAAAGATTTAAATGAAGTCCTAAGTAGAAAGATGGGCTTTGCTTGGATATGTACCAACTGTTTCAATTCACTCTCACAAGATGGCAGCAATACACCAGGCAGGAACCTAACAACACAGCAGCAGAGTGCATATCTAGGGCTCTCTCTTCCTTTTCCATCCTCAACAGTTTACACGGTAGTTTTGCCATAAAGAAATATACTCAGCGTTGCCACAAAACAAGCAAGTTATTTGATTAAAAGTGACTAAACAAATCTACGATGCTAACGCAAAACACATCACCTCTCCTCAACTACAGTCTAGTTCTATATATAGAAGAGTTTCCCACAGCACTGATTTCTGGACGGTAACCAGCAGTTCTCAGAAAGATGCATTATATCAACAAGAGCTGTTGGTTTCTCCTGTTCTCTGTTTGGAGGGGCAATTCCCCCAACTATATCAGTGAAACCCTGACTGGCAGTGAGGACAAACAATAAAGAACATCCCAAAGAGCCAGGGCTCAAGGCAACTATGCTATAACTCACTTAACAGCATCTTTCTAGTTCAGATTAACACAGGTTCCACTTGAACTCATACAAAAGGGACACATCTTAAAAGCTGTTTAAAAGAAGCTAACCACTAGACTCCATAGCCTTCCTATATTCAGAAAGGAAAGGCATTTCTATACAGCGCAAAAAAACAGCTGGCATAGGCACTGGGGGACAGGCCAGGGAAAAAGGGGATATGAGTTCTTGGGGCTGAAGTGAAAGGATGCAGAGTTATTCCTTACCCTCTGGAAACAGCAATGCTCTGAGCAATTGCTGTGGTGTTAGGAATAAGCTGGGGATTGTTCAGAATAGGAGGGTGGGGAAACAAACCAGAAAGTAAGTTAAACAGGAGAGCAATTAGGAAGCAGCCCTCAGAGCTGAACATGGTCTTCTTCCCAAGGAAGCACGTGCCTCAGGGGGATGGATAACACATTTTCCACACATATAAGGATTTGTTTTATAGAGCATCTGCCTCAAAACTGTGCATGCAGCAAACAGAACACATTGCATACACTTAGAGCAAACACACCTGTACACACAAATGTATTCAACATATAGGTCAAATACATTTAAACTGCACAGCAACATTTAAATTAAAATTTATTTATTTATCCACTGCACTCCACACAAAGTCCATGCAAATAGTTTAAAATGTTTGGCACATACAGTAAACAATATTACAAAATAGATCTGTAAGACAAACAGATAAAGCAAGGTGGTTATCAGAAAAAAACAAGGTTATTTCCTCAACTAGAAATCAAGAAATAAAAAGAACTTATTTTGCTATATTCTCTTTAACAGAATCTTGTAAAATAGTTTGGGATTATATTTTGTCAGCATGGCATACTTTCCAAAGCCTCTGACATAAAACACACATGTACCCCATCGAGTCAACCTGCCAGTGGCTAATGAAACTATGACCAGAGAGAAAAAAATATAGGATTCCAGGCTTTACCTCTCCCACCTAACCTCAGTTGCTTGTAAGTTAAGCATTTAGTCCAAACTGCTCATTTTAATTCCCTCCACAGTCAGTGGAGAGACAGAGGAGCTCACCTCACTCTAGGGAGTGTGGGCTTGCTTGTCCATCACGGCTGACTCGCTCTCTCCTCACTCTCTCAGCTACTGAAGAAGTTACACTGCACAACAAAATCCTGAGAAGGACAGTTACACCTGTCCTTCTGCTGGTAACATTAGATGAAATGAAACCCTCCTCCTCCTGCCTCAGAGAGCTAGCTCCTGCCTACAGGATTAAAGCTGGTAACTCTGCATCAGCTCAACAAGAACACACAGCCTTTTAACTGCATCCCTTCAGGGCAGCAACATGCACCAGGGTCTCTGTTGCACATACTGCTGAGAGGTACTCTGCCTGATTCATGGCAGTAGCCACCACTGGACACAAATAAAAAGCAAGCAGAGTTTCACAGCTAATCACAGCCTTGCTCGATAGGGATAGCACACGAGGAATAAAATAAGCAAGATGCTACACAAAAATATGTGTGTGTATATATATATATATATATGCATTTATCCATATGCAATGTTATATAGACATGTTTGGTTTGCTGATTGTGCAAAAAAAAATGGTTGCTTATTAAAAATCCAGTTAAAGTGTAGGAGCCATAAATGCACTTCCTTCCATCTGTACATCCTCCAAGAACAGAAACTGAATGAAAGGAATGAGTTAATACACAGTTAAAGTCAATGACTTGGAAAACAAGCACCATCTAAATATTTCCAGTAACATTTGTTTCATGCATAGTTTTTAAATGATTCTTAGGAATTTTAAATTGTGTATTAGATATTAACAACAAAAAGTGCCTTAAACTGACGTAGTGAAAATTATTTTCAGAAAAATGAGGCCAAGGGAGACAGGGAAGAGGAAATATGTATGAAGACAGAAATCCCTTTATTATAATTTCAACTCATGCCTGACAGGTGGAAGAACCTGGTGAAAATCCGTTCTGAGTGGTAGCCCCTGGGAGTAAAGTGGCTTCTCCTGAGCCTCCCATGCTCTTTTGCTTCATTAAGTAAGCACAGTTAGGCTTTTTCCTGTTGTCAGCAGCATCTGTGCAGAGCAGGCCATTTTATGCCAGTTTACCTGGCAGACTAGGGTGCTGCTACAGCAGCAAAAAGGGGGAAAAACAAGCATTAACAATCCTGTCCTTACTCCTTTGTTTTCCATCTGCCACAAGAGCAGCTCATCTCCTAGAAAGCACTGATTGCATGTAGTCTAATTCTTTCCAGTCAGTGCTCCAGTTCTCCAGTATTAAGCAATACTGAGATAGGAAAAGATAGGTCTTCAAGGAAAAAGTAAAAATAAAAATCTCAAGCCCTGAAAAGTCCTGCTTCAGTCTTAGCTGTCAGCATCACCTTGTGGGGAGTGCTGGTTGCCACATCAGCCCATGTTTCCCTGGAGATGTCTGCAGCAAAAGCAGGAGATAACCTGCCCCTGGCCACCTGTTGTTGCTTCCTCCCTTCAGTACCTAACTGCTTTTGCATTTCTGTAGTGGGGGAGCTCACCCCCACCAACAGAGGAGAATCAGTACCAAAATACCCTGTTTACTCCTGATTAAATTTAGGAGCAGTTGCTCAAGATGTAATGATCACTCCTTCCCAAATAAAACATGAGTAATGAAACTGTCTAAAAGGCAAAACCAATAAAGACTGGGCAGAAAATCTCATTCTTTCATTGTAGTACCATTTGTGCAAACTAAACTAGGGAGAGCAAGAGGTAGAATGGGATGGGAGAGCATGCTTTGCCAGACTGATTTAGGAGAAGACAATGTGCACATGCATCGTATGGTCTTTTAATACTGAACCTCCTTTTTTCATCATCAGTTCCAACTCTCCACTGACAATGGAGTATTTATATTTCTCACACGATTCATGACATATCTAACTAGATAATACATTCATCAAGGAAGAAAATATGTGCCAGATGCTTTACCAGTCAAAAGATAACTTGGTCACTGTATGATAGCCTAATGAGAGAAATGTATACCAAACAGGCTAGGCCAACATGAGAATTCTGTCCAAACAAAAGGTAACAATAGATACCGTCTTCTAAATGCTCAAAGTTGGCATCAGGTTTTTAAAACTAGATTATTGCCTTCTCAGCTACTGACCACAGAAGGCCAAGAAACTTTTTAGGGCATGAAGTTTTGACAGCATTATATGTATGCTCTAGCTGCCCACAGACACCAGACCGAAATATCTACAGTACCACCAATTTCTCAGAGAGAGAGACTGAGAGAAAAGGGAAAAAATATGTACAGAGTTGCATAGATTAGTTTTTGTAACAAAAAAAAACTTCTACTTAACAAGTCATAAAACCAGCAGCAATTATCATCATAAAAAATCGGACCTCAAATGCTTAACAACATTTGGAAAATTCCAGCTTTCCTCTAAAAATACACTTAGTAGCATCAGCCCAAAAGCTCTCTGAAACCTATTAACCTCCTGCCAAATCCACTGTTTTGTCCCGCTCTCCCCAAAATTATGATCTATATCTTGCTATTATGCATGCTCAAGTATAATTTCCTTTCTTATGAGTCATCTGTGAACTACAGCTCCAAGTGTATGTCATAAAAGGCATCTCAACAGACAGAAGGAAGAAAAAGAAGCCCTCTCAGGAGGACTAGGAAGAAGCTGTACAATTACACTATCCATTCTTGACATAATGTTTAGCAACCAAAATAGCAAGACCAGGTTTATCTAACAGGTGGGAGTTGGGAAGCAACTTGGCAATCTTTGTTTACAGCTGTATGTATTCTGTCCTCGAATTTCATGTTCAGATGTGCCTGAGGAGTCAAACCCAAGTCTAGCCAAAAGCATTTGGCCACTGTATTACCTGGAACAGGACCCAGAGCAGTATAGGGTTGAAGCTCAAAGAGCAATCTGTATGAGCAGAAATGTCATTCTGTCCAAATGCAGCTTGTCACCCATGACACACACTTCTTAATCCCATGGAGATACCCTTCATGACCCAACATAAACTCCTACCTGACAATGTCCTGACTGGTTCTTTTTCTTTCTAGTGCCCACTAAGTGGTATTTTTTGGATTCTTACCTGACTAATGCCTCACAAGGAAAAAAGGAAAAGATGGGTGAATATGATTAACAGATCTGTAGTTTTAGCTTGAGTTGAGGAAGTGACTAGACTAAATATCAAAACAGAATTCCTAATAATTTCAGAGAGGCCAAGATTTCTTTTCCATGCCGAAAGGTCATTAATTGATTTATCTGACATCCAAAATAATATAGGCCTCAGAAGACCAGTTAGAAATTCCTGCAGCAAGAGAAGGTGTTTTGTTGTTGTTGATGTTTTTAATATCAAGTAAGAAAATAAAATCCATCCCAGTGTTTCTAGATGTTGTTTTGGAGGGTTTAGACATAAGCTAGAACTACCATATGGGACAATTTCAATTAATGATGATTAGGTTGAATATGCTTAAAGATAAAGTAATTTGGCAAGGAAGAAAGTAATTGTGGAAGAAGACAGTGGCATTGTGAAAGAAGAGAATGTTCTATGTGTGATCTTTTCTGCTCCAGTTCACAAAGCAGTCCTATAATAAATTAACATTGAAAATCAGCACAGTAATGCAACTCTAAGTATCCTTCCTCTTGAAGGTAAAGAATCTTTTTGGACATTCTTGACCAACAACAGGTAACTGCCATGATAGACTATTTTAAAAAGGGTCTCTAATGTTGAGTCATCCGAATGAATGAAGTCTTTCAGCTGAAGGTTTTAGGCAAAGGCCTATTTCAGAACATTGGCCCAGGTCTGATATCAAGTATTTATGCAATGCTTCAGTGTTTAGCAATTGGTTTGAACTGCAGCTCCTATTACTTTTTCTGTACTATATAGAAGTTAGTGGGGAGGTTACCTTGAGAGATGAACCTTTAGGACTGAAGCATTTAAATGGTTTCTTTTCTTCAGATACACCATCTTCTGGCATCTTTTGACGTTTCTCAGCAGCTTCAGCCCTTCTCCTTTCAATTTCTTCCTTCATCCTCCTCTTTTCCTCCTAAACAAATAATAAAGGTTATTTCTTCTTTCAGAAACTACATCACCATTACAGGGCTTTGTAGTCCTGCAAAAATTTAGCACACTTTCTAAGAACAGGTATTTATGCTAGCCAGGGAATTATGCTAGTTCAGGGACTTGTATGAAAGCTTATATCAGAAAGACATTCTGATGTCAATTCATCGTATTATTAAATAAGTGAGGAAGACAGCTATTCCGTTACTTTAGTCTCTCCTCACAGGGAAGTCACCAGCCTTATTGTCATGTAGTGTTGCTTAAAGAGAGAATAAAGCTCATTTATAAAAATGCTGTTTCATTATGAACTGGATTTCAGAAGCCTAATATCATTTTTTGTAGTTGTACACACATTTAAAAACATTTTGGAAGAACACATAGATGTGCTCTGAGTATTGATGCAAACAGGTTTACAAGAGAACCAGTCAATCAAACAGATTGCACAGATTCCAGTTTGTCTAAACAGATGCAAGAAACATAAACTCCCATAGTCTCATTTGGTTTCCCAGATTCAGTTTCTCTGTACCCTCATGTGTCACCTTTGTATTGTACTTCTCTCCATCTGCTCTGACACATGTGCCAAGGTTAATACTTCACATGGAAAATTCAACAGATGCCCCAAAAGTGAAGAGGAAGTGCTTATAATTTTCCCTCCAGAGACATAACTTGAGTTTTTACTTCATAAGCTACAAGTCAAACCAGAAGCCCTCCAAGTACAACCACTGTGTGTGCTGGTTAGCAAGGTCTGTTATACAGCAAGTCACTGGGCAATCTCAGCATCTATTGAATTGTACTATAAAGAGCATACCATATTAAAGCAATTGGCATTCATCTGCTAATGCTATTATTATTCTTCCACCATTTGTTTTCCAAACATGTAAGATTCCTAAATGATGCACCAGAGATTTGAAAATCTATTTATAGAGTCCCTTGGCAGAGGAAGCATAAGCGAACAGATGTACTTGGGTACTTGATATTTAAATAGACAAGAATATCTTCCTAATGAGATCTTGCCCATCATAACTATATATAACATCAGCATTCCAGCTCATCTACAGGAGACAAATTTTTGCCATGCACTTTGTAATTCAAGTTGTGCCACATCAAAAGGACTGCAAATAAACTAAGAAGTCTGTGGCTATAACGCTGCCTCCAGAATCTCGCATACCCAAGATAAGAAAGTTACAACTGCTGTAGATGACATCCTGGCTCGTGAAGACGTTACTACAGCTTTGTCTTTTCTCAGACAGAGACAAGAACTGCAGTTTTTCTTGGTGCCCTGCATGTTTTACCTCAGGTTCTCACAAGAATACCTCTGTGACGTGGTCATGTTTGATATCAAACATGGCATACTTGCAGTTAAATCTGAAGGGTAAATGGGGCAATTTTAATGTTGGTACCATATCTGAAATAACTGCAACAGACCATGTCCTGACACATGACCAGAAGAGCACACGATACAAATAGAGCTCCCAGACAGGGACACCTGAAGCAAATGTACAACCTGAAGCAAAGTCATGGCAGCAAATTCCCACACAGTACTCCAACAATATCACATCCAAGAAAGAGAAGCCCACTTTAGGCTGCAGGTTTGGGTTTAGTGTTGCCTTCCTTGTTGTACACTCCATCGTCACCTATGTGCAAGTCTCCTATGGCCTCCTTCTGCCCTTTTGTTAAATACAAACACATTCTCATCCAGCCCCAATGACCTCTTTGCCAAAAGGTGCCTGTACGGACACTGCTGTAAAGAGTTACCATCTAATCCATGGCTGATTTAAGCAAAGTAGTAACAATAAGGGATTAAAACCGGAGATCAATATGTCTTACTTTACACTTACCTCCTCTCTGGCCTTTCTCTCAATTTCTTCCTGCTTCTTCTTCTGCTCCTCTTCCTCCAGCATTTTCCGGCGCTCCTCCCGCCTTTTCTTCAGTTCGTCCAGCTCCACAGCTGCCTCCTGCTTTCCAGCCTCTACCTGGGACCCTGCCTTTGCTTCCTCAGCATTCGCAGTTCCCTTCAAGTTGGAGCGGCTGGGAAAGAAATGAAAGGCAAGTTAATGCACCACAGGTTTTCCCTTCCTAGCCAGAGCCATCCTCCTGCCCCACATTCACCAGCAATATGAGGATACTGCCTCTCAAGATCTTTTGCTCCTTGTAAACTACACTGAACACAAAGCATTTTTGTTGGGAGCTAAGTAGGCTGGGATACTTGGAGGAACACCTCTCCTATCTGCTGCCAGAGAGGAAGCAGTCTCATGTACTTGTAAAGCAGGGACTGTACCACTGTAGCTGAGAATGCAGGCCACCTCCAGTTTTATCACAACTCAGCTAATGAGCTTGAAATATTTAACATCTCATGTAACTTTAGCAAGACATATCTTATCAGTATCTCCATGGTATACAGTAAACCACTGAAGTTTCACATCTCTGCCTTGCAGTTTTTGTACAGAAGAAGCACTTCCAAAAAGTATACTGTACTTTATGCAGAAAACAAAGCAATGGAAAACCATAACTAATTCCTTTCTGCTGGTTTTAAGTGAGACAAATTTACATATAAAAAAATAATAATAATAAAATTAAAAAAAAAGAGCAAAGATACTCTCCTATATTCTGTGTTATAAAATATGCATAACCCTTTGCTTTCTAAGGCAAATATTTTATATAATCCCTTTAGAAAAGGACAAGTATCTTTGGGAACAGAACCAGTTACTTCACTTGAGGAACACAGAAGGAAACAAGAGTGGTGAGATTCCTACAGTTTCAACAGTTTTAAAAACTGTTAGGTCCCTACCTAATCTAAAGCACCTATCACTTGGACTCAGCAAGCTTGTACGAATATAAAGGTTCATCTTTTGCTGAAAGTTTCCAGGGAAGGTATGACTTTAATTACGGAACTGGCAATAATTTATTAATGATGACCCCTTCCACAGAAGAAAAACAGAAGTTTTCCAGTCAGCTCTAATACAAGAGACAGACAGAAAGAATACAAGGAAAAAAAAAAAAAAACTATTTGTATAGGCAAAGTGCATACTTTCAACAGAGTCAGATAGTATCACCTAGTTAAACAATTACCACAACAGTGTTTAGTCAAATGTCTGCTCCCTGAGCATGTTTAGTATTACCGCTGACAAGGAGATAGGTAACACAGAGGTATCAGTGTGCTATTGACAAGGGACAGAAAAGGAATGTACTTACTGATTTTTTAAAGAACTTTCTGCTCTGTTCTGTTGACATTTAGAAAAGCTGGATATTAATGACTTCATTAATTGAGCCAGAGTGTTGCAGAATTTAATGTCATGAGACAGTATAAATCAAGTGTTCCAACAAAAATAATAACTGTTAGCGATGATGAGATTAGAGATGACAACATGAATAACAAATATGATATAAATTTGCAGTCTGGTGAATAACACCCAGTCCTGTAAATGTACTCTTCATTCAGACGGATCCTTCATCTACATAGGGTTAACCATCTAGAACAGGTTATCGAATCAGAGCTGAATTATCTGTAGTTTCAATATTGCAGTAGGATCTGCTAACACAGCTTACCCTGCCCCCACATGGTCTTACTGACTGGGATGAAACTCAGCTGCAGCAGGGTAGAGTGCATGGTTTTTGAATTGTATTATAAAAAAACAATGCCAGCATAACCAAACTGACCCTGGGATGTGAATCTCACCTGTTGGAATTCATCTGTGAAAGTTCAACACCAAAGTAGTAAGACCTGACATTTATTTTGCAATGTGTTTATTTGGTTTTAGGAAGTCTTTTCTATATATAACATCAAAAAGTAATGAAAAAACAAAAAACAACAAAAAAAAAAAAAAAACACACAAAAACAAAAAAAGCTCCCAGATATCTGTGAATTTATGTATCCCTAAGACACTTTCATACTTGATTTTCTAATCTAGAGTTTTAGGTACATAGCACATATTTCCCTAACATCACCTGACCACAATCCTTTTTTTTTTTTTTTTTTTTCCTCTAGGTCCTATTCCTGAATGTGTTTTTGCAGTGCAATTACTTAACCCAGGAAAGTAGAACCAGAAGGTTACCTTCCACCATAAGAGTCATGTTGTTGTGAGGGGTCACTGATAGGGGCTTGCATCAGATAGTGACACCTATTTAAAGAGAGGAACCCTTGTGCTTTTTTAATATAAAACATATATACAAATAACTAAAACATTGTGAGAAAACATTGGAAGCTTTATTTGAAATTTCACTTAGACTATTCAAAAACAAAGCAAGGATCAAAACTTGAGGTTTGAGGTAAACTTTTGGGTGTTCACCCTGAAATACCTCTGATTTAGTTCACAGAGGTCACAAGAATCCAGAACAACCCATGAACCCCATAGGGCACCAAGTATTTCTAAAGATCCAATTCATTTATCCTGTGCAGCCCACAATAAATCCATTTTTTCTAAGGCTTTCCTGCTTCATTGTAGGCTTGCAACCTCTGTAACAAACATCCCAGGAAACTCATTAATTAATTATTTATTTATTTGTTTATTTATTTATTGCTCTTGCCCTCTAAACTCAGTGTTGTCAGCCCAGCCAGATCTACAAAATAGTGAAAGAGGTCACCTTTGATAGGTATAATGATATCACTGGCAAGGGCAAATGCTCAGCACTCAAAATTAAGAGAGCTAAGAACATACCAGTTACTCCGATTCTCTTAATAAATAACTGCTCTGTTTTATATCAGTATATGAGAAAGGTTAGTCCTTACTGACTTCAGTGCAGATGGCCTCAAAGAAATCAACAAGTACTCTCAACCTTCAACTCATAAAAGCCAAAAGTAGAATCTAGTCTTAATTTTATTTTTTTTCTTTGGAGACCTCAGGTGACTGTTTTGTCCTTCTTACAGTGAAGATCATTTAAGTTTCTAGCTCATTTTATTCTCATGCAGCACACAGGACTTCCCCTACTGGCTCCGCATAATCTGAAATAGGAAACAATAAGCTGGCAGTAATTCTCTGTATTTTCCTCCAGCTCCCCAAATCCTCTGTTTTCAACAGATTCTGGGAATCTCCATTCCCTATTGTCAAGATTGAGAAATTAGCATTGAGATGCTGGGTGGAGGAATAGTTTCATAAGTACCTCTTTGGTGCTAAGAAATGAAATTGGTTGCCAGCTTTCAGACAAGGAGGAAAAGGGAAGTAGTGGTTTGTGGGAGCCAAAAATGTCAGAACAATGTGAAGAACGTGTTACTTCATATTTAGGACTTTTCCAGTCCTGCATGAAAATGGGGAGAAAGGTAGGTGGGAGGGGAGATGGGAAAGAGAAACTGTAAAATATATGTATTTTTTTTTCAGTAATTTTCTGGCTGACATGGACAAACGAGACGCAGATAAGATTTTTCTTTAGCCTTCACTACCCTATTTTATTCTCAATCCTCACCATTGAGAGTTAGCCAAGTTACATGCTTCCTAATGAGTATCTGATGTGTTCATGTAAAAACAAGAAGACAGTTCCAAAGAAAGCCTTAGGTTAGACACACTTCTTCACACATTTTGGAAAGAGTGGAAAAAAAAACAGGAGAAGAAAAAATGAGTGGAAATACAGATCTACATGTTGCCACTAAGTCCTGTCTCCCACAGGAAGTGAACCAAATGAAAACACAACAAAAATATTTTTAGAAAACCGTTCTCATGTTATTGATGATATGACCCAAGTCATGATGCAGGACAGTTCTAAGCAAGGCCCATTTCCTGCTATCCCATCTCCATGCTGCCTGACTCCCTCTGTCTTTTGGCCTTAGGTCAGGGTGTCTCCAGGGCCTTATGAACTGCATTTTATTTTGAGAAAGTTTGGTTTTCCCGGAAGAATCACAAGGGGAATGCTGAGATATAACAGCAAAACCCATCTGACCTACATGGATTTCTAAGCATGCCTGGAGATTTTAACCTTTTCTTTGCCTGTGCCAATGTAAAAGAGAAAGAGAAGTGCAGAAGGAAAAAAAAAAGTTTTCTAACCAACTCATGTTCCTCTGCTAGAAGGAAGAATTTGTGCTCTGTTTCATTTATTCCCTTCCTTTTAGCAGGCAGAATCCCTTTTTAATAAACTTCCTTAGCAATTTGTTACCTTCACTGAATTTCCCAATACAGCCACAAGGCCAGTGTTTCTTTCAAAAGAAAAAAAAATATATATATAACAATGCAACTTTTAAAAAGACAAGTATATGTGTGTATATATATATATATATATATATATAGGCTAGGAGAGGTTTTCATCTAACTGAAAACTCACTTTTGTAGATAAGCCACTAATTTGAAGGTTTGCCTTGAAATCAAGAGAGAAGTTCTATCAAGAGTTACCAATTGAATTGTGCTTCGTACTGATATGCAGTCTGATTAAAAGCAGAGGTATAATTGGAAAATGAGTTATTTAAGGTTGAGATCTGATTAAAAATATTAGACACTACAAAATCTGGAAAAATCTGGTCATTACTGGACTCTGTGCAGATATTAGAATGAAATTCTAATCGAAAGTCCCTCAAGGAAGGAAAATTCCAGCAGAGAAAAATAGCTGCTCATCTCTACTGAGGGTGCAAGGTACTGTTTATATCTGCTTTCTGTACCTTGTTTTGTCACTGTAACAAAGGGATGGCAGTCCATTAGAAAACAGGCCAACAACCTTAATTCAAACCTAACCACCCAGTGAACACCAGAGCTTCCACTCATGATGCCAGTGTAAGTCTTCTCCACAGCTGCCACAAGGCCATTAAAGAGAGACCCCTGAGAAGGCCCCCTGCTTTGTTCTAGCATAAACAAGCCCCATGCTCACTTGGAACTTACCCAAAAGCATTCTCAGTAGATTTAAGTTTGGGGGAAGTGAGTTCACGTTCTCCATTCTGTGCTTTTTGTTCAGGAACTCCCTTTTTACGATCCCAGACACTTTTCATTTCCTCCTTGGGTGCTTTTTCTTTATCCTTGTCATCTTTTACCTGCTCAGGAGATACCGTAAATCATAGGGGGGGGGAGGGAGAGAAGTCACAGTGAGTCATTATAAATAACAGTCAAGGAATACAAATTTCTTGGTATTAACCAAGTGATTTACTAATCTTAGAGATTAACTAAGTAACTGTCTTCACAATGCATATGTGCTTTACGGAAGAAGTAGTCTGCAAAGCTCAAAAATGTGATCATCCATCACCCTGCCTGCCTGACCTGAATTCAAGATGAAAACATCTAAAATCATCAGTCTTCTGTGAAAGTTTGTTGCATCTGTGGGACTTTGCTACCACATCACTTCTTTCTACAATTGCACCTTCCTCAGGCATCCCAATCCTCCCCCCTTCCACTGCAGCCTATGACGAACCTGAGCTGCAAACCCTCTGGGACTAGGACTGTTGTTATGTTCTTGGTACAAGGTTTAGAGCATTGAAGCAACAGAATAGTTTGTAACCTTCACCAATTGCCAACTTTGCTGGATAAGGTAAGTTCATGCTATTTGGATATATGCAGATCATTCTGCAGCACAGCAAGGGTGTGCTACCAGAACAGACCTAGCATTTCCAGTGTCACAGCAGGTGGATACTTTAATACCACAACTATAATGACAAACATACAAAGCAATCTTTTAGAAGAGTAAAAGTTACTCTGACAAAAAGCATAGTCCTACCAGGGACTAGTTATTGATAGCTAGTTATCAGACACTATCAGTGAATATCTAATCCTATGAAGAAGCACAGGTTTTCTCTGGAAACACTAAGGCAAAAATTCCCCCCATCCTTACAAAGATTTGCCATATATTTTTTAACGAGAAATCAAGTATATTTAGAGCATGGATTTCACTCTCCAGTATCCCTCTGTAGTTGTGGGCTTGAAGTATTTTATCAATACCAGAGACAGACTGATCCTAGCATGCTGAGTCATGGCTGGATGCTGATATGGACTGATTTAAGTACTTTGTCCTCAGGCAGAATTATTCCCACTAAGAAAATGAATTGGACTAGCAGCCTAAATAAACTTTCAACAGAAGCAGAGGAAAACAAAAATCCCCAAAATCTTTTTTTTTTTTTTTTTTCCCAGCTGTACCATATTGCATGAAGTGGGCAAGCAAGAAAATCATAATAATAATCTTCTGTTACTTGAAAGCTTGTCACCATCCCATTTGCTATCTTAAATATCTTAAATAAAATAAAATAATTCCCATAACCATAACAGTCCTATCTGCAACACAGCAGCTTTGAGCAGCTTTTGAGTTCCAAACTGCACCTAGAGATAAAAGCCAACAGCAGGCAATGCGGAGGTGGCACACACCACAAGTCAGTGCTGGGTGGTCATACTACTCAAGCAAGTTTGACACCAGGGAGTGATGCTGGACACAAGGCACAGAGACGCTTGCTCTATCCCAAGAGCAGGCAGCAGCAGTGCAGACATTCCCCACGTGCTCCTGCCAACGAGATCTAGCTACGTCCTGGCAGCCCTGCCCTGATGACAAGAGGGGAGTTCAGTTTCCATGGCCGTGCATTCTTTGGCTGTGATGCCGTGACTGCTAGCAAATAAGGCCATTATTGCTAGTTGCCTCATGGAATGTCTTTCTGTTTTCTAGGAGCTGTGCTGAGACAACCAGTGCTATTCATTGAGTCTAATGAATGCCGCTGGACAGTAATATCTTTTGGGCGCTCCCAAATCTGGGCAAGATTCTAGCCAGTGACATGGTAAAAAATAAAAAAAATAAATAAAAATAAATAAATAAATAAATCTCTGCTGTCTGTTGGCAATCTCTTAAACCTTCAGTCCCAGACAGGGTGATATGGAGACCCACGATGTTGATTGTTGTTAAGATTTCAAATGCCAGGATGTCTGTGTTGGGATTTTGAGAGCATAGGATTTCCTTTGCTGAGATTTTCATCAAGACCTTTCTAAGTCTCATTAAAAAGCCAATCTTCCAGCTGCCTGATGTATTGAAGTCCACTGGGGAAGGTCATATCTCTTACATCTTAATTGAAATTGCTGAGAAAACTAATATTAAAACAATATAGTTTAAAAATTAATAGGTTAAGAAACATCATTTCAGAAGGCAGTAGGATTTATGGTAATATGTGTGCATTTGAGAAAACCATTACTGCAGCTTGGCTTCTTTATTCAAAAAGATAATAAAACAAGATATAACACAAACATTTCACAGCTTTCATGTCCAATACTTTTCCTACTAATTTTAATGCCAAAACTGTGACTGATTAGCAAAGAAATGGAATCCATTATGTCCCATTCCAGAGGAAGGCAACAGGAAAATTATTTTCTCTTGTATCAGTGCTTCCCTGAATTACAGATGAGTTCAGCTCCCACTGAATTTAGTGAAAAGGACTACTCTGATTACAGATGGAGTGGATGGGTGGCATTACATGAACTGAACACAGTTTGCACTGTCTCTCAAATCTTGACCCTCAAGTAAAAACAGAACCTGGCCAAAAGCACGTTTAGCTAATTTCAACATAATTTATTTATACTTCAATCTTTCTCCATGCTACTTCTTTCCTGTTAGGCTTATATATTTATATATGAGAGTCAAGTTTTCTAAATCTAGGACTTGAACACTCTCAGAAAACACTGAATCAGTTACTGAGGTTGGGGCCATTTGGCAAATTTTATTCCTTGCTTGGGCTCAGTTTCTTGGTGACTTAAAAGCTGTGGGCATCTGGGTCTAGGGCATCCATTTAGAGCCAACGACTATACCCAAATACCATGAGAAAAGCAACCATTGCGGTACGTCTAGCCAAACTGGAAGCAGGAAATACCAGAAGTCTCACATCATGAGAAAGCTTGTTCTTATGAACTTTCCAGGCCAGTTTTGAGAACCCAAAATTGTGGGGCAGTTCAGAGAAGGAGACAGATTTTGTTTGCTAATTTGATCAAAACCTGAGCTTTGAGGACCAGCTTTTTTGGTCACATTAAGAAAGGATATGTACTTGTGTTGCACAATTGCGGAAGCAAATCTGGTTAAGTATTCCTTCAGCATCTTGTTCACAATACTAAGAGGATAATGCTATCCTCTCAACTCCATATACATGTCTAAAATAGCCTCACTGAATTTATACATTCTTGCACGGGGGGAAGAAGTGGAGATACGAGCCTGACCTTGACTTTGTTTGGAGTCTGAGACTGTCATTTTTAATTCAAGAGCCAAGAAGCAACAACCGAGGTTTTCAAACCTGAGCAGAACATATTGAATGTTCAGCTTGATACACGTGTAAAAGTTTAACCTTTCAGTGGATGCATATTCAGCATTGCACCAAAAGTGGTACTCTCTCAAACTGTCTCACCTTGATCATCCAAAAGGTACTAATATCACAAGTTACTTTCAAAAATTTCCTGGAAGAATCCAGCCTTGTAGGCATGGCTGAAAAGGATGACGGAAACACCACGGAGTGCTGATCAAGCTCCACACAAACATAAGCAGGATGACTGTGTCTCAAGTACTCCTCACACCCCAAATCAATATTTGCGGTCAAACATTTACAGCCCCACTTTTTACATTTACTTGGAATATTCAATGATTGTGTGCAACAGTGAATATTACAAGCTGATTTCCATCATATGAACAGCTTTTAATATAATCCATCCCTTATTTTCTGCACAGTTCCTTCCTCTGGTTTCACAATCAGGGTAATCAGGTACAGTGACTATTTCATTTTTTTAAAGCATTATTTTGACGTATCTCCTAGGCTTCATTTAACTCTTTCCCTTTCTAGACTAAGTTATTTTAGTATTGCCAGTCTCTCTCCCTGTTCATTTTGAAACCAATCTTTTAACCATCTTCACACACTTTATTTGCTTTTTCCTGTACCTTACTAAAAATATGCGCAGTCAACTCAGGTAACTGGACAGAAAACCTTGTTACATGATTTGCCCTCACCTCTCTCTGAGGGTAAGCTAAGCTTCTGCAGCCATGTTCTGAATTAATCAAGCTGCCTTCCTACAACTAAGGACACTGGACCAGACTCTCTGTAGCCCTCAACACTTCAAGGCAGCTGCACTGGCAACAAGCTGCCTGTTACTAATTCTCTGTGCTGTGGCTCGCTTTAAGCCACGTGGAGCTGGCTGAACCTAAACGGGTGCAAACCTGCAAGAAGATGACTAGTCCCAAGGTCTGGCCAGGATCAGGGGCCATTTTGATACCTGCTACATTGACCCAAAAGCTCAGGTGCTGCATAAAATGGAACTTGGCTCCCTGTTTGCCAGCTGTAACCTGAAGAGTAAATGGTTCCCAAATCTTATTTACTTACCATACAGTAAAACACCATGGCACCAGCTCCTGTGTTTACAGTGGAAATGCAATGCAGTAAATTTTGTAGAATTTCTCTTTAAAAACAAAAGAAGAATCTTGGGTATGCACAGTTTATATCACGGGACATTGCAGTTTGGGGGAAAATCATTAGTTAAGACATTCAGGTGGCCAAAGGGCCTAGATTATTGTTATTGTTATGGTAAGAGCAGGTCTCAGTCATAGGGGAAAAGTTCACAGTAAAGTGGGAGGAAACCAGGGAAGGATGATTAGTTGAAAAATTCATCCCTAAGGTGCAAACCATCCTTGTATTATTGCCTGACCTGAGTTTACTGAGTATTTGTTCTAAGACAAACAGGTCTTGGTTGTAAGGCCTAAAGAACAAAACACTTAAGCATATACTTAATGTTAAGCACCATAAGTAGCTTCATCCCTATTTATTTCAGCAGGATTACCCATGTTCTTGAAGTAAGGCACGTTTAAGTACTTTGTTGAACAAACAACTTTCAGTTATAGGTTCCTTATTTATTTTCTTAAGTTTCCCTACAACATCTAAATCAGTGGTTTATAAGTTACCTGATCTTTTTTGAAGGCAGGTTGAAGCTTCTCTGGTAACTTTTCCTTTTTAGCTTCCACTTTAGCCTCTTTGTCTTCCTCCTTTGTTTGTAGGTTTTTAATATTTTTTGTAAGTAAGATATGAAAACACCATTCTATGAGCATCTGTTTGCAGTTTTGTTTCTCCACACCGTGTTCACGTACCAAACCTGTGTGCAGCCATGTCTTTCATATGTTGCTGTGCCCACATCTCCAAGTGCAGCTGTGCTCCCTCTACCCTCTCCAAATCCTTCCATTCCCCCATCTGGGCTTTCTCCCTTGTGCAGCATCATGCTCACATGTCCCAGCACAGAACCCCTTATTGTGATTGCATTTAACACACGTGGTTCCTCACACAGTTTACCAGGTGCTCATAATATTTTGTGTCAACTTGTGTTTGCCTCAATTTCATGTGTTACTGCAGCAGGCCAGCTTACAGCAGTTGAGAAAAAAAGGCAGCAAAAAAAAATAAAAATGCAGAACTCTGAACATGCAAGGTGTGCTCTGAACAATGGAGTGAGGACGGGCATGTCATGCCACTTCATTATTGATAAGCAGAAACAAGGAATTTTAGTTTAAAAAACAGACAGCATGGGTATTAGTTGTTTAAATGCAGAAACAGATCTGTGAGGAAATTCCAATTCAATCTTTTTGTTCTTGCATTACATTTCTCACAAACAACAGGTGTCTTATTTTGGTGCAAAATGTTTACTGTACCTGTTTTTTTAGGAAAGCTGCTTGAGGTTTTTCCTCTTGTACTTTCTTCTCTTTTACCTGCTTATCTTCTATTTTCTTTTCTTCCATCTTTTGCTTTTCCTTTAATTTTTCTGCTTCTAGCTTAGCCTTTTCTTCAGCTGCCCTCTTTTCCTCTTTCTGCCTTAGCCCTCTTCCCTTTCCTCAGCTGCTTTCCTCTCCTCTTCTGCCTTAGCCCTCTCCCTTTCCTCAGCTGCTTTCCTCTCCTCTTCTGCCTTAAGCCCTTTCTCTTTCCTCAGCTGCTTTTCTCATCCTCTTCTGCTTTAGCCCTCTTCCCTTTCCTCAGCTGCTTTCCTCTCCTCTTCTGCCTTAGCCCTTTCTCTTTCCTCAGCCGCTTTCCTTTCCTCTTCTGCCTTAGCCCTCTCTCTTTCCTCAGCTGCTCTCTTTTCCCTCCTCTGCTTTCTGCTTTTCTTCAGCTGCCTTCTTTTCTTCTTCTGCTTTTAACCTCTCCCTTTCTTCTGCCTCGAGTTTCTCCCTTTCTTCCTCAGCCTTTTCCTTCTCTTTATCTACAGCATCCGTTGTACTCTGCTCCCCTTCCTGCACAGCATTCATATCATTTTCTGCTTTGTGTTCCTCTGCATTTACAGCTAGAGTTTTTGTTTCTACTACCTCTTCTTTATCTGTGGATTTTGCCACATCTACCTGATTTTCCTCTATGGGTACCTCCTTTGGTTTGTCCTCCTGTGCCTCCTCCTTGTCTTTTTCTTCTTTTTTTTCATCTTCTTCCCCATCTTGCCTCCAGTTGTTCCTTTGGTATGACTTGGTAACCGTTTCTGTTTCCTCAGTCTCATAGCGTCCTCGGCGCGTTTCAGCCTTTTCCTCTTTCCCTGTGGTCTCATTTTCTTCCACATTGTTTACTTCTCTCCTGCTGGGCACTGACAAGCTCCCATCTGTGATCGTTGGGTCAAATTCCTTTTGACGTTCCAGGGCTTCCTGTAGACGTTTTTGGCGTCTCTCCTCGCGTCTTGCCAGTCTCTCCAACAATGCAGCTTCGTCATCTGCTCCCCTTGTGGTTGCACGTTTGGTTTCATCTTCTGCCACACTACATAAAAGTGACAACTTCTCATTAAAAAAGCTTTCTAACAATGTATGCTTAGCTGTTTCTTAAAAATAAATAAATAAATAAAAATAAAAAAGCTTGCTGTAACATCATTCCATGGTTTGAAAACACAACAGGTTTCATAATTCAAAATTTAGCCAAATGGTTCCAGGGATTAATTTTGGCATTTCTACATGTATAGGAATGTGGTGTTTCACAATGTCAGAGCCTGGAAAGGTTCCCTTCCAGGCGAGCTCCAACAGCCGCTGAAGTCCCCAGGAGTTTTACTGACCTCAGTAAGCACTAGACCGGGCCATGATGCTTGGAACAGCAGAAATACAAACAGCTCTGAAAAATCATCCTCCCACTCTGCACCTTGCAGCAGAATACTTGAAAGACCTCAGCTAGTTTTAAGGCCCTCTTCAGCTTGGCTGAGGGCATACTTGAGAATTCCTTGTCTTATGCCCAGAGACAAATTTTTAAGATGCTACACAAGTAAGTGATACCTTCTGACTTCAGTGACCTTCTCTAGCAACAAGAAGGTGGCTACCCCTGTTTGGCAACAAAATCCCCAAACACAGTCCATAAGGGGATAACCTGGCAATTTAGGGTGCAGCATGGTTGTGATTGCCTACACAGAGACATGAATCTGATAGAAAATTGAGTGAGCATAGCTCCTAATTTAAGACATGCTGTTCAACACCTATAGGTATCAGAACTGGATCTCACTCTCAGCCTCTGGAGGTTTTTTGACTCCTCTAAAATTCAGATGCTTAATTTTACTACATGCAATTTTGCTCTCTCTTTCTCACTGTATTTTTGCTTGTTTGTTTGCTTTATACTAGAAAGATATTTAACCTGCAATCAGAAATGTTGCCATTTACTTATCTATATCATTTTTCCTTGTATTTAATAGAATGCTACTTGAGCTCAGCATCTGTTAGTTTGCTATCACAAATTATATTTCTGGTCTCTTCTGTCAACTGCATGATGGCTACTGGAAATCTGGATATATCATTTGTGATTATGTGAAACTGAACAGAAAATGGAATATTTGAAAACATTAAATATGAATATGTGAATATGTAAAAATAGACGTGAATACATGAAAATGGACAGAGTGGAAGACCAGCACTGCCCTCTCAGCTTGTGAGAAGTGATGCCTCACAGCTTTTCTGTTGTTTACAGCTGCAGTGCCAGATGAGGGTTGGTGTTTAGTGCTTACACACAGAATCTCACAGGCATATTTCTGTCACAGCTTAAGGCCTAGGTGTCTACCATATGCCTTTTTGCCAGTGAGAGCATGGCCCCTATAAGCAGGACCATACACTTTCTTGTCTGTTCATCTAGTGTTAAGACAAAAGAAGTACTATGAGGAGGTCTGTGGGGCAGCAGGATGCACTGGAGGGGTTTCCGTCACTAAGCTGCGACTGTGTTACCCCATAGACAGCCTGAAGACACTCTGGGAATGGGTGATGAGTATGGCCTCAAACCTAGCCTCAGTGATGCTCCCACCCCACTGTGTTGACACAGCCAGTGGCACTCCTCACAGCATTAGGTCCTTCTCAAAGCAAAGATGGCCAAACCTGGTGCTTAAAATTGAAGTAGCATGGCTGACCCTTTCAAAATACGTCCCTCCTCCAAACAAAAAGTACAGCTGACTCATCAGTAAACATCAAACATTTACCTGTTCTGAGCATTAACTTCTGATTTCTCTGTTACATCCCCTGACAGATCTCCTTCTTCCTTTTGCCGCAGCCTCTCCTGTCGAGCCCGTCGGCGACGTTCTCTGGCAGCTTCTTCATCATCATCATCATTTCTCTGGTAGGACAGCCTGCCACAAAGCATTAAGAAGAGAGAAATGAAGAGGCTGTCGCATGGAGGACAGTATAACTGAAAATGAGAAAAAGCAGCTGACCACAGCACAGTAAGCAGGACCGCAGTGGCTGCTCCATGCAGTGTTTAGAAAATAGGCTGTCAAGTTGAGATGCATCATTTCAAAATTTGGTCCTGTTTTCTTTTCTAAAAATGAAAATGACAAAATGGTAGTAGTGAAGGTAGCAGCCACACCACACTGTCCGTTTGCTCCTAGAAAAAAACAAGACCATAAAACCCCAGCTCAGTAGCTAAGCAGACATCCTGCTGGACTGCATTAGGATCCTGCCAGAATGCACAAAACAACGCTTGACCAGACTATTGCTCAAGCCCACATAACTGAAATTGGACTTAGCTAAGCAGCTTTTCATTAGCCCCCTCTTAATATAGCTCACTTTAAATGTTGACAGCACTCTAGATCCGAAAGACTGGAAAGTGGGGAAACGCAAGTATGACGACGGCTCTCAGTGCTTGGTTCTGAGTGCCAAACATCTGACACCTACAAAACTTTTGTGATCCCAGAGCCCTGCCAGGCCAAATCATACAAGATCTCTGCTGTGATGAAAGCCTACAGCTGAGAACCCATTGTGTTCATCTAACCCAACAGATGATTACAATTAGTTTCATCCTACTTGAAAAAGAAAGCAAGACATTACAATCCTAATAATCCTGCAGCCCATTCAAATCTTTGCTGAGGTGCATTATTACTGCGTGAGATAAAGCAAAAGGCCTGCATTCCTGTTATCTCTTTGTATAAGGAAAGAGAAATAGGAAGCTAAAGTGCCAAACCCTATCAGGGCATTCATTCACTTTGCTGCCAGCAGTGGTCTGAGATAAGTGATGGTTAAAAAATTGCCCTTTCTTTTGTAGTCATCCATTTAAGCTAGCTGTATAGCAATGCACATACAGAAAAAAATAGCTCTGCACAGAGTCAAAACAAGCACAGCTAAAGCTTGTGATTCAAAGAATACTTTAATATTAAAAGTAAATGAAAACATTTGATTTAGTCATGATTCAGACTCTTTAGGTCCAAGCCTTTCCAATTGCCTTGTGCTGGTACCACTTTTCCTTTGCTGAGAGAAGTATAAATTCAGCAGAGATTCAATTAATCTATTTTTGCTTTAAACATTAAAAATGAAAGTTAAAACCTCAGCATGACCAAGCCACTTGCCCCTTGAACAGCATCTTCATTCTGTGCAATTTTTCTTGGCCTTAGCACACTGGAGGATTTCATTTTTTATTTTGATGCTGCACTTCAAAAGCTTGTAACTTCTCTGTACAAAAGAGCTCCTCTTAAAGAAGGTGAAAACCATGAGCAGCATGCCGATGAAGGATCACAGTAGTGGGAATGGGAAGAAAGGGAGGAGAAGAATTAAGAGACGAAGCTGGGAAGGCAAGGAAAAATGCTTTCTGTCATTTGTAAGCAATTTAAAGGGGGGGTCAACATTTCATTAAGGTCTAGAACAGAAAGCACATACAATATAATAATAAACCAATGAGGTCTTTAATTTTCAGAGGAAAGAGATTCTGGAATAAAGCTGCATTGGCAAAGTGACCACAGAAGGACCATTCGTTAGCAACACGTTCTGGCTACAAGAAGCCTATCATCTTTTTAGCTCTGAACTGCAAATATAAGGGCATAGGACCTTTGCTCCTAGCTTGTGGCAGCTGGATAATGGCCATAGCTGAATCAATTCCCAGTGTGTATAGCTCAGGCACTGTCTTTGCAGTAAGACCACAACAGGACGAAGTAGTTTATCCTACTCTCTGCTCCCACACAGAACCCTCCTAGACAGCAAGGAGAACAACCGCTTTTAAAGGCCTCTTTAAAATGCCTTTTTGAAACCACCAGTTCCTCAGAAAACTAAAAAAGGAAAGAAAAGACACTCTAAGCAAAAAACTCCCACCAAATGGTACCCATTAAATAAGTCAAATGAAAGCAGATATGTATTTCCTGTCTTTGGACACATCACATAGATCATCTGTTAAGAAAGCTGGCAATCCCTCTGAATATCCTTTTAAGTACATATGCTGCCTCATGGCATATCACAGTATTTCCCTACAGCAAGCAAGTATGCCAGATATAAACTCCACCCATGAGGATGACCTTAAGCAGTCAATTCTGTTCACCAGCATCAATGCATGAAGCATCTTCAATAACCTGGAAACAGTGATATCAACAACTAGTAGCAAGGTTTTATAGATCTGTATCATACTTTCTCTAAAATTATGTCAAAACCACTTCCCACACTACATCTCTGGGCTGTTTTGCTTGCCTCAGAAATGCAAGCTTTGCTAGAGTGGACCTGAGGAGCCACCACAGACTGACAGTAAAAGAAGCTGAAAGTGCAGGCTGAGGTTGGTATGTTAATTAACAGGCTACTGAGCATGCTGTGAGCAAACTGGTAACATGAGCATTTCTGAAGAGATTCAGCATAGTCACCTTAACTGCCACAGACTTTGCATGAGAAAGTCAGTCACAGGAAAGATGGTGCAAGTTAGACAACTGCCATTTCTGCTCATGATAACACACTCTTCTGATGATGTTCTCAGGTCATTCATCCTAACTCAGCTGGCACATCACTCTCTTTTCCTTAATTATCTAAGCAGCATTCTCCTCCTCTGCAGCTTAGGGTGTCAAGCTAATTTCACACAGAAAGTAAAACGAGACACAGGTAGGCATGCAAATTCATGTACCCTCCACTATACATTCTAGATCAAAATAAGACTGAGGCTCCCTCTCCTAACTGTTATTGCTCTCACTAAATTCACATCACATGCAAAATCAATATGGGAGTTCTTCCACCTGTCTACATCTTTTGGCATTCTTTAGAGTAAGAATAAACAAGAAACTACAAAAATGACACTTCAGCGCTATACATCAGACAAATGGAAATCCATGCTGGCTTGCGGTGCTTCTCCTCCACCTTTGAAGAACAGCCTTGCTGCCCAGCATGCATGCACACCCCACAACTAAATTAAACTAACCTTGCTTCCATTTTTCACCTTCTGCATAACTGTTCAAAGCCTTTGCAGGCAAGCTTCTCTCTACGGTGAGCTGTTCCAGCTATCCCAGGCAATGAGAGCACAGTATGATCCCAAAGAGGCTGAAAGAGCCTTCTGATATATGACACCTCTTATTAAATATTCAGATGAAGATGACTACACCTTGTTACCAAAGATAAATTGCTTTAAATGACAATTAAATGGAAAAGAAAAAATAGCTGCATCTTCTGTTACCCCTCTATGCTTCTGACATGAGAAGAGGCAGTGTAACCTGCAGGCATTATTGATAAGCCAGTCTGGTAAAGCAGTAGTGCCAAGTCTATTGTACTTCACATGCAGCACAACTCAGGTGCAGGAGACTGAGCAACACATCTATGTGCAACATTTCCCACCATGTTAGGTAAGGATAACTACAGACATTTTGCCCTGTTGAGGGGGCAAGAAAATTGCAAACATGTTGAAGTCAACAGCAAATGTTCTGAGTATTTCAGTAAGTCCAAAACATTACCCTCAAACTGAATGTGGGGACCCTACAGCCTACAGCAGCAAGTAATTTTACTGGATTAGAAGAGTATGCAATGAGGCCATCTGCCTCAGATGTTGCTCAGAGAGATTCGGACACTCTGAATTTTACGTCAAGCACTGAATTTAGATAAAGATATAACCTAGTGAGAAACTTGGTAATAGCTGGGATGATTATGGGGCTTAAACCATTTTATACAATCCATATTCATCTGGTTTCCACTTGAAACCACAGTTCAGCTCAAACATTATCTGAAGCACGTTGGTTTTAGAATTTCTTGCCAGTAGTACTACATTATTGTTATTGTCTGAATTATGACAGCATTGAAATTTCCTGATCGAGCCCAAAAGCTTGCTATAGTAGGCATTTTATAAAGATAGGGAAAGATCTGGTCCCCGTTCTAAGCAATGTGTTTACTGACAGAAGAAAAACTTAAGGCATTGTAACACTACCCTGCCCTCAATTAGTCATAAGCTAAATCTGATGAATCTTTTTCATTTTTCATAATGATGTGAAAAAAATAATAATAAAAAATAATTTAAGTTGGATCTCAAACTACTGTCCTCTCTCTCCCTTGTGCAAAAAACACCTTGCATTCACAGAACCGGCTGCCAACACATCCCTTAGTTAGAGGCAACTGTACCTATTCAACAAGCTCTTTCCTACATACCTTTGTTACTTGGAAGCCTTTATGGGTTCCACTGTACAGATACAGATATGGGTTCAGATATGTACAGATATGGGTTCCACTACAGATAAATTTTCTCTGTTGTCCAGCCCAAACTGACCTATTTCTGAGAGCTTCACCCTTCATTACCTAACACCACAGAAGCTGAAATGACATCTTTATACTTGTATATCTCCTAATTGATGGCAGAGGGAGTACATCAGTAAAATGTCCTTGATGACAAATTTCACTGCCAGACACAGTCTATACAAGCTGCATTTGTTTGCCTTCTGCACTCTTAGAAACCCTATATGTTTACTCATTCTATTCCTAAAAGGATGGGTGGGGTGAGAGGGAAAGGATGGGCTCCATTATAAAACCCACTGGAGAGTGCTCGTTGAGTCACAATCAATATTTGGTCAAGTTTTATTCATGATTGCATGTTTTTATTTTTTTTATTGTTCACTTAATTTGTGTTACGATAGGCACACTTCAAAATGTGAAAATAAACAAGTGATCAATCTTCACCTCCAAAATACAACAAATGCATATGCTTTCAGAGCATTACATCTCTGTCAAGCTTTGCATGTCAAATGTCAGCTGTATTTCATTCAAGTCGCATCTAAAAATGTGGTGCATGGGGAGAAGGAGGGGGGGGCAGAACTGTGGAGAAAACTATTTCTTCTAATCATTCCTCCATAATTCAAGGACAGCTGCCAGTATTCTGCTCAGACCTGCTCAAGAAGATTCATTTTTATGATGGAACAAGCAGAATTTCAGTCCAAAATGCTCATGTTTCAAAAAGATGTAGTGAGTGAAAACAGGGGATTATGATGGAGACATGCAGACATGCCACCACAGTTCTCAGTCCAATGCTGTGCATGAACGCTGTTATTAACACCCATATTTTTCACATATTTCTCGATTTGACATGCACAATTTTTTCACATTGAATGTAGAAGAGACAAATGAATAAAATTAAGCAATGGCTGGAAATTAAACCCAGACAAATTAAAACTGGAAATTAAGCATATGTTTTTAACAGTGAAGTTGATTAAATATACAAGAAATGGTGGAATATCCATCTTAAAATGAATGCCTTTTTGGACATTATACTACAGTAAAATACCAATTCTTGGGCTCATTACAGACACAGCTTGGTAAATTTCCATTTTCTGTTACGTATGGAAAATCAGACTAGATGATACTGTGGCTCCTGCTGGACTGGACTGTCTTCCATTTACAGAAAGTATGTGACTTCTCATTCAGTTCACAATTCATCTCTGTCTCACAAATAATTTTACTCTTTTCACCCACACATTCTCCAGAACTACACAGCCAGTACTACTGACTTGGCAAATTATCCAGAGAACATAGCCACACGGTTCTTTGTGAAAAGCAGATTGGCACACCTTTCAGTGTAGTCCCTTCTCATTTACATCATTTTCATACTATGGTGTTCTATCATCCTTTCTTATTTTTCATAGCTCCAAAGGATTATCATTATTATTACTATTTTATGCTGGGTAACCACCTGTTCTGTAGGTAATGAGAAGGATGTTCTTTCTGCTGAATCTGGCATCCTTAATTTCCTATCATACCTTTAGAAGCCTCCCTTCTCTTACTTTAAACCCTGATCTAAAATACCTAGAACACAGAATAATGTATACTTCAACAAATACAATTTTTCTTAATCTGTGCAAAATCTTCAGATCATTTATGTTGGTTAGGGAGCTGACTGTGAGATTGTTACTTTGTTTGCCTGAAAAAAGAGCTAAATATGGGAAAGAAATGGTCTTCTGAAAGGTCCAATTTCCATATACTCTTCTTTACAGTTTCTCTCATCTTGATGTATTTGACACTTAGTTTTGCTCACGGGTAAGGAAAGAGTAGGTGCACTGCTCCCTTTAACAGTCTGATTCTTAAAAAAAATAACTAGAAAGCAACCCCCATGGAAGAAAAATGCATAAAAAGTGATATGTAACCAAAAACAACCAGTGAAAATGACTCCATATTGATGAGAAAAATACTTGGTTTTTACCAAGTAATTCATGACAAAAGTAGCCAGGGAACTTATTTCATTGCTGAAGATGGCATTGAAGCCTTTAGCACAGATCCTGGCTTCACAGACTACTGGGTTCTGACAAAAATGTGCATTCCGGTTCAGTAGCAGCCCAGAATTTTCAATGCCCTGTCTCATTTCTTGCAGCCTTCTGTTTGTGATAAGAGTGCTGCTTTGGATTCAGATTCAGTCACTAAAACCTGAGCCTTGTAGCTTTGAGCCAGTCTATAATATCACTACATGGTTCTGCACAAAGGCAGAATGACTCATGCACGCGCCTATTTCTTTTTTTCCTCATGGCTGAAAGCTGATGATCTGTTTCATAATATGAAATGCAAGCAGATTCTCCAACCACATCCAAATAACTCTGGTAAATCGCCTGTGAGTACCTCAGCATAAATTGCATGCAGGGCTGCTAACATGAAGGGTAAAAACCTTCAGCTACTGAAACAATGTCAAATTTGCCTCCAACATATATTATATTTAGATAAAAGCGCTTGCTGGAAATGTCCCAGGGAAAAGCAAGTAATTCTCTCAATATGTGAAGTCTGTAATACTTTGCAGTTATACTTCATCCACGATAGATTTGACATTGACCAGTCAGTAAGCAGTCCAGTGTATTTAATCTGTTTTAATTCAGAATTTTCACATGAAAAGAAATATAAGTAAATAAATAAATAAGCAGATGAGTAGAAAATAGTAATTGGCCAAGCTCCTTCTAGCTGATAGCTATTGCTTTTTACTGTTTTTCTTGAAGTTTAGTGGAACTCACCCAGAAACCCATCTCCTGGTAGATGACAAACACACAAAGAAGTGTACAAAACAAGTTTACTTTTTCAGATTAAAAAAAAAAAAAAAAAAAGAGAGAGAGAGAGAGAGAGAGAAACACAGTTGCTGTTCATACCACTGTGGATGGTGTGCTATTTGTCAACTTTATAGCAAATTGCTTTCTGCTTGCTGCCACCACCTCCAGTTTCTAGTGCTTTATTGCATATAAAATTCAAAATCATTTATGCCACATCCTTACCCAGTAATATGTCAGGCATCTGACTGTTGAGGATAATGGGCATTTTGCCTAGCTGAGGCATAAGAAAGAACTTACAGGACTCACCCCAGAATATACAATCCACAATTGCTACAAAGCCAAATCATAAATTTTCTTTCTTGTGGTTTTGGGCCCCAGTACTCAATAAGGCTTTCAAGGCACTTTTATACCTCAAATTGCTAGCTTGCTGAATGTATACACAGTTCAGATCCAACTCCTCCTCTTTTGTATTTCATTGCATACAAAACCCTAACTGATGTGATTGAGAGGTTTACTCAAGACAGAAGGAATTAAAAGTGAAGAAAGACATCAAGATTTGTAACTTTAAAAAGATCCCCTACATATTGGGAATTATGGTCTTTCCAGAAAATATGTAAGAGGTTCGAGGAATGAAACCAACATTTTCTTATGTCACCTTTAGACAAACTGATGCCTCCAATGTGTCATGCTCAAACTACAAAGTTCTGTGTTTCCTCAAAGAATCGTTTGAATCCATTCAAAATTCATGGTATCATCTGTAATATCTATCAGAGATCTCCAAAAGAAGGCAAGGAAAAGAAATACAGCACAGGGAGGAATTCTGCACACAAAGGATATACTTCGATGGGGTAAGCTAAAGGATAAAGAGGGGTTAAAATGCAATAAATTCAGCTTATTTGTTAGACTGATGTAAGTATCTTCTAGTTGAATTGAGCAATTGGGTTTCTTAGACTTTGGATTTGGGTGCAATAGCAACTCCTGCATTTCTCGTGTCAGGCTTTTTACAGGATTCTAGTGTTTCTTCCTAATGGTTGAATTCTGAGGGTAGCAATGGCATGAAGCATGCCTTCCAGAAAGCCCTGTCTGTAAGCACCACCTTGGCTAGGTGAATTAAAATCCAGTTTACAGAGGATGTTGCTCAGAGTACTGGCTGTCTCCACCCTAGTGTAGCTCCAGTAGCAACAGTAACAAGGGGATATTTTCACAAGGTCTCACTACAAAGACAAAGGCAAGGAGGAAGGCTGGAAGGAGAATTCATTTTCATTGTTCTCTGCACAGTGGCCTAGCTTATCGCTTATCCCTGTAACTGCAGCAGATAATGTTTTGTGAAGTAAACAAAGTTTAAACTTAAAAAAAAAAAAAAAAGCCACTTCTGGTGTTATTTTTGAATTCCAAACCAGTGTGCTGCATCCTCCCAAATTAGCAAACAGGAAAGAAACTATGATTTCTGGAAAGCAGAAACTGAATGACTGTAAGTTATACACATATCGCTGACCTGGAAACGCAGTCCCTTGCCTTTCAATTTCATCTGTTCCTCTACTTTTCACCCTGGTTTCCTACTTTGAAGGCTTGTTTAACGCAGCACACTAGGAAATTGAGAGCCTCTTAAATCAATGCTTGCATTTCATTCCCTCCACAAAGACTAGTAGGGTAGCTGCATTTTAAGAGCACTGCATTTTAAAGAGAAGTACAGGACCACAGAGATAGGTCTCATACACAGGAAGCTTCTTTAATTTTAACCTGTACCAGCTCCAGGTTGAATATCATAAAAGGACAAACACTATAAAAGTCAACACAGAGAACCACGGGATTCATAAACATCCCATCCAACCTCAGTTGTGCACACACTAACCCTCCACCATGATGCACAACCTACTCACAATCAACTGCCAACATTCACCCTTCATCCTGCCAAAACAAGACACAAAAGTTGAGCAGAAACACGTCTTTGATCTTCTGAGATGACCAGGCACCAGGATTGACTGGGTGAGCAGCTCTGACATGAACATCCAGCATGGGGCCATTCACACAGCTCTCCAGCCACTGTTGTGCCAGGGCCTGGAAAGCCAAATTCCACCATGACTGGCAGAATGGACATTGTAGGATAGCGAGGCACAATTATCTGGTCTTCACATTGCTTGGTTACTCCTTTGGCCTTGCCTTAAATGTTGTGTAATCTGAAATGACTACAAATGGTCAGACACTGCTATTTTTATTGCTCAAAATCATCAACATCCATCAAAAGTAGGGGAGTTAACATTAGCCTGGGCTCTGCGAAGCATTAAAACTCCTCTATATTTCCCAGGGGATTCAAGATTGTAACTAAATTACTGGCTCAGAGCCAGACAGGTCCCTGAAGATATCTGCTGTAACTTTTAGAAGTGCAGCAAACTCAGTGCTCCACAAACAATGTACAAGGCATATATTTGCACAGAGGGAGCCTGGAAAAATAATTTTACCAGATAATCATTTAAATAATCACAGAATAATCTTTTTGTTCATCCACTCTTCCTGACACAAAATATGCAAGAAGAGACCACAGCCTTAACATACCGCAGCAGACTAAATATTTAAATAAATGCTGCAAACAGGAAGGCAGTTGAAATGCAAGAAAAGAACATGCACCAAAACAGAACGGGCTGCAAAGCCTTGTGCTAACTGAAATAAACCACTTCAGGGGGGATACAGCATTACAAATACATTCATTGCCACAACATATGGTGAATGGAAAAAAAAATAATGAAACTCAGATGTCTCAAAGTTTTCTAGTACCAATTCCCCATACACACAACCCATGGATGCTGTGCAGGTGCGGATTTGGTTTCAAGGGAAATTCATGACTGTTCACTTTTAACATGGACAAGCATCTGTCTCTTTCTCAGGTGTTTAAGAAACCTACTGTCAACAGCCAAGGTGATTAGGAGACATTTTCAGTGAGACTGCGGAGGAATTATGAGTGCAGATCCTGTCATTTGCTAACAGGATTAGGGGCAGATACATTCCATGCATCTCTCTGAAAACTAATCCTGATGTGTCTTTCACCTTCATGAAAGGTAAAAAAAAAAAAAAAAAACCTTCCATAAAACAGGCCTGTACAGATATGCAAGGTCACGTACGGCACTTTGAACAGCACACTAACGTCACAATGATTTGCAGACATCGTATAATAGCACTGCGCAATTTAAACAGCTGGAAATTTGACATGCAGCCATTGCAACTATACCCTCATAAACACTAAAATATTCTGGCTTTATCTTTTCAATTAGCTTTCCCTTAGATCTGCCTGTTTCCCCTTACATTGCTCCATGCAGTCCTTTTTCCAGGAGAATTTACTTATAAGAAACTAGCAAACAACCTAGTGTAAAATATCGGAGAAAGCCTGCAGAAAGCTGACTGAATTCATGAGGGCTGATCAATCACCCTAGAAATATGAATCAAGTCACCATGGTGCTTCAAAAAAAAAAAAAAAAAAAAAAAAAATCATGGATGGAACTCTGGAGTCCAACAAAAACATCTTCCATTTCCATTTCAAATATTCAGTAACAAATTAGCTACAGCATGAGTTATTCATAGGAAACACACAGATAAAAACAAGGAAACTAAAGAAAATAATCCATTTGTCCTGAAAATGCCCATGGTCTGCAGGCTTCCAATGACACAAGAATGCACCTAACCCACAGAAACTACAGCACAGAGATACTGGGCCAATATAAGGGGCTTTTTCCATGATATATAGCCTGTTTCCAAATCACAGCAACTATTATGGTATGAATTTTTTTATTATTATTCTGGAACAGCAGTTCCACATGCAGAGCTGGTCTATAATAGCTATTGCAAAATGCCTTATGCTGAAACAGCCCCAAGCAGAGGAGCTCTGCATGAGCAGGGGGACCGGAGTGGCACTGCCAGCTACACATTCAGAGCAAGTTATCAATCAGGTCCTGTTAGGTCTCTGGCAGCTCTTCCACTGTCAACCTGCAATCCTCTGAAGCCCCTTCATTGCTTCACTTTTTTCACACAAACCCTGGCTTTCAGTCCTTGTCCCAGCCTGTCCAACAGACAACGACCTTCACGCTACTCTGCCACTGGCCCCTGGATCCAGAAGAAGGTGAGTGGCACCAGCCTGGCCTGGACCTGTGGGCACTGGCTTACTTCCAGATAGCAAGGATTGTGCCCTCAACAGAGAGCATGGCATGACTTTGTATTATGATTTTCCTTGCCACAGCACCCCACAATCAAAGCACTGGTCCAAAAAGCATTGTCCTGAGGCCATGCAACATGCATTTTGTTTTATCTGCATTTCATTATATTACTGAAAGAAATGCCACCTGAGTCCAGGACAGCAAAGGTGAAGGAGTAAAGTGGAGATAAGAGGAGACAAGTTTCCTAAGAGGAGAAGGAAATTAAGAGAAGGTACACAGCCAAGGGAGAAGATGGCAAAGGGCTGCCATGGAAAGAGTGATACAGCTGATGGAGAAGACTGTGAGTGGAGGTGAAAGAGCCCAGTTGTGAAGGTGAGGAGACAAGAGAATTTAAGGTTTCATCACCAATAAGCATGGGCTTCTTAGAGACTGAGCTGACATTTTTAAGGAAAGAATAATTGAAAAAAATCATCATTAAACACAAACAAAAATGTTTAAGCCAAGACTTCTGGGATAGACCATTACATTCTGGGAGTGAACACAGACTGATGGTTATTTTCCCCTCACTTATTAACACTTGGCACTCACTAAGTTCCTTCCACCAAAAGATCTCAATGTGCTTTACAAATGTTAATTAAACCTCACAACCCCTTCGAGCTTCCACATGCCAGGTATTATTATTACTATAATGGTAGTTTATGGAATGGAAAAACAGGGACATAGATAAATGTACTTGTTTCAGCCTAAACCACGCAGCAGATAAGATTCTCGCTTGGCTGCACTACTTCAGGCACAGTCCAAATCCTGTAGAAGTTACCAGGAGCTTTACCAGCAGCTTCCAAAGGCGGTTGATGCAGGTATGCCGACTCCTTCCTCCCAGGCCCACCTCTGACAGCTGTGCCATGCCAACTTCCATCACTGCACCCAAAAGCGTGTGAAAGCCACCGGCAGAATTGATTATCCTGGGACGTTTTTCGCTGGCATACAGAACAAAGAGGCGTCCTCCCCTGAGCTCTCTCTGAGCAAGTGATGGCCTGCCCCTCCTCTGTGTAACGCCTTCAGTTACCAGGTACTTCCAAATCAGTAGTTTACATTTTTTAAGGAGTTGTGCCCGTTGGGAAATGGGAAAGGAAGGGTGGAAAGCTACTTTACCCAGGGGAAACTTGCGGCCATGTCACTGCAAAACAGCCTCAGGCTGCACACATGGGTCAGCATGCCCCAACACAGCCTGGCACTTCTTTGAAGCACTAGGTTGTGAACTGACATACATTTCAGTGCCTGGAAATATGGAAAATGGGGTGCAGCTCCTCATCCTACCATTGGGTTCACTGCCAAACCCTTCTGCTTCCCATGCTTCAACAGGTGTAAGAAGAGCCAGCTTGGTGAGATAGGGCTCCCAAGAGGTGGATGAGTGAGAAAACACCTGCTCTACAGCCTAGAGATTTTAGGCATGCAGAAACTCTCAAAGGCATTGCATGGGAAGGCTTCTGTGCACAGTGGCTCTCACTGTATTTTCTTCAGTGCCACAGGATAGATGGGACTGACTGCAACACAAGCCAGACCTACCAACAGTGACACATATAGGACTACCTCTTGATTCAAAGACAAAGCATTTCCTGTCTCACCTGCACTGTGAGATAGAAGAGTGTTTTAGGAAGCCACTGGGACTCATATCAGAATTGCATTTGCACAATATATGGATCATTAGGAATAACGATACCAGAAAACTGGCTTTAGATTTGATCCAGACATGCCATAGTTTGTCCAAGTATCCTTTTCCCAGCAATCCACAGCAAGCAATCCACAGTAATTTCCCAGTAATCCACACCAAGCCAACTGTAAGATGTAATTCAACTAGGATTAGGTTGAATATTAGGTTGAGTCACCAACACTGGAGGTCTTTCAAAGACATTTAGATGTAGAGCTTAGTGATATGGTTTAGAGAAGGACTTGTTAGCATTAGGTCAGAGGTTGGACTAGGTGATCTTGGAGGTCTCTTCCAACCTAGATGATTCTGTGATTCTGTGAACTCATCCTTCTATGAAATTTCTCATTGAATTTCAATAAAGCATCCAGAAAGCCACTGGGAGGGGCAAAAACAAAACAAAACAAAACAAAACAAAAAAGAAAAAAGCACTGGATAACTGGATAGCAGGTATATGCTTAATACACTTTTATGAAAATATAACGTTTGACGAATGAGGATATAGCAATGCAAATTAGAAAGTATTTGGCAATACAATTAGGGAAATCATTAGAGAAATTGAATTCCTTCTCTCAAAGAATTTTGGCCAACCTCTTACCACAACTCAGTTGACAAAGACTACTGAATAAATAAGGATACAGTAATCATCTGCCTGAAAAGGATCTATTTTAGCTGCTATGAAGTAACAAAATGATCTGGAGTTCAGCAATCCTCCAAATGGGAAAAATAAGTTAAGCTTGCTTTTAACTGAAGCAAAAATGTTAGTAGCTAAGACACTTAATGTGGGATTTAGAAGGCTTCATTTGCCTTCTCTCCAATAAAACTTTGTGCATGAGATGCTTAAACTCCCTTGTGTTTCAGTTCCCATCTGACTACAGGAGTGTTCAGTGAAAAAATCATCCATTTGGGGGATTCAGAGGCTGTCGTGATGTGTGTTACCTACACCAAGAAGGTAGTATAAGACCAAGCAGTCTAACACAAACACTGGCATAAAACTTGATTCAGACGCTATGATTGTCTGCCAGTGAGGTGATCTTGGATGTACTTCTGCCAGCTCAATAAGAGAGTGATTGCCAGTGTTAATGCACAGCTATAAGTGTACACCAACAGTTTTTCTGGACCCTTGCCCAAGGTTTTCTCAGAATACTACCACAAAATTACCACAAATTTAGGAAGCTCCAGGGCAGGCCCCACTATCTACTTCCCTACTTTATAGAGAAAACTCCCAAATGGTTTTCTCCTCCATTTCAGCTCCCTAGGAGCTTTTCCAGTTCCTTCTCCAATTTCTTCTCACATTCCAAGCAGACTGTGTCACTTCTCACCTAATGGCATTTTAATGGGTGCCTCCATCTTCTTCCTCCACACCTGTGAGCCCTGCCTTAAATTCTCCCAAGCCTGACTCTCCCTACAGCCTACCCTTGCAACACTATCAGCCTAAAGGCTGATATGCCCAAAATGGAAAAATGCCAGGTGCTGCACCTGGGATGGAGGAATGCTGGACACACGTACAGGTGGGGAGATGAGTGGCTGGGAGCAGCTCTGCAGTACGGGACCTGGGGGTGCAGGTCATCACCAGGCTCAACAGGAGGGTGCTCTGGCAGCCGAGAGGGCACACTGCATTAAAACAGCACAGCCAGCTGGTCAGAGAGGTGGCTCTCCAGTTGTATTTAGCATTGGTGTGGCTTCGCCTTCAATGTTGTGTGCATTTCTGGGTTCCACAATACAACAGGATGCTAAGGTACCTGAAATCATCCAGAGAAGAACACAAAAGCGGGTGAAAGTGCTGGAAGGCACATCCTGTGAGGACACTGGGCTGTCCTGCCTGGAGAAAAGAGGCCTTGCTGCTCCCTGCAGCTCCCTGAGGAGGGGAGGCACAGAGGGAAGCATCAGTCTCTGCTCCCTGGGACTGAGCACAGGGCATGCAGGAACAGCACAGAGCTGCCAGGGGAGGGTCAGGTGGGCATTGGGAAAGTGGCTTCACTGGGAAGGGAGTTAAATGCTGGAACAGGCTTTCTGCAGGGGTAGTTGACAACCCAGGCCTCTCAGGGTCCAAGAGGCAATTGGGCAATGCTCTCATGAATATGCTTTAACTTTTGGTCAGCTCTGAGGTGGTCAGACAGATGGATTTAGATAATCTTTGAAGGTCCCTTCCAATTGAACTATTCTATTCTATTCTTTTCAGGATACAGGCATGCACTCAATTTGTCATGCCTCTTGGCAAGTGCTGGAAAAGATCAAAAGCTAGGCACTAAACAGCAAAATCTCTGCTTGCTATAATCTGGTAGAGAACATAACATCCTTTTCAGTGTGAGAAAATACGTTGGTAATATTTTCAGGAGCAGAATAGGACAGGGAACAACCAATGCTCACAGAATGTAACAGAAACAAGTACTTCACATATTCAGAACATCCACCCTTCTCATTCATGGGCTACAAGCACGGGACAAAATGGGACTTTGTCTCCCACCTTATCACTTCTTAGGGTGTTAGGTGAGCTTGAAAGAGAGAAGAATCCAGGAAATTAAGCAAGGAATTAACCCCATGGCTATTCCCAAATGACAAAGGACAAAATGAAGCTCTCTGATATGCACAACAGAAATATTTGTCCTCAGCTGGATGGGCTGCAGATTACTGCTAAAGCACATGCTGTCAGTGGAAAGCTGTCATGGCCATACAGATAGGGACTTGCAGGAGTACCAAACCAAGATAGTGCTGCAAAGGTGTAAAGTGAGCTTTTTAGCATACTGACAAGTCTTGAGGAAAAGTTGCATTTGCAGTGAACTTCTAAACTACGTTGCTTTATGGTAAATGTAATGGAGAAACTTCAAGAAAGTTATTCCTCAGCCTTGACCTTTCTAACTAAAGGGAAAGTTCAGCTACCTTTTGAAGCAGATGTTACAACTGTCAATTAGGCTTTGGGGCTTTTTCAAATTCTGAAAAAGACAACTGCTTATATTGTGTGTCTGACCACTCTTGTTCCAGGAGGAGGAAGATGACTAAGGCCAAGATGCACAATGTCATCGTACACACCCAAAATCCATCCCAGTGATTTTTGTCATTGGGGGGAACCACAAACCTAAAAATCTGCTGCTTCACAGAAGAAATACAGGTGTTACACAAAATATGTGAAGCTATTATTTGAGACTAAGTTACAAACGGGAGTCTAATTTTGAAGAAACTAATATGCAAGAGCATACAGTAAGTTCAGGATGCATTTCATTCATGTTTTGCAAAACATCATGTAACATAGTAGCAAAAGTACTTGAAGGAAAGAACAAAAAAGAAAGGGAAAGGAAGCACATGGCACAGGAGAGGCAACTGCAGTTCCCACAACCTGGCAAGCCAGGCACTACCTGAATAAAAGTGAACAGAGACTACAAAGGGTCTGACATGGCCATTTCAACATGTGGTGATGGTCTGCTTTGTTTGGGGATGCTTAAACCTACAGATTTGAATCTTATGAGGCTCATCCTTCCCACAACCCTACTGCTCAGTTATGAACTCTTCTAATTAAAAAATAAGAAAGAAAAAAAAAAGCGTAGTAAGGATGGTGCCAAGACACCAACATGCCAACATTTGTGATTCTAGAAGGTACTTCAGTAATTACACTGAAGCAACTCCAGTGCTGAACGTATTGCAGATGGAATTTGGCAAGCCAAAAATCTCTTGTTCAGAAACATGTAATATATTTTTATGGTTAAAAAAAAAAAAAAAACTGCAGGCAATTTGGCTATGACATATCAAATAGAAGCCAAGATCTCACATCCTGCAGTGACAAGTGTGTTGGTCTCAGGGACACACCTCTAGGACAGACCTCCACGTTTCTTATAGTATCTGGGGAAGGAAAACAAGTGCATATAGAATGCTTCTGCAGGAGTGACTTCCGCTTTTTCTGAAATGCATTGCAGAACAGTTATAAGAGATGTTTTCTTAAAAAGGTTTTAACTTTCTGGAACAAGAAGCATCTTTGTTGTTGTGTAATACAGTAATTTTTACATGGAGGTCCCACACTAGCACCAGGTCTCCTTAACAGAAGCATAAAGCAGAGTGAAAGCAATCTGTAAAAGACTCAGAGTTCAGAATAAAAACTGCTTACATAGAGTTAATCCCTACAGGCCGGCACGCCACGTTTTGCTGGAGTTGCTTGTTGCTCATGAGAATCCAAATAGTTCTCAGTGTTGTTTAGTCAATGCATAGGAAAAAGTAGTGGATGGAAATTAAAAACAAAGATGACAAAAAAATCAGCCAAGTCCCTGACACTTAATAGCAATTCCAACTTTGAGGAAGAAGGGTCTGAATAAAAATAGGTATCAGACAAAAAATTAGATAGACATATATATACACCCAAAAATGGTTGCATAACAACCTCTTGGGAGTAGCCTACTTCTAACAGTGCATCTATGCATATTGTTTAAGGTGATCTTGTTCATCCAATCCCTACTACTAACATGTTTATTTTTCTTTTCTGCTTTATTATCATCCGAGTTTATCTTTCACATCCTTTGCCTACAGTGAACTAGCTTCAACAATAACAGGATATGTACTCTCAAATTATTATGTTGGGGAAAAAAATAGGGGAAAAAATGTTTCACAAGAGACAAATAATCAAACTTATAATACTCTGAAGAAAATAAATGAGTGACAGAAAACAGGGCAATTAGTGACTAGGTAAACTATTTTTCTTCCTACGGTCAAGGAGCCACCCAAGGGGCACTGGGTAGGAAGAGGGCAGCCACTTTACATCCCTTGTGGTCTCCTGGTGTAGCACCGAATGAAATTTAGCAGAGCTGACACTTGGCTTGACATTTCATTTACCAAGAAACAAACAGAGACTAAGGAAGGAAAGAATTTAGATATCAACTTAGGTCCTCGTTTGCAACTTTGCTCATCATAACTCAGCTTAAAACCAGAGGAACTCCACTGAGTTCAGATCTGTGCTGGAGCCCGTATTTAAGCCTAGGATGCGTTACTCATTCCTGGAATTCAATGTAAGCCTTCAAAGCAGTTTGAAAGAAAAATAGCTGAGCTCTTTAAAGTGTCAACTAACTCTTGCAATTTATATTTTCCTTCAATGATGGATGTTTGAACATAGACAAATTGGATCATAATACCTTGGACTAAAGTGTGATTTTTTCTGTCAACTTCACAAACTGTTTAGATACTTCAGATATGCAACAACCCCCCACAGAAACCTGTGTTTCAGTGTACCTGCTGTTCCCTAAAAGGTGATTACAATATGGCACTGTTAGGCTTGCAAAAACTTCTCGTTACCACATCCAGTTTGTATGTCACAGGGAGATTTTACGGCACTGCTGAACACTTGTGAAAAAGAGAAGGAAGAGGGGAGGGGGGAAGCCCTCCCTGACTGTCTGCTCTGCAAAGGATTTGAACTGCAGAAAAGAGGAACCATGTCAGCAAATGCCAAACCAATGCGATACCTGCCAAACCGCACCTTATCCTTCTCAATCAGCAAAAAAATTATCCGCTGCCTGATTTCTCTTACCTCACCAATAAAGGGCTAGTTTTTTTCCCTTATTAGGACAGTCTCCATGCTGTAAAATTCTGGCTCTAATAAGTGGCTTTAACAATATGTGCTGCACATCAGCACAAAAAGAAAGCAACTAATAAAAATAAAACACAGGAGGAGAATAAAAGGGCTGAGTCCTAAACTAAAAGGGACGACATCAGCTTAGTTTGGGCTCCAAAATTTGATCATAGATTTTATAAAATATAGAATTGAAATTGGAATGGATGAATGCATAAAGGCTAACATTATACAGATATATAATTATAATCTTGGCTTTGCAGCTGCTTATACATGTAAGCAGCCTAACTGAGGTCAGAGAGACTTTTTTATACACTTCAGTGCTTACAAGGCTCAAAACAACTCAGTACTTTAAAATACAGCAAAGAAAGCTTTCTCTGTGTGTTTTCTTTAACAAAATAAAATCAAAAGCAGTGAAAAGTTACAAAGGTAAGTCTGAGCATTTCAATTATTCAAACTACCGATTGAATTATTTCACTTGGATGGATTTTTAAATGTATGGATTTCAAGTATCTACTTTACTGTATCTACATTGTGCTACTCAAATTGGATAGAAGAGCACAGAGGTCATGAAATAATCACCAGAGAATTTCTTCCCGATCCTTCTGGACCTTCTTGTTTTATTCCAAATGTGGAAAAGGGTGGAGGGGGAGGCCTGGGATTGCAGGTTTGGCAGGGAAGGAAAGGCAGGGGTATGAAGCAGACAGATGAATTTCTGCCACCCCCCATCCCACACAGCCACACCTATGCCAACAGGGTGGCTGTGGAGGACCTATCTGGATTAAAGATCTGCACTAACAAGGAATTTTCTAGTTTTGCTGAAGCAGGAGAAAATAAATAAATAAATAAATAAAAATGTCAAAGTGAAGCAATATGGAATATGTGATATGGCTCAGGATTGCTTTATTTTAAGTCAGCCTGAAAGAAGAAGGAAAATCTTTCATCTTTTTTTTTTCTTTTAACTTATTTTTTTCTTTTAAATTTATGTAAATTCTGTTTAGAAACAAAAGATCAAAATGTTTTGTTTCAAAAAAAAAAAAATTGCAAAGAGGAAACTCAATAATTTATGTAGAAAAAGTGTCCAAAACTTAATTAAAAACAACAAAAAAAACTTGTTTTCATTTAGACAAAGCTAGTCTCAGAATCTGGTGAATTCCCAAACAGTTCTGCTCTGCCCAGAACTCTCATTTTTTCTTGTTTTTACTAAATTTACTGTTCATGAAAAATAGTTCTCTGAGCTCACCTCAGGCTTTTCAATTCCCAGAGAGCAGCACCAGTTTGGCTCTGATACCTCTCACCAGTGTCCTGCCTTAAACAGAGTACAAAACTAAGCTCAGGGTTTTTGAGAACTAATCTTAGAAATTTGGCTTTTATAGAATCATGACTAAACTCAGGTGGGTGCCCAAAACTCCATGCAGATTAATCCAGCTTTGTGCCGTCACTCCCCCCCACCCCCCCCCCCCCCCCCCCCAGTGCCTTGCTTGTGCTGGAGGAAGAGAAGCACCTCAGAAATCTCAAAGATGTTTCCTTATAGACCTGTCCTTTCTCTGCCATTATGTTACTACCACCAAGAAGGATAATTTCTCTCAGAAATGTTTCAGCTCTTGTCAAAAATTTCTGCTGACCCACTATGAGTAAAGTTCCTAAATCCGGCATAAAAATCTTGAAGTGGACATTTAGTCCTCAGTAGCCCATGTCCTTGTAAACCAGACACAAGCCCTGTGTAGTGCACTTTGGCAGTGACAACTAATACATCACGAATGCTCTGTACACAAGAAACATTATCACCAGAGTGTTCAACATAAATATGGTCCACACAGAGATAAATATATTTGCGTCAAAAGTACTCATCTATCATCCCAAGTGTTTTGGGCTTCATCCCTAAGCATAAGGCGCTGATGTGCAACTTGGATATAAGCTGTACAGCTCACAAATAGACAGGACAGTGTAAGGGGATGAGCCACTTGCAGACACTTACTGCTGTTCTTAGCTTTTAAAATGGACACAAATAAGCTTGTTGCAAGCTAACATCTTAGCATATCTGGTGTCTAGTTACATTATGCCCATCTTATTTTTCCTCAGTAATCTAAAAAGGCTTTTGCAAATTAAGGATTCAGGCTATTGCCCACTGGGGAACAGGAATGAAAAGCATGTCCAACAGAGAAGATCAGAAAGAAGGAAAAAGATGGCTTCAAGTGAAAATGAACAACATTTATTTTCAGAGCAGAATTAACCAGATGACACAATGCTGCCACCATTTCTGCTGTCTGTGGAGATGTAAGGTGTCTTCTTCCACCCTTCTCTTCTAATAAAAAAAAATATAGTCAATAATCTGTCTTGAACATGCAGCCAAGAAACAGAAAAGATATACAAGAATATGAGGAACCAATCAGAAAATACTGTGATGGTGAATTTCCAACATCCTGACTTCCAACAAACAATCTTGAAGTATGAATAAACGTTATAATTTACTGGAAGAAGACATTCTACCTGTTGAAAAGAATACCTCTGCATTCCTTAGAAACTTGCACAGTAAACACTTATTGGAGTGTCCAGCAAAGTGAGCCAATTCAATCCCTATATATTTACTTAGCAGCCTTTATATTTTCAGGCCAACCGGAATGATTTCTTGGCTATGATGAGAGCTTCTGCTTTTAATTTCCAGCATATCGAATGCTAACAGGATTATATTCAACTATTTAGCAATTACAGGATTTTCTACAAGTACACCAAGAGCATAGAAAGTATCTTTAAATGCTGCAGCTGAAACTATCATATAAAAGAGGCCATTAGAGGACATTTGCAAGAAGTTAGAATTCTTATTGTACCTCATTCAAAGCAGCGCAGTAACAGCTTCCTGCCTTTCCCTGGAAAGTCTCCAGAGAGATCACTTATATGGATTTTAATACTCCTTTTTCTTTTCCATTGCAATCTCCTGAGAAGGCATGAGCACTTGGAATGATTACGTTATGCCTCAGCCTGGGAAGGGCAGTATTTCATCATGTATTTCACTGAGCAATGCTTTGAAGAAGCCTTTGTGGGTAATGCTAAAGGTGTCTTCCCCGCTTTTGGCCTGAGGTCATGGACATGTTTGTTAAAAGGGAATAAATCAGTTTCCAAATTTTGGCCACACATTTCATTTCTCTTGAAAGTCCTTGCCCAAGAGAGCTTTGCTTTTCTCCAGATATGCTACTGGAAGCCCTGACAAAAGAAAATCCATATCTGGTTGTCAAGGTGTGCCTGCCCTTGTTTAGAAGCTGCTACAGGATACTAAACTCCCAAGACACAGAAAAACAGGAGTACGGTAGGTAATCACGTTTCAAGAGAAAAAGGATTGAATTGTCTTCATCCAGACATTTCACTGACTTCAGTGGCTTCACTTCATGTAGCGTAACTGTGGGTGCTAATGCAGATGCACAGTAGGGCATTCCTCCCAGCACTCACCCAATGCTTCAGAGATGCACAAGGCACAAAACCAGCACGTTGCTGGTTCCCTCTCTCACCCGAGGGAAGAGTGTAGAAGAACCTCTCGCAGCAAGGATATCCAAAGATTTCTGGTTTTGTAAACAAAACAGCCAGACCCTGTCCAATCTAGCTAAACTGACCCGAGTGCAAGCCAGCAAGTAGGGTCTGAAGCTCGCTGTAAGGTCTCGAAGCCTCCAGCCTGGGTCATAGCACTCTGGGCCAGCTCCCCACACTAGGTGCAAAGAGTCCAGGTTTCCACCAGCTATACCAGCACCAAAATGCCTAAACCTCAGCTGCTTCTCCTTTCCATTCCCTTGCTTTCTCCTCGCAACGGTTGCAGTGAAGCTGGTTCCCTGCCTAGGCAGCTCATACAGCAATACGGGAGGGCTGGCAGCTGTGGCTTGTGGCTGTGTTCCACCACGGTCCAATACAAAACAAGTTTATTTGACGTGCTCTTAGTTAAATTAGTATTTATTGCCCAATATCTGAAATCATGATGAAGGATTTCAGATTCCTGGAAGGGACTTCTTGGAGGGGTTGAGTTTCAGAAATCTCTGAGCTCCCTCCCTTCATACAAGAGCATAGGATTTGATGTTGGAAACTCCAAAAAACAGCACCCAGAAATCCCAGTCTCTTCTGAAAATCTCTCCCAGATTTTAAACAAAACCCTGGCATAAATCACTTCACAGTATTTTAGAAACATAGTACTGCCCTGTTTCTCACTCATCAACATATAAAGCAGACAAACAAAACAACAAAACAGGACCCAAATAAACCAGATAATTTCTCCAGCAATTTTGCACAGGCTAATTGATTTTCTTCTCTTGCTTCCCTCCCACATTCAGAGCTGAATGTGCCATGAGGACTTTATTTACACAGTGAATTAAGCAAGCTGAGTTATGCGAAAGTTTTCACACAAAGTATGAAACTTCTGTAAACTTCCCATTACCAGAAGTCTGATTAGCAACCAACCCTTCCAATGTATTACTCTGCCACTGAATAAAGCATGGAATAATTTCTGCAATTTCAATTTAAAAAAGATACATACATGTGAAGACTATTCCTTTAGACAATATTCTACATAGCACAATATAGCAAAAAAAGGAGCAAAAGAACCCAGTCTGCATCCAAGGCTTACTCCCCACTTCAACCACCTTCCCAACTTTTTACACCATTCTGTCCCCCTTTCCCATCAACACCATCCAGCCCTTGCTACACAACACAAAATGGCTAAATCCATATAGATATCAAAATAAATAGGCAACTCACTTGGAAAGACTTGACAAGTTCTGCCTGCAGTATGATCTGCTGATCATGTCTGCAGCGTATGAATCAGTGCAAACTGCTGCCAGCTCCAGGGAGCAAATGGACAGATGATCAGGGCGTGGAATGAGATAATAAAAATGCCATTATCCTTTCAGGCATGCGAGACTCATTGGATGCTCTTTCCACCCCACAGGTTAACCATTTGGTCGGTCCTCAGCTCCTGTAATGACACACTCTATTTGCCTATTGTGAAGCTCATTATCTATCTGGTATCCTCCTCCCCTCCCTTCACCCCCCTCTGCTCCTTGATCATATGATTATTAGCTTTTTTACTGTATTCTCTCTAATAGATGCTCTTTGCTATAGCTGGACCTCCAACTGTGGAAAACCCTGTAGATTTCTCGGTTGTACAACTTGATCAACAAATGCTTGCTTCCCATTCAGCTTTCACAAAAAGTGCTTTTGTTGCAGCAAGCCTGTCCGAGCACCGAGCAGCCTGAGAGCTGCGCAGATCTGCCTTCACAAGTATTTGCTTGTAGAGAAGTCACATTCCAGCCTGCCGAGAGATGATGAGGGGAGAGGACCCGAATATAAAACAATGGTCCAGGAAACAGTCCTCCCTTTTCATCATAAATCATTGCCTGAACGTATTGCATGCACTTGCATCCAGTCGAATTTCACAGAATCACAGAATCACAGAATTTCTAGGTTGGAAGAGACCTCAAGATCATTGAGTCCAGCCTCTGACCTAACACTAACAGTCCCCACTAAAGGTCAGGCTGGATCAGGTAGCTCAAAAGACCAGAGGGTGATTGCCGAACAGGGACAGATCCAGGGAGGTGGGAAGGAGCTGCAAGCTCAATGGCAGTTAGGGTAAAACCACCTTGTGTTTAGCAATAGCATTAAAAACAGGGCTGGAGCTAAACCCAACCTAACAGACTCTCCTCAACGTTCTTCCATCTAATCCAGTGACTGAGGCAGGAAATAGAAATGCAAACAATGTAATTTAAACGGAGGCACCATCAGTTACCACGATTTCACATGCTTGGCTCTCATGCCCCTTCGAGCCTGCATATGCGAATAAACTGAAACAGCTTACTGTGCAGTCCTGCAGCCATTCCACCCCAGGCTGCGATCTTGTTAAACCTCATAAATTACAGGGGTGGGTGTGGATGGATTAGTACTCCAAAGGGAAATCTCTACAGCAAACTCACCCTTCTGTGGGAAGGAGAGAGCAGGTTCAGTAGGTGGCACTCTTACTTTGGAGTGAGCACTGACCGAGTCAATCCATTCTGTCTGAAGCCATGAAGGATGCTGGATAGATATCCAGGGAGGAATCATTCGGACAATTTTCTTCTCAGAGTTTTCAATAAACCTATGGCTGCACTTGTCATGGGGCACTGATACTCATTTTATGTTCTGCTCAAATACCGCAGTCATTATTTATTTCCTCCTGAAAAATCCCTTTACCGTTTCCAGGCAATTATTTTAGTGAAAAGGGAACAGTTTTGTGCTTTACAGATTGGTAAAGGATTCTCATGCAAGAAGGTACAGGCTTAGGCTTTCACACTGAAAAAATACCCCAAGAAATCACTATATCTTCATATGTACTATCTGAAGAAGGGAGTCTCCTAAGAAGAATCCTGTAAAAGGCATTTACATGATTGGCAAATTACAAAAGTAGAATTCTTTCCTCTGGAACAGCATTAGTTAAACAGAGATTGTGTCACTTTTCTGCCAAAACATACATTTTAATCAGATGCCAGATCCAAGAGTTAATGTTTATGAAACTATAAACTGGGCTCCAATGCAGCCCTACAGATTTCTAATACATGCCTGTATTTACTACTGTGTCACAAACTGATTTTTTTTTTAATTTATTTTTTTTCCAGTTGAGTGAGATCTAAGCCCTTTGCCACCCATTCTGGAATATTTCGGTTACAAACAAAACTGCCTCCACATGGGATAAAAGTAACAGCAAAATGATTATCTTCTAAAATCTCACAGTACTCCTTCAAAAAGTACTCCCTCCTTGGAGATGTTCAAAGCCTCCTGGACGTGGTCCTGAGAAACCTGCTCTAGGGGTCTGTGCTTGAGCAGAAGGTTGGACCAGATGGCATCCTGAGGTTTCTTCCAACCTCAGCCATTCAGTAATTTTGTGAAGAGCTTGAGATTTTTTTTAAATATCCCTCTGCCCCAACCACCATGCAGATTCTGGCTCTATGTGGCAAATCTGACTTATTTGTTGGCTCATTAGGAATAGGAGAAGCCTCTTGCACTTGTAGTAAGACACACAACTGTTTTAAACTACCCCCTTAAAGAAGGACAGTCAGAAGAATCACAATTTTTTTCTTTGCTTTTCCAAATAACATTGTGAACTATAAAAATTCTGGAGGAACACTTACAGTCTATATAATAACCACTGTGTTAATGATTTACATCATCTAACTATTTTTGATTTGGGGCTAGACTCCTAATACCAAATTCCGTCTTCTTGCCTATAGTTTTCATCTCTACAGCACTACAAAGAACATATGCCTTTTGTCCACTCAATTCTTAAGCAATCATCAATGCTGACCATGCAAGTATCCTCAGCTTGGGTCATCTTTGCCTGCAAATGAAGAACTGAAGATAAATAAGATGAGCAAAACTCCACTTCCAAACACTCTCTCTGCCCAACTGGCTGTCACACTCATCTACAAAAGGTGTCCTTCTCAATAACTGCATTAAACGCTCTGCCTGTTGGCATTCCACATATTGGTTTTTAATTTGACAGCACTAGCGTTATTATTTTTTTCCAGCCAGAAATTGCAATAAGCATTACTTATCACACTTGTAAAGCTTCAAGACCCAACATGCAATTCTGGACACAGTCCTATTAATCCACTGCACAAAGGCAATGAGCACAGTGCCAAGTGGACCTGGGCTAACCGTATTAGTGGCATACTGTTCCACTGGTGAGTGCCCAAGAGACTTCACCTTCAGCTGTTTTCAGTGTTGTGCACACTGCTTAAGCCATACGGGCCATTCAGTAGAGGGGCATCACTGTTTTAACTAGAGTTACAGGGACATTTTGCAATTCAGTTTGTAATACCAAGGAGTGATCACCAAGGTCAACACATGCAATGCTAAGTATTCAGTCAGTTGGGTGCATATCCACCAGCTCTGTAAATTTATAGCAATGCAAAACTAGTTCTCCTGAAAGAGGCTGACATTGAACCAAGATTTTGCCATGCTTCTGAACGCCTTCACAAAGAAGAGAGAGGGGAAGTTGAGTCAGTTATAGATCCTTGCACTTAATAACCCCATTATTTAAAAGCCAAACATTTGTTGTTGTTTACTTTCTTCAATAACTTCAGTGACAGAGAAACGATCTCTTTTGTGGCCCTGAGGCGAACATGTTGCATATGGAGCAGTAAGAGGCAAATTACCTTCCTCCAGATCATTTTGAAATTCACTTGGGCATCTAAAGGATGAAAAATGATGGTGACAGGGCATGCATGTCTCACAACCTGTTTTCCTTGTATGTTCTGATGTTTCTGAGATGATTAGTTGCTCTAGGACAACAAGACCCCTAAGCAAAGTAACAGAAAAAAAAAATAAACAAACACTAACAAAACTAGGGCACTTTCGAGTAGTCATTCACACCAATGAATTCAAGTCAAATGTCTCTGTAAGAGTCTAGGCTCATCTATTACAACAATGAAAGGAACTGCAGGGCCTTTCATAGCTTCTCAACATTTAAAACAGCAAAATGAGGAGGAGGAAGGAGACGTGAGAGCTTTCCAAAAGGAAATTATTACTGGGAGGTTCCAACATCTCCTCATACTAACAATAGGAATGTCCAGAGGTCATCCAGAGAGCCACTTAACATTTTGTTTGTTATTTTTACTTTAACCATTCCTGCATGCAGAACTGAGTTTTCAGTGAGCTGATCACAATAACCCTTCAATTCTTATTCTTCTGAGACTATTGTGGATTTAGAACCTGACAGAGGCACGTGCACAGCCCAGACCATGCCTTCCCATACATAGTCTACTCCTCTCTGCATCCGTTTATCAACAGTGGATTCTGTCTGTTGCTGCACTGCTCTCTGTTCTTGTTCTGTTCCTCAAACACTTCCCTAATTGTTCAGCAATTAATTTACTCCTTTTCCAAGTCGAGGCAGTTTTAAAACTCACAGGCAAATAACTTACAGAAATGTATCTGAATTGTTTCAGAAACAATAAATAGTACACCCTCCTCTCCTGTGTGCCATTGGTCTGAAATAAGTAGGCAGGCTTGTAGAGAACTCTGCAAAGCTACTGGCATTGTGCAAGAGAAACAGAACTCTGTTTTTTATGAAAACCCATTTTAATGACATTAACATCTGCTCCTTGTTTGAAGAATATTTTTAACTGTTCCCTCCCTGGGAAAATGAAAGATGACACAGTGTCTTTCATGTTCTCACGGAGTAGACAAACTGTTGGTTTTTTTAAGGCCTGTTCTGAAATGCCCCAATACAGTTCACTGCAGGGAACTGAATGTATGCATCTCACAGGGCAAAAAGGATCTGTTTATTCATCCTCCTATGAGATTTCACTTTAGGACACTGGCATGTGGGCAGGGACTTCATTTCACAGATGAACAACACTTGGCATATTAAATCATACACAGTAGGTAGAGTCTGGCAACCCATACATAGGGTCTTGGAGTAAATCTCTTGAGTACTCATAAAAATAAGGCTATGCACTTCATTATCAAATAATGCTGAACTGTCTCTTACACTTCCAGTCCAGTTTTAAATACCTCAAGTAATGGAGATTCTGCATTTCCCAGTAGTAAGATTTCTGCAGTCTTACAGAGTTCAGTATTAAGAAGCCATCCTACAGCTATGACATCTATTCCTCTCATTTTTTATTTTTTTTTTTTTTACAAGTTAACTCATAGTTATTTCTACCTGGATGCCTATAAACAGCAGCAATGGCAGAAATTTGAATGTGTTCAATGAAACCTGTGAGTAATGCTTACCCAAACATATAAGTGGATATATATATTAAAATATATACTCAGATCAGAATATTTAGTCTTGGTTTTGGACATATGCAAATCATGGAAGCACATGTAAACTGAGTTTGCATGCTCACATGGACACATTATCATGGAGCTAATGACTTAGCAGACGACAGAACTACTTGCATGGGCAAGTTCTGCAGGATTGGGAACAAACTTGTACCATCAAAATGTGAGAGCCTGAAGCCTCTGAAATTTTAAACACTCACAATAACGCACTTTGGGGTACTGAAGACCTGTATAGAGCCTGTGTAGCACTCAATCCCATCGGATGCCTGCTTTCCTGGAACAGGATGGCCTTGAATAGCACAGACAGGAGTTTGGTCATCTACAGAGAAGAGAATTTCATTTTCTCTGTCTGTCCTCGGTTCCTGAGATATTAATATTATCCTGCTTCTCACATGGAAAAGTTACCATCTGCATGTATGGCTGCAATAGTAAACAAAACAAACTCCAAGGCAAGTGCTAAAACGATATTCCAAGGAGAACTTCCACTGTAAATTGAACCTTGATTAGAAAAACATACCTGCTGGTGTTTGCATTCTCTATCAGCTACTTATGGGGCAATACACGATCCAGAAATAAAGAAGCATAACATTTCACAGGTGTGATAGACTATTTCCAATGAAGCATAGCTTTTGTTTTATGTCACGTTTTCACTGCTTTCAAATAAACACGAAGATCCAAACAATAGTCTCCATATAAGAGCTAGGATATAGTCATCGTCTTGTCATTGGACAACTGAAATGGAGAAAACTGTACGAGGGAAGCATTCACAAAGGTTTACTTTAACTCCTCTCCTGACATTCCAGCACTGTCACTAACAAGGGACAGACTCTGGTCTGCTCCAGCTCTGAGCCACCCTCCAGAGGAGCACATTTCCCTCCAGCAGTACAGGGAAGGGCCACTGTTTCCCACTCACTTCCACACCAATACCATTGTATTTTATGCATACCAGCGTCATATACCAATTCTTATAGCAATGAAAAGCAATCTATTATTTTGGCAGGAAAATTTTAAAGTTTGCTGTCTCTCATGTATACTTGATCTGTTGTTTGCTTGGAGCATTAACTACTATTAAGAAATTTCAGCTTTAGCAGCGAGAAGTATGGTACTCAAATACCAGAAAGTTACAATTGGACTTGTAGGACTCTTGCTTGCAGTCATGTAGTATAAGACTTGCAGAATCCACAAAACAGAAAGACAAACAAGCCACCAATAATGTAGATGCAAGATCTCCCCACCCCAATTATTTCTGGGGACTGTTAATTTCAACACCACCTTCAAAAACAGATTGTATATAAAACTACTCACCTATATATTAACAAACATGCTCTAAACATTAATATTCACTTCCTACTTAGCCAGGAAAGCCAGAAAGACCCACAACACAGTAAGCGTGATACAAACATACAGAATAGATGTGTGGCTAGCCAAAAGTGTTTATAGGCCTTGACTCTTCTGCTGCATTGGCATGGGTGGACACCCAAGCTTTGACAGACACCCCAATAAAAAACAGTAAACTTGGGAGATGTGAGGCATTGGGAACTGTTCACCCATGTGTGCCACCACACAGCAGCAAGAGCATCTACTGTCTCACTTAAGTCTGAAGCCATGGTCTGAGTCCAGGTTTCGGGTTTGATGCTTCTCTGCTGGAATAGTTTACATGAATGCATGCACAGGCGCACACACAGACAGCTCTGGAAAAAGGAGGGCATTTCCTGCTGGGCCAATTTATGGAGACAGTCCTGTACCAAGAACTCCTATCTTCTTATTCTGACTTTTACTGGTGAACAACATCCAAGCCCTAGTTGAGATCTCAGCTTCAAAAACAACCCAATAAACTCTGCTGGCAAAGCTATTCAACAAAGCCAGCGACTGTTCAACAACTTATGCCACTTTTTTGAACAGCTCAGAGGTATTCAAAATGAAAAACTGAGACTTGAAATATTCAGTTTGAGCCTTTGTCATCTCTGAACTCAGCTTAAAAATATGAAGTTGGAACCTCAGACCAGGACTGTGCTTCATGCAGGTTAATGATCAGTTAAACCCCTGGCTGAATGGCCTCCTCATTTTTAATATCTGGTAATGGCCCTTAGGTGTTTTGGAATCGCATCTATTTCACTAGCTGCACGGGGATTACCGACTAACCGGATGCTCCCAGGAACCTTCAGAGAGCAAACAGTGTCAGTTTATTTAATAACTTTCAAAGTGAAACTAAAATCTTGTCCAAATCATGTCTCCTCTGATTTAATTAAAACGCACCACACATACTGCATTGCTCTGTTAATCATTAACAAATTTAATTGAAGACAGAAGATGTGTCTTTTCTTTTCTTTTGTTCAAAAGCCTCCAGCCAGTGGAAAACTTCAAAAAACACTCCAAAAAAAGACCAGTACAGTATGATTTTTGTTAGAGTGGTCAATACGTCATTATGTTTTTTCCCCTTCTTCTGTATTTCTGACTTCTATAGGAATGCATGTTAAAAGAGAGGGTTGTTTGCTTTTTTTTTTTCCCTTGCTTGGCAAAATACCTTTCCCAAATTTTCTAAATATTGCCTGGTATTTGCGTCAATATGACAGTCATTGGGTTTGACAGGAATCAGATTGCTAAACCCACACAAAAATGCTTTGGAAATTAGGGGCTAGTTATACATTCAATCTCATTCAAATCCACTTTAGCATACTGGCAAGGAGTGAACTAAACTATCTCTGTTATCCCCTCACTGCTGTGGTTTACAGCAGAGGTTTCTTCAGCACTCTAACCTCTGTGCTGACTTTTAGACTCACTCCCAGTTTCTGCTGTCTGATAAACCTCATTCGTTCTCCTGTCCCAATCCATTTTCACTTTCCAAGAGGACCTAACAACCCATGAAACATATTCTCCCACTGCAGCAAGCCTTTCTAACTTCTTCCAGGGAGGAACTGAATAGGAAATTAAGCAGTGTTAGAAGTACAACACTTCGTAAGACTATTCAAGAAACAAAATACATTTCCAACATTTTTTTTCCTCACTTCCTTCAAAACATAAAAGTTTCATTCTTTACTTTCTTTATGTCTTAGGAAATTTAAACATATGCTTCCAGTCTCATCAGTACAGTTGTTATCTAATGGGATTTCCCTCTTGAAAGCAACAAAGGGTCAAGGCTGAACACTTCCACAAGGCCTGTCATATCAGATCAGGACAGCACTCCATCAAGGCTGGATTCTTGCCTCCAGCCATGGTGCATGCCTAATGTTTTAGAGGAAAAAAAAAGGCAAACCACACTACACCTGGACCATTGAGTAAAGCTCTCCCTAAGCAGCAAAATTCCTCTCTGCCCCCTGCAGGCAGGCAGCTGGGGGCTCTGCCACATGCAGGCATCACCATCTATACCCCAATGTCTTAAAAAAGGTAATTTACAGAGGGTAATACATATAATCTGGTATCAAGGAGTTAAAATGAAATCATCATACATGCTAAGTATTTGCATCACAGTACATGCATCAGGACATAATGATCTAGAGACTTAAATTAGTCCAGTATAACAAAAGACCAAGTGCATTTTTTCTTTGTTGTTTCTCTACTTACCCATGTGCCAATACATTTTTCTGCACTGCAGTACCTGACATTTATCCTTATTTAGTGACAACTGCATGGAAAGAATGTTTTAGGACACAGTATATCTATCTCCTTGTCTCTTAAGGTCTTGGGTGGCTCCTTAATGTCAGGTTGGGCTGGGCCTCAGCAAACTCTCAAGACTATGATTTCCATCAGCCTGCACAGTACACCTGGAAACCCGTGTCAAAGGGCTCGACCCATGCTTCAAAGCTGTCTGCAAGAGGACAGCCTGAAGTGCAATGTTCCTCAGCACAAGATCCAGATCTCATCTACCTTACCCACATAGCCTGCGTGGAGACAAGTGCAAGCACATAAACAACAGCCCCAGCTAAGCTCCTCCTCAGCACCAGCCAGCACGTCAGTGCCAGTCAGCACTATGGACAGGAAGCCCTGGAACATGGATCTAAATGATTTAGCATCTGAACAGATCACCAGACAGGTTACAGAGCATGAGGAAAGCCACGCAGCTCTGATCTGCCAAGCCCTCTGGAGCCTCTAGCAAGCATACAAAGCCTTGGCTTCCATCTGTGAGCACAAAAATGGTGAGCCACTCAGGGAGCAGGCCCATGAGAAGGAAGAAGAGGGGCTGTGGCATGCTCTACATGGGTTGTTTTGTTATTGTTCTATTTCTGTTTTGGTTTTCATTTTTAAACCTCTTATAAGTTGAGGTATCCATGAAGAAATGCATTTGTAAACAAACATCTGTGCAGCACTATTTGAAGACAGTTTTGAGTTTGTCTCAATTCCTCACCATTGTTCACGGAGTTCAGAAAGCATCCCCTTCAGCCTGGTGGACAGCAACCAAGGGCCAAAGCACCTGCTGCGTGGGTGACAGGCAAAATCCCTCAGCTCCGGGACTGCAACCTTGGTACATTTCTCTGCTACAGCATGGTCATATCTCCTCCCTCAAAATCTAGTCTTCATCTTAACAGTGCTCAAAGAGATGGTTCATACAATTAGGGTAACATCAGAGATACCCAGGCTGGGATGTGGTGACACACATTCCCCACCTCTCCTCTTCTGCAGCCATTACACACAAGCTTGCACAAGGACCTGAACCACATGCCTATATGAGCATCCAAGAGGTTTATCAGCCAGCTCAGTGAAGGCGTGAGAAAAGCCTTATAGATCTGATAGCATGAAGAGCAAATATAAGTGTTCACCTGTGTTTGTCAACACTTGTAGCTTTTGCATACTTTGAAAATATGCATTATTACCAAAATATAGCTCTTCCCTCTTGTGAGGGAAACTGACAAATACCAAAGTATTTCTTCCAAACAATCTTTGAAATCCACTTACTGGATCACCCTCACAGGGACCAGCATCCCTGTATATTTTTTCTGTATCTCTCACTGCATGGTGTTTTTGGGGACTTGGTTTGGGCATGAAAAGACACATTCCCCAAACTTCCACTAGCCAGAGAGGTTTTTGTGCATGCTACAAGATGGTGAAGAAAGAGCCTGCATCTCCACCACTCCTTCACTACACAATGTAAAAATTTTCCATTACAGAATTTAAAGGAAGACCCTGTCAGTTCTCACTGCATGGGATGGTCTTATAGCCTGCTTAATCTGCTGCTAACCAATAGTACTGACCAATAACCCTGTCCCATTCAATTCTTCATAGTATGATGGAAAAAATGTCAAGTAGTGGCAAAACAGAAATTTAACATTTTCCCCCGAACAGTTGACAGACCTGTATTCAAGGAGATTTAAATAATGAAGCTATCAAAAGAGCTAGTAGTAGCACAAATGCAGCAGTACAACTTGCATAGAGCAATATTGGCCACTGGCTACAAAGGAAAAACATGATTATTTTCAAATGGCAAGCCTTCCTCCAGATCTGCAAAAAGCTGAAACCTTATTTCTAGAGTTGTGGCTATAGTTTCACAACAATGTTTTGTACACTGAGAGAAGGTCTCAGAACGTCACGTTTTATGAATAAACTTTATGGGATGGGAAGGATTCCAGGAGCTCCTTTACCATGGACTCATGGGATTTAGAAGTTCTGTAGAGATTAATACATATGCGGTATTACAACCTTCTTCCTAAAATAAGTCATTATAGCAGGAACTTACTCTTCCAGTCTAAACAACTTCTGAAAGTATTTTCTGTCAGTCTAAACTGCAGACAACTGGAGGCAAACCTGTTCTTAGAGCACCATCTTTGCACTTGCAAAGAGACCAAAAAAACAGGTTTAAATACACCTGAGCTGGTGCCAATGTATCAAATAAACATGTTAATCAGAAATTAAAAAAATAAAAAAAATTAAAAAATTAAAAAATTAAAAAAAAATAAAAAAAAAGACAAATTGACAGTATCGTGTTTGTTTCCAACTATCTTGAAACAAGCTTCTAACAGTTCAGGGTTCTTATAGAGATAGTTACCAAGATCTCACTAAAATTTTAACTCACCATAACTCTTGAAAACTATTAAAATCATGTTTCCAATAAACATTTCAGGAGAGCATGAAAGATAAATTGGAAGTATTTTCAGAAACTTGGCCGAGTTTCAAACACCTCTAACACTTCAGAACAATCTTTTTTTCATAGAAAAAAAAAAAGAAAGAAAAAAAAAAAAAAAAGCAGTTTGCAGCTTTTTCATCAGCATTCATTCATTTGCATTGAAACTGCTGTGAAATTCTGCTCTTAAAGCCAAGCAAGGACTTCAACATTTGGCCCTGTAGAAAGCAGAAAATCCCACCAACTCCAAATGCCAAGCTAGAGCCTAAAAGCAGAATGGAAGCATAAAACTGAATTCGTCACAGTCTGCCAACAAGTAAGCTAACCAACTATTGATAAGATGTTCTGTGATAAAACTTAGATCTTTTTTAATGTTGGAGCTCTTGAAAAAACTGTTCCAGGCACTGATAAGCCAGATGCAATCTCAGCAAGGGCTTCTAAAGCTTCCAAAGAGCTCTGAAACCAATCAAGGATCTCTGGGCTTTCCCAACGTGTTTAGAAAGGGGAAGGGGAGCCAAGATACATACTTCTGATATGCTCATTAAAACCACCAAGGACACCGATACTTGTGCAAAGTACACAGCATAATCAAAGCCAAACAGATCTTGGGTGGGTGCTTAATGGGTTCACATCTAGCATTACGATGGCATGGGATTCATAACAGGAGGGTGGGCTCCTTCCTTGCCCTGTCTGGCTCTATCCCAGTTTGGGCAGCTGCCCAAGGCCAATGGTGTGACTGCGATGGCAGCACCAGGGGATGCTGCCCACAGGACACCCTGCTCCCTTCCTCGTCACCCATGCGCCCCACCACACAACCCAGCCACCCTTCTTCACATGCAAGGAGGACCTGGCAGTGGTGTGTGCAGCCGTGGGGCAGGAAAGCAGCATCTTGACCCCTTGCAGTGGAAGCACGGCATTTATGGGAAATCGGAAGTGTGCAGCTGGGAGAAATATTTCTGGCTGCATGGACTTCTTGCCTTGCGCCACAGCCCCACAGGCCTTGAGCAAGCCCCCATGGAGCTGCCACCCCTCAGTAATAGGGAAGGGACCAGCAGTGGGTCCTGCCTCTCACAAATGCCACCGCAGACAAAGACTCCTTCTGCATCACTTGATAGGATTTCAATGAATGATTGTAACACCAGGAATCTTATACAAAACCAACTGGCCTGGGCCAGACCTGAACGCAAAGAATAGTAAATAGCAGACATTTTGGGAAAGAGTACAAGAAACTATGAAAAACATGGTGTGATCCTTTACTGGTATTTTATTCCTATCAGTATTATTTAAACATGCATTCTTCTTAAACACAATCTCTTTCCAAAACCTAGCTTTGTCCCCACCCTTTTATCTGAATCCCAAATACATTTTTTGAAAGTGTAATTCTCAGAAAACAAAACCTAGACAATATACCTCTCAAATAACCCAATCAAATTATGTGATGTTTTCTCTTTCCATTCTTCCTTAGGAGGAAAAATATGAATCATAATAATCCCCAGACCAGATAATATTTTTATGTTTACATTTTTATAATTTATGAAATTAAAATAGGGACACTTTTTGAACTTTATAGCTTTTTATGTTATATGTTCCTCTAAAATCTTCCCAGGGAAAAAAATAAAAATAAAAAATAATCTAAGGTAAGACGTGGCACACAAAATTTCGGGGGATACAAAATACTTTAGAGAAAGTCTCAAGGGAAATTGATTCATCTGTGAAGATAAGCTTGATCCTTAACTGTGACCTGGCTACTCCTGGTGCACATGAAAAGGTTTAAGAGGTTAAATGTGGTTCTGAGAGGAGTACGGTGCATTTTTGTTTTTAGAAACTCTACATTTAATTGAAATGAGAGATAAAGAAAACGGTCCTTTGATGAACAGGGTCTGGCTTTAGGCATTTTCTTATCAAGATGGCCACGTTCAGAACCCACCCACCAACATACCAGAAACCACAGTTGGCAAATGCTACATGCAAAGGCATTTCCTGAGTTCTGACTTTCTAGCTGAGGGCCAGATGCTTCACGATCCTTCCTTAAAAGCACAGTTAAAGGAGTGGGCGTACAGAGCCTTGCCTGATCTTGCACGGTCTACGTGAAGACCAAGCGGCATCCCAGCCACATGCTCAACATCAAACAAGCAGTGATCTATTCCTATGCTTCTCAGGAGTTCCCTGTCTCAGTGAAAAGAGGGCCAACAGACTACTTTTTCTCGCCCATCCTCTTATAAGCTACCGTTTACAACCTAAATCTGCTAAATTAAGTAGTAATTACTGTGGTCCCCACCCGTATGATGTGCCAAAACTTCAGAATGAAAGGAAGAGCAAACATTATTAAAAAAGTAAACAGCAGCTGAAAGGCCTAGGGAGAGCATTGTGGTTTACTTCCAACCTACACCACTTCCAACAAGTTACTTCCAGCTTTCTCTCCTATTATTTTTAATATATAATATGATAATTATTTATGTAAAATTCTCCAGAAGTACTTACATCACTTAGAAGTGAAGGTCTATTTCAAAAATAGGACTTAGAGCAGGACTCTAAAACTGTTTTATCTTTCTTCATTTGTGAACAGCTTACTCACAAATACAGGCTGGAAAAAGAGAGACTGCCTGAGTAAATCAAAACAAATTACCATCTACCCCCTGCCATGTGGTGTGGCTCTTCCCTGAAAAGGTAGGTTGGATGACATTTCTAATCCACCTCTTCACAAAGCAGGCTGACAGTCAGGTGCCATGCCCTGTTTCTATGTGTGCACTTCTGACAACTGCCCCCTTAAAGAAGAACATACCTAGTGCAGGTAAAAAGATAACAACTGATACATCTCACAACTTAGCACACTATATTTATTTACTACTCAAATAAATTTATGACATTAAAATGGTAGGATACCCACCCTCTACATTTTGTTCTAATCAGTCCCTGCCTCAGGTTTTGATGGTTGTATTCATTCTCCTTCTTGTATCTGCACCAGAAAGAAGATCATCTATAACAACCACACATTTGGCTTACAATGCACAAGGAAGAACAGAGACCAGTCTGCTTTACCCTTGTTGTTTTGGCTGTCTTTTTTTTTGGATGAAGTACTAGCCAGACAAATAGAACAGGTTATGATAGACATGCAGATATTATTATTTCGTCCTTGTTTTTTGCCCACTTCTGTCCTATACAGATCTTGGCTCAAGCCATGTTACAGCACGGGAAAAAAAAAAAAAAAAAGCAGGAGTTAAACAAAGATTCTTTAAGTACTAGCAAAACATTTGGATTCAAGCTCTTAGTCGTGCCCTTTAAAGCCATTATTTTAAAAATGTTTATGCAGCAGAAGCATTTTTCCTACACATAAAAAAAAAATAAAAATAAAAATCTTGAAAAACAGGAAAAGGAAATTAATGCTTCCTTCAAAATTAGCCACTGTTGGCACAGTCTTGAGTCTCTTACTGTGATATTCTACTGTGCCTTTACCTTTGTACATATTTATAAGATCCTACATTTAATGTTGAAGTTACAAGCTACCCAGACCTTTCAAAGGGAAAATAAACACAAGCATTTTCACTGATGTCTAACACTATAAAACTAATTTTAAAATTACCATAAAATTACACAGAACATTATAACAAACAAATATAGTCACCAAGACTGTATTTCTGGAATTTAACTCAGTTTTAAGAAGCTTTCTGTCTCATACTAATGCAGTAGGATGCCATAACCAGGTGTCCCTTCAACACAGATCAGTCAAGTTTCTTTCGTCCTGCCAGTGCTTCTACCCTATCAATTTCCATCCACCTCATAGCACATGATCAGCTTCTGTATTATAGAAAAGAAGCCTCGCTGTGCCTCTTTTAGCACACCCATGCAGTGCCAGAAATCATAAGCCTCCTATACTTCCATGAGAGGAATTAAACAGTGCCAATTTTGATCAAAACAGGTTAAATTTGACACTGAACTTCTGCAGATTTCCTGCAGAAATGCAAGGGGGCACTTCAAAACTACACAGGCCCCAGCATAGCAAAGCTCTACAACCCACCCCTTAAATCCTGCTGACAACAATGAGTGTATACATGTCCAAGTACTGTAGCCCACACAGGTCAGCTGGAAGCCTCCACAGAAATGTTGAATGCACCTTACCCAAGGAAAGCATGGTGATGAGGTTGCCTTTTCACAGCACACTGCAGTCTGAAGATGCACATGGCTACTTCAGCTACAAAAGCGCTGGTATTTTAACAAGAGTAAAAGGCTCAGTCTGAATTACCACCAGCAGTAGAAGACTTGTAGCAGACTTCTAGACTGGAATGAAGAGATCACTGCCATGTTGGTAGTGAAAATGCAAAGGATTGCAGTGATAAGCACTCAAGCTCCTATAGCTCATCCTAAAGAGACAACATAAAATACTTCTCCTTCCCCATACAGATTGGGCACAGGAGAATATCTGCAACACAGATTCTTACCCCACTTGTTAAATTGACCATTGCTAGCCCTATTTGCTCCTGAAAACTCAGAACAGAAGGTTTCATCAAGTAGAGGCTATATTTTGTGAGCTTCTTTGTGGCTGCTCAAGTCACCTTTAGCAAGACGTTACACAAAAATGTCCCTCATAAAGATAAAGACAAATTTAATCTTCATGCAGCTTCACTGATGACAGTGTCCCCACTTAGTCATGTCCTGTATTCACTTCATGAAGGGTAGCCCATAAGCAGCAAGCAAGTGGATATGGCTCTTTGTTTACAATGTACTTTTCAATACTGAAGACCGTGTTGTGTTTTCTAGTTCAGAGGAGGACAGGAGGCCCCTTTAGGAACAGGTTTGTCTTTCAGTGAAACTACACTAAAATAGACATTAGGAGGAAATTCTTCACTGTAAAGGTAATGAGGCACTAAAACAGGCTGCCAAGAGAAATTGTGGATGCCCCATCCCTGGCGGTGTTCAAGGCCAGGCTGGATGGGGCCTTGGCCAATTTGATCTAGTGGGTGGCATCCCTGCCTATAGCAGGGGGGTTGGAGTTAAATGATCTTTAAGGTCCCTTCCAACCCAAACCATTCTGTGATTCTATGTTTCTCTGTAAACAGTCACAATCTCACAACTTTCAAAGACAAGGATAGAGGAGAAAGAATGCCAGATATAGAAAATCTGAAGAAAGCACCACACATTTTACAGCTGGCCAGGCGACAAGTCAGTTTGATGGGTTTCCCCTACGTTGCTATTCCTCCACCCACAGTCAAAGGCATTAAAGCTTTTCCTCTGACATGAGAAATTTCTGGTAGGACTGCAAACTACAGTTGTAGGACTGTGGTGTGAGAAGACTGGGGAGGAAATAAAGGGAACACAAGAAGTGAAAGCAGAATATGTTGGAAGACCCATAGCCCTATTGATGCTATTTTAAAATTTTGTTAATTAATGATTAAAAAATAATTTAAAAAATAATTAAATGGATTAAACGCCCCTAAGAATATGTGCAGTATAGGAATATTAAAGAAATTCTGCAGTCACAATGTTGTTCCTTGCCTTATGGTCGGAGACAATGACCCATATGCCTTTTAGTTCTATCTCACAAGTAAAAAATTTAAGATACAAACAGCTCAATACAATGGGCCTAAAAATGATGTCATCTTCTATGGATCAAGTCTCATGAATTATGTGTGCAGTAGCAAAATCCTGCAAAAAAAAAAAAAAAAATCCTGCTGGGGTATTTTCATTTCCATGAGCACAATCCTACTAAGTGAAACGGATTCTGCTGTGATTACTGTGACCTTGAATATTATGTAACTGCAGCCTGGGAGAGATTTTATTGTTGAGAAAATTTCATATAAAAAAAAAAAATTAAGTACTAATGTTCATGACAGAAGGGGGAAATTTGATCTCATCACATTCTAGACAACAGAGAAAGGAGAAAAATGTTAAAATATAATATAGCCATGGTTTCATCAGATAAGAAAGGCAAGGTAACTGCGAAAGTAATCATTTGACTAAATCCCATAAACTGAGAATGTGAGAAACTTGGTGGTCTCCAGCCAGGTGTTAGTAGACACATTACACCTGGCATCCTTGCAAGCTAACTCAGCAAGGCTGCCTCTCTGTTAAGACTATGGCACATGCAGAAAGCCTCCATTCATGATGCTTCCTGCCACCTCTGACTTGGGAGTAGAGAAGTCAATGTGGCTGGCATCCACCAGCCCTTTCCTTGCTGATCTCCAACAGTTTCTGACCTTGTTTGCTGGAAAGGCATGTCCAGTACCGACCCTGGGTAAGAAATGAAACTGAGCCCTGCATCCAGCTGGTTGCTGCTGTTCCCCCTGGGTTTTGCCCACCCAGTCCCCACAAGATAGCTGTGCTTACTGTGTACTCACTGGCTGTATTCCCCAGGCTCTCTCCCGGCTGAATTTTGGATGTTTTTCAGCAAAGACCTTCCGAGACCACAAAAATCTGCCCGTGATAGGTCATCAGCTGCCTTTGGGCAGAAGACCCTAGCCCTTTTGCCTGTCTACTTGATGGGTACTACAAGCAGTTTCTCCAGCAAGGCATACCTGAGCACCCAGCTTCTCTCCAGTCTCCAAGCAGCCTGCGTGTTTCCCTAATGTTTACAGTAGTCTTGAAGGTCAAACTTTCTGTGTAGCAGTAATGTTTAATAACCTGTGATCTTCTGACAAACAACATTACAGATGGGAAGTTAAACCCTGATCTTTGTGAATGTCACCCTGCTCACTTGGCAAGCCTTTCAAGTCAAGGTGCAGTCTGCACCAAAAAGGGTTTCCTTGAGCTCTCCCATCCTCCCAGTTTCTTCTCCCTGTCACTGTCATCATGGCAAGTGGGCTGTCTGGTTGCCACCCCTTGCGTCAGAGTTGGCAGCGTTTCAAAACTGCAGGGTATGCGTACACATCTCCCTACGTATTTATGTGACAAATACAAATACAGTAGCCAAATCTAACAGGAACACAGGTTGTCAAAAACACAACTTCCATGAAGTCAACAGCAGTCTTTGTAGAACATGGCAGGTAGCTCACAGGCCACAAATCCTATCTTTATCACCTCTACAGAGGAAGTGAGCCTTGAAAAACTCACCTTGCACCTCCAAAAGCACCATCTCTCTCACAGGGGCTAAAAGGGTGCCCTGCAGCTGGTGGCAGTAACAGGCAGCATTGGTGACATTTTCAAGAGCACACATAGATTGACTTCTGCAGTCCCATTATAGATCATAAGAGATTTCAAAAAATCTTACAAGGTGCTTGTACCTTTCTTGACTTATTGAAAAACATGTATAAACCTGGCTATCTGAATAGTACAAATCTCACCTAACTATTGACATCAAATAATTAGCTAAAAGTTCATACTGATCATCTTGGTTTCGCTTACAAAGCTACCCAATTCCCATTAACTGTGAGGCTCTGCATGCTTCAATCTCTTTTAAGATAAAATTTTATTTTTTTTATTATTTTTTTCACAGAAGTCTAACTGGACTACGTAACTGTTCACATGTCAGCTGTGAGCTTCTCTCACAGACTATGTGTCAGGTTAACTGCTTTGAATTTATCCCACAGTCCACACAGTACTTTCTCTCAAGTTAACACAACATTTGACTATTTTGTAGGTTACAATTATTTATTGACTCATGTAGGATTGGGCTTTGCTGAGAACCATATTTTCAAATTACAAGCATCGTTCAGCCTAATACTTTTTTTTTTTTTTTTTTCCCCCAGCATTAGCTTGAGTATTGGTACAAGTAGCAGCTCCCACAAACTTGCCAAAAAAAGTGGAATACTTTCTGTGGGAGTATAAAATAGATCGGCCACTGTTATTCTAACAAGCGCATTAGTTCCATGTGCTAGAGAAATAAAGTGCTCATTCATTACCCAATTTGCAGTGACAGTCTAGTGAGATATCTAGTTTACATTCTGATAGCCCCATGAAATGAATTGAATTCCCACATAGTCGCAAAAGGCCAAAGTTAGCATTTTCTTTAAAAAAAAATAATAAACTCAAGTCTGCCTCTGGAGCAGATTGGCTATAACCTTGAACCTTAAAGGAAATGAGAGGGAGAAAGAAAGAGCAATGCACACAGCATAAGAGGGGGTGGGGAAAAGCTAATGGCACCGGGAATGGAAAATGTGGGCATTAAAAGAATTTCCTATTCTAAACAACGTGCAAAGTTAAAAATACCTTCTCTTGAGATTATCCTCAGCATAAATACTCACCATGGCTATTTATAGCTGTCTGGTAGCCTATGACAAAGATTTTTATTCCAACAAAGGAGCTGTATATGAATTCAGGACCTGTTTAAAGAACTATTAAAATGGAAAATATACTACTCTTGCGTCAGCTAGTCATATTGGTACCTGTTTCCAATGCAGTCTAAACACGGCTTTCCTGAATGCTGACAATTGACCATTAAATACTAGAGAGAGGGAAGGGAAAAAACCTTGGTATTTGTCACAAGCTAGATACCCATTGTCATGAAGGCTGGCAAGGCGAGGTGCTGGGCTGAAATAAAGAGCATGCAAGTTACTCAGCACCTCTTTGGGTGCTCAGGGCTCCTGCACAGCACAAGCCTGGTGCAGTTTGTGCCTGGGACAAGCCAGGAGGAGACCGTGCTGGGGACCCCACACACCAACCAGGTGCCACAAGCACAATCCTGCACCTGGGAAACCACACAGGACAGAGTGACACGAGCAGGATTTGCCAGGAACACATCAGAAAGGAGAATTTTTAAAAGCTTCTTTACAAGTCTTTGTTTGTTTGTTTGTTATTTGGAGGGACTGAGAAATATGGAGAACTTCTTTAAATTTAAAAGAAACTGGAACCCAAAGCCCCACACATCTTCAGAAGTCATCTATGCAAGTAAGGAATTGCTGGCTCACATGAAGAGCTTCGACCCCAGCTTTGAGGCATTTCACATTCAGAACAGAATGGGAACAGAGAGGAAAGGACAGATAGGGATGACATGCAGAGCTTGAAAGAAAGAGGAGGTAATCACTCCCAGTAGTCATACACATATAATCCTACTGTCTTGGTTGCCTTCAGCTTCCAATGAGGCAAAGCACATTTTAAAAAGCAATTTATTTGTGAATATACTGTTGAAATCCATGGGAGACTTTGCAGAGATAGCTCATGGTAGTAGACTCCATTAGACTACAAGAATTTTGGACCAGAGGCCTTTCTTTTCACTGCCTATATGTAATGGACTTTGTGGTGCAGTTCGGATCATGAAGGTTGAGTGATGTATATTTGTAAGCTCAGGTTTGGTTTGGCTTGGGTCAGGCTCCTTCAATTCAAATTAACATTTGAATTAAAAGGAGACTTAAAGTAATGTTTTGGACTGAGTTTCATTTCAAGAAAAGAATAACAGCTTAAACTAATTTTGAGTTCATACTCAGTTCAAATCTTTGGTGCTGGTTTCTAATTTGTGACTCCAGATAGTACTGAAACACCATTGGTTTGAAGTTAAGCATAGCAGAAAGAGGGGTTGCTAAGGATGATTTAACTAATGCAGGGAGAACCCAAGCAGCAAAGTGATTCACATTGCAGCAGCACATGTTTCACAGTGATAACATCGACCCTGTCTCTCCCCAGAAACAGAGAGCATTTTGCCCTGTTCCCCAGCTCTCTCAGGACATGCTGTTCGCAGCTCAGTATCAGTATGCAAGGCCTCTACCCTTATTTCTTCATGGAACAATTTACCACTTCAGAGAGTTTTCTCCATCTGGAGAAAACCAGGGCTGCTCATTGTTGCCTTGCAGGAAATGTAGAACTTTCCCTCCTTCCCTCCTCAGCAATTCCATTTGTAAAAAAGGATTTGGGATAGCTTTTCCAGTTTCCAGTACTCTTTTCTAGATCCTAGACACCAAAATTCCCACCCCACCCCCCTTTTTTTAAGGGTAAACCAGTAAGAATTTTGTCCACAGAAGGAATAACAAACAGGAACCACTGCCTAAATGATAAAGGTCTTCACTTGCATATAACTCTCCGTGGAAGCAGAGGAGAGTTAGCACAGCAAAATAAACTGTTTTGAGACATGGAATTTTAATGGCAGTTTAATCTATTGCACACAGTTTAGCGACATAACAAGGAGCCTATAAACCACACAAGTGCTACAGACTGACATCCACATTTCAGTCATAGTATATGGTTTTAGACAAAGCAGCGACCATGGCTGGATAGTACAGTACATTCTGTTCTACCAATGGCAACTCAACAGCAGCATCTACATCTGACTCTCATTCTTTCTGGTATCCAGCATTATGGCTTTTGGAACAGGATAATAACCGTTATTTCACCCCCTCCCCAACTCTGTGGTCAGCAGCTCACTACTCCTGCCATATTTAATTGATAAATAATGGGGAGTGGGGCTAGGAAGGAGGAAGTCTAGCAAAGGGAGTTGAATTACATAAGTGACTTAATTTTTTCCCTGAAAGTCTTAATTTATTATCTGCTCACAGTGCTTACTAAATGTACAGGCTCAACTGCCACATTCCCCTCCTCTGCATAAACAAGACCGCAAGCAGTCCTGTATCTTTTGAGACTCGCATTGCCCTCTATTAAAAGGTGAGGTTGTGTTTGCCCCAGTTTATGAGATGCCCAAAATACAGCTTGCAGGCAAACTGCAGAACAGGCTGCTCTGTAAGAAAGCTCACAGCTGTTCTCTGCCTCGGTGAGATGATGCGGTCTCATGGCTGAGATGTGGCTTCTATTCCCAGGTCTGCCACTAAGTGATTAAAGATGGAGCTTGAGGTAAAATGTGTTATGACAGCCTAAACCCATGATGACAAAGGCACATTTACAAGAAACAGGGACATGGCTCTGGTTTAAGAAAAAAATAAAAATAAAAAAAAATGAGTAAGACAAAAACAGGGAAAAAATAATAATCTGATATGGCCATAGCTGCTACCCCAGATCGTGAAACCAGTTCACAAATGGCAGAAAAGTACTTTCAGTCAAAGGGTCTAGTATGATTCCTGCCCTATTTTCTGATTGCTTTCCCAAAAAATCAGCATCATGTTTGTTAGTTTTGGCCAGAACAAGTCTCCAGATGTCTTCCACGTCCTTCTCTCACACACACACTCAGCAATGTGTTAAAGTGCCCTATCTACTGACCATTCAAGCTGTGCCTCTAAAGCTCGCACAGGCACTTGAAAGACACTTCAGCCTACCCTTAAACAAAAGCTATACCAGGTGGAAATCCACAAAATCCAGTAGAAAAGGGCTACAATGAGGTGCTGTTGCTCCTCTCCAGCTTCTGTAAGTGTTCAGCAGATTAAAAATGGGGCAGCCCTACAAACTCCCTACAGGCTGTGCAAAGCAGCTGATGCCACCTCAGTGCTAGGCACCCAACAGTGACCAAGTCCAACATTATCAGGCTGTCAGCCTGCTCATCCTCCCTCGCCTGAGAAATCACCAGGACATGCACTGAAACATCTCCATATCGGTGTCCAAAAGTCAACAGTCAGTGAGTGGCAGAGATGAACGAAGGCTTCGCATCCAATTTTTTGTGCAACAAAACGTACAAGGAGTTTTTGTTAAATGTAAACAACAGAGGCAGGCCAACCTGCAATCTAAAGACCTCAACACTTGTGGAGGTGGATTCTCACTGCCTACAATGAAACATGATTTTTCATGACTTTCCCTACTAAAAATAGTCAGTACCAAAATGACTGTGGTGAAAACTCTGGGACTGGTGATTTCAACATCATCCTCCAAATTCTGCAGCTTGGAGAAAAATCTGATAAGTAAAGAGACAAGAAGAGAGAATTCATCCATCCCATCTGCTAGGCTGTGCCAGTGAATCTTTCTCAGTTGCCTATCAACAAAGCTAAAGGAACAGCACTACCATGTTACCTGGGTGAAGCAGATAAACATATATAGCATAAAAAAAAAAAAAAAAAAAAAAAGACGATCTCAGTTGCTCTTCTTAGGAGGGTTGTATATGCCATAACAGAGGCAGTCCAGTGCTAAAGGGAAGAAGTGGAAAAAAAAAAAAAAAAAAAAAAAAAAAAAAAAAAAAAGGGCTTTCTTTACTCTTTCCAACAAAAGGAATCACCTTTAGCAACCTCTGAAGCAGTGCCCTCTGGCCAACTTTCTCTTTGTTTATACCTTATGCTTACAGACTTCTTTCATCTGCTTAAGCACTTCAGGTTTAAAGAGTCTGAATTCTAACTAGCAAACAGATTATCCTATTTTAAAAGTCCTCATTTTAAAGCCATTCTGCAACTCTGTTTATCCTGCCCTGCAGAGGAGCAACTTGAAGACACTGTAAAAGTAGGCCATCAAGTACAGAACCTGCAACTCATCTCCTGTAAAAGCTGACAGCTCAGATGATAATAGTTTACATTCACAGAAGCATCTTTCATATGAAAAGTGCATTGCAAACTACAGAGCTGCACATCTCTAGCAAAATGCAGTTACTGCTGGAGCAAAAGGTGGCAGCCTACTAACTATTTATGTACTCCAGTAGGACAAGGAGACATTTTAGCAAAGGTCAATGTCTCTTGTATAAATGGCATATTCTGTACCTTAGAGCAGTGAAGACCTCAATATTTACCATATGCAATCCAAATAAAGACAACATTCAGAATATTTTTATTAAAAACAATTGTCTTGAATACAAATGTCCCAATTTACAATATGTTGGGTAGCTGCCGGATGTCGATAGAAAATGAACACATGCTGTAAATTCAGTGCTTGGTAATTAGGAAAATGTGCATGTTTCCCAAGTCTGCTTCTCGGTAGGTAGGACTAAAGGGCAACATTATGTCATTTCCCTTTGCGCAGGACTCCCTATTGACTTCCATAAAGAATTTGGCTTAAAAACTGATGACAGGGTACAGCCCAAGTTCTTCCCCAAGAGGGAAGAACAACCAATAAATAACGGAAGACGGGTTGGTGACGGAAAAGTCATTCCTAGTCACCAAGACATCTTACCAATATTTTCTTCCAGCAGTATAATGAGGACAGGACAAATGATCTCTGCTCTCAGTTATACCAACTCCTTAAATCCAGACTAATTGCTAAACACACACAACCACTGAAAACAGGATTCAGACTGAAAAGAATGATAGCCAGTTTTAAAATATTGAATGACACATAACATGGAACAGCTACGAAGGTATGACGCAGCCTACTAAATGGGTCCTCTGAGTTTAAGTGAGGGCCAACCCTTTACTCCTAGCTCTTTCCTGCCTTAAAGCATATTCTTTAATAATTGTTTCTATTTCAGAATTCTGTTATTGGCAGGCAATGGCAAGGGTTTAAAAGCTTTTGTTAACCAAACTGTATGTCTTGTCATCTTTGCTCCAATGCTGTGCATTTATGCCGTTATGTCCTCAAAGCAAGGTATTACATCCAGCAAAACCATACAGCCAATGGGCTGAGAAGTCACGTTCCCTCCAAAGCCAGCGTAACCACAAACATGCACAACCTATAATGATATCAAAGTCAGTACGTCCGGATCTCATTGTAAGTATGATGTGAGCACAATAGGTGAAATCAGGATGGAGCCAGTGAAACAACAGCGAAACAGATGAAGAAAGTTAGACTTTGAGATGTGAGTCACCAAAACAACACCTTCAAGTGCTTCTCCTTTCTCAGTGTCAGAGCTGGTGACACAATTAAAGTCTTTCATTGTCTTCATGGTTTATTAGGTACTGTATTAGTCCATCTGACAATAATCAGCAAAAGAAAAATTAGATTAAGGACCTATTGAATATGCCTAAACATTTCTGATGTGCCTTTAAGATATATATTCTTCATTCAATTTATGTATATCCTGTACATACATTCAGGCCTAACAAAACATGATGAGATTTTCATTACTTAGTAGGTTTTTTTCTCATATTAAATTAATAACCAATATATTCATTCTCTTTAGAACTATTGAAATGACTCACTCATTCCCTGAAATATTTTGGTAAGAAATAAGACAATAGCCCTGAAGGAACTTATTCAACCCTCCAGTGTAAGAGGATGATTACATGCTAATGAGGGAAAACACTCACTAGCTTGTATAGAGAGAAAGAGGGGGGAAGTTTTAAAGAACCCTTTTGCTTAAACAAATTCATCTTGTGACATTCCAGTACAGACAACCCCTCCAGCCATCATAACTCACTGGTTTGAAAAGGTCATTAGCACGCTATCCCATTTTGTTGCAAGAATGAAAAGCCAAATTCATGGGCATGACATGAAAATTTGCCCTCGGTATTGCTATGGGATGACCTGAACCCTGAAACCCTACTGAGAAGTTTCTCTGGGTAATTTTTTTTATTTTTTGCAGAATATCAGCCCAGCATAAGCAAATGCATTCTACACATGGCATTCACATTTACATCCTGCAGCCACGGTGAACACAGCACCTCATGCTCTTTTTGCCCTCTTTCTACATTTCCCTACCCAGCTATTTCTTTCTCTTCCTTGGAGAGGGCTGTACATGTGGCACCAGACACATGATGCCTGTGCCCAGAAAGCAAGCTGCAGTGGGAAGCACTTTGTTATCCATGTCGCTGACCTTCAGTGGAATACCCCACTGCGCAAGCTGGACCATAAAAGGAATCCATGTGTAGCCAGTGTTTAGAAAAGCATCTCCTTGTCTTCAGTGGCTATTGCGCTGCCTTATTAAGACAGTGCAGTAATAGCCAGCTGGAGAATCTCGGGAATGTTCTGAGTAACAGTGCCTAAAAAAGCTTCTCATTTTGTATGGGCTGACAATTAAGTTGAAAAGCAGCAAGTCCTGTTCAGCTTAGCAGGTGCAGGAAGCAATGCTGTTCCTGGAGACTCCATACCCTTCTGAAAATACCTGTTCAGCCATTTTACCTGTAAAAATGTTCACAACTTTTTTCCTTCCAGTCCAGTCATATTTTTATTTTATTTTTGCAAAGAAAACTAGACAGGGTGTTGAGAATGACATCTCAAGGGACTGCATGATATGCCATACAAATCGTCTCATGAGGAGGCATAAGGACAAACAGCATCAACATACAGATGATCGGAAGGGATTTCCTCTCAAGTCTTGTGCTATGGTCCTCTCACAAGAGGATAAGCAATAAGTGGGAAGAGTCAAGACAGTGTTTTTCGATTGTTGACCTCACAAGTGTAAGACTTTTTGTGAAAATCTGATAGCTAGTTTTTGCTGAAAACATTTTTGAATTTGCATAAAGGCCACTGGACAATGGCCTGGTTTATGAGGTTTGTTTTATTTTTCCAAAGTTCTATTTCACTGAAAGCTGTTTATACCACCTCCTTCCTTTCTCTGTTCAAAAAAAATCACTGGAAAAACGTTTATCCTTTATATTAAGAAGACATTCTGTGTCTAGCTTCATCCCTGTATCATTCACACCAGTCTGTTATAATAATGCCTTTCAGAAATACCCAAGATTGATAAATAGAGCATCTGATTTTCTCCTTATCATTGGACAGCTGGCAATTTTATAAGTGAAACCACCTTGCACTATCTACTAACTGAAGTCAAGATTTTGCTCAAGAAAACCATTTCTTCTTCCATTAAAAAAAAAAAAAAAAAAAAAAAAGACATTTCTAGGAATTTAGCTATTATGCGTAGGAAAACCTTTTGTGGTAAGAAGCTATATATCTTGTGAACAAGCAGGTAAGCAGGTGTATATGTTCTTAGATACTCCTGCAGTGCATTTTTCACTTTAAAAGTGAAATCGCTCAGATTTTTCTTTCTAGTCTCTCTCCATTTTTGCAGGATACCCCTCTGAAACAGCTAGGAGTAACACTCCAAGCTATTGCAGGAAGACCTGCTGCCAAGACTAGGAATAGCTGTAGCCATTTGCTGATTCCACAGTGGCTTGCAGAAAGTCTTGGAGCTCCCTTTTTCTTGACACATGGTCAGCAGCAGTTGGTGGATGTGCATGACACCTGATTCACCTATCTAATACGAGCTTTCCCATGATCTACACCTGACCTCAACAACATGGTAACATGAAGGCATGGGAAGGTCAGCCTCTGAGATTCCCTGTCCACAACCTCCCATCTCTCTGCAGATCCACATTAACAGCAGAAACAAGCAGCTGTAAGAGAAGACAGATTTGCATGGAAAATGTCAGCACTGAAGATCAACACAGGTTCCTTATCGGGCAGTCCAACACCAATGCACCTTACCTTGGTCACAAAAGCCTTGTGTGTACACAGAAGTTGCAGACATTTACCTCAAGTGAATTAAATCTATGCAAACCTCACAGTCTAAACATAAATAGGCTTACCCTTCCTCACTGTTTCACAGTAAGATACCTCCATTTTACGAGGCTTAGCTGACAAGTGGTAACTTCAGCCACAGTAATTTGGTTACTTTCCACTGTGTGCATTTAATTGACTTAAAATTTTACCATGATTTGCATCAGGTTTGTGTCATACAAAGAGAGATAACAAAGAAAGAAGCACTTGTTTGAGTGAACCAGTTTAAATGCCAGTAGACAAGATGCTGTCTCATGCTGGTGGAAGAAGAAAGTACTAGTATGGAGGATTCACTTAAAATGACTGAAGAAGCCCTTCCTTTCAGTACCAATTTTTCAATACTGTTCTTATGGCCCCAGCACAAGAATGTGGTCTGCCTAGAAGATAACCTCTTCCCAGAGCAGTCCTTAGTGTTGGCTTTTAGATTTTGTCTCCCTTGAAAACAGGTTAAGAGCTACCTTAAAGAAAACCAAAACATGTTTTCAGCAAATGTCAGGTAAAAGAATTGGGTAAAGACTGCTTTTTGTTTGTTTGTTTTAAGCAAAAAGACAGACCCAACTAGATGTTGAGTGACAGCCTTCCTTTGATTTTCTATGTCAAACTTGCTGGCCATTTTTCAACAGAATATCCAGCAAAATCCTATCCAACAAGGCTATTAATATGCAAGTTTATTTAGACCAATCAACAGGCTTTGACATAAAGGAGAGAAAAACAACATCTATTTATATTTTCTTAATGTCAACCAAGATGAGACTGACCTTTAGCTACCAAATACATTACCCATTGGTTTATACTTTCCAATAAACGACAAGAGAAGCATCCTGCTTACTTTTCCACTTCCCATCACCCTCACTGCTCCCCAGGAAGAGAAGGACCCAACCACAAGGCTTACACAGCTACTGGTCTTTCTCATCCGTAGCTGTACCACTTCTATCAACCAGCCCTCTAGTCATGCTGCATGCCAGCATCCATAGGGACTGTGCTGTCACCAGACTTCTTTTTTAAGGAGCAGTTGCCCTCCCTCCGACCTTATTTCTAGGCAGGAATATTTCTTGAGCTGCATGCTGATGAATTAAGCTGTCCAAGAAGCACATCCACCTGATGTCTCATGAAAGACCTTGATCACACAAGGACAATCTGCTGGCAAGAAGGAATTTCTTTGTTGAGCGCAAGCTAATAAGTAAGTCATCATGAGAGAAATAAAGCTACTCATAAACATTTATCCTCAGTAATTAAAGCTTTGTTTGTATGAACAAAGCCAAAAATGCAGGATCTAATTGACCAAATGAGAAACCCACTGGCTAAACTCATTTTCATGTCACTCTTGAAAGAGTCTCATAGTTGGGTAATAACTACAGTTTCTTTTGTGCCTAACTAACTTTTATCTTTCTGAGCCCACTATCTCCTGAACAACAGTGAAACAATAGAGCAACAAGTATAATGACATTCTTATTTACTAAAAAGAAGACATTGTAATGTAACAGTTAAAAGATCATTTGCATCCAAGTCTGGAAATTTTAAGTTTTAGAGACTGATTTTCAGTTGCTCTCTTCTGCTTAAAGCAAAGGAGCAAATTAACTCTGGTGTTCTCCTTTCTACAGCAGCCTGTACTCCACACCTCTTGCAGATGCAATGTTGTGTCACCACATGCACCTTGGAACCTGGGCTCAGTACCCCCAGCCCGAGTCATCTCCAGCCCCAGCACCCACAGGTGGTGTTCATCCTCTGGGGCCAGGGTGCGGGTGCTGAAGCATGGAGGCAGCGTGGGGCATCCCCACGTGCTTTGCTCCCACCTTCCCTCTTTGGCAGCAGCAGGGAGGGCTGTACCAGCCTGCATGGCAGGGACTGGGAGAAGTAACCAGCCACCAGAGCAGCACTTCATAACCCTCCACGTGAAAAGCTTCAAGGCCCAATGTGGCCCATCAATGGGCAGGCTGCACCACCACAGTGTATGCCATGAGCTGCTTGCAACAAGCACATGCAGGCTATAGGACATATTATTACGGGTGAATACATCAGTGCACAATGTATTTCCCTGAAAATATTTTTTGAGATACAAGGATATTGAACTGTCATCTTCTTTTGTTATGGAAACAACACAGTACTCTTTTTGCTTTTCTTTAAAAAAAATTGTTGCTGATTATTAGTAGTAATGAGGCCTTTTTTTTTTTTTTAATCAACAGCAGAAGGGTTGGTGCAGAATTTTCAGACAACTTGTTTATAAGCATATACATTTGTGCAATGGCGTATGCACAATCCTATGGCCTGGCAAGTCTTAATACAATGAAATAAATCAGCTCCGCCTCTTGTGCTAGTTGTGGCCATTAGCATGTGGGAAGTGACCGTACAGCTGAGAGCTCGATCTAATGCTTACTGTCTAGAAAGTAATACAGATCGATTGTTTTTATTTATGAAGGGAGACTAGCCTAGTAATCTAACAAGCATGAACCATCAACGAACCATAGAACCATCAATGGTTCTTGCAGGTTCATTTGCCAACTAGAACTATCTGTCTAGATCAACGAAGATGGCGGGTTGACCCACCTAAGAAAGCATCTGACAAAGGTCCTGACCCAAGGACCAAGAATTCAAACTTCTTTATTCTGCATTGTCTTAGGACAGTGGTCTTGGTCCCTGCAATGCTGAGTTAACTGAGCTTTCATAGAGTGTAACCTACATGGAGGGCTGATGAATTCCTTGCCGAAGGACAGAAAATGATGCCAGGGGACCTGAGGTACCATGCCAGCCTCCAAAGGACATAGATACTTGCAGTCAAAGGCACCACCCAGCTCAGCTGTGGCTGGTGCAGGAAGTTTAAAGGCTCTGTGCTTTCACAAACCTTAGGTCAATGTTGAGTTAACGTAGCTTTTTGCATTTTGAGTTTCTGGAAGTCTTTCGTATGAGCCAATTCTGATGGTAGATACAATTTACACTGAAGATACAATGGCAGATGGGCAGCCACAAGAATGCTGAAGGCTATCCTAGCTTAATTGACTGCATACTGCCAATTGCACATAAGATATTAAAGAGATGTTATTTTTCACGTAAATGTGACAGGACAGCAACTGACATGCTTGTACTACACAGGCCCCATTCTTTCACCTTCATGTTTTTCTTTGTGCAATGCCTATGCCTCAGTAATTCTTAAAACCATGATAAAATACCTTAAGGTCCTGCACCTCAGATGGTACCCTTTTAAATATGCATGCTAAAATTTTCAATTACAAGCAGCAAAACCTACGCCTCAATGTCTGTATCTAGTAGCCAATTAAATAAGATCCAGTTCATTAAAGGCTTCAGTGTAATTAAAGTTAATAAAAACACAGTAGGAAACAGAAAGGTAGACTTCCCTTTGGGGTAGGTGGGTTAGCTGGCTATATGCTGGGGAGAAGGGCTTTTCACCCAGGAATTTCTAACACTCCTTGGTGCTTCCAAAGCAAACCTTCCACTTTGCTGAAAGAGGTGAAAGACATGGCATTTTGCCAGCTGTCTGGGTGCTAGATTTGGACGCTCCTAAAAGCTTAGCTGGTATGGTAAGTGTCGTACAGAAATTACAGAATAATCTTAACATACATGTGAGATTAATATCTGAAATACTAAGAAGCCTGTTTTGTTGTCTGCTAGGAACTACAGTGGAGTTAGCTCAGTAAAGTTTATATTCTGCATGTCTGGCTATTTGGAAGAACAAAGCTTCTTTTATAAAACATTTCTCCATCAGGACATTTAAGGAAAATATTATCTTCAAAATGCACAATAGCTGTTAAAAAAAAAAAAAAAAAAAAGAGGTAGGACTCTACTCATGTTCGCCTATGTTTGGTTACTACCTCCAGGGCATCTGAAATGCTACAACAGCACAGATTTGTCTACTATCCACCCTCACTTGAGAATGACAGCAGTATGGCAGGCTTTAAGGAGGCACTGGATCATGTTTTTTTTGCCTGGGTTAAGAACAAACTCCAAGAATAGCAATCAATGTAACACGCAGGGTCAAACTCACCTAGACAATCCAAATATTTCCCACCAGTCCTGAAATTCAAAGTAGCTCAGAAAACAGATTAACAGCTGGAGTACTTTGCCTCAATTTTTGTTCTCAATCCTCATGCACTTTTAATCATTTTTTAAATTATTATTATTTTAAATATTTAATTCCTGGGTAGAAGATGGTATGTCTCACATTTTCCAGATGGCATTTCATGGAAAGACAAACAGATACCCTTGAACTTGAAACTTCAGGATATGTAAAGAGAACAAAGAGAGATAAAACCTCTTCATCTTGTGTTTTAGTACCAAAAGACGACTGGACTAGACAAGAGCACGGTACTCAGGAGGACAGAAGATGACATTTTTGAAAGTATTATTCTGAAATAAATCATGAACATTGGGAAACTCATTGTTAAGCATATGAAGTCAGCTTTCATACGCTTAAACACACACTCCTCGAAAACTTACAAGGAGTTACAAAGTATTAAGATCATAATTGTCATTCAATTACACAAGCTTAAATTGAAGCACGATCTCTGAAAGCTGTTAATAAAAATGGAACCAGACATTCAGGAACAAGTCATGGGCAACTCTCAGTGTTTCAAAAACTAGGTGATAAATAAAAAGGAACTGTCTGTCTATTTTTAACATTTTAACACTGTTTACCATTTGTCAATGATGTACACTCTATCCCAGAGATAACTCAATTTCAGGAATAAAAAACAGTTTCAAAAGCTGTTTGTGGCCATTTGATGCTGATCTAATATTGATACACACTTATCCTTACCTAAGCTCTCTTGGACAGAAATTGGCCACTTTGTGGCTGACAAGGATGACCCTTCCTTGCTCTGCAGCTGTATGAAGACCCCATGGTAGCAAGTATCTCCTGTTTTACCTGTCCAGATGAGCAACACACTTCTCATTAAGTTCTGCAAGGACATACTCAGTCTGATCCTGCAGGCTTTACATTCTTAACTTGTAGAATCAGCCATTGGTACGCTTACCTGAGCTACACCAGCGTCAGCATGAGCACTCACACAAGTAAAAGGCATGTTAGATGCCTTCCTGGTTCTGTACATACCTTCACATGTCTGGAGTTAAATTCAGTTGACTTCTCTTTCAGTTGTGCCAATATATGTTTTAGTATTAACCATGTGTCCTCTTTTAACTGAAGTTGCTTTGAACACCCCAGGAAGAGTTTCAGCCTGCTGCAGGCTGCCTCCATCCCCAGTCTGTAAGCTAGGTTATTTCTACAAACATTTCCTAACCTATGACTATGAACTTGAACCACACTACCTTATGAAACTGTTCAAATGACAAGCTGGAAAGAGTTCGTTATTTAACTGTTAAAAAAAAAAAAAAAAAAAAAAACACTAACTACTGCCTTTAGTAATTAATACTAAAATGCTATTATTATGCTATTATTTACAGTATAAATGTAGATTACACTTGAATCTGTCACTTTTATCATATGTTTAATTATTGGTCTGCAAGGAGATGAGTCCTCTAGTCAGGACAGCTATAGCTCAGGAGACACACCCCACAAAGTAATAGGGTGATTTTAGAGAGCCTTTTTAGTGACTCTGGACTTGCTGCTAGATAACCATTTCTCTCTACTGTATTTCTACAAGAGGATGACCCATATCTCTCCTTCCCTGTGAAATGACCTGCAACCCCTTGGGGAAGAACATTATGCAGAGCAAAACTGCTATTCAGATTCAACGTCTGACACTTACCCTGACACCTCCCCAAAGTCTGCAGCGGTGATGGTATAGAAATGAAGCAAACTGGATTGGCTTGCCAGTATAATTTTTAAAAGAGCCCTGACACCACGGAAAGGTGAAAATACATTGGTGGGGCACTGGTATGTCAGACAATTGTAAAACCATGGCTTATGTGCTAAGGAGGTTAACCTGAGAGCTATTCTTTAGAGAGTTCAAGGGGCTGATTTTTGCTCTCAAACTAGCTGAAGTCATGGAAGGAGGTCTTCTGCCACTTCAAGAAGTGTTTCATGTCAGTGCTTCACTGTGGGTGTGTACACACATGCACACTCCACCCAATCCTAGGCTGAATTCTTCCAGTGTCAGCTACAACGTCATCCATATGACAAAGACTGATGGCCAGAGAACATCTTTTATTGCACAGCAAGAGACACAAAGCAGCAAGTAGTATTTGTTGAAAGAAATCAGCCCATCGTGCTTTAGATACAGATGTTAATTTCCATATCAAATGCAACCCATTTCTGTGACAGCCCTGATATTCCAACATGGTATGTACCCTTTGGTTGGGAAGGCAAAGTGTTCATCCAGCTCCTTCAAAGCTGCCACTGAGATTGTCTCATAAGTCATCTAGCTAGAATATCTCAGGTAGGGGTTAATTCAAAGCCCACTGAAAGCAATGGAAAGCTTCAGCCAGCTCAGGCCAATGCACAGGTCTCCCTCGGCCACCAAGGAGCAGGATGAAGCCTCAGCTCTGCCCCACAGCAGTTCCAGAGATGTAGCACACCCCATCACCCAAACAGCTGGCAGGGGCTGATTTCCCCTGCCCTTGCACCTGTGTAGTACACCCCACATGTAAAATGCTAGCAGACTGGAACAGTTAACACTGCCATGCTTTGTCCTGGGCTTTCCAGCCTGTGTCTGGAAAGTCTTGTTCATCCAGGAGGTGCAAGAGCTGCTGGGGCCCTGCCAGCCCGAGTACATGCCATAAGCCTGACACCCTGTGGGCAAGCCCTGTGCCCACCGTCGGACACATGCCCCCTAGACAGGTCTGTGTAGCTACTCCAAACCAGCTGATAGGCCTCCAGAGATTCCAGGCAAATATAAAAAGCCAAAAAATTCCAGCTGGAAAAAGTTTCTGGGTGGGTATGGCAGGACTGTGGAGGACAATCCAGGACATGTAGGATACCTTGAAATGGTAAGAGTGTGAAATGCTGATGAAATACTAGCTTTCTGAGTTGGTAGCCATTAATAACTGAGCTGCCATGATATGAACTACCAGCCAAAGCATGCACCAAGGGTGAACCACTCTGCTGATCTTTAAAAGAAAAAGGCAGCTTCCTCAGGATCACTCCTAAGCACCCAACCCAGAGTGCCAGGGCTACACACCACAACAAAGCACCATTTTCACCAGCTTTCCAATGGGGAGCAACAGCAACAACAAAGCCTACCATCAGCCCTCACAGACTGGACTTGCCCTAAGCATCTCCAGAAATTAGATGTCAGTGGACAGGTGCCAGTGGCTCCAGCATGATGGACACCTGGGGTGCTGATGGTACATGGACCCTGACTAGGGGTCTCACACAGCCTCTGGGGAAGACAAAACAGTGTCAAGTCACCCCTCACCCCCCTCACAAGCATGAGTCCATGAATCCATGCATGCTATAAGCCATCCTCAGCCCTCGATCTCTCTTGGGCATGGATGTCAGGCTGAGAAGATAAACTCTCTATGTGCCTTTAACCCAGGAAATGGCAAAATGCGTCACTGCGGCTGGCCGAGTTACAAATAGTGTTGGATATGGCTGTTTTCACTTCTGGGTTTACTGTTTGACTCCAAGAAACCTAAACAGTTTCTGGGAGACCTAGGAAATATGCTACAGCCTACACATAACCACTCGTCTGTCCATCTCTCAGCAGAAATGCTGACGATCAGCAGCTTCCTCCTGGAAAGGCTACATACAGCCCACTGAGGGGAGGTGCAGGGAAATGCCCTGTGCAGCAGGTATAGATGCTCAGAGCAAACAGCGTACCTTCAGCCCCCGTGCTGCTCTCCAGGAATTCACTGTTCACCTGATCAAACACCTGAAAGCCTTCAGACCGAGGGAGGTCTAGCAAGCAGATTGCTGTGGTTTAAAGTAGGAGAAAAGACATGTACACAAACATGTTGCAGACATATTTTTAAAGGTGAAAGTGATGTCCAAATCCCTAAAAGGTGATTTCACCAAAAATAATCCAGTTTTACAAATTTGTCTGTTAAGAACTGCCTAAATCCTGCTGCCCGCAGCTTAATTTGCTATGCAGGCAGAACCAATGCTCAGTTCCTCCCCGGCCTTGCCCCTGCTGGGGTGGGTTTCGTGAAGTCCCAGCTTCAAGATTCACATCCAAACTTGAGAATCAGGCTCTGTTATTGCTAAGGCAAACCCAAAATAAAAAGGCCAGACTAAATTATTTTTAAGATCTCAAGATTTTTAAAGCAGTCTTGTGACTTTCAAGGGGTCTGACTCATAATACTTGAATGCTTGAAGTTGGCAGCAGCAGAGGGAGTGCAGCAAGATTTAGCATACAGGAATTTATTGCTAAAAGTCTTCAAATGTGTGGGAAAGGGCAGAGTGCTTCTGCAGCAACTGAGCAGAAAACAGGGAAACAGGCCCAAGCCCTTCTCCTCCAGTCGGGCTTGCATCAATTTCATCTCCTCCACAAAAGTTACCACACAAAAACAAACAAACAAACAAAAAAACAGCACAGCTGCCCTAGGCATCACAAAAACACTTCCCAAAAGGATGCATGGGTGGGCTGGGGCTGTTTACCACCTCAGAGGCCATCACTTTGTTGCTCAAGCACTTGACTTCCCGATCACGTAGTGAGGCAGAGCCATCACCCTCAGGGCTCCCCAGGGACAAGGTCCTTCAAAGGCCACCACTGTGGCTTTTGTCTCCCTAGAGCTCTGGTTTCTCCATGCATGAACAGGGACAGCCTAGCCTGTGTGTTACACAGTGACTGGAAGTACTGTATTTCTATTTCTAGGACAACGAGGACAGATCCCTTTATCCCCAGCCCCTGCAGCTGTCATTGCATCCACAAGCTGGTTCCACCACATCACTGGTGCCCAGATCACTCCACAGTCTCAGCATGCTTTTGAAGAAGAGTTTGAACAGTATCACAGGGAAGTTCAAGTAACATTTTTCCATGGTAGAAAATAACTCTCAGACTACACACCCCAGAATCCTCTGCAGGCATCTGGGTACATGGATTAGCAATAAACCTTAAACTCTCAGCCTTCCCTTTAAAAGTGTGTTGTTGTTGTTTTTTAAGTAGAAGTATACTAGAAGTATATAAATACCATGTGTTCTCATTATATAACGCTGTTAAAAATCTGCTAAAATGGATGCATATGGAGTGAATGTACATTGAGTGTAAATGGGCCTCAGTCCAGACCTCCAGCATGCGATACATCTGAGTGTTTCTGACTTCTCAGATAAACAGCAGACTTCTTTCCAGCTGGTGCATGCGCCCAGCATTTGTGCCCACATCAACGGCTACAGCACAAACCTCCCTTCATTTCATCTCATCTCATTTCTGCCTAAATGAACACTGTGATAGGAAGTGCAAGCCAGATACCGCTAGATGCAGCAGATCTGGTTACCCAGCAGACCAGGCTAGTGCTGGCACAGGCTCTGCATTTCCTCCCACGCTGTCCAACCAAAATACATCACCACAGGCCTAGAGAGGAACTTTCTGGGGTAAGAAGTTCTCTTAGTGCCACGGCACATTTGCCCCTCTGCCTTTTGGGAGTAGTCGCTGACCAGGTGATGCTGAGTTTTGCAAAGGGAGGTTACTACCTCATTTCTCTTTGGCCACCATGCTTCATGTGAGTTTATTTATCTGCAGGCAGCACTGCTGCTTTCCAAAAGCAAAAAACAAAAATGAAGACCATATTCAAAACTAAACACAAAAATGAGAACAAAATACACTTAAAACCAAGCTGTTTTTGTTGGTTGTTGGTTGTTGTGTTGTGTTTTGTTTTGTTTTTTTAATCATTGTGGTGTTAATAAACTACATCAAATCTTTATATCAAGAAAGAAACTACAAAACTACAAGAAAGAAACTACAAAAGTAGAGCCTGACTTTCTCCCTATTTATTCCAGTGTAAAAATTAGGAAATTCCATTAAAGCAAATGGAACTGTACAAATATGAAAATGGGGTTAAAAAATGTCATTCCGAATATTTTCATGCTTCTTTCATAAATGGACATCATTGTACCTATGTCAGGTTCTGTTCTCATTTGCACCAAAGTAAATCTGTAATAACCAGTAGCAAATGCTGCCCTTTTTGTCCATGTGAAGTGGCTGTAAATAAATAATGATAGGCACTAAAAAGATAATACCAATTGCAAAGTAGTGCACACAAATCACAGATATGCTATACCACATATACCAAGGGTGTTTTATCTTTCAGTTGAGATCCTATAATTTTAGCTGTGTCTAGAAAAAACACACAAAAAATAAAATAAAATAAAATAAAATAAAATAAAATAAAATAAAATAAAATAAAATAAAATAAAATAAAATAAAATAAAATAAAATAAAATAAAATAAAATAAAATAAAATAAAATAAAATAAAATAAAACAGTTCTGTACAGCAAACACACAGCATTTGAGCATGAATTTTCCTATCAATAATTTCATATTGCCATAGTTCATCTTCACTGTTTACATTCATTCATACAACAAAATAACTGGGAGCCAGGTCATTTATAACAGCCTAAGGGATTTAGGCATCAGACACCACTGACTTCTAATTTCTCCCATGATATTAACTAAAGCCATTCGGCATACATTTTTTAGCAAGAACTCTTTGGTTAGCTGCAGCATTCTTTGGAGTTTAAGACAGAAATCCTCAAAGCCACTGCTAATAAAAGTCAAGTCACCAGCACCATTTTCCATACATACTACCTCACCTCTCTGCTTCAAGGCGCATTTCCTCGCGCTTTTGCCTCCTGAGTTCTCTGCGGCGTTCAAAGTCATCCATGGTGGGTGTTCAAGTGTTCAGAGCTCTGGAAGGATCCAAACCTAAAAGGGAGATGACCACTCAGATGAGAGAGAAAACACAATGAATGCATTTAACCAACTGAGTCCACTTAGTTTTGTTTTGCTTTCTTAACTTCACTGTAACAATTTTCTTTTTCTATCAAAAAATGTAACTTCCTCAGTATTGTTGAGATAAACAAGATTAATGAAATGCCTTGTAGGATAAACATAGCCCATGCCTGAGTTTAGTTTCCTAGTTAAAATTAAATCAACATGCTTTAAGTAAGGACTGTATACATCTGCTAGCCGCAGACTAGCTATTTGTAACGTCACAGGTCTTTTCCTACAAACAAAAGCAACAATTCAGCAGGATTTTAACTTTAAGCTTCCAGTTTTTACTGGAAGCAGTAAAAATGCTGCACAAGAGATTTCTTGTTTTCTCTAACAGCACAGATAATGAAAAATTTTGCAAAAGCCTGTCCCCGTCTGTCTGTTCCCATCCCCCCCCCCCTTCAAAAAAGGAGAAAGGAGGAAAAAAAAGAGAAGAGAGAGAAGAGAAGAGAAGAGAAGAGAAGAGAAGAGAAGAGAAGAGAAGAGAAGAGAAGAGAAGAGAAGAGAAGAGAAGAGAAGAGAAGAGAAGAGAAGAGAAGAGAAGAGAAGAGAAGAGAAGAGAAGAGAAGAGAAGAGAAGAGAAGAGAAGAGAAGAGAAGAGAAGAGAGAGAGAAGAGAAGAGAAGAGAAGAGAAGAGAAGAATGAAGGAAAAAGAAAAAGGAAAAAGAAAAAAGAAAAAAGGAAAAATGAAAGGAAAAAAGCAAAAAGAGAAAAAGATAGAGGAAAAAAAGGGGGGGGGGGGGAATGAGGAAAAAAGAAAAAAAAAAAAAAAAAAAAAAGCAAAAAGAATAAAAAAGTCAGAGCTTTTAAATACCACCCAGGAGGAGCCAAGCTACGTATAAATTGTTCTCAAAGATCCAAAAGCAGCAATATTTTTTGCAGATTAATCCATGCATTTTCCCCATGCCCTACCTTCTTTATGATTTAGTCCATGAAATATTTTCCCCTTTACAGTTCTTCATATACAAAGCCTTTTCAGCCTTGGTTTATATCCCATCAAGCCGAGTATTACAGAATTCCCCTGCAGCCCCCAAACCAAAAATGACTACCAGAAAAGGGAAAGCTGTTCTCTTTTTGTCCCTGCTTTGTTTACAGAGCTGTCAGTGGTTAGTTAAACTCTGCCTGGAATCTGGCATTTAAGGCCTGCTCTAAGATTGCTTCCTGTGCAGGGCTGGAGGCCTCAGCTTCCTCTGCAATCCTAGCCTCCACGCTGCACTCGGAGGATTTCCACCCCCCCGGACCCCCCCACCATTTTCCAGCCCGGCAGTACAAGACCGGCTGCAAAGGGAGCGAGCGTGCAGATGCAGACCAGCACTCAAAGGGGTCTCAGTAACTGCTTGCAGTGCGAAGGGAGACAAAGCCAAGGTGCGTTTGGGAATTATTTGAAGCGCTCTGTTTGCAGATATGGATCTGTTTTGCGGCTTTATATCCCTGCCCACCGGTGCAGCGTCCAAGCACCCTCCCCATAAAGTCACTGGCAATAGCAAAGCCTCTCATGACTTAAGGGAATCTGTTGCTTTTTCTGCCCCTTTTTTCAGATGAAAACACTGCTGAGGACAGAGGTTTTGCAAAGATTATTTTATTAGTTTACTTTTCCTGAGGGTGTTTCTCTTTCTCATTTGTTTCTGGATTGGGGGATTTAAAATTTTGTTGTTGTTGTGACTTTTTGCGTGTTTGGCTGGCTGAGGTTATTTTGCAGAGGTTCAAAGGGAATGTTTATTTTGCAAATCTGACAGCAACTTTACCATTGCTGCTCCACTTTTTCTTTATGCACAATTAGACAATATATATAACAAGCAAGTTGCAACAAGACCTTTGTTCAAATCTTGTATTTGCTTAGCCTTACCACTGTGTACCACTTGAAGAGCACAGCACACCACGTCTGCCGTTTTCTCCTGAGAAGGGTTTTCATCTCAGCCTACACACGCAGCTAAATTCCCTTGCTAGAGGGGCTGTAAGTTGCAGGAATGATGTGGCTCCCCCCAGCTGGAAGACCAGGATCAAAGGAGGAGCAATACACACCAGAGAGCAAGTCTGAAGCAGCGCCTGGTTTGTGTGCACAGAGGGCTGGTGACAGCGCCTGCAGGAGCTGAGCTGCACCAGGCAGCACCACTTGCTCTGTGGAGGGCAGTCACCAACAGGGCCTTAAAGTACAGAGCTGACTGCTAGGCTGACACCTCGTGTGCTAGAAACAGAGATTCCCAAACTCTTTTTTCTCTCCCTGCCCAAATAGACATGCTTTGGCATCTGATTTATGTGCACCTTCATCCCTTCTAACCCAGTGAGGTACACCTCTTTCCCACCTCTCCTGACAGGGCTACACTCCTTCACTCCCCAAAAGTCCAGACACCATGTACCCAGTTCCCTCCCCATTCCCTCTGCAAATGTCCCAGCCAACACCTTCAGCCCTGCCCTTCCCACGTGGCCTCAGCACCATCTCTCATCTTCAAAAGCTCAGGGTCTCTTCCTCACAAGGAAAACTGAGGAGGATGCACAACAACCCAGAACTACCGCTATTCTTCCCCCCAGCATCTCTTCCCAGGGTGCAGGTGAGATTGTGCTGCAGCCAGGCAATATTCCCTGGTGCAACAACCTTCCTCCATCTTCTGGGTGCTTTCCTGATGTTCAGTGCAGTTCACATCAGCGGATCTCTTGGGTGCACGTCTCAGGTCTGTTAGAGTGTGCTGCCTCCTCTCCATGGACAGAGGGCCACTTTGTGGCATTCAGATGACTTCCAAGCCAAATCACCTCAAAAATCAGAAGGGTACTCAGGAAACTAAGGTCAGGTTAACACTACGAACTTTAATTAGTGAAGTGCAAGAAGATGAGTTATCAGACAGACAGTCCACTTAAAGAAGTCAGCCATTCAGTGCTGCTCACTGCCTTCCACAAAACAAGTTATCTTTCAGCCTCTATAAGCTACAAGACAATAACTTCATCAAAATCAGTCTATCTAAAAATGTTTCCTGTTTCCACAGAAAAGTTTCATAAAATTGCAGTTTCTCAAAGTCTTCTAGCCTCAGAAGATTCAAGATGCTTATAGATGAAGGTACCAATTATTTGAAGTATTTCCTACAAACTATTTTTGGGAGTGTGCACATTTTGATGTTCCTTTCTTTTTTTTTTAAATAAAAATTGGTCATGAGTGAAAACATCCCGGGTCAAAGCATAACATTCCACATGGCTCCAGGGCCTGCCTTCAGAGACAAATGTGAAAATGTCTCTGTGTCTCTGACCTTCCCAAATCCAGAGAGTTAATCAGCACACAGAACCCATATTTCCTGATTAAAGGTGTGTAAATAAATTATTTTTTTTTATTCTTTGTATCCATTTTTTTTTCTGTTAAACATTTTAAATCATTTGGTGTCAGACCAACAGAGTTTCATTCTTCTCACAAGAGGAAAATGTCCCTAAGAAAACAGTTTCAGATCACATGTAATGTTACACTCAACCTCAAAAAACTACTTCATTTTTATTATAAAAGTAAAAATTTTGGTTTTAGAATTATGATGGAAATTTTTTTTGTATTACCTTTATTTTTTTTCTGATTTGTTAGCAGGCAAGTTTTTAACCGGATTCAACCATAAGTCAACAACTTATAATGAACACTTTTTTTTTTTCTTTTTTTTTAGCAAATAGAAGAAGATATCTGAAACTGTTTCACCAGTTCCGTTCCCTTGATATACACAAACTGATGGAATAGTGGCTACTGGTATTGTGAAAAGGTGCACCACAAAAATTGTCATTATGTTGCTCCTACATCAAAACAAGACTCTAAGCACTATTTCAAACTTAGCACAACTGTAATATTACTGAACGAATCTGAAGTGAACTCTCATGAGTTTCCCACCACCAGACTCAAAGGAGGAACTTATGGAAAATATTGCAAAAATCTTTGGTCTTGCCTTTTCTTTTATATATTCCTCTCAGAAACTCTTGAAGGTAATTTTTGCTGTGGACCTTGGATTTTCTATAGTCTCACATGCAGGGGTCTTTTTAGGGTCCCTCTCTTTTGATTCTGAGATTGAAGCTTTAGGTAACAAGATGTTTGATGAACCCTGTAGTATTTCTGAAGAGATGCTAAGACTAAAAAAGGACAGATAAGCAAAGCAGCTTACCTACAACATTTACCAGCATCATCGCATTACTTGCACCAGAATTATAGTAAAGTATGTGCCCTGAAAATAACACCATCTCCCCATGTAAACATTCTTTATTTCAAAAGCAGTACCAGAGCCTCTGTCCTTTTTATCTCTGCACTTCACATAGTGCCTTTGATCTTCAGTTGACAAGGGTTTATTGCTAAAATTTGTTGAGTTTTTCATTGTCTTGCAAAAAAGTGCTTCCTTCAAGGACAGACACATTTAATTCCTTCTGGTACAAAACACACGCATGCAAATCCATCTCCCCTTTATGCCTCCTCATCCCATGGAAGAGTTTAAAATTGTCTTCTTGCAGCTTTCAGCAAGGTGGAAAATCAGAGGAATGCACAGTAATTGTAAATATATGACATGATACTTTAACGGTAACCAACAGGAATATACTTTTCAATGGCAAAGAGTAAATTGGCTAAGTGGAAATGCACACATAACCACACAGCTATTTAATTCCATTATGAAGAGCTAAATAACCTCCTGCTCTGGCTCAGGTTTAATTCTGTCCTCACCCTGTCCCCAGCAGTGATTACAGAGACAACCCAGCACCCAGTGGGCCTTAAAAACAGATGAGCTAGACTGATAAAAAGGAAGTGAAAATGCAGACTGCTACTCAGGTCTTTAGCCAACGGAGATGCCTTTCTTTTTAGACCTGCCAGTTGCCTTTCCATTACACAGAATGAGCACTCAACCTAGTTTATGCCAGCCTGTGTACCAGCTTCCACCTAGCAGAGCCAAGAAACATCAAGCCAGAGCACATTCCCTAATATAGCACGGCTGCATATTGCACCGGGCTGCAAGCCGGCCGCGTCTGGTGACAGCATTGTGCAAGCACATGCCATCTTGTGTCCCTCCCAGCACAGAGGAACAACTGCAGATTTCCCCTTGGTGGCCTTCAAGCACAAATGGCCTGAAAGTCATGTCCCTTTCCTCACAGCAGGATCGCTCACTGGTCTGGCGCCATGAATGCCCAGAGCAACCTTCACACAGACATGTAGGCAGATGGAAAAATGTGATTGCTGCCCATGCAAGAGAGCATGGACCAGAGCGCTTGCTGGACTCCCCTCTCAGCAGGTTGGCATATCATTCATTAAAAAGTCAGGGCAGAATACAGTTTCATTGGCTGGAGGGGACCAAAGGGACTCGGCCTTAGGTTTCTTTGTAACAGGAAAGATTTTCTGCTAATTTTCCTTTCTCATCTACAGCCACACACATCATCTGTGTGGAACTGTACACCACGTGCATCCCCCTTCCTTCTGCAACCCAACAAGCCTCTCATGTTGAAGTGAGCAAGGTACCAGTACAGACCAGTGTGGCTGTGGGACCATGGTTCTGCAGAAGCTGGTAGAAACTTTAGGACCCAAAGGAAGCAAAGAAAAGGGCTAGATTAGTAAAAAGGATGATACCCAGTTTCTTCATAAAAGAAACCATGACCAGTTCCTTGTCTCTTTCTCTTGCATCCTGAGCAGCTGAAGGCAGGAATGGCACAAAGAGAGATTGCGCTGGCATTTCTAGAACTGAAATAACACAGTACAGAACAGGGAGGGCAATGAAATAGCATGGCCCACTGCCTAGCATCCAGAGTGAATCCAGCAACTGTGGATACTCCTGTTCAGTTCTACCTCTGATTTACTTTATGGCCTTAGAGACCGAGCTTTAGCCAGACTGCCAACTGCAAATTTGTCTCACTGTGGATTTGCAGCATGCTAAAGCACAACCAGGCCCTGGTTTCAGTCACAGGCACTAGATGCATCTGTAACATTAGTACTGAAAAAAGCCACACCCAAAGATAAAGGGAAATTCTTTCTGAGCCTTTCCTACAGATGGGTAAGAAAGGCAGGGCTTCCAGCCCAACTACACGTTTTTTCTGCATACATGAAGCTGGGGCTCTGACTTCTGAGCTGTCCTCACTGCAGGATCAAGTGGTAACACAAAACCCAGTTACTCTGTCATCACCCTCTTTCTTTTCGGTATTCCTACAAAAAGGATCAAGTGTCTCATTAAATCTCAACATAAACTGAGACTGCAAGCAGCTTTGTGAGTTGTACCCCATTAAGTTGGATATCTCATTTTCCATCTGTCTCCATGTCATCTGTCCAAAATCCCTGGCTTGGAGGTGTGGACCTTTATTGACATTTAAAATGTCAATAAAAGAATGGTCAGTAAGAAGCGTGAAGAATATTTGCTTCACTTAGCTTCATGCTACAACATCCACTTTATCTATAGGATAGATATAGGCTAGATAGCACTTCCCTCTTTTTTCTTGCCTCCCTTACCCCAAATGTGATACCAGAACAACTTTGTTGCCCCTTTTGTAGCTGAGAGCAACTCAAAGAGCTACACTCGTTGTCCAAGTGTAACTTGTTTAATCTGGCATCCATGAAATACAGATATGACAAACATTCTCCTGCAATATCTGGGAGAATTAGAGTTCCCTAATCTATCTTCAGTCAAAACAAATAAATCTGTTTTCTATGAAAATCTGTCAGAAAACATTTGGAAATGATTTTCCCCACTTCCCTTTTAATTTTGTATTAGGAGCATTCAGTGACACTCAGATCTTTCAGAAACAAGCACAACTGCATTGAAGTCAAAAGGCAGAATTCAATGGATTGATTTGTCCTTTGTCAGACCTCATATATGCTCGTTCTTTAAACTGCAACATTGGATATGATTGGCAATTGTATAATACCAACAGCAAAGCCTACGTTTAAAGAGGCTTTTCTTTTCTCCATAAATGCTTTTTTGGTTTTTGGTTTTGTTTATTTTTTCTTCATGTAAAACGAGATCTCTAATCACTACTGTAATTTTGGCCAAATATTCAAGTTGACTGCAGATAATGAACTCTTGTACTTATTTACATATACAGAAGATATACTCTATCATATTGTACAATGATTTGCCTTGGAAGGAACATTAAAGACCATCTAGTCCAACCCCCTTGCCATGGACAGGGACACCTCCCACCAGACCAGGTTTCCCAAAGCCCCATTCAGCCTGGCCTTGAACACCTCCAGGGATGGGGCATCCACAGCTTCTCTCTGGGCAACCTGTTCCAGTGCCTCACCACACTCATAGGAAAGAATTCCTTCCTAAATACATATATGTACACACAGATGTGCTCCTGTCAAGCAGCTTTAAGCCTTCCTAAAGCAAACACCTCATTTGGGACTCAAGGCAAAATAAAAAATAGGCCATGTGAACTCACAGCTTTGTCCCAGTCTAGCCTGTGTTTTATTTCATTGGACCAATGCTTCTTTGGACTTCCAATGAAAATTCATCATTAGCAAACCAATCAAGTAAGTGCAGTTCACACTTAGCATCAGAAATAAATAAATAAATAGATATTTTTGGAGGTTTTTCCAAGTCACATTTTCTGAGTTTCTGTTCTCAGACTGCTTCACTTCCATCTACATGGGCTTATCCAAACCACTGAATCTGTGAGGAAAACCCAGTGAACAACCTGGAATAAAGGAACTCAAAGGGACCTTAAAGATCATCTGGTTCCAACCCCCACGTGAATAACAGGGAAACACTGACATGCAGCCTTTCATAGGACGTTGTCCATGCCAGTTCACGACTTGGAACTGCACCTGAAAGGCTCAGGCCTTTAAATATATCTGCTTGGGTAACTTTTGAAACAGCCTTTGAAGCTGTAGGTATCTGTTTCAGCCCATCTCTCATATTCATGATGTAATTCAGCAGTGGGAAAGGAGCACTACACCATCCTGGAGGTGCTAGCAAACACCCAGCTTGCTATTGCTAACACTGCAATATAACAAAATGCATGCAGCAGCAAGACTTATTATCTCACAGCCAGCCAGTTGCAATGGAAAGTTACCATTTGCCTTTATTCCCTCAGGCAGGCTGAGTGTCAGTATGCCTTTTCCACTCCTTTCACTTCCTTCCTCATCTTTCTCCTACTGCAAATTGACATAAGAGTCAGGCAGAGCTTTCTGTTGACATTTGGATTTGCATATACAGGTCCCACCCCCGATCCTCAGAGACATTTGTCTATCATTTCCCATTAGCAGACAAAGGAAGAAACAACACTTAGCTGGGAGCTGCTGGCACAACCACTGGTTCTCATGTTAGAAGGATTGACCCTTGACTCCCCCCTTCAAGTGTCCTCTGAAATATTTCAAATATGTTGTCCCCAAAGATCAGAAGATACTGAAATATTATTCATATACAGGCTAGAGTTGAAATCCTGGTCCTGTCCCTGGCAGACTTCCCAGAGACCTCAATCAGGACTGGATTCCACCCTAGCAGGCCAAGTTCATCTGTGATATATGATACAAAGGATCAGTGAGCTTACCTTGCATGTCAGACAGTGGTATGCTCTCAGATTGTGCCAATATAGGCAACTTCATCCTCTCATACACTTGTGCACACAAATGTAAAGGCAGAATTTCTTTAATTCTAGCAATGCTAATTTAAGAGAAAGAATATTTTTTCTCATACTGTCATGACTGAGGTAATAGCCTCTTCTGCAGATATACAGGGCAGCTGAAAATTGCATCAGCTTTTACTACAGTTTAATGAGTATATATCCTAGGTAATGGGAAAGAGACCCAACCCAGAAATACAAAACACTCTGAAATTAGAGGGATTTTATGTCTACAAAACTGTGTGCTTAGACCCAAGAAAAGATCTGACTTACATTCACTGCACTTGAACACTGGGAAGCAGGTTCATAAGATATCATTCACTGGTTACCCTTATCTCTCAGCTACTTTTACCGGGAAAGACATTCAGTTTCATCATACTAATGCAATCACAAGAATGCCCACATCATGCATTAACTTCTCCTGCAGGCTTTGCCGCAAATCTGTGGCCTGACTGTTGAAATTCGTGGCAATGCTCTGGCGGGTGGCCAGCTTCACATCCCACTAAAATCTCTGAGAGTGGAAAAACAATGCCCAAGCCAACACTTTCCAGCCAGGAGCTGTTTGGTTTTTCATAACAGGAAACAACCGACAAACATCACCAAGAAACAGGTTAGATCCAGCTCAGATGGCCAAGACCATATTAATGATAGGGAATGTATTTCCTCTTGGCCTGTACAAGCAAAGCTAATTTTCCCATCGATTTCTACTAGAGGGGAAAAAAAATAAAATAAATAAATAAAAACACAGAGGCAGGACAAGCCACGGGAGCAGAAAGCATGCAGGGGGCTCTTGCCCAGCAGTGCTAGTGGCCCAGAAATGCAGGCAGATGTGATGCAAGGCAGGGTGTCCTGCCTCATGCACAGAGTAGCAGTCCCAGCTCTGGCAAAAGGTCTGGACTAAAAGCTGAGCAGGCATCAGCCAGGGAAAATGCTGCTCTGTCCAACTGCAGGAGCATTTCTCCTGCACTAGAACTGGCATGGAAGCCAGCAGTAGCAGTGCAGCTCTCCATACTTGCCTTTGCAAGAGTTTCACCCTCCCAGGCACAGAGCTGATCAGTGCCAGCAACCTGTAGCAATGGGAAGTATTAGCCTCTGCCTCCCTGACTTCTCACTTCTCCCACTCCGCTCCCATCCCTCTCATTTGTGCTTTTCTCCTGTCCTACCCTCATGCCACCCCTGCTGACCTTCATGCCCACATGTAATATTTCAACAATACATTATGTGAACTTATCTGTGTCCAAATAGGTTTCACGAACATTTTAGTACACTATTCACACTCTTCCTCTGCATCTCTCGGGCCTTGAATTAAAAAGCCAGAGTAATACCATTAAAAATAATAAAATGTCCAACTAGGTCTAAGGTAAAGTTCCAACAGCAACATTTACTCAGCCAGACTGCAAACTCCACGTGTTTTCTGGAACACACTTTAAATACAAAATCATGATATATTAAGCTACATAGTCAGTCATAAAAAAGTAATAGAAAATAATATGAAGGTACAATGCAGCCAGCTTACTGTGGCTTCATATTTGTATTTTCAACTATTTTTTCTTTTCCTGTTAAAACATGAAGCCTTAAGATTCAGCTCTGCCTAGTGCTGCATGTCATAAACTCTAATGAGAGTTGAGGGCTTTCTGTTTCTTGCTCTACTGAACAAGCAATAGGCAGCAATACCAAGTATTAGTTGTCATCCCTACAGTTTTAAGGAAAAAAAAAAAAAGAAAGAAAGACAGAAATACCTTTAAAGTTCTTTGGTTTGCTGATCTTAGTACTCATCCCTTAAGAGATATTAAGCATTTTGAACCTAAACAGTTCCTCAGGAGAAATGAAAGATAAATACTGAAGGTCCTGTCTGTTGCTCTAGAACTTTAATTAATACATCTTCCCTCCCAGTTCCTGTACATTTACTTTGCAAAGACACTATGTATGTCACCACAATATACACATTTTAGCCAAAAGTTGGTGCTACTCCATGACAGAACATCATGGAAATCTGTGGAAATCCACCAGGAATTAAATCAGGTGCTGAACTTTATATTGGGCTTTTCCAGCTCAAATTTTCAAAGTAATCTTAACAAATGAAACCCCAATTGTTCCATCCAAGTGGCTCTACCAATTTATCTCTAATAAGCAGTACTTCTGTGTCTTTTTAGTTAAGAATCAATGCATGAGGTTAGTGACAGCTTTAAAGGGGTGAGGTAGGGCAACAAAAACCGCAAAGTGTTTTGACAGGAGAAGTCAAACAGGGTGTCACAAAATAGTAGTGCAGCAAACTATTTGCCATATTTGAAATTTAAATCATTGGCCTATCTTCATGCCGGGTTTAGCTGAAAGCACGGAAACACTGACACACCACAAACAACAAGCAGAAGACGGGACAGCAATGAGGCTTTGTTACAAGAGAAAACTGACCAGCAAGATGATACTCATATGCTGTGAATGAGCCAGCATAAAACCTGACACTGCAAGATTAGGATATTTCCAGTTACCCTCATAAGACTTGCACGGAGAACCTGTGAAGTAATCTTGACAATAATCTGACTACCTAGACATTCATGCACAAACGCTTGTTGCCAGCACACATGGTGACTGCAATACATTGCTACATCAGTAAAGTGTGCAACTTTCCCTTCTCAGTGAAACAGCAAAACTTTTAACAGAGCCTCAGATAAACAAGACAGGTGAGGCCCTGACAGTACCCTGTACTCTTAATGCTGAGAGCACACAGGCATACACACTGTCTCTGTATGAATGTGACAAAGGAAAGTTACACTTGAAACCTGTACCAAGAGAAAAAAAAAATCCGTTTTTTAATTTTTTTAGGAACTGTGCTTCAGACAATGTCTGTGTGGTCCAGAAACAAAAATGTTTAATTTTTCTTCAAAAAATAATGAAAAAAATCTCTGTATCGTGCATTATCTACTACCTTTTCCCTAAGACACCTACCTTAGGAACCCGAACCCCTGTGGGGGCTCCTCCAACCTCTCTCTTTGCCATATTAGGTTCATCCAGCTCAGAATGGGAGACAGAGCACACAGTCTAATTTCTAAGCACTGAAAGAACATGAAGCACACTTTTCACAGTTGAGAGACAAAGCTAGGTTGTTTGTATACAAAGTGTTGGCCAAAACCAAAACACAAGGCTGAAAGTGGAGGAAAGACAACTTCCATTCTGTTTGCAAATGCTCAACAAATAGGGAAAGCAGATTATGTTTGTTTACTAAGCAAATTATTTTTCACAACACAGTAACCTCATCTTTAGCAATGGACTTGCTAGAAAAAAATCAGCTGAACTCTACCTTAAAGTTGCACGCCACCTTCAAAATGATGCAACCAGAAACACAACTGCAGTTATGATTGACACATGCACAGAAGCCTCCTCACAGTGGCTACTTCACAACTCACAAGATCTGATGATACAGCAGGGTGGCGATCTGAAAGGATACCCTCCCTATTCAAGGTGTGGAGAAGGCGTTATGAAATCAACAGAACAGAAGGTAAGGAGAAGAAAAGAGGTCTGAGAAAAGAAGTACAATCTGGAAAAGGAATACAGAAAAAGATCAATCTAAATTCCCTATCATAATCTTTGAGAACTTAGAGGATTTTTACAATTCATACCCAACACAGAAATCCTGAAAATAAAGTTGGTACCATTAGTACCATTAAGGTGAACAAAGGAAATAAGTCCAGATCTGAAATTCATAAATAAACATGAGTAAATTGGCCAGATTTTCCAGTGCTTACCTGGACCAAATCAAACTTTACAACTTGTAAATACTGACAAGTGTCACTTTGGATATTACTAAACATAAGACAGGTTGGTCAGCAGTTAAATCCTTTCTCCTTTGCTTTTCTAATGCTGAAAGCAATTGAAAACATGGGACATGCTTCTTGATGTACCCTAACTTTTTAGGAACAAAGTAAAAATGCTAGTTACATAGCTGACACTGCATTTCAGGCACCCATATACCTTCACACAAAATAAGGTAAAAAAGCAAATGCATGAACATTTACAGTCTCATAAAAGACAAGCATAATATATTCTAAAGCAGCTGTTAAATGATATTACTTGCAACACACTGTAAATGAAAATCCACAAAAAGATGGCACCAGTTCTTCTCCTGGCCAAGACTCCTCAGCAAAAACTCATAATGTACATCTTTGAAACCAAATGGAGTCACAAAGAAAATTAGGAAAACTCTGCCCAAAGTGTTGCACAGGGAATATATATGACTACAAAGTCTGAAGGATGTATGCATGCTCCAGAGTGGGCAGATCTGAGCTTTTACTATTTTACTGTCTATGCTACTGCTTTAAGTCTGTATTATTTTGGCATTTGCACTTAAAGAAAAAAAAAAAAAAAAAAAGAGAGAGAGAGAGAGACAGAAATATCTTTGGAGATGACTAAGCAGTTTCTTGATTTCTATTAAGTACCAAAAAGCAGTCCCGCCAATTTATTAATATTTAAGTTTCTACAACTTAATATGAACTTGGTTCCAAGAACTACATAGGTCTCCTTAAAGTATGTGTAGCAATAAGTCAATGCTGTGCCAGCTGGCAGATTAAACAAGCTATTAAAATAGGCTCCTACTGAATTTAAAGGATTGTTTTTCATCTTTTCCCTCTCTATTCCTCTACATCCAGATGTATTATTTAGGGAATATTTTCCAGTCTCAGTAAGAAAAGTAAAAGAAATGCCCTTGGCACTTAAAGAGTTTTTCCTCCAATGTGGTCTCCTGCTGCACTTGGAATTTATTCCATTACTATATGGCTTGCAATGGGCCCAAAATACCTCTGACTATATGAAAAGATAGGAAAAGTGTGTTTGGGGTAGGTACAGTTCTTCATTCAAAAGCAGGGACACCCTGAGGTGACTAATCTTAATGGATCATTATCCTGGAGTGTCATCCCACAACCCACACCCTGCAGCCCCTTGGGCAGGAGACCAGCACTATGATGTGTGCTGTAGTTGGGATAAGCAGAGCATACTCAGATTAAGGACAAAGCCTGGAGCAGGGTGGCAGAGAAGTTCCAGTGTCTCTGCAGGCCCCACAGGACTTCAGCGGTGAGAAAAAAAAATCTCTGGTAAAACCCTGTAAATTCACAGAACTGAGGTCTACAGCATATCGTTTTTCCTTCAGAGGTTCAAATGCTTATTTGAACTTTTTTAAAACTATCTGAACTTCATGACCTAGCAGTATTCATGGGAAGAACAAGTCTAGAATAAACTATGGTATTAAACCAGCTCTAGCGTAATCTGTAGTAGTGCAAGTTATATAATGGTATTTCAAATAAAAACAACCTTTATAATAATATTTCAGAGAAGACCTTTGAAAGATCGGGTGGGGGGAGGGTAAAAGTTTTCTCTCAGTATTTCAGTTCCTGTGTTGTGAAATGAGTTCAGTCCTGTAAACTTGCTACTGAACTAGAAAATCAAAAGGCCATTAAACCAAGTATCGGCACACAGCCAGAAGCTGAGATAGTCAGGTTTGGAGCTTGCCTGTGACTCAGAGCATCTCCTCTCTCAGGAGCAAGAAGCCTTCCCAGACTCCTGCTCAGGCCCTGTCTGGTCCCACAGAGTGAGTGGTCACCTTCCTACCTGGCAATGATCTTAGTCCACGCACTGACTTCAGAATTTGGCTCCATTTGATTTACTGAAATTGTCTTGGGGGTCACAAATCACCCTTGCCCTCTTCTTTAGGGGCAGCTTAATTCTTAATTGCATAAAGCTAAAGTGTAAAAACAGTATTTTGTATGTGTTCTTTGTTTCTAATACCCAGTATCCGTAAGGGGACTCCCTTGCTTGGCTAGCAGTCGGGATTCATTAGACCTTTTATGATGATTCTTTCTGGTGTGCAGATATATGATGAATCTCAGATGTTTAAATACCATATAACAGTGCTCCATTGACCTTGCTGAATACAGTTGGAGGGAAAGAAAGGTAATTTTCCTCAAAGAAATGTTAAAAATGTGTCTCCACTACAGCACAGATGCAGAGGATAAAGGAACTCCAGAGGGATTAAAATATTTTAGATTAATTTGGAAGAAGGCCACATTGTGTAAAGCCTGGTTAGTGTGGGCCTTTCCAATTCCACGCCATATAAACAAACCCATTTAAACTGCATTTGCTAGAAGGAATGTTTAAAAAAAAAAAAAAAAAAAAATCCCCTGAAGTAGTTGTAACTCAAATCACCTCCAGTTCTGAATTCTCTTCTTACCGCCTAAAGAACAAACACATGTACAGCCTAACAAGAGCTTGTGCAGTTGCTGTATGATTCATACTGCTTGAAAATTAAGTCATTTAAGTAAAGGGATCCTGGCATCCTCATGCAAGGTTTTAAAAGTGAAACAAGTTTAGAGATGGTTGGTTCTGGAGCCTACTTCCATACTTTGAACAAGATCGTTGCTTATAGACACTGTTTCCTCCATCAACGTGAGCTCTGTTTTAATAGGGAGACTCAATGTTTTGATATGCTTCATATCCTTTATTGGTTTTGTTGCAATGTTTTTATTCCTCTTTTTTTGTTGTTTTGTTTTTAAATGAGAAGGGTGGGAAATCTTTGCTTTGGTTTTGGTAGAACTAAAGAAAAGTAGAAAGGGAAGGGAACGGAAAAGAAGAAAAAGTAAAAGAACCTGCATTATTAACACAACAATATAAGGATTACCCCGATGTTTAATTCACCTGTATGTGAAAGAAGCAAGTCCTTAGCCTTTACTCATTTTTAAGGACCAAATTTTGCCGTTTTTACTAACACGGACCAGAGTTTTTGCCTGCAGAGGCTTCCAAAGAGACAAGTCACAGAGCATGGTACTAAATAACCATGACAAGTAAACAGTTTCTGACCCTTATGAGTTAATGAAGATGAGAAAAAGGTACATGAGGGTTGCAGTGAGCCAGCAGGAGGCCTAAGAGCATGAAACATTGTGAATCTTTTTGCAAGATCATCTTCTACAAAACAGGGGGCACTTAAAGGGACTTTCCTTATGATAAACTACAAATTGACATGAGGAATACTCTCCTATCTGCCAAGTAAATGCAGGGTGCTCTCCAGTGGTCCCAGTCCTCCTCTAGTTCTTGAAATTGTCTGCCCAAAGTGGACACGAGGCAACTGGCACAGCCAAGACAAGACATTGTTTGTTCTCTCCCAAATACCCGTAACGGATCCAGTATTTTTCACCACTGAATGTGACTGTCATATAGGAGAATATAGCAACTTTTTTGAAGTTCAGAACAGTAGAACTCAGCCGTTTAGAATACAAAATGAGGGAAAATGCCATTCTCATTACATGTACTTGCAGAGAATAAAAAGGTTAATTTAAATCCTGGGATTTGAAGGCTAGCATCCCTTCTCTGATTGAAATTAGTATGAGATGTTCTGCATATGATATTGCAAGAGGTGCTATGATGATTCTGACGTCACAAATATAAAACTCAACTGCAGCTATCATAAGCTTGATAGCACATCATTCATCTGCTACACTGCTACTGGTTCAAGCTTTCCATGTGATCTTTTCTCCTGTAGATTATTAGAGTGCATTAGTGGTAAGTATGTTCTTCAGCATCTCCCACCCGTTTTTAGTCTGATTGTGTCTATAACTAGCACTGTGCTTTACAGATATTTTCAGTTTAATGCCAGCACTGGTGATCATTAGCCTAAGAAACTTCATAAGATATTCTGCTAAATTTTGCTTCTCATCGTTCTAGCCTAAATATTATTGTTCTTAGTACTTCTAGTTAGACACCAGGATACTGATGTCATACCTCCCTTTTTAAAATTACCCAATTGATTCAAATACAGTACGTCTATTATCTGTAACAGTAAATTTTGAAATCTTAATAATGTTCTACTGTCTCTTAGTAAAGTGGCAGAAGTGAGATAAGTTCAATCGCTTAATAAATCACATTTTTTCAGTTTAGATACATGCTACAGCCAATTTTATATTGCCTGAGGTAGTCAGAGGATATGCTAAGGTCATACAGATACACAGTGGGGACACAGATACAAAGTGACGTAAAGTCACTCAAATGTTCTCGCTCGGAGCCATTTCAGTTTGAGTAAGCTTTATGAGCTCTGGAAACACAGAAAGTCCCCGGCTGCTTCCACACAAAGCTCCTCAGGTGCATCAGCTCTCAAGGCGCCTGGCACACATCCTGTGCAGGCACTGGATGCAGCAGGGGAGAAGTGAGATCAGACCAAGACGTGACTGCATGGAGCTGGCTCTTGTGTCCCTGCATCTGCATTACGACTAATTCACCACCTCAATACATGTAAGCTATACGCAGTTAATGCTAACAAGTAATCAGCTGTTGATTGTTAGTTTGTTAAAGACTTTTGTATGTAGGCTTAGTTTCTATGGAATTAAAAAAATAATAATAATAAAAAATCTAGTAAGGAAAAATAGCTGGTGGGAATCAATCAATAAAAAATAATAAATGAAACTAAATTTTACTTTGAGATTTGTGATTTCAGTTTTGCAGACTTTTCTTGGGTTCACCTTTTCAACGTTTTCTTTGTGCTTGTAAAGAAAATAGCACTTAGATTATGCTCCATTTTAACACAAGGAAAAAACATGACAGAGATTTGTCTTTAAGTGATAAAACTAGCAAAAATAGAACACTTATGATAACCCTGCCTTTGAAAAACATCAGGAAAAAGCTCCCCCAAGCTCCACAAACATGTTGCAGACTGCACATGTCACATAACTATGGACTACAATTTTTTGCCTGAGGCTCCCACATTTAACAAAGGGAAACACTGCTTTCAACAAAAGATGCTATTCTAGTTATGTGCCCTTTTACCCTGTCAGAGAAACAGCTGGTATCATAAAGTCACAGCTAATTTGTATCATGTCTGTGCTAACAGTCAGATTCAGTTTGTATCAAACTTTCAAAGTTGGACTTAATACCAGTTGATGGATGACAGCTTTTCTTGCTTTCCCCTTCTCAAAACATATTTAAACATTGCCCCACATAAAAATCCCCAAAATTCAAAATGCAAATGGAATCCTTAATGTATCACATAACAGGAATATACAAAAATGTTTAAAATTAACAAGTTAAAATTCCTGAAGACGGTGAGAAAGTTACACCAACATTTCTGAAGATCTGTGACAAATAAATAGAGCTGTAAGACAGACATGTGGGTACCAAGTGTAGCAGAAAAGAATTTTCTCCAAAAAAAAAAAAATCACTTGCCTCAGGTAATCTTTTGCATTTTGGGGTATCTGTTCTCCTAAAAATATTTCAGCCTGCCTGCAGAGACTTTAAGGGCTTTTTCAAGGTCAGCACTCAATTCAGGGAAGGCCAATTTTACTTTTCTTTCTTTTTTATTTTTTTTTAAGGGACCTGTTTCTCATTTACACTATTAAATGTCATCTAGTCTCATTTTAAGATCCCCAAATGCCTGAGCTGTGTAAAGGGACTTTAGTGGAAGTGAGAGTCAGTCCAAAGACTTAACAGCTCCAAACCCACAGCGCTCATGTGAGAAAGAGCTGCAAAGATCAGGCTCTTCTTGGAAAACAGACATAGGGGAACTTCCAGACATCGGAGAGTTCAAGCTCAGTTCAGATAAATATCTAACAGCGCTGGTGCACTTCTGAGGCTATCCTCCACAGCACCTGAGTCTACAACACTAGCTTCAGACAAGATATTCCTTTGAGACTTCATATACTTCCTGTTTCCCAATGACCTAGAAGTATTTGACCAAGCCTCTTTCCTCCCATAATCCAAAACCATCATCAAAATGTATACAAGATCTCACAACATCCTGAGAACAGGGAAATACTGTTTTGGTGTGGGTTTTTTGATTGTTTTGATAATGCTGTGCAGTAATATGATTATTGGGGTTCTGAACAATTGTCCCTGGGTATCTGAGAGATCTAAGTACTCCAAGTGAACCATATCCCCGGCAAGTTCAAAGCAGCAGTATCAGTAATGCAGTTTTTAGGTGGCAGAAGAGCTCATTGCAACTGAGCTAAGAAAGAGCAGTTGTCAATGAAGAGTGAAGAATCCCAGCTCCCAGCCTATCTTTCCCTCAGTGCATGCATTTCCTGCCTTAGAAGGTTAATATTGCACAGAAGACAGTAAGATACAGCTTCTGCTGTGCCTAAGCTGTGCTTGGCACTGCTTTCTGAAGGACTCCTTGCCAGCTAACAGAGCCAAAGCACAGCATGCTCCTGCCACATCCTCTCCAGCGAGCTATATCTGCTCCCTACCTACTGGGAAGATGCAGATAATCAACTCCACTCCCTTCACTCCGAGCACAGCAGTGAATCTGCCCCTACATATGATCCTTGTGCTTGTTCAGATTTTTTCTTCTGTTCTTAAACCTCTGTCTGGCAAGGCACGATTTATTAGAAGCAGATTTCTCTTCCACTACTCAGTGCGTCAGTTTTACAATTCCTAGGTGGTGTAATTCCTGGAAAATAAAAAATGTTCTTCATCCAAAATTTTGGATGAGTCACAGCAGGTTTACTTGTTTTGGTTCACCCTCAAATGAAGCATAACTTTATACATCTAAATGATGCTCTGGTTTTGTTTCAGCTGCAAATTTATTTCAAGCGATAAGACTTTCCTAGAAAATGATATGCACAAACGGGGCTCAGCAACCACTGAATGGCAGTCATCACATTTTTCTGGGACTGTGGATTGCATCAGGAAGAAAGACGCTATTACTTTCTAGGCTTGATCCACTGGTATTAAACTAAACAAAACTCCAAACAGTAGGCTTTTATAGCTTTTCAAGAATGCAATGCTACACAAAAACTAGCAGGTTCTCATCATATCAAAAAATGTCCCAGCTGCAAGTAGAGGTTGCCTGAAGTTCCAAAAACTATGGGGAAACTCAAACAAGGTTTAGTGCTGCATCTCCATACAGCAGACGATAGATGAGAGAAAGAAGACCCTACATTCATCTTGGTGTAACTCACCACAATCAAGCCACAGAAATATTAGGCTTTGGAGACTATACAGAAATGCCTTCAGTTCTGAATATCAATGAGAAAAGATGACCAAAACCTTTCTTACACAATGTTTCCCAATGGAAAGTATCTTGCTTTAACAAAATGTACATTTCCAAACAAGATAAAAACCAGTCATCATTAGCCAGTGACTTTGAACCTTAACCTTATACAGTATCACTTCTTTTTGAAAGCAATTTATACAAGCACATCACAATTTGTTTTCCAAAGTCAGACATAGCTGTACTCAAGAATAAACAGAAGAGTTACAGAACTGTCACATTAATACTAAACTATATTAATGCATTTTATACTCAGATAAAGAGATGTGCTTTGCTTCCAGTACTTTATGGTGATAATACTTGTCTTTTCTTTTCCAAATGGTCCACACCATTTGCTTTAATGTTTTTTCTAAAGGCAACTACTGGTGTTTTTTATGGTATTTACATTCATGTCCCCTAGAGACCATCCTCCCATTGGCCCAGATTTACAGTTTGGAGAAGATTAAATGTGGAAGTTATCATCAGATTTTGCTTTTTCTTCATGACAAGATTCAACCACTTTGACAAGTTCTGTGCAAGTACAATAGTATTTCAGCATTAGACAAATGAGGCTCCACTTGGAGCAGATGAATGAGTCACTGAAGGACAGTGCATTTTCAGACACAACTTGTGCATCAAAATACAGCATCAGATCAGAAACACACTGAAGTCTCAGTTTCAAGCAACTGAAGTGGGTTGTTTCAACATCACAGTGTGCATGCTCAGATGCATCTAGAAGTACAACTCCAGCTGCTGAGCTGTCAGAAAAACTCTGGAGGGCAGTCAGTGCTCTTTGCATGTCCTATTCTAAGCAATAGGGTAGAGAACACTTGCATTTCTAATCTCACTGATTTTTGGAAAAAATATCTTCCCTCTCCTTGGGTCAAATTTTTAAGGAATTTAGGTACCTTATGAAGGTACCACCCAAGAAAGAATGCAGGAACTTAAATTCAGTGATCTCACTGGAAGAATCCTTTCATGGGAAATTTTAGAATGTTTAGTCTCATTCTGAATCAGAAAATTCCTAATTTAGGAATATCAAAATTTCTGTCTGCAGTCTTAAATGTCCCCTCTAAAGCTAAAAATAATGCAGAACTCCAAAAACAGCAATCGGCCTGCAACAATTATTAGTCCATTCAGCACTTACACAAACCTTCTCTGAGGTGTACATAAAGTTAAATTTGCTTCCCCAAGGACAACGACAAAAACAGTTAAAATGGGCCCAGACCTAGCATTCCTGATAGGGGGGAGGCTGCTGGAGATGAAAGGAAATGCAACCAGTGTTCAGTCTGTAGCCATGTCCCTCTCCTCCTCCACACCGCTCTTGCCAAAAAGAGGAAGAATGGAGCAGAGATACATAGGAGGGCCAGGCACATGAAAAGCATGTTCAGCCATCAGTGAGAATAAGAAGCAAAGTGTACCCTGAATTCACTGAAGATGAAGGTACATCAGGGAGTTGCCCTGACCCTGGTGCAATATTTGTGACCCCACCAGACTGCTATCATAGGCATTGCTTAAACTCTGAGCCAGTCTTCTCTATGTCTCCAGTCTGGAATTTCCGTATATTGAGGGGGTGAAGTTTATGTACATTATAAACACTTCCTTTAAAAGGTTTGTGAGCCCTTACATTTTTCGTTGGCTCTGACAGTGAAAGAACATTTAAGAAAAAAAAAAAAAAAAAGGCTAAGTCACACGTGTTGGAAATAGTCAGCAAACATGATTACTTGGACTCTCACAGACCCCCCAGAGCCCACACTTGCTCTAAAAAGAACAGAAGACACAAGTAAATATGATTTAAGACTCTCATAGCAAGCAGAAAATTTGCTGAAACCCAATGAAGAAATAAAAATAGCTACTAGAAGAACAGCCAAATGTCCACAAAATGATTATGGTAAAATTCAAAGATCTCGATTTGAAGATAAAATTAAAAATAAAATCCTTTAAATCTAGTATCTGTTCTAAAGAAAGACTGTGGTGACAGTGGCTCCAAAGGAATAAAAGTCCTGCCCACCGGTTTTGAATCAGCCTCCAAAACGGCAGGCAAGCATGGGGAGGTGGGGGTGTGGAATCTTTACAGAAGGAAAAATCCTTACAGAAGGAAAAAAAAATGCAGAAATACCATCAGATTTCCTCTGGCAAGGAAATCTGAGGTAAATACTTTAATCATACTCGCAGGAAGGCAATCAGAGGAAATATTCCGAACCTTTCAGTAACCAGATGCTGATGAATTCAAACTGATGACTGCAGAAACAAGAGGTGATCACTGTAGATAAATAAAAGTAAAGAAACTTGTTTAGCACAGTAATTGCACATATTAAAAAATACTCTTCATATGCCTTTGATGAACTTGTCTTTAGCAAAACAAAACCAAAAACTTTAGTATAAAACAGAAATAATAAAATAGAACAAAATAAAAATTTTGCAAGGTTGATAAAACCACTATCAACAGCTCTGTAACCTAGAGACCAACAACTGATTTCCCAAAAGCTCTCAAAGTCACTAAAACTAAAAAAGGTCCCAACTAAGAGACTATGTAGAGGAAGACTTTTCCATTTTAAAGATGATTGAGATGGTATGAGAAAGACACTGAACGGGTTTTAAACACTAAATGTTGTTTATTGTCATACAAGAACTATGGTTCAAAAAAGAATTAAAAAATCATGAATGACTGTTTCATCAGCTATGAGATATAGTAGTAGCCTGGATGCAACCTCTAGATCAGAAAGTCCCAAAGCAGAAGTTGCCACACTCTTGGAGAGCACATTCCATGCCCGCCTCCTTTCATTTGCTTTACTGTGACAATCTCAATGTCTCAGAGAGAGGATACTAATCTGGAGAGACCTTTGCTTGGACCCAGCATGGCCACATTTCTGTAAATATCAGTTCAGAGAGTTCAAAGAACTGAAGAGTTCAAATCCTTATTCAAAGGCAGTACAACAATTTGTGGGTGATCTAGTAGAAACTCCTAATGGATACTAAGAAATATAGAAAGAACAGGCTTCATTGAAGCAGAATGAGTTTTCTCTGAAGACTTACTCTTCATTGAGCTACCAACTTGGCAGTAAACACACACAGAGCAGTGAAAATAGAAGCTAAGCTTTCTTCAGAATGCTATGCATGATCCATTCTCTTTAGACCCAAGGATCTTCATATAGAACATGCCAGTGCCAGAGAAAATACCAAAAATAGGCTTCAGTGATTTTAAATATAATTTAGGATTAGAATGTGGGACCATAATTAATATTACTTTCTGGTTATTCATAGGAAACTCACAGACTTTGTGGGACTTGATGTAATTGAGAGAGATGTAATCTATTCAGCAATTTCAAAAATGGTTTTACAGTCTGATCTCTGGGTTTTATAGACACCTGTCTGATTTATAATTACTGAAAACCTTGGGGTTGGTCAAAAGCAAGATTTTCATTCATTCCATTTTAAGTTTCAATGTTAAATTCAAAAGAGATTAGATTAGATTAGATTCAAAAGAGAAAAGAGATATGATGAATAATTCGTACAGTTACTATGCATATAACTCATAGCAGAAGAGAGCAAGGTGAGAGGGATATTGAGAGCTGAAATGAACAACCAAGAGCTTCAAATCATCATCATCTCACTGGTTAATCCTGCTTACAAGCAAGAGAAGTCTGGGCTACATCAGTCCACAGATCTCTGACTCATATATAGCATAAAAACCCTTCCAGGTCACTGAATTCATTCAAACATTTTCAGCAACCAGAAAAGCTGACTTTGCCCATTTCTGTTTTTTAGTGTGCACCACTTGACATTCATCAAACACAGTCTGAATGTCATGAAGGTATGCATTCTGTGGGGTCCTGGTTATAACAGGCTTTTTCTACTTCAAACTGTTTGCTTTCTTCTAAACTCAAGAGTTAAAAGAGAGAGAGAGAGAGAGAGACAATCCATGTATGTTTTTTTCTTTCCCACAGCAATAAAGCCCTCTTCTGCTATTTTCTTTGCAGTTGATCTGTCCTAAAGCAACATTTTTATGAATTGAGCTCAACATAATTTCTGGCATGAGTAAAATCAGTGAATTATGTTTTCTCAGTATTTGCTGTCCCAAAGAACCTCTATCACACCACAGTTCCACCGTGAGCTGACTACGGAGGGCTGAAAACATTTTAACAAACAGGAAATTTCCACACAATTTAAGCATGAATGAAGTTCAGGTCCAGGTTGAAAAACAGACTTCACAAAGCTAAGCCCTCCAATCCAAGTAACATCACTAGGGTTTGGACACATTTTGGGCTCTAATCTTCTGTGGTAAAATTGGTAGATTTTTTTTAAATCAATTTTTTAGTTCTTTGAATATCCCCAACCATAACGACTAGCTTCACGTTCTGCTCTTATTCATGCAATAGCATTAGCATCATTGCAGACCTAAGCACACTCCCAGCATTGGAAATTCAAGAACACAGTGAAACTTGATTCCCAGCTAATATAGGTACTAGATTCTCAGCTAATGTAGTCAGTTAAATGCAGCTTTAATGTTAATCAAAACATTCTGAATTTATCAGAAGTTCTTGAAAATGCTTTTGTCAGAAGTATTTTGTGATTTAAGAAAAGGGTGAATTGTTATCATCTTGATTTGACAAACTGGAGAAACTAAGCCCCATTCAAGGCCATTCAGAAGTTGACCTGACACATCTAAATGTGTTTTGTTTTCTTTACGAAAACAACCAACCAAAAAAAAAGTGTGGTTTCATTCCCCCCCTTATTCTGTTCATAAATTCAGTTTCATTTCACCAAGTAGCTATGAATAGAAATGAAGTTATAGAGCTCGATTACCTAATATATATTCTGCAGGTGCTCCATTTTATCCAAATAGCTCAGTGTCCTGCCTCTTGCAACTGGCTAATACCAGATCTTTAGGGTAAAACATAAAAGCAGGGAACATATGTAATGATGCTTCCCACAAATACTCTCCCAGCTTACAACAACTTGCAGCTTCCAGAATACCAGAGTCAAAGGTGGAATCTGTGTATTTACTGATCTCCACAGCAGCTTTTTCCTATTATTATTTTCAGTAGCTATGAATATTCAGCAAAATCCCATAACAGTGTCCCATGACATAATTATTTGCTATGTGAAGACACAGCTCACTTTGGGCAGGCAAATAAACCTTCATACTGACACTTGGGCTCAGCTATGCCACTTCCCAGCTGAAAGTTCACTCACCTAATGTGCAGTTAGGTGTGGTATGCAAATAGAAAGTGTTCCTCGTGCACAACATATAATGGAGCAATCGCAAATTACCCAACAGCAAAATATTTAAGAAGCTGCTTTAGAATTAGTACAACTGGGTTTTAGTCCCAGTTACATATTTAATCATTCAAGAAAGAGAAATACCATCAGTAGGGGAGAATGGAAGCACCATAAAGAATAGTTGGAGAGTACACTTTAAAACTCCTTTAGACAAAGGAGGTAATCCAGTTTATCGGATTCTGAGTTATTAATCTATTAAGCAAAAGGATTCCACGGATCTTAAAAAATATCATTTCACTTCACAGAATTGCAGAACAGTTCAAATTGCAAGGCACCTCTGGAGATCATCTAGTATAATTCCCCGCTCAAAGCAGGTTGCCCAGAATCATGTCCAGCTGGGTTTTGAGTATCTCCAAGGATGGAGACCCCACAGACTCCCTGGGCAATCTCTTCCAGTGTTTATCATTTATGATTTAAAAACCTCTTATGTTTAAATAGAATGTTCCGTATTTTATCTTGTGTCCTTTTCATCGTGTCCTTTCACTGGGCACCCCCTGAATCTGGTTCCACCTTTATTTTTTGTCATTAACCCATTCCTCTATCTCACAGAGATGGAGAGTAGATGTTAAATATAAATCTTGTTACAGTTATAGCAGGAATTTTTGTCGATAGATTTCAGTATTGGCTCTTGTGCAAACCCCCATTTAAATAAATGGTGTAGGTGAGGTATTTCTTTGCTTATCCAGTTCTTCCAGATGTCCTTTTCTCCTTTTAATTTTTATGTCAGGACTGCCAGATAGTTTATTTACTTACAAAGACATTACAGAAGGAACACTTAATAAAACTTTTCAACTTTTCCTCAGACATGGTATGTGCACAAAGAAGGCTTTTCATTAGAGCATTTGGCAAATAAGTGTTGCCAACAGAAGAGGGGCATGGGAAGCCTCACATGCACCCATTACTATCCGAACAGGTGCCCAAGGAATTTCTTTTTCAGGATGACCTAAAATGGGGAGTTGGGTTGTCTGCTGTGAACTGCTCAATTAATCATTTCTGAGCAGTTTATCAGAACACAACATGAACATTTGCCATAAATAAAAACCAGCTATTAACTGTCCTGCAGTACTACACTTAAGTGAGAGGTGAATTTTAAAACCATAGTTAAAGCCCATTGCCTTGAGGCTACACACACACGTATGTGCTCTGCTGAATGTGGACAGTTTGTTCTATCTGAGCAATACTTCCCAGAGGGCAGCAGCCACCCCCAAGTTCCCAATTTTTCTGTCAGTCTTAGAATTGTGACTGCAGTAGTATTGCCAAGCTCCATCTCTGTGGGTGCTATACAAAAAGCAGAACAAAAAAGTAGTTATTGCTCCCAAAGAGTTTAAAAGCCAACTACAGGAGGGATGAAACTACGTGTTATAAACTTGTGATCCAAGAGCTATACTCAGAGAAGTTAATATAACATTGTTACATTAATATATTATTAAAGAAAGGCTTTGGAGTTCAAGTGTCATCTTAATTCCAGCTGAAGAATGACTATTAAGATATTTTCAGTGAAATATTTTCATCTTCTAAATATGTAGCTCTGTGTACATACCACCATTATTTTTCAAATGTTATGAAGCACTCAGTCCATTATAGCTTTCTCTTTCTATGGCCTCATGTGAAGAGGATTTCAGTGATGCAGAAAAATATCAATAAGTACATGTTCACATGGAGAACGTGAGCTGCAGGGAAAGGTTTCCCACTGTCACATTTTCTGGTTGAACTACAGATCATGAACCACACAGGCTGCATAACATACAAGGCTGATGGTCCTGATTGTCCAGATGTGTTCAGGGTCTGGAGGTAAAGAGTCGGAGAAGAGGAAAATCATGCTGTCAGCAGTGCCTCTTCCAGCCCAGCTGCAGAATATATTGGAGATCTGAAGAGCAGGGAGGAAAAAAATCCTTCTCCAACATCCACCCACCTTTTGCAGTTCAACTTCTTGGAGGCCCCATGGACACCACTTTCCATCCCCTCCCAACACCATGGGCATAGCAGTACAGAGAATGGTTTGCCAGAATAGGATTCTGGGGCACCCTGAGCACGCTGCAACCCATGTGCTAAGCTGCTCAATGAACGTTCTCAATTACAGTTTGAATCAGACCTTATAATCATGACTGGTCTTTAAAACCATGCCAGACAGCATACATGTTAGAAGAGAGCCTGTGAAGGAGAGAATTGTCTCTTCCCTTCATCTAAGCTGCTGAAATCCTTTTAAACAGCGACTCAACTGACCTAGAGTTTCAGGCAATGGCATATTTCTTGACAACCACCTTAAAATGCCAGTTATCCTTGCAGTAACCTCAGCAGTAGAGCTCCCTAGGACTCCGGTGATCATCCCTCCTACACAGACAATGACACTGCCTCAGTGAAGGGAGCAACTTTTGGACATAATGACTGACACAAATACAGACTGTTATTCTATACAGCCTTGTATGAGACAGGAAATACAAGAGAACTGCTTCCTGAAGTTAAACACAACCAAAAGGTAGGACAAGATATAGCTCATGCCTAGTGAAAGTAGACTTCGCATTTGCAAAAGTTCTTTGCATTGTTATTCTTGAAAGTAGAGGCTAACAAATAAGCCAAGTATGCATACATATGAGCAGATGCGGGCTGAACATCATCCCCAGCCACACAAATATAGCACTTGCTTCCTTCTTTGGCCATGTGCGTGCTACTAAGCAGAAACCATTTGCTAACCACACCACAGTGGCATTCACATTAGCAGAAAACCAGACTCCTCATCTCTTCCTGCTTTGTTCAGCACTTACTGCCCACAGGAAAAAAGAGGGGTTGTGCTCTTTGCTTGCTCCACGCAGGGTCTGCTGTCTCATGGACATCAGTGGCAGCAAAAACAGGCCAAGCCTGTTCCAGAATAGCCATTTGTTCTCATGTAAACCTGTCTCCCCAACACTGCAGCAACATAAGCAGGAAGAGAAAGCCAATGCCAGAAGGGTTTTCCCTTTGAATTTTTGATCTGGAAGGACAAACGTTTTTAAATTTAAAAACCAAAGCTTGATCAAGGATCCCTTTTGATCATCTAGAGTTCGAACATATACTCTCCTACATCACTGGCAGTGGGTACAGGCGTGTCTGCAACAGAACATGCTGCTGAGGGAAAATATTTACTGCTAAAAAGAAGTCCCAAATTCCCTGCAAATCTACATCTCCTGAGATATCCAGTCAATCACTGCTGCAAAACTTTCAAAGTATCTACTGTTAGCTGCTCTAACAACTGCAAGAAAAGTGGGGTTTACTGTCCCATTTAGAAAAGGGTTACAGAAAGCTTACAGTTTTGATCCAAGTATTAATAATCCATTAAAAATTACTGCATAATAATTCAGAAAATAGTCACTTGCAACAGTCCACAAATGGAAACTGACTGATTTAAAGCATATTTTGACAGCTGCTAGCATCATTCAACATGACAAATGAAGGAATTTACTCAAAAAAAGCAGAGGAGTGCAGCCAAAAAAAGTCTGTAATAACAAAAAGGTTGTCTTGTGAAAGCTCTGGTTTTCTCCTCTTCTACGTCTTTTTCAGTTATTGAACATGAACACACTGCTGGGATGAGTGTCAGGAGAGAGGGAGCTACAGGGAACATTCTACAAATTGTGTCCTTTTCAGGGTATTTTAATTAATGGCGGTTCTGAGAACTGTGATTGACAGGATTAGTGCCGGCACTAAAAGTTACTATTTGAGGATCCTAGAGCTCACAGCTCCCATAAAAATAAAGCAGTTTAGAAAAGAGCTTTGTGCAAATGAAGGCATTCCCTCAGCAGGGAAGGTTCATGTGAACGTCTTCCGTGGCTTCCCTTCACATGGGTTTTTCACTGGAGATGGGATAGCAGAAAGTCTCTGGAGAACTGCCTCCCCTGGAGTGCAGAAGGTTTAATTCAAGTTTTCTAGGTTAGTCCTTGGGGAACATTTCTATAACAAGCCAAAATGTAACTCTAAGAATGAAAGTTCCCAAACTTCGTGGAGGGGAACATATGGTTCCACTTTCAGTGCTTCAGGATTTATTTCAGGTTTGTACCGAATACCTTTTTTCTTTCAGTTTTCCAGTTCATACCACCTTCCTCCTAAGATAATCTTCTAGCATTCTCCTAGTAAGAGTCAGCTCAAAACACATTATTTCACTACTGCTGTAATCTGTTATAAAGAGCTTAGGACAAACCATTCAACTGACCACAAGCATTGCATTTTATTTGACTATTATTAAATATTTAAGTACTAACCCAAAGTAAACCAATTTTTAGAAGGGGTAAAGTATTACATGCCAAAACAATAAGCTAGCAATTAGCAACAGCTGCCTATTCCAGAAATCTCCAATCTTTTTCAAATACTTTGGGGCCTTAAAAATGCTTGGGTAGCAATATTTATTCAGATTAGGATCATTCATATTCATTTGTGCTTGCCTTTCTGGCTTCTAACTGAGGCAATATGAGCAGAGCTAAATTTCCACAGGAAAAAAGATAGTACACCAAAATACTGCCACTTATTCAGGAATAACCAGTGCAAATATCTTTTTTTTTTTTTTTTAATGGTCATATTATATATGGAATGAATGCAAATCACACATTGCAAAGACAGTCCCAGTGGCATCATTGTTTGGCAATTAATACATATAGTTATATCTTCTTCCATGGTCTGGTTCCAGTGACCCCACAAACCACTGTTCTTTTTTGTTGTTGTTGTTTTGTTTGTTGTTGTTGTTGTTGTTGTGTTATGTTTTGTTTTGTTTTCCCCAGCAACTACATTTCTCTTCAGGAATAATTGTAAATGTGTTGCTGTCAGCTTACATTGCTGCTGGCACCAGTATATGAACCTTTAAGGCTACAGCATTAACAACTCAACTTTAATTAGCTTATGAACATCCACAAAAAGCACCAGATGCTCCTGAACATTCAGGAACCTCTAAATGTCCACAGAAATCTTAAATTTTATTCACTCAGGAATCAACTTTTAGGGGTGGACACCATCTTCGCTATACAAATCATCAGCTCTGTCATGACATATTAGGAATGGATCATCATCATCCCAACTTCTTCCTGTTCTGCCCCATAGTACAAGGAAATTAAGTTGTTGGGCAAGGCCTATTACGCATGTCTATTTTCTACCTTTTCACCTAATGCGCAAACACAAAAACTAGCAGTTTGCAATTGATCACCTAAAGAAAAACCACCAAGGCTGCTTGTCAGCCTTCAAACACTACCCCAGTGCTCAGTGATACCTGAACCTTGCCAAACCCAGTCCATTTATTTTAATGAACTACAACTCATAAATTCAGTATACAGTTTAAATCTTTCCTCACTTGGCAGCCATATAAAACAGCATGGAATGTGCACATAAAAAAGCTATCTTGGTCACACCTGTTACTTTTTGAAAAGGAAGGGCATGCTCAGGTACTGTAGATGAGAATCTAGATGACTGAGCCCCAGCTACTTGTTTAGACTGTTAACTTTACTTCCAATAGTAGGAAATATTACATAAAATCTATGTAACACATATAAGCTAAGTGCAAATGATGAAAGAAATCAGCAAGGGAAAACAGGCCAGAGAGCCGTTGTGATGGAAGAATAGCAGCTGGGAAAACTGAAGTCAACCCAGCTATGTTATTTTTTTAATTAAAAATAAACATGGGCTTTGTTGCCAAGGGATTGGTTAGCATTCCATTAAAAAAAAAAAAAAAGTTTTACTTCATTCTCATTCCCCCTCCTTACCTCCCTCCCTCTACTTCCCCTCCCTCTTCTTTTCCAAAGTATTTATAGATTTTGCAGAAAAACCATGGCCATAAAATTTAGGTCAGTCTGCAGCACCACAAAGAGCCGCCTAACTTTTAAGGCATTCTCTATTCTCTCACATGAATGCTTCCTTGATTAAAACTAGTCAGAGACTATCATTTTTAATTCTTTGTTAATTATTTCATCTTCAGTGCTGACCTTGCTAGCTACACAAGTACACATGACTGCACTTCCTGAGACTGCATGTGTGCGACTGATAGAGGCCCTCTTTGGGCAGCCCTTTTAATGAAGATTTCAACAGACCCACATTAATCCTTCCAAGGTCAGTCTTGCTTCTCTTCAATCAAATATTAACATGCTACTTATTCATGCCTGGACTGGAGTTTGTCCTTTTTTTTTTTTTTAATGGAATTTTCTTGTGTCTAAAAGCAGAGGAAATTTGGCCAGTGAAGATCTTACACTGCTTCTCTGCAGTCCTTGCTACACAAGCAGGAGTTGGCCCATTAGCAGCGAAAAACTGAAGGATCCAAAGACTTGGTTCGAGCTTTTCATACGTTCCAAGCACTTAAAGTTTAACTACTTTGAAAGGTTGATTACCTCATTACTCTGCCTCCTCTTTGCTGTTCATTCATCTCTCTTACACCTTTCTTGTGTGCCTTCATGCCTATCTTCCTCCTACCAAAGTCTTAGCCACAGACCAGCCTTACCACAACCATTTCACCACACCTCTTCCACAACACATTTCAAAATCTTATCTTGTTTAATCAACTTTTACTTTTCCCCACCTGTTTTACTGGTTATCTTCATTTTGTTTTTTGGTTGTATACCATAATTCATATTAAATACCTAACCAGAGCCAGTTACAATTGTTCCAATAAAACATAATGTAGGATAGGAGTTGATGGGGCAATTCCACCCCTCAAACAGATCACTGAAATTTTCTATAGAAATATCCTTCTTCAATATCTTCTCTACTGTGCAGGTGACTGAGCACTGGCACAGGTGGCCCAGAGGGGTTGTGGAGTCTCCTCCTTTGAAAATATTCCAAAGCCACCTGGACATGGTCCTAGGCAATCTGTTCTGGGTGGCCCTGCTTGAGCAGTGGGTTGGACCAGATGACCCTCAGAGGTTCCTCCCAACCTCAACCATTCTGTTATTCAACTGAACCAAGGTATCAGGTTCTGCTGAAACAAAGATTAATCTAATAATTAGTCATTCAGCTAGCTGGTGAGAAAACCAGAACTCAAGTAAAGGAAAAATATTTACATCCACCTCCTGCACCACAGATAAGTACTATCATGCATATCAAATCACCACCCTAAGTTCTGTTCTGGAGTAGGACTTGCTTGCATCTATTTGGAGTCACTCTAATTTGCATTTTAAAAAAGCTCATTGGTGAAGAGTATAGAATATTTAATTATTTATTCCATACTGAGTGACTCTCACGAGAGTCCTGAACAAAAACAGTGTGCTACAGAATTGTTGATTCACCCACATTTTCACAAGAGAAAGACCCTGCCTCCATCCCAGCTGCACAGAGTGATATTTAACCCTTCAGTCTTGAAAGGAGCCCTAGCCAAAGGATTAGGCTAGATGTGGAGTAGAAAAGCAGAGACACGAGGTCTTTATGCATTTCCAGAAAGATTGTGCATTTGTGAAAACTAAGATAGATATATTTTCATTATTCAGCTTTGGTCATTATCTGCTGACTCTCATTCAAATTCCCCAAGTATCTGAATCTTCCATCAACTCCAGAAAAAATGTGGGGTTCACCACAGAAGATGAGGTTAGGTAACTAAATAGCATAATGCACATTATTTGCAATACAACAGTAAGCATAGGAGAAAGAAGATACTGGGTTGCAAAACAGTTTTCTTTATGCTTTGCATATTTTTTGGAAGAGAAAAAGAAAACCACATTAGGCGAAGCAATACATTTGTTTTGACTCAAGGACATAGACTCACAAAGAAATGTTGCTGCAACTAGTGAGAGTTCAAGTCATTGTTACCCAAACCATATTAAAAAAAAAAAAAAAAAAAAAAAAAAAAAAAAAAAACATTAAAAATCCCTTGGAACTTAAATGTTATTCCTCATCCTAACCAAATGTAAATATTTCAACAGCTTAGTGACCAACAGTGTACAACAGAGAATGACTTTTTCTGGGTAATTAAGCTTTGAAACAGAGCTGAAACTAATTCTGTGAACATTAATTCTCTTTTATGGCAACACAAAATTGGATTCAGCATTAGAAAATAAGAGAAGGGAGGGAGAAGGGGGGAAGAATAGTTTGGCACTGGCAGAACCTAAACATGCTGTGCTTCAGCCTCCTTCAGTTTTACACAAATTTCCATGTAAGAATAGAATTTAGTTGAATTAAACATGATCAGAGGGGCAGTTTTGTCTTTCAGATGGTCACTTGCAGCTTGAGTCTAAGGGTTACATGAAAGCAGAGAGATCTGAGTGAAAGACTTCTCATTTAAACTTTTCCTTTTCCAGATAGGTTGACTATTTGACTACCAAAATAGGTACTTCCTCATTCTGACTACTAAAGAGGATTCTGCTCTCCTTCTTACAATATTTTTGCTTTTCTTCAAGATGTGCAATAGCTCAATCTAAAAAAAAAAAAAAATAATTTTAAAATATATTAAAAAAAAAAGCTTTGGGAGGCTCATTGTATTGTTTGTATAATGCCAGAGGGTACAATCACACAAATACCGAATAGGACAGGGGAACCAAAGAGACAAAGAGAAACTCAAAAATACAAATGGAAAATAAGAGATCTGTCCAGGAAGAGAGATTTGCAATAAAGTTACACAGAAATGCCATTGGCCTTTAATCTAGAAGAGTAGTTATATCAATGAAGATCAACTCAATGATTCTGATGTGATTTAAGTGGCTGGGAGGCTCTACTTGCTTGACTTTTAAAACTCAGACCAGGAAGCTAGACTACTGAAAATGTGAGCATGTGCCAAAATGGGCAAAACATTTAAAACCAGCCAAATGTCGCATCTTCATCTGGCAAACAGAAAATGGAATGCTATTTATAGCCCTTTGATATTCCTTTGTTTCTCATGGGAAACTAGTTGATGTTGTCTATTGTCAGCTCTCATTGTTAACAACACTCAGGGAGTTTATTAATCTTAAGTCTCAATGCCATTTGCCCAAATCAGTCTTTCTATAAGGGTCACATTAGACCAATAAACAGTTGAGTATCATATAGACATATTGATTCGTTCACTAAGTAGAATTCAATAAGACTAATGTTTAAGTTTTATGTATTTCTTATTTTAAAACATAACCTTCTTGTCAGCCTCAGGATTTTTATGCTGTAGAAATATACAAAATTAAACAATAGCCCCCTACTCCACTAATTTCTCCTACCACATAATATAACAAAACTACAGTTCAAATAATATTATTCCAATTTGAATACACCCCATCTTCCTTTTCCAGTCCAGTTGGAAATCTGGGAATCAAATAGTTCATATATGAAGCAACGCCTAACTTCATCCCTTGGAAGGCTGCCAAGTTGTGACTTCTTCCAGTTGAAAGAGCGAATACTCTAGCTCAAACAGAAGAGTCCTGTGCGGTCAGAATAAATGTTGCATCATGGCACTGATGTGAAGTTGCCACCAGATGAGTTTTTTTTTGTTTTGATACAAGTCAGAGAAAGGAAATTTGGTGTCTGTAGTCCCAATGTTTTACCTATAAGACCATATATCTATGCAGATGAGGAATAACATTCCCAGTGGCAGCTACATGAAAAAAGTTGACAGAATGAGTATCTATGCAGAGAAATCTACCCTATACTCGGGGAAAACACTCAAAACACACAATACAATGTATGTGGAAAATTAAAGCTACGGGGAAAGAGAATGTAAAAAGTAGAGAAAGACTGGCAGGGGTACAAAAGCATCGAAGATTAAAAAGATGGGAAGAACAGAATATGAGCCAGCAAGCTGAATATGAGCCAGCAGTGTGCCCTGGCAGCCAGGAGGGCCAACCGTACCCTGGGGTGCATCAAGCACAACACTACCAGTCAGTCGGGGGAAGGGATTGTCCCACTCTACTCTGCACTGGTGCGGCCTCACCTTGAGTACTGTGTGCAGTTCTGGGCACCACAGTACAAAAAGGATGTGAAACTGTCGGAGAGTGTCCAGAGGAGGGCTACGAAGATGGTGAAGGGCCTAGAGGGGAAGATGTATGAGGAGTGGCTGAGGTCACTGGCCTGTTCAGCCTGGAGAAGAGGAGGCTGAGGGGAGACCTCATTGTAGCCTACAGCTTCCTCATGAAGTGGAGTGGAGGGACAGGCGCCTATCTGTTCTCTTTAGTGACCAGTGATAGGACCTGCAGGAACGGAGTAAAGCTGCGGCAGAGGAGGTTCAGGCTGGATATCAGGAAGAGGTTCTTCACCAAGAGGGTGGTCGTGCACTGGAACAGGCTTCCCAGGGAAGTAGTCACTGCACCAAGTCTGTCTGAATTTAAGAAGTATTTGGACTGTGCGCTTAGTCATACGGTGTGAATTTTTGGGTAGACCTGTGTGGTGCCAGGACTTGGACTCGATGATCCTTATGGGTTCCTTCCAACTCGCAATATTCTATGATTCTGTGATTCTATGAACAATTGGCGCAGAGGGAATGAAACCAGCCTGAGAACAGATTAGCATGTAAAAGTTTAACAATAAACTAGAGCTGGGACCATCATACTAGAAACTCAAAGCAACCATTATAGCTCCTACAGTTTAAGGCTGACTCTGGTTGAAACTGCATGGTGTCACATTGAAGATAGTCTCATATTATTCTTTTATATTTGTAGTATTCTCAGTTCTGCTTATCCCTGCTACTGGAAACAAAGGCAGATGATCTGCACTGCTTGATTTTGCGTCTAGAAAAGAGGCCCACACACCAACAGAGAAGGAATCTGTGTTGATTTACTGTCAGATAGATAAACTGCTCAAAAAGCCTTATAACAACAAATATTTCACAGAGCAGGGATCATTCTACCTATCTTTTTAAAAACAGAAGATTAAAGAGGGATAATCAAAGAAGAAAAAAAAAAAAAAAGAATGAATGTTTGAGAAGTTAGATGGCTGGTATTGTGGCTGAGTTTAATTGACAAAACAGCTTTCGTCAAAACAATTAGATTGTTCTCCTCCAAACTATTCATCATCTCAGATATTTTTCTAATTCTGACTTTTACCCACCAGAGAGCAGAAACTGCCTGAATAATTGTCATCTAGGGATTCCTTAGCTGGAATTTGGAATGGCCAACGTAATTCCTTCAGACGGTACTCCTTGACTTTTTCCCGTGGACTTTGATATTGCAGTGAAATGCCTAGCATGCTGGTTCTGTGCTGAAGAAATGATTCTTCTATGTGATATGACAAATTAATTATTTAACAGCAAGACTTCAAATTAATGATATGGTCCCACTTCTGTTTCTGAGTGATAATCTTTTTCTATGACACATTTGGAGAGGGAGAGGTGGTGGGCAACCAAACAAGTAGTTATGAGTCTTTCTAAGAGTTGATGTTGGATTAATAGTCTCATAGAACAAAATCTTTCACTGATCTACAAAGCTGATGGAGTACCGGAGATGGCAGTGGCAGCTATGCCAGCCCAATTAGGGACAGAGTGAACCAATCTTAACTCCCACTTAATGTTTAGCTGTTTTTTCCATCCAAGGTGCCAGACTAGGGTGGCAGCTTTATTGATCATTCTAGCAGCAAACCACCCAGCATTACCAGCTCTCTGTATGTCTATAGGAAATCAAAAGAGCTGAATCCCAGTTTGAGAGGAACATTGTTGAAATTCCACACAGGGAAGGCTTCAGGTACTACGTTCTCTCTTCCCCTGGCTAACTTTATGTGGTTTCTTGCAATACAGACTCACAAATATCTCTTTTATCACTTTCAGTCAGCATTCAACCACAGGAAAAATTTTTGTTTCTACAGTATCCATATTATTTTCACTGCAACACTGAGTGATTCACAGCTTTCAATCTCACAGCAACCTTATGAAGAATGGAGTAGTTTCTATCCTCATTTTGCAATAGGCTGATAGTAACAAAGAAAGAATAAATAACTTGTACACAGTCACAGACTGCTATGAGTGAAGACCTTACATGGAGGCCTCCTAGTGTGTCAAATAGCAAACCAGCTTTTGTTTCATTTGGTTTTCTTTACAGAGAAAAAAAAAAAAAAAAAAAAAGCTTCACTTCCTAGAAACATAAAAACATAAAACTGGTTTCTGTCAAATTATTTCAGTGGTGTGTTCTGAAAATGGAGAGAGGGTAGCAACAAATGTGATACAAGATGATAAACTGCTTTCTCTGCTAGAAATAGCAGTTCTGTTGCTGTTGACTTTCTTGTTTGAGCCAAAAGCAAAGCACACTGTAAAGAGTTTCTTTATCTAGCCACAAAAGACAACTAAACCATAAGGGGAGAAGAGAAGAGAAGGAAGGAGAAAAGAGTGGGAGCTTCAGACAAGACCCCAAGTATTGTCTTGTTCTAAGCATACAAAAGCAGCAGCAATATCATTAGATCACTATTGGAACTGCAAGTAGGATCACCTGTACTTGGACCAAACATCTGTGAGGATCATACATGGTTAAAAATCTCTATTCTCTATCAAGATTTCTCAGCCTCCCAAACTGTGCAACGTCCTCATTTCATGATAGATCTAATAAAATTACAGAAAGGCATCCATGAGAAAGCTGGAAATTGTTTATCATAGAACTCTTCAGCATATGTACTATGATTTTAAAGGCTCTTACTGCACTGTAGTTCTTGAAAACAGGTCACAAAGCTGAAAAGTATCCACTTATTTTCCTCCTCCTTTCCTTTAAAGAGGAAGATATTCCCTACATATATCGTGAACTGGTATACAGTATGTATATTTACACTCTGATATGAAATCTCAAATCTTCATCAATTATTTGCATTTTTTTCATGAGGTGCCTGTGGCCTAAGACTCAGGAGCAGACCAAGCAACTGCAACCAACATCTCCTAGTTTTAGGACAAACACTCATGAAAATGACCTAGTCATTTTCATTCACAGAGGTGCACATTTTCCTGGGGATTGATTTGTCACTATTTTCAAATACCGGCCCTAATGCACAGACTGGTTAGTCATACTTGGCAGTCATGATGGTTTTTCCTCTCCTTGGGTACCCTCTGCTTCATCTTCCTGGCACCACGTCCACAGCCAAGTAACTGTGGACTACACCATCTAAAGTAAGCTTTCTTGCTAGAGCAGAAATGCACACAGACACAAAAAACAATCATGGATAGTATAACCAGTTCCAGTTTGCTCTTACAACTGCAGTCTTTGCGTGGTATGCAAACAGCCTATGCTAGGAAGGTAAAGCTGCACTACTTCAATGAGAGGTACAATTCTGAACAGATGCAGCTAAGCCCTTACAAATCCCTGGGTAGACATAGTTATTTCAGTGTGAGAGCTTAGAGTGTGGCTGGAAGTCTGAACACTTTGAAGATGACATAAATCAAAGTAGCCTCTCCTTCAACACAGCAATTTCCCCTGTTTTGAGTTCCTTCCACTTTGAGAGAATGGAGAAAAAAATCAGTCTCTTAAAGCAATACATACTGTCCATTGTGTGAAACACATACATACTGTGATTGTGTGAAACACCATCCTTTTTTTTTTTTTTTTAAGTAGAAAAGCTTTTCTCTCTTGTCTGCTGGTACATCTTGAAAGCTTGTTATAATGGCATGGTTCTGGGTGACTACTTGATTGTAGAACATGGATAGAATGTCATCTTCTTTCCAATGTAAATGCAAAGGGAAACCTCAGCACCGTATTCTAGGGGAAGCATGGTGACACATAACAAGAACTCTTGTGTCTGCAAGCATGCACCAACAGTAAGGTTTTCCATACATTTTTGAGAATAAGACCATGTCCAAAAAAAAAAGTCACAGGACTGTCCCTGTCCTTGCTTCTCCCTCCCCACCATGCTCATTAGTGCAATCAGATGATCATCTCTGTTCTCCTTGGGGTTCCTTTGTGTATCCCATGTGAAAGTGGCCAGCCCAACTACTTCCAGAAAGATCATTTCAAGAATGTGAGCCGTGGAGAACAGCAGACACATTGCTCAGTCTGAATGATCCACACTACTACCATGACCACAGCTGCAGCTGGTATCCTGGCAGAATAAATCCTGGGACCTCTCTGTACTAGAAAGGAACTACAGCAGTGTGCCTGCCAGATTTGTCTGAAGGATGAGCCCATTGTTTTGATCATTTTCTTACTCTTTCTTGTACTATAAGATAACAACATACAGACAGTACAAGATAAGAGGCTCAGTCCTTGTTACATGCTTTTCATCAGTCAAAAGAATGATTTTCAGCTGCCAAACTACAAGTGGAATTTGTCTACAAAACACAACCTGAGTTCCATTAACATCGTGGCATCAGTACTTAGGGTACGATGCTCTATGCATTGAACTATTCACTCCTTGCAACTAAGAGAATAATGACGGCTCATGTCTACAGATGGCTGCATCAAGTAGCTAGACATTTAAAAGGAGACTAAAACCAGGGCAACCCTTCTACTTCACTGGAGCAAATGCAAATTCTCGATATGAAGATTTTCATTCTGGAGGTAGGGTAACAGAAAGCAAAACACAGATAACACTAATATTAAATGTTAATAAACAAAGCTACTAACAATTATTAGGGTTCTAGCCCATTTTATAATGGGCTAGAACATATTCTTAAGTAGAATATATTAGTAGTTGAGCATGTTAGTGGGTTGCTAATTATTCCTAATGAGCAATGATGTCATTTTCCATGGGTATCTGTAAGATACATCATTCGTATCAGTAACTTCACTGTAAATTCCTGTGATCACTGACCAGCCCCTTATAAAGTAAACTTGGAAAAAAAGTACTGAATTTAGAAGCTGAATTTAGAACACTGGAAGAGGCTCATTAAATATGCTACCCATGCCTTGCTCTCAAGCTCAAAAATAAGTTCTGACAGACTTGTTTTGGCCAACGTGCAGGTTTCTAGGGAGAAGCAAGATATAGATTACTGAAGGTATAAATGACAGTTCAGTGTCTATGCCTCATAAGTTTTAAGTTTTACTGGGATACATGTACCTTCTATCTTAGAAGATTCTTCAGGAAAAATTCTATCACCTTCAGATTGTAAAAAAAAATATCCTTGATCTAGTTAACCTTATTTTTACTTATGGTTACACTCATTTACATTTAAAGATGATGTACCACTCCATGAATGGACAAATTAGTCTTTTTTTTTTTTTTTTCCAGTCTATTTTGAGATTGGGAGAGCAGTGAAAGTTTTTTATCTCAATTTTAGTAAGGCTTTTGACACTTGTCTCATAGGGTATAACATCCCTTTGACAAAGAGGTGGATTGAAAACTGGAAGAACTGCCAGGCCCAGAAGGCAGTGACCAGGGTCACAAAGTCCAGCTGGAAGCTGATCACTAACAGTGTACCCCATAGGTCAACACTGGGGCCCATATTGCATAACATCTGTTTTAATGGGCTCGATGAGGGAACTGAGCACACCCTCAGCAAGTTTGCAGACAATATAAAACTGAAAGCAGTGGCTGGTACACCAGATGCCTGTGCTGCTATCAGAAGGACCTTAAGAAGTTCAAGAATGGGCCAAAACAGAACCATATGAATTTTAATAAAGAGGTTATAGAGTCCTCATCTTTGGAGATATTCAGCACCTGACTCGACACAAGCCTGGGCAACCTCCTTTAGTTCACCCTGCTTTGAGCAGGGGCATTGGACTACAAAATCTCCAGAATTCTCTTCCAGTTGCAATTGTTCTGTGATAACCGTACACAGATATATCTTGCAATAAATGTTGCACTAAATACAGTGTGCAAACATACAAAACATACTATCTGTCATAATATAAAAGTAGAACAGGCCAGCTGCTTAGGTAATCACCTATCTAGTGTAAGCTAGTCCTCCATATTACAATTTGAAACAGTTGAAGATACGAACAATGCACATTAAAAAGGCTTTGTTGTAAAGAACAAATGTCAGTGCTTCCCAGATAATAACAATTGCTTTTACCAGACTTTTTAACAACTCAGCATCTTACAGAAACTGCTGTAATTACTGCTATAATCAACATCATAACTTACAATAACACTTGCAATTAACATATGGTAAATAGCATCAGCCAATTAGACTATCATGTGCCCTGTACATCTGATTCCTGTTTTCACTGGAATGCAACTATTTGTGCTGGATCTTGTCCAGGGTCTCTGCTTTGGCCTCTAACGCTCTTTAGATGAGCAACCCTCAACTTTCTGCTGTAGTTAAGGGGAAAGACAAGATTTCTGTGCATATGAATTAGGTCATAGATATGAACCTTGAAAGGAGATTCATTAGTCATTTTTAGAGCTCCACTACTTTAAAGTAGAAGAAAATAAATCACAGAAAACATCCCCTTCATCACTGCATACCATCATCATAGACAGCAAAGTTAAATCTGTATTAATTACACATAGCCTACCATTTCTCCTTTTGTTCCCTGAGCATGCTTTCCCTTTTCTTTTTTGTTAAACTTCGAGGTCTAGAAACAAATGCAGGGAATTTATTTAATTACTCACAATCAAATCTCTGCTGTTGCTGAGTGACTTCTATGGATGGCCAAGGATTCAGTGTTTCCAGGGCCATCTATAGGTTCTCAGGACTTGGCAGGACTGGATGGTTCATCTTAACAATTAAGTAATCTGTGTACTATCAACAATCCCTTTCCTCAGAGGTGCCGCTTCCTCTAAAGCAACAGACTTTAAGTAGCAACATGACTGTTTCAGAGTGGTAATGACTGACTTTTCCTTTGCCCACAGTCTTGCCCAAAGTCTCCAGCTTCAGCTCCTGACAGAACTGTGATCCCCCCAACACATGGTGCTCAACAAACCACAGAACAGAAATATCATATGCGAAGCCCCCTCTTGCACATAAAAAAAGCACAAAACAACTAGGAACTCAAAGCAACAACATGACCAAGATATGAAGAAAAAACGTGAACTATCTTAAAACTTCCATTTTTATTGCTCTGACTTATTGCTCTGACTTTCCAAAACCAAAATCTAAGGAACATATTCCAAATTAAGAAACCATCACAGAAATTCTTTGTTTTTACCTGCCTCAGGAATTTATGCTAGAGGAGCAAAAGAGTCCTTTATCAAAATAATTCCACCACTTGCAGGCTGACATTTTTATTTAGGGTCCCAGAGGAAAAGCACGTTAAGGAGCCCCTGCCACTATTATGGCTCAGGCTACAGAAGACATCTTGGGTCTTCAAAAGATACCTGTTACCACCAAAAGAAAGCTGACCTGAGACTCAAGACAGGACTTATCTGCCCAGCTCTGCTATGTGATTTGGGGAAAGGGTTTGGGGTGGGAGCAATGGAGGAAGGTTGCATCTGTGCTTCTTCCCCTGTCGCCCCCCCATTCTCATCTACTCAGACATTATATCTTTGAGGTCTTGGGATGTTTTTCATTAATAACAGTTCTTGAGTTCCCCACAAGTGTGGTAACAAACTGTTAACCAAGTGCAGATAGTGGTATGTTTCAGTTTCTTTTCTTCAGGATATAGTTAGAGAAAATACTGATAGAAAGTCAAAGGAGGCATGCAAAAATTTCCACACTAAACTAGTGGCTGCATGTTAGAATCAAGAAAAGGGCCCATTATGAGCAATGGAAGCTTTGCTTCAGTCTGAAAGGCAAAGCTCATTTGACATTTCCATCTGTGTAATGTACATGGCAAAGGCTTGCATGCAGTGTTCCATCGTGTTCTTGATGCTGTCAAATACAGAAAAGGAAGAAAATGGAAACATGAATCAATGAAGTCATTTTCCTTCCCATATACTACCTCAGGCTGAAATGATGTCAGAATTCACAAGAAAAACAAGTTTGAGTGGCACCAACATTTCAGAGGAGGAAATCCAAAGGAAAATCATATCCATCAAAAACTGGTGCTGATGATTCAACAGGCAGCATCCCTACTGCAAAATCAGTAATGAACTGATTTTGTCTGTGTGATGCATGGCTGTCATTGCTGGGAGTTTGGGCTTTCATAAGAGAGGGAAGGACCATACCATCTTCCCAGACAACCAAATCCTGAAGGGTCTGTAAGACTGGCTCCCTTTACTTTCAAGTCATCCAGCCTCCTGCTGAGATGTAAAAGTCATACTGGTCTAGTAACCACTGTAATTTCTGACAGCTCTCAAGATGTACTTGTACCCTACCTAGACTTATCAGACTACCAAGTCTGATCCTGGCTTGCTACCATTTCATATGCCATACTATTCAGTACAGAAGCCTCTATTTGAGGTAAAATTTGATGGGTATGGAAGAAAAGAGGTAGAAGGAAAATATACCCATTTTTCCCCTTGGTTGTCACTTTCTAGAAAGACAGGTGAGGAAGGTACATGGCACCTTAGCTGATGTATTAGCTATTGCTGTCATTTCAGGGTAACCTTATACTTGGAAAGAAATGTGGCAAGCTTGAACCACATTAAAGCCCTTATTTAGCAAAATGCTCTGAAACACATGCTTACAGTTAAGCATGTGCCTAAATGCTTTGCTGAATTAGGACCTATGCTGGTAAAAGGGGCAATTGATTAATGGTTTCTGACAACCACCAGAAACTAATGAGCCACAGACCTCCGCTTTTTCCTCCAAATGACTGTACTTAAACCCGAAGGAAATTTCATTATGGAAACAGAAAACACTTATAAATAAATCATACGTGTCTCCTTTGCAAATATTAATTTTTATCTGCAATTAGTGGTAAACCCAAACTTCCTTTCATACAGTAATCTGAGACAGTGCCATTTGCCCCGTGTAACTGGTTACTCATTCAAACACATAAATTTCTTTCTAGAACTGCAAGTTGTATGGAAAGCTGCACGAACCCAGCTAAATCAACCATGGAATATTCAGCATCCAACATACTAACTGAAAGGTTGCCTCACTGCATCATAAGCTTCAGAATGAATCAAGCCAGCTCCGTGCAATCCACCTAGAAACAAAGAGCCCAGTAACAAAGTGCTGAAACCAGCTTCAAGCCGCTGCACATTTAGCCTCAGTGAGGTGTTAGAGGATCAGATCCCAGGGAATTAACACAAACTATTCAAGTCCTTCCACATGGGAAAGAGAAAAGGTCTGAAACAGTGAGAGGAAATGACTTGTCCAAGATAACCTTGGTCCTCTTAAGATGCAAACCGGCTCTCTATTTGCCAAGCTGTACCCCATCAAAGAGTCTTTTTAACTGGCAACGTGTTTTATCTGGCTTCACTTTATTTTTATTTAGAGAGACAGGAAAGACCTGTGGCCAAGGCACATCACTGGAGCCATGGCATTCAACTCTAAGGTCAACTTTATCTAAATACCATTAAACAACTCATTTTATTTTTCCTACCACCATTGTTGTTATTTCAAGCACAGGCAACACCTCCAGTATGACAAAAGCAATAACTGCTGTTAACACTGTGATGTCTTAATCTACCAGGCATACCTAGAAACATCAAAACCACAAGCTAAAAAATAGGGACACTAATATCTGAGTTCTCATTGTGCCATTCATAAAATATCTAAAATTATTCTCCCTCTTTCCATGTGTATTTTAGTCATCTGAACCAGATTTCAAGAGTAGACAGATGCTATGTAATTAAAAAAGCATTAAAAATTTGATGACATACACCAAGGTTTTAATGGGTGTTTACAGAGCTCGAAGGGCATAAATAACACCAGGATTCATAAAAGATGATAACTGAGTTGTTCCCTTCATTCACATACTCTTTCCTGTAAGTGTATTAATTCACCTATAATTCTAAAAAAGAAAAAAAAAATGGAGAAAAAAAAAAAAAAAAGTATTTAGTAGTTTGCATTCTTAACTGTGGTTGACTAGTTACCTGAGACTGAGGTTTCACAATCAGTAGGTTTATGCACACACATCACCAAAAACTGCAAATTCAGTCATCTGTGATCGCATTATTGTCCTATTCGTTTACAGAGCATTACACATTTATACCAGCCCTGTGACAGCTTTGCAAGCATAGGCAACATCTAATCCAACAAAAATCCTGCCAACGTAGTTAACCTGTCAGTTTCCTTGCTAGTGATATGAATTAGCAGAGAGAATTCATACCAGAGTTGCATTACATGTCTAAACTACAATGTTTCTTACTAATTACTAGGAGCCCTAATGCACAATTTATGTTATCACTGAACCATGACCTAATAGTAAGAAGGGGACTTCAACTTCCACAGTGCAGTTTAAATGTTTCTTGAATATCCATACCTTTGTAACAGAGACAAGAACTCAAAGACAGATCTGAGGAAAGAGAAATGACAGGACTGACATGTCTGAGACTTGGGAAAATGACCAAAATTTATCCAGCCAGTGGAAAAAAAAAAAAAAAAGAAAAAAAGTTTCAGTTCCCTGGGTTTGGATCAGATCAAATATGCACACACACTAACAATGCCCCAGAGGAAAGGGTGGGAAGGGAAAAGGAAAACATTTGATTTTTCTTCATAAGTCTATATAAATAAGATATTACATTACTAAGCAAATATTAAATGTGTTTACACTTCTGTTACACTGTGAAGAGGAAAACAAGTGTTTACCTTTGCATACCTGACAGTTTCCAATATGTTTATTATAACTGAGATCTTGACCCAAAACCTACTAGAAAGCCTATTTCAGGTTTCTGTGGATGTCAGTTAACAGTTTGTAAAAGCTCATACTACATAAACGGTCTATGTATCTACCACAGTAATGTGCACAAGATATTTCTAGGGTCAGACAGAAAACTTTCAGCACACTTTCAAAAAGAAAGACAAGGTGGTGAGCTTAAAAACATATGTCTTTACTCATTCAGTGCATGGGAAAGTTTGAAACAGCAGTTACTTCCTATTCCTAGCACAGTGAAAGTCTGCAGGGTATCAGTTATTACCCTATGAGGTGAACTTTGATATTTGTAAAGATGAATACTGTAGCTAGCCAGCCACCAATGCAAGAAAGCTTATTCCTTTAGCAAGTCTTTTATTCTCGTCACATTGACCACATTCGCATTCAGCTTGATCCACACAGAGCTCCCTGGCTATGACAGAGTTCACCATGGATACTCTGGCTCCATCAGCTACACTCACACCTGGGAAAATAATGTAAAAACTTCATATTCTTCAAAAGATTAGAGACTTTACTTAATTATAGTAAGAGATACTCTGTGAACTCTCACCGCTATCTTTCATTACAATACAAAGTTCAATTCTGTATTTATTTAGCCTTTTATTTCCAGAGATTTTGCTCTACTGCAGAGTTATAACATACACACTTTTTCATTTCCTCTTTCCTTTACAAAGTAGAAGTTGGCTTGAAATGATGGTGAAAGAACATATATGAACCTTTCACTACATGGTTGCTATTCTGAATTCAGCATAATCAAACTGTGACAAATGGATGTTAGGAACTGACAATTGCTTTGCTACCAATGTACATGATGTTAAATTAATACTTGGGGGGGAGGTACATGTTGTCTTCCTCATTAGCATTCATCTGAGTGTCTAGGAAGCTTGCAGAAGACCAAGTATAGATCTGGATGATTCCCTCACTGCTATGGTAAATTCACTTCAAAGACTCCAAAAGTCTTTCAGTTGTGGGGAAACAAAGAGGATTAGAGGAGCAAGTACCTTGCCTTAAGCTGTTCCTCTTGTGTGGAAGGAGTGTGGCTTCTCCTCTAATAACATGTTATCTTCCACGAGACTTGCTCCACTTTCAACAAAACATGTTTGTTCTTCTGTCATAGCGTTGCCACTTTCTTCTCAAGATTTCTAAAACCAGATATTAAAACTGAATATGAAGCACACCCATAGGTGCTAAAGAAACTTGGCTCCAGATCCATCCTGCTCTCCTGAAGTGTTTTTCTAATTGCTGTTCTCCTAATGACTGTCAAAAACTCATTGAAGCATTTCATATGCATTTCCCTCTTTGCTCTAGGGCTTGCCTCCCTATTTCAGCCTGTTTTGTTTTTCAGTTTGATATCTCCCATGAAGCCACTTGGTCCTAATGTGCCTGAATACATTTGCAACTTAAGTCATTTGATTAAAAAGAACAAGTTTCTTCATTGATACATATTTTGCTATTAATTGCTTAAAAAAGTCCTATAAAAGACAGGAACTGTGAGTAAAGGCACTATCGAGTAGTGTCAAAACATGCAAAAACAGGCAATGTTCAGCTTAGAGAATTCTGAATGCAAAGGCCAGATCTCCCCAAAAGTCATATTAGTTTGGTAACAGATAGTGAACTACTAAACAAGGCAGTAGTTCTCAGTTCTTATAATAAATAAATAAAACCCAACACACAGAGCTGATAGCGTATGTCCCTGGAGAAATAATGTCATATGGCTCTAAACACAGCAATTACAAAGAATGCTCCATTTTTTAACATGTACTGACTGGTCAGTTCCCAGCTAGAGTCCTGAGTCCATCTGCAAGTGCATTGCTTTGGGAAAGCTGGGGAATTGCACAAGGGTCCAAAAGAGGACAGTAAATGTTATCAGAGATCTAGGTGACACAGCCTCCATGGAAAGTTTCAATTTACCTAAAAGACATGGTAAGTGTCCTCATACGTGTTAAGGGAGAAGAGAATGACAAAGTCTTCATATCCACTGAGGGAAGAACAGACAAAGCATAACATAAATTAGATGGATAATCTAAACCTTGAAACTAGTAGTTTCCCTATCGGTTAAGACACTAGGAGAAACTATGTGAGGAGGAGGATAATTAAACACCATTACAAATCAACTGAGGAAAAACATAAAGCTCTGCATGGGACACTTTCAGAACAGGGAACACCACTCAAAAACCATTTAAGTAGGAATCTTCGTTTGGGCTACTAGGATGGACTGGATTACTTACCAACATTTTCTCTGGCCTAGAATTTGCATTTTGCAACACCACCTGCCAGAATTTCAGTATAAGTGCTATGCATGTGTCTTGAACAAGAACAGCAGTAAACTGGAGCTCATCAAAAGACCACAGGAAGGGAAAGTCCTTACGTTCTCTACAGAAGCACTTGCAGAGAAAGATTCCTAAAGATTCAACTGGCAAGTCAGTATGTCCTTATAGCCAAAAAGTATCAGAAATCAATGATATGTAACAAAACCAGAACCCGAAATACTGACTATGGACACTGTGTTAACCATAGATAACCATCAAATCGATGTACAAAACCCCAACCTAATGCCAGATCGGAATAGCTATAGAAGTATAATGAAATCAAGATGCAGATTTTTTTTAATTTATTTTTGCCAAGAGGACGGTTTTAAAGTCCATTAACTCCATTTCTTTTTCTTAAAGCAAAAATATCCGAACCTGAAAATTCAGAGACTCTAAAGAGATACAACAGCCAGTTACTAGCTTTGACTTTTACTGAGTGACTATTTCCTGCCCATAAAAATCTCCCCCTAAATACTACTATTTTCACTGGAAATTCTCTGCATATTTAATTTACTTATACTATTCCTTTTATTATTGAGCTCTGCTCTGTTATTTTTATTCGGATCATGAGAATAACATCAGCGATACCCATTGTGGCTGCTGTCCTACCAACTTCAGTATCCTGATTCCAACAGTGACTATGAGGTATTCAGAAGAAGATAAACCCATGATTCAATGATCAGATTGTGCAATAACAAGCAGGATAAGGCAGGTGAATTCTTTTCCAAATCCCTCAGCATTCAGCTTCCACTCTGGAGCATGAGATCTGCTTACCCTTAACTTCACAGGCACATCCACACTTTTTATTAAGTCATAAAACAAAATCTTTTATATCCAAGCTACTTAATCATCTTGCCAAGAATTTGATTAACTAAAATTCTGGAACAGATAGAGGGGAAAAAATGCAGCAGTAGACTTTTCCCCAAAACACAAAGTAGTAGTAATTCTGTGTTACATAACAGAGTGAGGCATATGAAAATATGAAAGGTTTACAGAAAAAAAAAAAAAAAAAAGGAAAAAAAAAAAAAAACACATCCAAAGCAACACCCCAGTTCTGTCCCAAGAAGAACATAGGTAAGCCAGAATCAATCAGTGCTTCAAAATAGCTGCCTTCATACACATAGAATTGGAGGTTGGATCAAAAACACACTCAGATCTTAGCTTCATAGTGCTGGCTCACCTTTAGGAAAACAAATAAAACCCCAAAACGCTGCTTTATTTTGTAATTCACTGAAGCTTTGAAGTTTGGGTCCATGCTGTGGCCAGCTCATCCAGACTTGTGTGCGGGCTCAGAACAGACCTGTATTCCCTGTGGGCCCATCCACCTCACCTTACTGCTGTCTCAGGCATATTCACTTCATACAGGTGAATCCTTTAGCATAAATCTAAAAAGAGCTGGAAGGAAGGGTCCAAGACCCTCTTAGTTTAAAGCAAAACTGTCTTTTACCTATAACTGGGTAGCTCAACTTAATACTTAGGCGACCGTGGGGTTTACTAAGTCAACACTGGAAGACCTTTGTGGGGACCAGGCTCCAAACCCAGCTCTCTTCTAAACAATTGAGCTAGTTGTGAGACTGACAACAGTACTATGGCAGGAAGGATGTCTGCAAATGCTGTTCAAACCCAGCCAAATACAGGCTACACTTTCAGCAAGTGCAATGTGCATCTCTACTTTCTGTGTTGTTACGCAGGCACAATCTCCTGTCCCTGCTGAGGAGACACTGTCCTCTGCTCATAACTATCTATGGTTATGTCCTTAGTCTAGCTAAATGTAAATTCTACGCAACTTTTTTTTTATTTTCATATTCTTTAGAAGTGGTCATTTAGGGGGTTGCTTGATTGGGATGTTTTTCTGTTTGTTCACTTCACTTGCAAGCTGGACAGTGTACAGAGGAGACATTTACATCTGAGTCAGAACCTCGTATGTTCCTCTTATATTTAAAGCTGGATCACAGTTCAGATTAAACAATGCCAACATTTTCAAATTGCCCTCAGAAGATTTTAGCTGGAATATCTTCTAGACAGCAGCTTTTCTTGGGAAGTTCACCTTAGGCCAAAATCCAATAGAAGTGTTTTGTGCAAGAATTGAACTGCAGCCCTAAAACAGAGCTCCGTTTTGTGCTAGATATAAAATTGGAAAAGGGGAATGAAAGTGTTTCTGACTCTATCCCTTCCCTATTTCTTTGGAGTGAATTCAGCACCAGGGGTGCACTTCCATCTTTTTTGTCCTAATATGATGTGTGGTGGAAAATGCAGAATAGTCACCTGTAACCTCCTCTGTTCCCCAAGAGCAGATGCACCTTAGCACATCTTCCTTGCATTTTTCTAAACTTTCATGCACCTTTCACTCCTAAACTATAGCTATAGTCTACAGCAAAAGCCTTCACTTGAGCAGTAACTTTGACACTACTGGTTTTGTAATCTTTGAACTGCCAAATTATAACCAGCTATATACACTTGAACCATCCCCAAGAAAACTCTTTTTCCCAATTACGTTTATCATCAGCCACCTAACAACATTTACTTCCAAATATAAATGTAGCTTAGTAAAACTGTAAATCACTGATGTATTTTTAAGCCTCAGGGACCATTACTGCAAATTTCCCAACTCTCATAAACATTACCACTCCTGATTAAAAAGACTTCCCATGAATCAGCCTGGCTCTCAGGTATGTTACAACACTCAAAGAGCTCTTCACAAGGTATATACCATCAATAACACCAACTCCTCACAAATTAACATCAACTGGATATTTCTGCAGTTAAAACTTCACCAGCTTTGTGTTTCACAAAGACGATGGGCAGGGGAGAGGTGGATAAATATGCTTCTGGCTGCATCTGCTTCATGCAGCGGGGTCTGACACAGTTTTCTTTAATCCAGTAAATCCATATGCTGTGCCAGGAAGTGGATTACCAGCCTGAGTTCAGAAGAAGTGTCACGTGTCACCATTTACTGAACTGTCACCAGTTCAGAGTATATGTAAAATTAATGTTTTATTCTCCCTATGCTCCACTCCTAGATCTGCTGTTTTTTTGTTTGTTCAATTGGTAATATTACATTTATACTGCACTGATATGAACACACCTAGACAAAAGACAGGCTTGCTTCTTTTTTCAAGATTTTCAGATTTTCAGCTGATTGCATGCTTGCTTCTTCAGGTCTCTTAAAATAAAAATCAACAGCTGGGCAAAACAAAGCAAATTTGTACACGTTAAGATGTGTTCTCAGTAGTCATCTATTTAACTTTGCAGGGGCTACACTTGGCAGAGTTCATCCTCTTCATTTGATTTAGTTCCCTTCTTTTTTAGCAAAGAAGATGAAAAATGGTTATGCACAAACAATTTTTGACGATAGTGCTCCTCAGTTTTCTCAAGCCTGAACAACATAAGCTTTCAGGTCATATAATGTGGTTTGCTTCAGCCTCTCACCCATTTATTTTACATTTCCACTTCTTTATATTTTCTATATCATGTACAAACTTATGCTGACCCTCACGTCAGCCTTACAAAATATAGCTACTATAGTGTTATCTTCTAACATATATGGACACAGGGGCCAAGAGGTTAAATGACTCTGATAAGATCACACCATCAGCAGAAAGCAGGGTCAGAACTCACAGGATGATTCCAGCCTCCCAACAACATAGGCCTGTCTTTAGGTACAAACTCAGGGCATCTTCCAGCCATTTTTTCATCTTCGAAAGGTGTCATCAAAATTTTAAATCAAACAGCTCAAAGGGTTTAAAGCTGGACATGTTTGTTCCAGGTTCTTTAGAGTATACACCACATTGGAGCATGATGTGGCAGCAAAAAGAGTTCAAGCAATATTAAAGGAAATATAAAGGCAACCTCACAGGGCAAAAAGGTAATATCCCTAACAGCTCTGTGGTGATCACACCTGGAATACTTCACTCAGCTGTGGAGAACTCATTTCCTGAATGATAACAATCCAGAGGAAGATGACAAGAGAGCTATAAAGAACGTTAGGTAAGCAGAGAGGGACTGACCTACAGAGAGGAATTAAAAAGAGCTAACTAAATCCTGAGAAGTGGATGTGACAACTGTCTACACATATTAGAAGAGCATTAGCAAGGGCAGAGAATGATTTTATAGTGAAGTGAAAGTGAAAACTGCATGCAGTAGTATTAAATTTAAAATCATGAAAACATTCATCAAAAAATAATTTTAACAGTAAAATCTACTAGACTATGGGTTAGACCTAATAATACTTTAACTAACACTCCCACTTCTCAAACTCTGGTCTTTTAAGAATACAAAACTTGACAGCTAACTCTTGAAAAAGAATCTATTTTGAAATTTTTAGTTGAAAACAAGTTTTGAAATTTCTCAAATAAAATACGCTAACCCCAGCTGGAGGGATTTCAGGGATCCTTAACCCTGAGGCATTACAGCTATGTCTGGGTCATTGCATTTGTGCTGCCCCAGGCATAAGCTTCAGTTTTGATTGGATTCTCCCAGACACAAGTGAACCAGCCCATGAGTGTGTCCCACAGCAAGGCTGTGGATCCTGTTTCATCCAACCATCCTGAAGAAAAATCACATAAATAAATGCCAGATCCTATTCCAGCATTTATTTGGATGATTTGCAATAAGAGAACTAAACGACTCAATATTTAGAGTTTTCTGCTTCTCCTCATATTCTCCAGGACACAGTGCAGAAGGGGATCTTGTTGACAGTCCGTCAGGATGGAGAAGGCTCCGTTTGCCAAACCTGAGCAAACAGCCTTGCAACAGTTTAAGGACTCTCTCATCCACTTGTTTGTCCTCCCTTGACAAGTCTGCCAACAAGAATAAGTATGCTTGGGCCTTAGGCAGTCAGGTTCACTGCACTCCTGTTTTTCACCTGAATAACAGCATAATATTTCACTACTGGGCGTTTATTGAGGTCAAGATCAATGGATGAAAAGCAGAAAAGCACAAGGAAGCCACACATTTCCTTTATAATAATGTCAACTTGTGATTCCTTTGTCTTAGGAAACACCTTTTTTTTTTTTTTTTTTTGCTATCAAAATTTAATGTCAAATTTTAAAGGGTTCAATTTGTCTTACTTTATTAAACCTGCAATCCTTAAGAAAAACAGTGGCTTTCTACTCCATGAAATATGTGCACAAACAATAAGTACATCAAAAGCCTATTGCTTGCTGGCCAATTTCCATATAACCTAATATGGTTAAGAAAACGTTTGACTGGATCCCAGAGCTGAGTGCCAAACTTAACAACTCTGCAGTAAGCAGAGTGCCACAGAGCCCTCTGCTTATCCTCACTGTAATTTCACTTTGGTGCAGTTACTACCTATTCACATGAACTAGACCATAATTGTACTTCTACACAGTTAACAAAACACAGACACTTTTGCTCTCTGTCCCTTGCCAAAGGAGATTAACACTAGCTGCCGTACAAGGCTTTTGGAGATGGAAGCTCCTTGGAGTGCTTCCCTTTCGGGCTAGATATATTAAGGAAATCCTGGGTTTCCCAAGGATATAAAAGAACATGCACTGTATGAGGCACTCTGGTGTTTATGTAAACATCCCAGAAAGAGGATGTTTACATATTCTTGCTCCAGTGCAAGAATACACTTTCTATATCTACAGCTAATGTACACATTAGAGGTTTACCAATATCCAATCTATATGAACTCTTTCTGGTTACTGCTGCTGTTTATGAAACTTGGCAATGTGCAGATTGCTTACTTGTTTCCATCTGAGCCCACCACAAAAAAAAAAAAAAAAAACTTTGTCCACTTGTGTTTCTTGCATTTCTTCCTTCTGTCATATTTCATTTAGCAGCAAGGTTTAGGATTTTTTTAATAGATGAGAGAAAAAAGGGTGACAACACAAATGAAAGACTGACTTTGATCATGACATTAAAGTCACACTTCAGTCCTCTCATTCTCAAATCTAACACTGCTGAAAGCATTGTGAAGACGGATAACAGGGATTTGGTGACAGGAAAAATGGATCACTGAGCTTATATCAGCAAAACAAGTCACTTTAGGCATTAGAAGAACAATGCCACCTTGATTATGCAAAAGGGTTAGACAGCCTCTCCCAGATCATTTCCTATGAGATCATACACAGACTTGGAAACAGAGGGGACTGGTTTCAGGAAGTTTGGAAGCCTTTTATGGATTATATTAACAAGGCACAGGCTGTTCCCAAAAAGTGATTGTACATCAAATTCCAGTACTGCCACATGCCCTTGGTTGGAATGACTTTAGCGTATATGATAGTACTAACAAACATTAGGGAAGCAGCAACTCTGTCATTCAATCCCCGTGATTTGTTTTTTTATTATTATTATTTTTGAAAGGAAGGGGTACTAGTTACATTTTTCTAGGTGTGGATGGCATTCAGTTAAAAAAAAAAAAAAAAAGTAGATTAAACAATATGTAAAATAATAAAATTCAGGAAAAAATGTTGAAATTAGTAAATGACTGGTAGTTTTGACTAGTCTACAATGAGATATTTGTTAGGTTCCCTAAGCTCTAAAGCATCCTATAGAGGTTAGCCACAACTTTGTAAAAAAGCTAGATAACTGTCTTACATAGGCAGAAAAAATGCTACACTACAAGATTTTGGAATGATACTCAATTAACTATTAGAGGTTCATTTTGACTTTTCCTCTACAGTAATAGAAAAATATGTGTCTATACAAAACTACATCCATGTTTGAAAAATAACTTCTTTATGCTATTTGAGATCTTAGCTAATGGATTTAGTGTCAAATGCATTTTTCAGTCAGTTTAATTCCCATTCTTCTCCAATGCAGAAAGTTAGAAAGAAAAACAGTTACTGCACTCCTCTAAAAATTAATGATGTGCATTTTCTAATTTTCAGAATTTCACCTCTAGCTATCATTGCCCTGGCAATGTGTATGAACAAGGCAGATGCCTCATATACCAGGACTGTCCTGTGGTTCCAGGCAGACCCATGTGTCCATAAGCACACCTCAAAGGTGCTGACAGTTTGGAAGTGTCAAGGCATTACAAAGACTCTGCCCTTCAGCCTCTTTAGTGAGGCAATACAAGGTTTATGCATCCCTTCAGTTTCACGTTAATTCTTCAGTGATGCAGAAATTGCGTGCTGAGCTCTCTAAGGCCTGCAACTGCAAGATGCTGAGTTTCACTATGGGAGCACTGATATTACCAGATTTCATTCTCAGTTGAAAGTAATGCAACATAATTTTTTTTCAAGCAATGGGTCTCAAAGAAAAGTAATAGTCTTCCTTTCTGTTTGCAGACAGTGAAAGAGAGGCATGGATAAATGCAGTTATTTGCCCAAGCCCAAGCCATTCATGAGCAGAGCCTCCTGCACCTCAGTTAAGTGCTTCTCTCCACCAGGTTGTTCTTTCTCCTACCATCTGCACGGGTTGGATGTGGATATAATCTACATCACTGTGGCTGTCGCTGCAGAATCAAAACTCTTAGAATAATTATTTCCCTTGGGACATACTGCCGTTTCTTATATATAAGGCATCTTTGTTCTTCATTGGAAGGAAAGGAATTAAGAGGCACCTGAGCAAAGGAATGAAAAATTCACAATACATCAAATATGATTATTTGCTATCTGCTTAATGATAACTCTGTGCCAAAAAGGATGCAACAATTTTAAAGACAGCCATTGCCTTTGCTCAGCTTAGGGAACAATAACCCCTGATGCAATCTCCCAGGAATTCATCCTTAGTTGCAAATAACGATGGACAAGGCTCTAAATAAATGTCAGAAGGACCCATATCTTTTGCCCTGAAAATAATAAGACCTTTGGCCTTAACATTTCTTTGAAAAGTGCTTCAGAGAAGACTGTTACTCTGCAACAATGTTTCCTTCCATTAACATTTCCTCTTAAAATATATGGCCCAAAGGAGGAACACTAGACCTCAAATATACCACAAATATGGACAAGTCTGCCTGCAAACATTTGGAGGCTGGGAATTTGCCCAAAACCTTATCCTTACAGAACTAACCAGCTCTCTCTTAGCCATCATAGTGAACAACCTCAAAAAATAATTCCACTTCATTGGGGCAGCTCACCGACTGTATAATACATAGTTTTCCACTTCTTAAGGATAAATTATTCCTGACACCTGGAACTGAAACCTCTACACTTCTACCTGCAAATCAGGTATGTGTGGGATCCAATACTGTCCAATGATCGTTTATAGGTTTCTCCTTCTGGTTTTAGCTCTGTCTCCCCTCATCTCCCACCCCAGGCTGCGATAGCCAGAGCTCAGAAGAGCAGGCACATTACCGCTGACCACACAGAGTTAGTGTGCTGTTAGGGCTCTGACAAAGACAGACAGTGGGAGAGGGCTCTGGTGAACTCTAGTTATCACAAAAGGCTGACTAGAAAAGTGGCACCAATGGGCAACAAGATTCGAAGGCAAGGCTTTGTCTGCTCCTCACTCACTAGAAGCAATACAGACAGAGCCATCAGCTCTGCCATGTACAGCACTGTGACTTCTTAGGATGCTCACCAAAAAAAAAAAAAAAAAAAAAATCAAGATCGGGTCTGTGATACTCCTTGTCCAAGCCCTTGACAGTGGTCCTCACACTTCAGAGAGGTCTTCAGCAAACTCCACCATAAGGATGATTAGCCATTCAAGGCAAGTCATTTCCTCATCAATGCTGGCTTCGTCGCTTAAGTTTTAAATCCCTTTTAATTGTTTTCCTTAGTGATCACTACTGTAAGTCTGAACTGTATTGCTATTTTATAGAAATGTCCCATCCTTTTGGATCAGTGTGGTAATAAAATTTGCTACATGACGTAACTTCCACCCATGTAGTTAAAACAGTAGAGTTCCCTCACTTGGAGCAATTTGCACTAAACTGCATTTGTAAAACAAGTAAAGCCTGGGAAGGTTTATTATTAGCATTACTCCTGTCAAGTGTTGAAGCAACAATCTTTTGAAAGGCAAATCTCCTCCCACCTGGAAAGCAGAAATATTTTACATGTACCTATCAATCTAAAACCAGAACACCCAGAGAATGTTGTCATTGGCTTTGATAACATATTCAGCAATATTACCTTAATGACATATAATAGTCTCCATATTAATAATTTTTCGATAGGAGAAAGACAAGTATAGCTATTAAGCTGAAATAATTACCTGTGTACACAACTGATGTGAGCATAAAAAGATGGCCATGCATATGTTTAATGTACACAGATAAATGAGAATTAGTCTTGCCAAAGGAAGAAATGCTCCTTTCCAAATTCACATAGTGTCCAGGGACCACAAGAGCCACAACGTGGAAGAATTTCTCTGGTCTAGATTATCATGCACGTACCTACAATCCTTGACATATAAAACACCATCAGAAGGAAAAGTTACATGGAAAACTCCCACATACCCAGTTTCTGACAGTCAATTCAGCCAAGGACTACCAGAAAGTATCTTCCCATTGCATTGAATTAAGCTGTATACTAACCAGCCCAGAACAGTCTATTTCCACACCAGACCTTGAGTTTTGATGAAAACTAAGCTAAAATCATAGTGCTGCTCACAATAATAATTCTCAAATAAACAGTAAATACCTCCAGAAAAGAAAAACACACAATATAAACAGTAATAGTATATCTCACCAGTTATGATGTCCCTGAGCCTGGAAGATGCTGCCTCTTCAGCTCACGAGTAACCAAAGGATTATCACAGGCACTGGAAAGACAAAGTTGTGGGTTTATGGGTGGGAATGAAGAGTGCACAAAAAATGGAATAGTTTTACAGTAAGGATGATTTAAAAAGCAGAAAATCAGATCTTAAGCCTTGCTATGGTTACTAGGTACTGTTGTACCATTGAGTAAACTGGATTGCAGCTCCTTAATTTTCTCCAGCAACTCCTCCGTGAGGAACAAGGAAATCCCAACTGAGAAAGGGTAGTTCTGGCAAATTCTGCATTATGCATATCTGAAGTCCAATTAAGGGAAAAGAGTGGCCTCCACCTGCAGGGAAAGCTACTCCATGCACCTGATCCTGCTCCCATGACTGTAACCCAATCGCAACAGAATGCAACCCTGAGAACACCTTGGGAAGCATCAGTCTCAAAGCTGAGAATTTTAATAGCTGAACTGCAGCAATTAATATGGATCCAAACCTGATTATTCCCTCATGATTCATTTTCTTAAAAATATCTGAGGGAATTCCCTGTTTGTTTTGGCTATAGACCAGCATGGTTCCTTGATTGTGGGATACCTCCAGTCAAAGATGCAAAAATGTTTGGCTTTTTCTGCATAGCCACTGGAGTGCATTTACACAGTTGTCAGTGGCAGCTTGTTTGTCTTTACAGGTACTTTGTGACTATTAAAGCAATAGAGCAGCCACCTCCAAGTAATAGCTAGGATGAATGATAACAGTTTGGGCTGTGTGCGGTAAGACTGGAAATTGCCTCTGAGAGATGCCTCAGCAGGAGGACTGGAGGGAGATTCTTGGGGAGTAGATATGGAAATCCCACATGGAATGAGGTAAACCATCTGGGAAACTGCTCAGGGGTGCTAGGGGCTCCCGATCTCTTTCATCCATAAAGGTGGCAAAAAGACAAAACTACAAATATCTGCACACCCAAAAAACAAAAGACTGGTATCTCAAAGTCAAACGCAGCTTTATTTTTCTATTGAAGAAAGATATCTTAAAAATGAGCTGGCTTCACAAACAACCTTTAATTAGACAAATACAAGGCATACCTTTCTTCTCCACCTAATGAACACAATCAGCATATGCGTTCAAGAGTATTAGATTAATAGAGACCAAGACATTTGACTAAGCTCTACAAGACCACCTTGGAAATTATATGATGCTTCTTTCAGTGATGGTGTGTATTTTTGCACTGTTCTTAATCCATAAACAGGGGTTTTGTGGGGTGGTACTTATCTGAGAGAATTTGTGGGGCTTTGCTTATAATCCTATACTGCCTGTCAAATTAGGTTTTTTTAAGATAGCATGTGATGGAAGGATGGGAGAATGAAAATCTCAAAAATAAATACAGTACTGTGCTCCACCTTGACTGAATGCAACTTGTACCCTTATTGCTTTACCAAAAAAAAAAAAAATGAAACACTTCTGTTGGTCCAAGAACTGCCAAGACAGAAAACAACAGCCATGTCCAGCTGAGGCAGCAGTTCCTTCAATAAACTAATCTGGACCTTCCTAAAACAGCATTGCAGTAAGTGCTGAAGTACCCCATGCTTTCAGAGGTGCGCCAAATCCAGGATAGCTAGGCAAAGGGATACAGATTCTCAGAGCATCACAGATGCTTCTGAGCATGTTTCTGGATTGTCTCAGCTTCAGTTAATCTCCTATTAAAAGCAATAGCAGTTGAATCTGCTAATCCGGAGAAAAATCTAGAGCCATCTTTGCACCAATAAAACACAAAAATACTCTGGTCATTTATAAAATCCAAGGACTGACATGGCTTTCAAGAATCATGCAGCTTCCCTAAGTGATCCAGTTCTTTCAGGAGTAATTCAGATTTTGCATTGCTTACTCCACATAGTTCGCTCTAGCCATGAAATACAGAAATGCACTATCATCTACGTATGATGAGGAAAATGAAATCTAAAGGTGCAATATAGCAGAGCTAAGCATCATTAACTTCTGGAACTTCCTGGTTGCTGAGATATTTCAGAGATAAAGCTCCAAAGGTGGACATTAGTCTTAATCAGAAGAACATCTAATTTCCATTGCTTTCATTTAGGCTTGTTTCCTGTGATACGTTAACGTCAGCACCTCATTCTTAAGTGCCCAGATTCACAAGGTGCTTAAGCATGCTCCTAACCAACCAAACAAGATTACTCACCTACTTAAAGTTAGGCACACGTTTGTTGAGGCAGAGCCAAAATATACATGCACATACATATACCTGACCAATAACATATTTTTCTTCCATAGGCTGTTTCTATTCTGTAGTCCAAAATGCAGTAGCAATATATATATATATAAAATAAAGTTTCGTTATGCCACATCTTCAAGAATTCCTCAGTAAAACTCAGTGACTATTATACATAATATAGTTTCTAGTTATGATGGAATTTACAATGCATAACATCTGTGCCCACAAAGATACAAAAACCTGAATTCTCTCCTAAAAAGCAGCAATAATGAAACATCTCTCTGAAAGACCTTGCAAATTAGTGACCACTAATGACTAGGCAGGATATGAAGCAGAAGAACAGTTTATCCACTTGTAAATGTACTTTTACTGCTTATACCATATAGCCTCTAAAATATTAAATGCAAAAGACACCATCAACAAGTTAGTTTGCTGGAGGATGAACAAAATTGATTAAATTTACACAATCTCTGGATGCCATATGTACTGAAAAGCTGAGAGGGCTTCAAAGATTTATCTTGCATTTCTTTTCTAAATAAGGCTAAACTATGAGACAAATGGATTTCCCAATCTATTTCTTCAGTCTTTCCTATAGTCCATCTCACCAGTATACCTACTTACATACTGACCAGCTATGAACAAAACTAAAATTACCAGGCTGGAGAAATAGAGGAATGGGTACAAAACCCAAACAGCAGAAGAATATAAACTTTCTCTTCCTCTTCATGTGATTAGTACTACCTTTCTTCCATAATTTTACAGCTAGAGATAGCTAATTCCAAACACAGAAACAGACTATTTATATTTTTATAAGCAAACTGTATCTTTGTTTTTCCATTGTTCTTTTCCAAGATTAAATTATGTTCTTCCTAGGAAGGAGGAAATGATCATTTTCCAGAAAATAAAGCCATTACAGCTTAGATCATAATGCATTCATCTATCACAGTCTAATATTTTTGAGAAGTTCATACCATTTCAATTTTATTTGACTACTATGATATGCAAGCTGGATTCTCTAGGTTGTATTAGCATAGTCTCCCTCTCCCTTCCTCACAAATAAATAAATGGTACACTATAAAATAATAATTAAAAAAAAAAAAAAAGTCTTCTGAGCTAGTCCTTAAAACCCTAGGGTGCCTGTAAATTATTCAGATTAATTTAGAGCATGACATTTTAATGATTTTTAGGCCGTTCGGGTGACATGAATGAACATGAGCTCTCATTTACTGTTACACTGATGCTTGTTTTATATCAGCACAACCCAACTTGCGTGAGTACAGGACATGCAAAATCAGGCCTGAGTTCTTAGGAAGAAGAGCTGCAGGGCTTCACACACATCCCATTTCACAAATACTGTGGCCTAGGGACTGGCCCCTTCCCACGTTGGTACATAATAGGATTAAGATGCTACATGTTTATTGGAAAGTAGGATGAGGCACTGGAGTTTCTCGAAGCAAGGGAATCCTACTGGGCCTGTTCTGTGGTTTTAAACATGGGAAGGAAAACTTAAATGATAGATCCTGCAATAGCAAACAAAAATGATGGCACCAAGAACTACCTAGTTTCTCTCTCTTAGGAAGGGATTAATCATCTTTTCTATAACCCAGATATGGAAAAATGCCATACCCTTTGAATTTTGGTTTGGCCAAAATGCTGAGGACAACTCCCCCATTAGGGCACAAACATTTGAATATAGAAAACAAACATGAATTTCTGAATATCCTTGGAACCCTTGTTCAGGGCTACTAAAGCAGGCAGCACGAACAGCAGCCAAGCGAGTCATCAAAACCATATCAGGTATGGCATTGATTCAGAGGAAAGCAACATATGCACTAAATCACTTTATTTTCAAGCAATTCCAGCTGCAGGCATTCCCTGGGAATTCCTTGGCTTGGTTTTATCCAATGTCTGTGGTCAAAAGACCTGATAACCCAAGTGGACTTAGGCTGTAGACAGTTTAAATGAGGCAAATGGCAAAAATATCTTCCAATGCAACCAGTAACACCAAATTGAAATGCTCAATAGGGTAGTCATCCTTGGATGCAAATTTCCAACTCTTTCGTATCACCAGGCTGAAGACAGATGATGACAGATAGGTGAAATATGCTGCAGTTTATGCACTTTCTCGTGTGCTTTTGAAGACCATCCTCAAGATGTCATTTTTCACAATATTTATATTATGATTGTTTAAAGGAATTCAGTTAAAATAGCAAAACAGCAATTCTGCCTGCCACAACAATGTATTTGCTTTACCACTTTTATCTTACCTATTAAAATAAGTCCTTTAATTTCTGCTCCAACAGCATTTACAGAGATCTAAAGCATGTTTGCATGTTACCTCAAGAAAAGTAGCATTTTTTCTTCTCCTGTATTTTTCACCACTGATGTGAAAAGGCACAATTAGCTATAATCTATCTTAAAGTACAGCTCTTAGTCCCTTTCATAGCTCATAAATTAAGCTGAATTTCTGACAGTTGGTGTTAACAGGACAATAATGATAATAATATGCCATATCCAATTATGTAATGGGGGGGGAAAAAAAGCAACATGTTGTGCTGTTTCCTTGTCAATCTACAAAACACCATATATGCATTGACACTGCATGTATAGGTAGAAACCTGTGTAATAATCTCTGATCAGACATTTTTGGTTAGAACATCCACCACCTACCAACCCAACTGCCTTTATCAATTATGGTATCAATCATCAACAAATATCTGCATTTTTAAAAAAAGGGTAGCTTTTTGAAGGAATTTTAAGTCTCACTCCAGAGAAGGTCATGTCCTATTTTACACATTTTTCCCCTGACATTTTTGTTTCATGTTTTTCTTTGTAAGAGACAAAGATAGAGATTCTGTACATTTTTGTGGGACAACTCTATTTGGCAGCCAGCCAATTCCTAAGCCAGTATCAGCAGTGAATTTATAGCTCAAAGGAAAGAAAATTCTAAAGAGACAGGGTTTTGTGGGAGGGAGGTTTTGTTTGGTTTTGTTGTTTAAATCTGCAAAGCTGTTTTTGACAAGTTTGTCATCAGGTTTATAAAGGAAGGGTGGAATTTAAAGCATCATCTGCTCTAGCACCCAGCCACACCTTGCTGAGCCCCTCACTCATACTATCACTTCTGTCTCTATAGGTATTCCTACGTTGGTACATAGTTTCAGATTTAATCAGTGCCCTCTGCACATTTAAACTGACCATTGGCAATCTACATTATTAAATATATGTAATTTCTACTTCACACTTAGTTTGTTTAACTTAATTCTCAAGAGTTTCACTGTGTGCTGTTGATAGAATAAAATACAAACCAAACAACTTTTTGCCTAGACAGATTTTGCTACAGTGCTGAAATGCACCCTTTGTTCAAAAAGACACTGGGTTTCTAAAGCAGGGGTTGTCTAACAGGCATCAGGAGGACAATTACAGTTCTACAAGTGGGGAATGCACCGAGGATCAAACACGCAATGCTAGCAAATGCTGTGTTGACAGCAGGCACCCAGCATAACATCAGGACATCACCAGCAGGCTGAGAGCTGGATGAGCCTGAAGGTTGTGTCGGCAATACAGAGGCATAACACACAACAAAGCTGTAAAAGCCATGCATCTAGAGATAAAAGCACATCCCAAGATAAGGCAGCAAACTCATGGCAAAGCCTTGTTACAACTTCTGCTTACTCTTGAGCAACAAGAAGACAGCTAGACAAGTAGCCACGGCAACGAGTGCAGCAACGAGTGAGTATTAATGGACGTTCACACTTTCTGGCTGAGGCCGCTCTGGCTTCAGCTCATTCCCACGCGTTGTGGTGAGGCAGCCAGCAGTGAGTCATTTTTCCTAAGCATAGCTCCTGATCGATCCTAGCAGCCAAGCATATACATGAGCATGCAGGACATGGTCCCTTTCCCTCTAATCCATCCTTTTTCACATCAGTGCCCAGTGCAAGGAAAGCCCATGGAGCAACAACTCCTCAGGGTCAGTACCTGACCCTGACACCGAGTACCGTGACACACCCTGTGCCCCACATCCTGCTTTTCTACCTCTGGCCAGCTCTGGTTCTGTGCTAAATACCAACTCCAGCAGGACAACTTCTGTAGCACTTCCAGAAAATGCAAGCACATGCCTTTCTATAGACTACAAAGCAGTTCTTTCCTGGTTTCGCTGCTGAAGATCTGCTACTTTTAAAGTACAGATAAATGCCCAGATAAATGAAGGCAACTTTTTATAGCTCAAAGTTATTTAAGTCATACAGTCTAAATCATACCCTCCTTTGTGAAGTGAGGTGCTTCTCAAAGACAGAATTCAGTGTTTTCTTCAGACTGGTACAGTTCATATCACATATAAATGAAACATTGGAAGATCTCCGAATATAAAGATGAGAAAGTCTCTCTCACAGGATCCCACAATCCCAGGAAAAAACCCAAAGGCAGGCACCTACAGCAACCAGAAGCAACTCAGACACTGTTCATGCAAAAGAGGGCAGCATATAACAGATATTCTGGATTTAAAAAAACATCAAATAGTGCCTTGGGAATAGGGGAGGGAAGAAAAGAAAAATAACATTTACAGGAAAACAGATCTATTGAAACAAGTTTGTTTTGAGACACTGTAGTTAAAGCATGTTTGGGAAAAAATTAATGAACCATCTGAAAAAGGTGCAGGGTTTTCTGTTGGTACTGCTTTTTTATTATTTGGTAGGAGTCTACTTTATTCCACAGATTTTAAGACATGTTTAAGATTCCATAGGTTTAGTATTACATCAATAATGGTTCATAATGAAATTCCAGGCAGTAGCAAAAAAAGAGATTTTGTGATAGAACTGCAGAAGATATGGATATGGGGCCCTTTGTGCAGATTTACTGATAGGAATGTTGAATGTAGGTTAAAATAACACGGTTGTCTGGCTCACTTGTGTGTGCTAAAATGTCATGTGACAAAGCACAAGTTATGCTATTACTTGAATCTTTTTAAAAGTTAATCTAATTCTGCCCTTTACTGGATTTTTCAAAACATTTGTCATCTAGTACAACTCTATTTACCATTTACTACTGTAAAAAGTATTTTTCCTGTATTCACATCCCATCCATCTCTGTGATGAATAACATTTCAATGGTTTTATCAGCATGCTTGATACTACTTGGACTGTCAAATTGTTGCCCTTCCAAGCTCAGTGTGGAAGAGTGGACAAATCAGTTGGTTGGCATCAGCTCTACTTTGGTGTTGGAGCTCAAGTTGTTTTTCCTTTTTGTGCTTCAGTTTCTCAGACTGACAAATGGGGAAACAATTCCAAGCTCCTTTGTAAAGAACTTTGAGATCAACACATGAAGAGCGATGCCTAACAGCTAGATTTTTATGCTATTTTACCTTATAGAATGAAGGTTTCTTTTTAAAGATTACTTAAAAATAATTAGAAAGGAAGTATCATCTTACAGCTACATAGGACCACACGTTACTGAGACTGTCCATTCTGTCCATTCTTTGTAGGTGGATAACCCAAGCCTGGGGAAGATGACCTATCAGAGCCCAAAGTGAGAAACTGTCTTCAGCAGATAGGAACTTTTATAAACCTAAACACATTCACTTTAACAACACTTTTAATTTGGGACTAAAAGAGAGTTTGGTATAGCATCTCAAATCATTGTTTTGCCTGATCCCCACCAATACTGTTGTTGGAAATAGCTGTTCACTTTCTTACTACTATGTTAAGGGCAGGAAAAGAAAGCAAAACATTATGGAAATGCTGAAAAAAAATAAAGTCAGTGGAACTATAAATTAAAAGAACAAACTTTGCTTTAAAATGCAGGCTGGGTCCGTTGTCAGATCTGTGATAAATCATGAATAACACCAGGGTGACACTTGACGACCAGCATGAAAAATAATAATAATGATTGAATGAGTTGCTGAAAGTCTCATCCTTTGAATACAATAACGTTTCTCTTGGGTCGCCCATCACTCCATCTTGCAGTGATGTTGGAAGCATCAGACAGAGCTGTCCTCACAGGATTTTCCTGCACATAGGGTCCTGACAATGCTAATTAGATTTTCACAAAATAAGGTCCTTCCACACAGAGAAATTCTCATTGTCACTGAGTTGGGAGAAGCACACAACCCAGCCTGATATATTGGTCCAAATCCCACAGTTCAAGCTTCCATAGAATTCAACTCTTGTTGCATGTGAATATCATACACAGCTCTTCACAAGTTAGTTTATTTTATATAGACATAAAAGAGGAAGTAACCTGAGCACTGAAACAGGCTTCTGATATAGAAAAAGTTTTATGGAGAACAGCAGAAAGAAAAACACAGTGGATCCCATCTTTGGTCCTTGAAAGGTCATGCTTTTATTTTAGTTAAAACTGATACATAAGAGTTAACATCTGAATCTTCTGTCAAGCTTTTAATTAGTGCCTTCCTGGTTTGTGCAGTCAAATTAAAAGTATGTGTAAATGAAGTTTTTCAAAAGCTCTCAATGATTTTGGCTGCCTGTGTTAAATTACTGCAATGGCATTTGATTTCCAGGGTAATGACAGCCAGGTCTAAAATATCCTAATCGGACATCCAAGAATCAAGGCATTTCAAAAATAACTTGGAGAAAAAAAATGCCCTTTGTTTTGGCCTCTTTTCCTTGACAGAAAGAACGTCCATTTGCCAAATTAAGTAAGGAGAAATATGAAAGCACAAACAGAACTTTGACCTATCACAAGAGCCAGACTATTGTTTTACATTGTATGACTGTCTGTGACAATATAAAATGTGAAATTAGCAAGACTGTTTGGAAGCTTTGAATTATGCACATACTCATTCACTTCAGAGGAATGGTGAATTGATTAAACCATCATAATTTCTGTGCAGAGTTCTCAAATCTGCCAACAACTACAAGCTGAAATAAGTAAGTCTGAAATATTATCTATATTGGAAATATAGATAATTTCTACTGCACCACTTATCATTATGTTCAATTGGAATCAATCTAAAGCACCAGGCACACTAGAACGTGCAATGGAAACACTCTGCATGTACAGACTAAATGTTTGTACTGGTTTTACAGACATCTAGTAGCCTAGGGTACTAGACATCCAAAAAATGGTGCATTACAACCGGAGATTATTGCTAAAAGCAGTCAACAGCCAAAAACGGTGTGACTGCCAGATCTCAGAATGGACAACTGGATAGGCCTGAACCTTCATCATCAACTTCAGCAAGGCCAGAAACTCAGCATTGGTTTCTTACATGTTAACTTCCACTTTTCTCAGAAATCACTATAATAGTTTAATTAATAGTTTAATTTCTTGACTTTAAAGGAATTATGAACAGTTACTATGACCATATTTTTGAAGTTTGTTGTTTTTGTTTTTTTTTAAACAAAGAACTTGGTTTTGAATAAAATCTAAAAAAGTCTAAATTCCTTGATGTTTCATAGACAAACTATTTCACGATATGTTTGAAAACTCACTGAAGACCTTTCATCAGACCCTTCATCCTGTGACTACCAAGGACCAGTGCTGCCAAATAACACCCTTACATCTTTGTTTTTGTAGAACAGCCAGGACCGTGCATGCTATGGAATGGATGTAAAGGACTTCCCTGCTCCACGGAGCCCCAGACTCCAGCTCTATTAATCCAACTACAGCTCCTTGGAGGAATCCTTTACATTGGAAGTTATGAAAATAAAGGTAAAATATATGCTTACACATCATAAAAGTGAGGTCTTGTTCCATTTTAGACTACAAGATTAAAAAAAAAATATGCCATGAACAATAAAATGGAACGTACAAACCCCTAACCAATAAAGGATTATGCACCATGGAGCTGTTTCTGGTCAACTTTCCTCATAAAAAATGAAAAATTCTTCTGAAATGTACAAAGTCAGCATTTCTGATACTTGTCAGCTTCCCTATACCCTTTCTATATGCAGTAGACATTTTAGGTTTTTTTCCAGCTGACAAAAAAAATGCATGTCAAGACTATCATATGTTCACCTGTGACTAGCCTACTAACCCTGAATCATGTTTCTAGTGTTCCCTTTCCCAATTCCTGTGTAAATTATGATAAAATTCTCAGGCTTACTATGCCTCAGTCTCTTCTGTGGAATCTGAACAATACTTTCAATGAGGTTTGGCACAAAACTCAGATTTGCAAAGATCCTTGGGACCTTTTATATCAGAAGTGCTTTTACATGTAATGGATTATTAATGACATTTTACCAAATGCAAAAGGATTCAAAATTTGAGTGACAAGATGACTTTTATTATAAGCAGCTTTTTAATTCACATTTAACCTTCAGCAAACTAACAGTCTTCCTGAGAACGTGTGGTCAGATTTAACTTCAGATTCTAAAATTTCTGGGGACATTTACTATTCCAACAAAAATTCCTCAATATGTTGCACACCTTCCATAGCACCTACTAATAATTTGTATCAAAACTAAAACAAAACAACCTCAAAAACAGTTTATATGAATATATATACACACTAACAGTTGAATCAAAGAGAAAAAAAGAGTAATTTCAATAGATAAATAAGCCTCAGTTTACTAGACACTCTGTTCAAGGAAAAATGTTTTCTTCTCTTGGAAGCTGAGCTATTCCTCAAATTTTCCATATTCAAGGCACCCTGATAGCTTCTCTTTGTTTTCTGCTTTTAAGACAATACAGATTGACCTTTGACTTTCACACTAGCTTGCAGCAAGTAGGAAGTACTTTCCTAGACCATGAAGTCTTTCCCTACACTGTAGAAAATATATCTTTTTTAAAGTAAGTTGTTGCTCAACTGAGTTCACTTTGCCCTGCAAGGAACTCCCAATGGGAGAGAAAACATTTTCATACTCCAGGGTGATGGGAGGATTATAATTGCAGCTACATCTCTCTACCTAATAATGAATGAAACCTCCCTCTTGGCAGGCAGTACAGAATTGCCCCATGGCTGAATGAGCATGCCTCACTGCTGACCCAGTCCTCAGTTTACATGCATGCAAAACAGAGCCTGACTGGGCATGACAAAAAGAACATGAATAATTCACAGCAGCAATAGTCAATGTGAAACAGCAAAGGGCTCTCCCAGAGAGGACAGCCACTCTCCCATCCTCTGATCCTGCAGAGATTACAGAGTAAATGTTCTACAAAGATGTCTAGCAACATCCTTGTCCTTATCGTTCACATGCCTTTTTGCTCCTAATTGCACTCCATGGTTAGCCTCTGTCTAGCTAACAGCCTTTCCTTCTTTTGTACAGTTATTTCTGTGAATCTCTGATTTCTTGTGTGCAGTTGTAAGCCCCTCTCTACAAGTCTATCATTTCCCAGAGCAGCCACTGTCCTGCAAGGTGAGTACTATCACCCTGAGGAGAGACCCAGCTCATTTCCCAAATGTGCTAGCCACTGCTAAAAACCACTCACCTTACAAATGAAAGGCAAAGGCCCTTTCAGCAGAGAAATAGGTGCCTCCTGCAAGAGAGATCCCAGGTTCTGAATCTGGAGACAGCGACAATGCCTCTATTTTCCTGGTGTGTGGTCAGTAAGAGATAGACTTCATATACCTCTATGCTCAGTGCTTGCTGATGGCCAGAACTGTTCTTCAAGGGTCACCTTTTCTGCTTAACTCTGCCCAGGCTGTATATAGGCATTCCTCTTGGGGACCAAGATACCGCTATGCCAGGGAAGAACATCCAACCTTTCTATTCAGTCACACCCAAACCATTACTACCATCACAGGCATCAGCCATAGTTTTCAAAAATATGAAACCTAGCCATATGCGAAAAGATTCAGAAGAAAACTTGAAGGGAAAGGTAGTGTGTTGAACTGTAGGCAGCACTTTACCCATTGGATTACACAGATCTCACAGTGCTTTGTTGTTGCATCTGAGGGGGAAGCAAAACATTTATGCAGCTTTGGTAGAACAATTCTGCTTCTGCAGCCCTAGAGAAGTTAATGTCACATAAATCTGTATGTTTTACTAATGGCATCATATATCTTCCCAGGCATTTCTAATTTACCCTTTGTCGAGCTATCTAGGTACTTTATCACATGAGGTTACTCTGTGTCATGTATTAATATTAAGACACTGTGCCTCGTCTTTCATAGGAAAGTACATGTTCTTATCTAAATTGCTGAGACTAATAACTTGAAATATTGTCCCTGCAAAACATACTTGAATGCTGTATATTCAGATAACTAGCACTCTTTTTTTCCTCCCCTCCCAGTGAGCGAACATAAATTAAGTCTCAACAGAAATTAACCCAAGAATAAGCTGCAGTCCCAGTTTGGAGGCAGGGAAGAAGGAAACTCCTGCCTCATCTGACTGGGTCCACATGCCACACCAGGCAGGGCTCACAAGGACAGTATGGTCTTTTAGTTCCCCAGCACATCCATGCCTTCAGAAATGTGTGCTATTAAACAGCTCGTCTTTCCCCCTGGAAGTTTCTTCATCACCAGTAAACAGTATTGCACATTGCTCAATCCATTTGGTTGAGTTTGTTCTTTGAAACTTGGGTACGTGACAGTTCAGATTGTTTTCAACTGATAACTGGCCTAAGGATGCCCCTTTGCTTATTACTTCTGATCCAGATAAGCATTTGGCTGTTTAATCAGCTGCAAAGCTAAAGCAGAAAAAGAGAACACTCCAAAACCTTACAACCCCATGTACTTAATTTAGCCTAAAAATAATTTCTGGGCAGAAAGAAAATTTAATTAACTCTTTTCTATAAAAGTGTATGGTAAGATGTGTAGCAAGATCTTATGCATTCCTTTGAAGTTTGTCATACATTCCTGAATACCTTTGACAGTCTAAGAAGTTATGTGTCTGCTTCTGATTAGATAATTGAAATAAATCTACACCAAATAAATTCAGATCTCTTAAAATAAACTGCAGAGGTACGTGAACTTTGCAAAATGCATGTAGTACTTCAACCAAAAGGCATTTCTGCAAAAATCAGCTATCAAGAAAGAATTCATTTCTTTATTTCCATGTGTGCAGACTGCAGTTATTATCCAAGTTTTAATCCAGGTTTAATACTAGTCAGCATCAAGTACAGTTCCTACATGACCTGAAAACCAACACAGTAGAAGGAAATCACCTTTTACACTTATTGCTCTCTGCATTTCACCCCTTAGCATTAAATGTTCCTTAAAATTAGAAGATACCCATGTCAGGCACACCAAGTCTAGCAAATATTTGTCCACCACTTCAGCTTGAGACTAGACTGCCAAACCTGGATGACAATACATAGGGAAGACCACCTTACATAATCAATCTCCATTCATTACACCCAGCCCAGCAAGCCACCAAAACCAATCAGCATCATGGTTTTCCTGCCAGCCTACAAAGCTGGGAAAGGTCTCTAACATGTTATATTTGTAATATAGACTAGAATACAATATAATACATAGAAGCAAACATTACATAAACTGGAAGATGACAACAAAAGTACATGGCAATACATGAAAAGAAGAATATGACTGAACACAACTGAGTAGTAACTGGTTAAAGTCATGTAGCTACCGAAGATTCAAAAAGCACACAAAACTTTGCTTGAAATTCTAACAGTGACCACATAAACCCAAGAAGTGCTGCTCAGATGCATCTTTTCACATGCTTGCTGCACAGGTTGTCCTGCCAATAATTTTGCAATGGCCTCCTGAAGCCACATGCAGGAGGACAGGCACAAAGAACTCAAGATGTATCATCTTGATAAAGTTCCCCCTAAACAGACAGCAAGAAGGCCAGAGACCTAAACACATTTTAAACTTCTACAGAATGACAGGTCTTGCAAAGATGTCAAGACGACACCATATTAGCTGCTGCCAGAAATGTCTTTGGAAACATTATCCAAATAACAGTCACAGAGTGCTGGTATTCCCTTCATCCTTGTTCCCCAGACACTGGAACTGCCAGGTCCAACAGCACAGCAAATAAACAAGGCCACTTTAGGCAGTGGGATGCCAAACAAAGGCCTTGTTGAAATCAGTCCCAGACATCTGTCTGCGTGACTTAGGAGCAAGGCTGGTCCAAAGCACAGCTGGTGTTGAGGAGATGTACAGAGACTTGAGGAACGTCCCAGGGTCACCAACCCTGCACGAAGGTGCATGAAGTCATAGAACTGATGAAGTGCTTGACATTTATGGGGAGACATCAAGAAAAAGTGATGAAAGATGTAAAGGAGAAGCCTAGACAAGCACTTGGTTTAAAATATAGCTTTAAGTCAATTGAGAGTAATTTAAAAATATGTCACGGAGTCCCACCAAGAAGTCAAGCCTCATCCAATTATTGGGCAAAGAACAGAAGCAGAAATTCTGAAGATATGGTCAAGATAACAAATTCCTACATTACACGTGGGTCCATCTCCTTTGAGCTAACCAACATCTACTAATGAAAGCTTACTTTTGAAGCTGCAAGTGATGGCAGATCCACCATCTTTTACTTTGTCCTGTTTTGAACAACAGGGCAGGAAATTTACATTTAAAAAAAAAAAAAAACACATCTAACATCATTTAAATATACTGCATTTCATTTTTTTTCCACCACTGGAATGCATTAATTATTACTGGCTTTTGGTCCATTAAAATACACTATGTTCCACACACACACACACACACTCAATCTACTCTACCATCAGATACTTGAAATGTTCATGCTAAAAATTAAAAATATGTTTTCCACCAAGTGGAAGTGTGCCACAGCTAACAGAATTGTGGCTACAAGGCTATTAAACATTATCACATATAAACAGAAATACAACAGCCTTCAAAATCTGTTACAATTTGTCACCTCCAGTAGTGCCAAGAGCTGATTTTCTGACCTCAGTTTCATAACTATCATCCCAACCACCAGCTCATCTTCTGTTTGTTCCTTCCTACTCTGCCACAGCTTTATTTCAGACTGTTTCTTTAAAAGACTGCACCCATCTTTCTTATTTCTCTCTTCTCTATCACTCCTGACAGCTCCACCTTACTGTCCCCCAAACTTGGGGATCCAATGCTATCTTCATCTTTTCTCACCTTTCCTCTCAAATTCAACACTCTCTTATGAAATTCCACTGGCATTTCTCACATTTTTCTCTTAGTCCTCAGGAGTATAAATGTAAATTAAAACAAAAAAAAAAAAAAAAAAACACTTTGCTGATTCACCTTTGTAGCTTTTTCTTTGCAACCTTCCACATTACTTGGGATTATAAATGCCACAGCAAAAAGTGTTTCTTCCCTTGCCCTCTTTTCTGAGCATACCACAAACACTCCTTTAATCCTTTCACAGGCTTTCCATCTTGAATTGACAGAAAATTAAAGATTTGTTTCCTCATTTTTTTCATCTCTTTCAGTCTCCTATACTCCATCTCAGTCTTCTTGTCACCATACAATCTCCTTAGCCAACCAAGCGCCCTCACCCAGTTCTGTAAAGAGGGAAACAAGGCAAAGCAACAGTTCCCTTAGACTGATACATCACTCCAACATGACGTGGCTGCAAGCCCATAGGCTGCAAAACAAAGGGCCAGAAGTTCAGGGACAGGTAACCGTGGTGTTACATATTCCACCATGGGGAGCTTCTACCATGAGCCCAGGAAGGAGAGGGGCTGCAAGAGCCAGGTCAGAGCTTCCCAGTGTTGGCCACCTTCTGCCATGGCATTGAGTCTGCACACAGAACAGCCTAAGGAAACACCTCTTATATTCCTGTGACCTGAGCATAATTTAAATGAGAATTTGTTGCCAGTTTCCTCCTAATTTTTTTCAGTGTGTAACCATGTTTGCACCATCATTTCAACCCTTCACAGACCATTGTGCCACACTAGAGATTAACACCAAGATCAAGTTTTGAAAGTACATAATGTCGTTTCATTTCTACAACAACTGCTTGTTTGGACAGTGCCAAAGACTTTGAAATTCAGCAAAAGCAGAGCCTCAGTATTCAAGATGGGGTATCTCTGATCAAACAGAGAGTGCTTGCATGTCCACCTCTCCAGAATCTGTAGATAAAAATGAAAAGTGCTAGTAGCTATGACTAGGATGTGAAGTACAGGGTCTTTTCCAATTCCATAAAAGGAGCCTCAAGGTGACTAGCTTTGGAGGCAACATCTCAAGACAGGTAAGATGGTGTTCAAAGTCACTAAAAAAAATACTAAAATACATCTGCCCTGATTTATAGAGAAAAGTTAGAATATATACATGAAGCAACTAAAAAGAACAGGGTTTAAGTCATGCCTGTATGTGGCTACAGAAGTTAATCAGCAGCCACTAATTATGTGTAGTGACAAATATATAGTGCTAGTTTGTAATACTTTATTCCTAAAACTCTAAAGGCAAAATTAATATGAAATGTACAGAGAGCTCACTGCATAAACTGTAGATTAGAGTGGGTATTTAATAACACTTTCTTGTTCTATTATGTCACTGAGTTACCTAGTGTCTCCTGAAACATTTTGTAATTAGAGATTATATCATTAGTGGTTATTAAAACAGCTTGATCTTGTTTGGGAGATGCAGCAGAGCAGCACATCTCTCATTTGATGTTATCTTTCTCCAACTTATGTTAGTGAGTCATTAATGTGACAGTTAAATCGACACTGAATTCCAGCCTAAGAATTTCCATGAAAGCACCCATTCAGAAAAGCCTCCAGTGCATACCTTGCTTGTCACTCCCAGCCTCCGGTTCCCTAATGCACGGGACCACCAAGCCACTTTGCAGCAGGCCAGTATCAGCCTCATGTTTCTTCTGTAAGAACTCATTATTTCCTTACATTCTATTTTGTGTTTCTTGTCTTTCCATATGTCTCTAGACTACTTTTCTATAAGAACTCCTCCAGACAGAGACTATCACACAGTTTATGAATCACTCTAAGAAAATATTCCTCTTAGGGTTTTAATTAAACAAGTTTGGCACTTTTTACAACACACTCAAGCTTCAGGTGTGATCAGAAATATTCTAGCATGTCTAGCAGGACTCGTGAGCTTAGTGCACACGTAGCCCCCAAGTCAGTTTTTATGTAGCACACCTGAGGGGACTTATGAGCTGAGTGAAAAAAGGAAAGAAACTGCAGGGCACTGTGACGTATAGTAGATGTCACATTTTGTTAACAGCATCAAGAGATGAAGAATCACCAAAACTTTATTCTTGCAGTAGTTCATTACCCTGAATGTAAAAATGTGTGTCTAATTTACTTGTCTGGCTTCAGGTTCCAGCTATTAGATAGGATTTTCTCTGGTAGAATCATAGAGCCTTTTAGTAGCCAATATTTCTCCCTGAGGAGGTACCAAGATTTGATTTTTATTAGTCTTCTACATGGTTCATACACAGAAGATACAATTCCTCATTCCGTTTTTCTTGTTCCTGGATATATGATTTTGCGTTTGGCTGCATGACAACAATTTATCTGAATAGACTCCCTTTATTGAGTGATACAGATTGTGCTGTACAGCTGCCTTATCTTCACTGCTCACTATCCCCCCACCATCCTGATCTTTGTATCATCTGTGCCTTTTATCTGAATCATAAGTAGCAGCAGCTGTAGTATCTCCCAGCAGAAGTTCTCCTTAACTTTTGCTCCTTGTTTCCCTTTTCCTGAGGTTTCCAGTTCTGGTGTGTTATCATAAAAACTGTTCAAGAGAGACTAGTATGTCTGATGCATGTTTCCAAAAATCACGTCTGAATTCTAGAGGGACCATCTGCTTTAAGGTTACCAAACAGAACTACTGTCAGTAAGAGACAGGCCTCCCTTGCTAACCCATTTCACTTGAAAAACCCCAATGGAGCTGTGGTACTTTTCATATCGGAAAGGAGTGTTTATGGGAGTTATGGGTTACAGAAGTAGATCCACAATATATTTTGTTGACCTTGGAATATATCCCACCATTGATTTAACGTACAAAGCTTCCAGGGCCTACTTCTCCCCACAGTCTGTAAAAACCTTCCAAACCTTTTTCAGTAGGGGACAGAGTAAGGACATCATTCCTCTTCTGAGTTCCAATGTGTAAACTCTTTCCTTTATTTATCAAATACATTATTTTGGAAATTTATAAGTAACAACTAAGCAAATCCAAAAACTTGTAGGTATGGGACAAGGGAGACCACAGAGCTTCCAGAACCATTAAGTAAGCCCAAGGAAATCTTTAAAGCACCATTCTAGCAAATAATTTGCAAGTAGGTGGAAAAATGCAAATATTTGATAAATACTTATATTTTTCCCTAAGGTTTCAAAGACAATAATGAAACTGTACACCTGGACAACCTGGAGCATTCCCAGTGCCAACTGCATGCTCTTAACCTCTACACTCTTAACTATATAAATGTGTAGTGCATTTGGTGAGTAGATATTTATATGCACTTCCTGTTTCAATGCTAACTTTTTAGTTACTGGAAAAGAACCAGAAGGTCTCCATTCTCTTGGGAATCATTTTCCATTAAAAGAGGTTTTAGATAGACTATTTGTTTTTTCAGATTTGGAAAGAAAAGCTAACAGAGTGTGTATTTTGATTATTTTTAGTCTTTTTACAATAACAGTCAAGGACTAAATGGCTGGAAATGTTTGTAAATTTATTTTTTTCTGATCTACCTACTGACACCTGATGCTGCTTTGTGCCAGTGGAACACAGTTTCCTTAGACAAGACCCTGACAGCTTTTTACCTGAGGGAAAAAATAAATAAATAAATGAAAATAAAAATAAAAAGCAATCTCTCTAGAAAAAGCCAGCAGTTGCACAAGTATGGAGTCTGCACAAAGCCCTTCCTTCTTCCTAACAGCTGGGCTCCTTCAGGGCAGGGTGAAAGTCTGATAAAAGCTTCTGTTTAGCCTATCTCCTTCTAGAAATAAAATGAATTCAATTTCAACACACCTCATCCAGCAGTCCTCCTAACCAGGCTTCCATGAACTTGTATTTAAGGAAATAATATGAGTGACAACAATTCTGAACACCAGGGTACCTTGCCAGCAACATGTTCTGCCATGAGGGAAATCAGAGAATAACCTCCAACTGGACAACCAAGTAGGAAGTGAAAGTCTCACTGCTTCATTTTATTACTGCGTTGGGCTTGCCAACTTCAAGAATCCTTGTAGAAAGAATTGAAAATCTAAAAACCCTAGGAAGGATGGCAACAAATCAGCAGTCTAAAAATAACTTTGCAGGCATTGTTTTAAGAGAATATTCCAGATCACAACATTCAGAAACTTTCTTGAGTGGCCAGGATTTCAAAGGGAGGACAAACTGGAGGAAAGGAAGAGGAGTTAATGCATAGGCTGGTGATTTAAGCATCCCCATCTGAACCAATATTCTATCTTTGCTTATGTGAATAAGGATCCAGGGTAAACTTAATTTTAAAGCACGCATCTGGATTTGTACCAGTGAAAGCAAGAAAAGAATGTCTGCTTTTGGTGAGGTGTGGCTCCTGAAAAACCTTGATTCTACACCCAAATTGTCACTTAGTTAAATTGGTTCATGATTTTAGCAGTGCTTACAGAAATATCAGCACCACATTCAACTGGTGACAGTGACAGTTTTTACATTTAAAAATCTGCACTGATCATACATGTACATCAGTCATTCACTGAAGTTTCTTTGCTTTGGATTTTCTTTAACCTGCTAGTCACCATAGTATAATTTCTGAAGATTTAAGGAAAAGAGTAACAGTGAAGGAATTAAAGCCTCATACGCTATTTGGACACTTTTAGCAGACGGCAAAAATTGGTCCAACAATAGAATTTTCTGCATTTAGAGGAATTAATCCAAATGTGAAAAGAAAAATCAACAAGTTGCTTCAAAAGAAAAGAAGCCAATTGTATCCTATGTAACCATAGCCACATCTCTTTAAGTATGTGCATTAATATAAACTCTTTTCTCTCTGTGGGACCTGCCTGCCTGACTTTATATCACTGTTTCATTGCACCACAGGTTTCATTCTTTCAGCACAATGTTGAAAACAACCTCATTGAACACGCATGCTTCAGAGGTTACTGCAGGATGACAAGCTGAGTGAATTTGGTACTTATGAAAAATGTTGGATAGACAGACCTGAATCTGAAGTCCTCTATTTAGAAGAACTTATGGTACAGGCTAAGCATTGCAGATTTCATTATACTTCCCTAAAGATGTAACTAAATCCTGAGCTATAATCTACTTGTGATTAGCATGACTATAAATGAGTGTATGGAAAGAATATGTCTAAAAACTCAATTGAAAAATATTTTTTCAACATTACTTGAATATACTGTTGTACATGGCTTAAGTCACAGTGGAGCCATCAGACAGCAACAGCATTTGGTAACTCCTGTGACATCGGCTGGATCTGACCTTACAATTCTGCATCATGCTCCATGCCATACAGTCCCCAGAACTTCAGATCATGCAGTCTCATTCAGCAAGTGTCTCTAAAAATGAGCCATCCAAGAATAGCTCAGGAACTAATTTCAAAGAGAGCCTGTAATTACAAGCTTCTGGTATGTGTTAATATTTTTTAGTTACCCAATTCAATGATTATTTTTTTCAAGATTCCAAGTCACAAAAAAAAAAAAAAGTCCAGTTTTGCCCCCACTGCATAGACATGCTTGAAAGGAAGAAGACCAAATTGTCTGGCACTGCCTGTATAATACAGAACATGCACCACAAGAGGCAGCACTTGCTGAGTTTAGGGTTGGTGAAGGAAGTTAACATCTTTGCATCCTATTAAAATCTCCCTATAATTAACTCAGCACTTTATTTGGACACATTTTTGTGTCCAAATTGAACGAATGCAGAGATATTGTATTTGATTCAGACATTTCAAAGTAAAGCGTTCCTTTCTCCTTTTGGATAGGGGAGAAGTAATTTAACAGCAGTCAATCTCATTTTATGTGCAAATTCTTCTCCACACAGACACACAGATACTCTCACCAAATGTAATTTATCTGACTGAACCTGAGTGGATAAATGAAGACTTCTATGGATAGATGAAACCTTCTGTCAGCTGAACATGCACAGTCATGGTGGGGAAGGATGAGGTAGAAAGACGTGTTTTGACATTTCATCATTTGTCACTTTTTGAGAAACTTGCAAAAGACAGAGGGATTTCCAAAGAAACTAATATTCTTCAAATATATAAATTGTAAAACAACTTCAAATGAAAATGTGAGAGAAGTGAAAATTAAGGGATTTCTCCTGAGCCCTGGGCTTACACTACAAAGCCACCAAAATCTAATGCCTTCTTATGCCAGCTGAAGTGTCAGACCTTAAAGGCTTTTAATTCTGAATGGTTGCCTCCATGCTACAGCCAACCAGCTGCATCTCTTAACAAATTCAAGCCACTTTTTGTTACCTCAAAGACAGAACTTCTAAGGAGAAAAAAATAATCCCTCCAATTTATTTCATTTTAAAGAAAAAAATCTAACAGTCAAAGTTATTTTATTTTACAGTGGAAACACAAAATTATATCTTTTCAAGGTATTTCTATGAAGGAACACCACTTGGGTCTACTACATATGCAAAGACCATTTGATTCATTTTAGAATCCAAACTTCTTCATATAACTCTATAAGGCTTTGGGAGAGTACGTACTGTTGTGTGGCTTATGGTCATACTCTTATTTAAGATGCTGCTTGATAAATATGGACAGTGTAGCTCCTCCATACATTAAAACTGCTCAGGACCTTTTAGAAGTCAGGCTTCTGAAGGGACAAGGAAAAATGTAAGTCACTGACTACCAATGGTCCACCCTGTCTTCTTAAACAACCTAAAATACTAAAGAATTTCCCAAAGCATCAAAGGGTTTTATAAGCACAGTCTCTTAAAATCAAACTTTTTATATTGCCTTCTCAAAAGTCTTGCCAATGCTCATATAGGATGACTAAGGAGAGAATTTAAACTCCATGGAATTCTTTCACTACTTCAACCCCCAAACCATTCCATCTTTTGCTAATCAAGTGGGTCAAAGGCAGCCCCCAAATTAACTTCAAAGTTATCTTCCATACACTCAACAGTAAGCTGTTGTAGCCCAAATGTGCTGTTTGCATGTGGTTTTCCTATAGTACCTGCAAAGTGAATTCCCTCTTCCTAAAGAAGAGGTGAATAAGCACCTTCCATCAACAGACCTGATTCCCACTGGCAAGCTATTCCCTTCGAATTCAATCTCATTGGGGAAGAGCAGCTGGCCTTCACATTACTAAGGTGTGGACTGGATATAAGAAGACAGAGATTAGGTAATTCATTGCTACACAGACACTTTTTTCTCCCCCTCCACCAAAAGAGTTATTATAATCATGTAATGGTGTGTCTGGATATATAGAGATTCAATCAACAGGTATCACAGAGGCAGAGTTTTATCCTTCCCCATGTTAGAATTACCTCTGCATGTTCCTTTTATTTGGAAGGATGAAAAGGGTAATAAAATATCTTTTCTAATGTCACATAATTCTAGTGACTCCTACCCAGAAAAAGCCTATTCCTCCCTGTCATACTTTTGCATGAAAGCAAGCTCTTTGATGAGCAAACTTCAACAAAAGCCACATCAGTACAGAGAAACAAAGTATATGGATATGGTTCAGGCAGAAGTCTCAGAGACTAGACATTACCCCATTTGCCCATGTTTGTTTTTTTTTGTTTGTTTTTGTTTTTGTTTTTTAAGGCAAATGATACAGATTAGAAACTTTAATACTTAGACTCTAAGCTACTCCCCATCAATATAACCTCTATTAAAACCCATGCTTTCATGCATCCAGAACAATTAGTTTTGTGTAAAATCAAAAGCCACCAGATGTCCAATGGATGTAAATCAGTAAAGTCCTACTGATGCCAGCAACAGTTACAACAATTTATACAACCCAGGAATCCAACTTAGAGAAGCTTTCTGCATTTGGCATTCTCAGAGCACACGCTACTCTCTCCATTTTCCTCCTCGGATTCCCATCAAACGCAGCCCCGCAACAGAAGTGTTCTTTTCCTAACTTGGCTTGGAGTCATGGCTGCAGCTCTCAATAGTATATAACCTGTCAAGATAAAATATGTTTGGGGACATACAATCTCTACTGAGCATTTTATTGACTTAACTCTACCATTTCTGAAAGGCAGCCAAAATTCCTTAAGGTTTTCAAAGGACTTTGTTTTCTAAATATTATCCATGGACAGATAGAAGAACACAAAAATTTGCAGTTGTTTGTGTAGTTTGACTTATGTGCCATGCACTGCCCATCATGATATATTAATTTTCTTTTGCAAGCAAAAATAAACAAATCTCAGCTACAAGTTGCTTGGGCTCTGGGGCCATATATGATGCAGAGTGCCCTGGGAACCATTCAAAACAGGAATTTTGCCCACATGATGTCTGTAGGTCACTCAAAAACTACATTTTCTTTCCTTTTTTTTAAAAAAAAAAAAAGTTTTTTTTTAAAAAAAAAGGCAATACAAAACACCACAGAGTTTAGGCCTCCACTGTAGCTTTTCTTTCCAGACCCTGCTAGAGAGGCAGAGGGATTAAAAGCAGGCCACAGAGTTGCTATTAACTCCACAAAAGACTCAGAGCAGCACTGCACGGGAGGAAAATGCCTCAGATAGCGCATGTTACGTCAATACAAGAATGAGCCTGTGTCTCGAGAAAGGTCCTGTGCTGCTCTCCTTCTGCTGCCTTCCCACAGAGTAGCCCATAGAGGGACAAGCCACACATCTACCACAGAAGCTTTCTTGGGAAACAGAAGTACCACAGGGGTAGGAGATGAACTGGCTGCAACTCCTTGCACCCATCCTCAGCACAGACCACACATGAGGAAAGACGCTTGCTTCTCCTGGTGCAATGCCAGCAGATCATTACACATCTGTCTGCAGGAGTACAAATGCTAAGGTTACAGCTGCTTCTTGCCATGGTCTGAAATGCATAGGAAGTCTCCCTTAGCCTATTCTTCCTGTAGAAGTTACACCTCAGATGGGATGGTTTGTAAAACCAAAATCTTTGACTGTTCTGAATCTGGTGGTTTTTTTCTAAGAGGAGGAAAGTACTTTAATTGATCAATGGGCTAAAAATACTTGTTAGTTTATCAGTAGTCTTGTCCTGTAACCTACACTGGCTACTCAAAGCAGTAATTTCTAAAACGTTGTTAAGCCTCCCTGAGTTCTGAAAGAACACGGTGCTCTAAGTTAGGGTTGAAATTGTAAACCTAATAATTTACTCCAATTGTTTGGATTAGTCACCCAGAATCAGTTGGCCCCCATCAGTTCAGCAACGCACAAAGAGGGATTTAAAAGTATGATGAAAAGGAAGAATTGGAAACCTGCAGGATCAAAGAGCAGGAACTAAAAAGCTTAGCGGCTGATGATAGCTTTATCTGGCCACTGGTTCTTGTGCCAGTTGCTTTAGTCAACAATACCACAATGCACTTATCACTTCCAGGGCATATTTCATTAAAGGACCTCTAACCACTTTGTAGACACTAATTACAGCTCAAGTCACCACACTCCTGTGAGAAACAGGATCTCTACCTGCTGAAATTTCCAAAGACCAGGGAACAAGGATACTTTAGCCTATTGTTGTAGCAGATGAATAAGGCCCCACCCACTCTAGGAAATGACACTGACATTTGTTGGGATGAATCTGCAGAATAATGGACAGCTGCACCCATGTAAGCCATGCTTTGTGCCAGTGGTCCAACCAGACCGAGATCTCCCGCAGTCGATCATGAACTTATTGCTGTCTCCAAATGAATTACTGACCCACACTGAATTCCTTTGCTGTAGTCAGCCTGTTAACCCTGTACTACTACAGAAATCTGAAATATGCCTTTTAAAGATAAGCAAATAAGAAAAGGCCAAAAAGTCTGATAAAATCATACAGCAAAATTAAAGAAGCACCAGAAATGGAGCACAGAGTCCTAACTCCTGCTACTGCACTAGCAACACTGCTGCATTAAAGTAGGTCAGTGAAGGTTTTTGGATGCCTTAGGTGTTCCTGAAGATTTTATCAAGTGTTCAATTTTGAAGCAGCCCACTTAGCTACAATTTTACCAGAGCTTTTGAAATTAAAAAAAAAAAAAAAAAAAAAAAAAAAAGCTTCCCTCACCAAGATGCTTTAAACAGAAGAAAACAGTGGGAAGAAATGTCAAAGGCCAGAACCACAACTCACTTTAATTCACTTTAATGTACACTCAGAAGAATGCAAGGCAATATTTTCTCCTCCATTCTGTCTGCATAGCACAGCTCAAGCCATCACCTCTGTCTTCTGACACTAGTCAGCTATAAGAAACAGGTATCTTAACATTAAACCTGGCCAGCTGTAATACATTTGCTAAAGTAATTACATTTATTTTTACAGATTACATGTGCTTAGGTTTCACTTACTGATGTACTAGAGAATCAGAGGTTTCAATTTTGCAGATAAAGTTCAGCACTGTTATAATCAAAGACAGCATCTAGTGCTTAAAGCTGCTAACCATACGCACTTTAAAAAAATAATACTGTAGTTACCATGTGCTACGGGATCCATAATTCTGACCTGCTAACTTAAAGTTCCTTTTTTTTTTCCTCTCTTTCTTCACCACATTAACAAGGCTAAGATAATTAGATGACAATTATCTAAGTGTATAAATCTGTACAATCCTTTAAAGGAAGCTTTTTTCAATACACAATTTTATGTGGAAGCAGCGACATTATGCTGAGTCAATACCTGTGGTTCCTAACAAAATCTGGTACTTTTGGTTATACAGCAGTTGCTGAACTGCTTGATGGCAAAAAAAGTAGTCAAAGTGAAATTTCAGGTCCTCTTCCCCGCAGTCACCAGAGTTGAGCACAACTACAAACCAGGAACCGTATGCAACTGGGCACATGCAGATGGGTCAAAATCAAAGCCAGGCACATGTTTCTTTGGTCAGTCTGCATCAGATGTCAGTAGGAGAAATACTGAAACAGAATTAAACTGACATTGATGAAAACGTCCACAACAGCCAGCAAAGAACTGTTCCTCTGGGAGAGTGAGTAACTTACAGTCAAAACTCTGACACTTGAAAGTTCCTGAAAACATTGTATTGGGGCAACTCTGATTTTATTGTGCATGTGTCTCAGGACACCCCAATATTGGAATGATTACTTCCAAAGGCTGTTGGAAATACCACGCTTTGGAGTATAAATAGGAGAGAAGCTACCACTTCTGATGTGCAATACTTCCAAGAAGGCATTTAACTGACTGTATGCATTGCCCCTGAATAATTTGCTGGGAGGTTTCATAACTGCCTTTTTTTTTTTTTTTTATCCTATTAAACTCTCACTTTAATACTCTACTAAACACAAGAGCTTGTTTTACTCTTGATGAATAGGGGAAACAATTGTTCGTTTTGTGTCACTTCCAAAGATGTATTCTGTAGTATCACAGATACTGGAGGGAAATAAGATTCAACCATGGTAAACCTTGCCTGAGATTGCTATAGTTTCAAATGCAATCAGCAGTAAAACACTACAGTACAATTGCCCAATAATGCCTATTTAAATAAATTGTCCAGAAGCTTTATACAGCTGTGATATTATTAAACCAGAAGTAATATTTGATCACTAAAGCTGAAGTGAAGCAAAACACAAAAATAAAGCAATCGGGTAACACAGCAGGCAATTTGGTGTAAGAGTTGGACTCAGTGTTGTACAAACTGATGTGTTTGAGACCTGATGCTCTTAATGCCACTGCAGACCCCAAAGTTTTGTCTCGACACCCTTGCCTTGTCCTTACAATTTGCCAAGAGTGCAGCCGGTTCCCTTTCTAGAGATCACTGAATCAAAAAAGTGAATATTGGGCAGTGATTTGATTTCAATCTTTAGATTTAATACAACAGTCTAATTCAAGACTGAATCCTTCAGAGTTGCAAAATAGCATCTTATTTCTATTTATAGTCTCCCCTATCCCTGCCCCCTGAAAAAAAATAAACAATCCAACAGAGCCCTTCCTGATACCACCTAAGGAGCTTAATTCGGTTTGGCAAAACTTTATATTTGCATTGGGAATTTGCACTTAACTTTGGACATCCCAGACAGATTTTTGCATGATGTGTATTGTAGGTCATGTTAAAAGAGCATGCAATGGATTGGAACAAGATTCAGCTGATGCTATCCACATAAACATTGTAAACCACTAATTGCATTTCTTTTTAATGAAGAAAAATGTATAAACAATTTCCATTTGCAAAAATCAGTGATTTCAGCTGGCTGGTATTCTGCAACTGCCTCTTCATCAACCAGCCAAACTGCGTAGCCACTACCTTCTTTATGAATACTGAATAGGGGCATTATATCCTTACAGAAAATGCATATGGGTAAGGAGGACAGGTCTTCTTTTATGCACACAACAAGAATGCCAACAGAAGTGGAGTGTGTTTGTTTTCTACCACTCATGTAAATGTCAAGAAGTAATTTATATCAATGATATAAATGAGACATTTCGTCTCTCGTCAAAACAACCCTTCAGCTGAGGCCAGTTGCACCTGTATAAATGCAAAGTCACGTGTGGTACATAAAGCTTTTCTTTCTGATATTTCAGAGATGTTTATACTCCCTGTGGATCAAGCAGCACCAATGCTGTATGAGGAACACATCTGTTTCCATGTATCCTACTGTCCTGCTCTGCTGCAGACATGTTTCAACACAGAATCATAATTGTTCGCTCTTGACACCCACTTCTGCTAAAGCAACACTTTATATGGCACAAATGGATGTAACACCATCTGTCAGAGCTTCTGCTGTCTCCCCTCCCACAGTTCTTCTTTGCTGAAGTCCTGTTGTTCTTTGCTGAAGACTTTGCACCACCTTTGCTTTCTGAAGCCAGCACAACAGATACACACAGTCCATTCAGACTATTGCCCATTTTCTAAGAATACCACCATGATATTATGTTTAAAAAAAATCATAAAAGTAGTCCAGTACAAAAAGTGTAGTAGTAATAGAACTACACAAATGTAGACCATCTTAATATCCCTGGCAGCAGCAAATACTCTGCAAGTGGTTCAACATCTCTTGCCATGTATTTTAACTGATCAAAAACAAAACTGATCAAGGGTGGCCAGACTACTTTGGACGGAATACCATAACACCGCATACTAACCTTGGATTTAAGTAGCAAAGAGGGAATTCAGCTTCTAATAAAAGGCATCACCTCATAACATCCAAGTCACTAGACCACATCTAGCTAGGTCTTATGCCAATAAAAACCTTCACACAGGAGAATGTGCAGCAGATAAACTTGTATTCAATATATTGAGCTTTATTTATTTTTTCTTTCTTTCATTTTAATGTCTCTAAAGTGTGTTTAAGGTGTTCTTAAATTCTAATCATGCTTCACAGAAAGTTTCCTATTTACTTATCTCCTCCTTTGCAGTCATATGCCAGTCCCATTAAATAGCCCCAGGAGGTAAGAGAAAAAAATTGAGTAAATAGTAGGCCTATGAGTATGCCTCCAGATGAGAGCATAGTTTAGACCTGTGCATCTTGATGTAGGTGTCAGAAATCCTGGTCTGTGCCTCTGACCACTACCACTGATGTTCCACATAACCTGGGCCATTTTTACTTCAGTGAAGGTACCTACAGTATGCACAGTATTATTCAGTGTATACAGGTCAGGCTGGACTTTGCAAGCTCTGTTCAGCTAAAGACAGTATTGAAATAGCAATATAATATTGTGCTTAGAATATGCTCTGATTTTTGAGTGGTCCTGTGCAGACCCAGAAGCTGGACCCTATGACCCTTGTGGATCCCTTCGAACTCAGGATATTCTGTGACTCTACTTGTTTTGACTTTTTCAAGGACAGAAACACAGAAAGCAAGCAGGAGAAAACTGGTATGTGTTATAATCAGACAAATTTCTCTCAACAGCATCTAATTTGCTGAGGAGCAAGGTTCATAAAGGACTAAAAAGAAATCTGCTAGGTAACCAGGCTTCTACTTCACACTTACCATGGTGAATCTGGCAGAGCCTTGCAGCTACAAGTCACTCCTGTCTCATGGCACAATGGTATCATACAGGAAACAAGCTGGTACTCTGAGACCAGTTCCATGGGAGCACACTGCTGCATCACCACTGGGAATAACTAGCACGTGTATGAACCCCAGGGATGCTAGCTTCTGCTGTGCTATTTTTGTGGACAATATAATTAGCTTTGGCTCAGATAGTGAACAGCAAGAACCCTGTAACAGACTGAGAAAAAACTTGTAACCACTCTCCACAAGTGTTCCCTTTTAAACAAGCAGATGGGACCATTTAAAACATTTCAAATACTTTACTGCCTTCTCCCTCTCAGTTTTGGCCAATAGGTCAAGCTTAATTATCATTATTCTGCTTTCCTTCGAGATCTTCAGTAAAATAAAAATGAATTAACACTACATAACTCTATAGTCTTAAAGTGCTTTTCCCCCCAGCAGCAGGAGTGCCCCAAGTCAAACTGCAAACCACATTACAATGAATATTTCTGTCGCACACCTGTAAACTTCACCATTTCAAAGGCTGAGCAAAGCAAAAAGCATCTGAAACCAGTGTTTATACTGCTAGGAAATCCTACTAAAATCCAGGGAGCTGTGTTAAAGTCAAACCCTAAAAGATTTCAAAGCTTGCACCGAAGAGGCTGCATACCTTGGTTCCATACAAGCCTGTACCTCAGGTGCTGCTGTGTTGGAGAGAAAGGAGCAGGATCACCAAGACACAAGCAGCAAGAAGCCATGAACACACAGCCTCTTTCCCTGGCCTTTCTCTATTCTTAATCAATGCCTGTCACTTCTTCACCTCAGTTTCCTCATACACGGTGTAAAAATAAAGCTCATCTCAGTTGCAGACTGCTGCTGCAACTTGTAACAACTCTGATGGACTTGAGAAAGTTTTGAAGCTCTTCTCCCTTTTTGAGCCCACAGCTACACTTCCAACAGAGCACAGCAGCCTTCCTAGAGTTTTGCAAGATTCAGCTAAGCTGAATGCAGAGCGAGGAGGACGTACTATTGTGCAATTCAGAAGAGAGGTTTGACTAAAATACATGGTTCTAATTTCTCTGCTTGCTTTGATAGTTTTAAGGCAGAATAGCTGCACATGTGGTGCTTTTGTCTGAGCTGGCTTCACAATAGTCAACACAGCTCCTCTTTTAATTTGATATGGTTGAAATTAAGAAGCATAAATACTGAAGCTGCAGAACAGTCTTACTCTGCCATATGTCCCACCCATCTCATCGAGGAAACACCAGAAATACAGTCAGAAGGAAACTCGGCCCAGCACTCAGAAAAATTAGATACTTCTCTGGCTCTCTCTGGCAAGCTATCCATTCGTTTCGTTTTGGATTTACACAGGTGCTATTCAAAGCAGAATTTGGCCCTTTTCTCCCAGGTGGCCTGATGCATTTACTGTGATGTCCAGATATGCCCATATATTTTATATGTATGTAAAGAACATTCCCCAAACTAAAACTCTCTCCCAGAGAGTCTCCCTAGGTGTCTGACTGATTTGGGCCTCATTTACTCTCTTGAAAATGAAAAACTGTTCCATTGAAGTCAGTGAGGTAACACTTGTATTAAACTAGCGTGAGATCATGTCAGAGCCATGGTCCATAATAAAACCAGCTGCCGTTAACTCTTCTACAAGTTTCCATTCATTAGACATTTTTTTGCTTGAATTCACATAAGCAATATCCATAGGCCAAGAAACACATTTTAGAATGATAGCTATTTCCCCCTGCTAAAAACTAGAAAGTGCAGCAAAATATCCCAATCCTCACTGAAAAACTACAGCTTATTGTATTTTGTTAATAAACAGAGGTGTTTATGGACAAAACACGTGTGAATATACTTTAGGGAGTCATCCTGCACTGCCTAGAGGAAAGGGACAAGATGACCTAATATGTCTTTCCCAGGTTTTCAGGCTATGCCTATAGCCTCCGGTATTTAATTCTAAAATGGGGAAAAAAACTCGAACGTAAAGATTTAAATTCAACCTCAATGACCTTTAAGCACTGAACCAAAATCGATGAAACCATTTCTATGCCTGCTAATGCCAACAGTCTTTCCATCAGTGCCTTTCCATTGCTTTGAAGGGTCACAGGAGAGACAGAAATAAAGTGTTCAGATTATAATGTTTTTTCCAGTTCATCAAGCCAGTCTCCAGACTTTCAGGACTGTATAGCTGTATTTTGTCATATAAGTCAGATTCACTGTCTGCCACTGCTTCAATCTGTTCGTTATAGCTAAACGTATTTCTTACACAGATAGCAAACTCCTTTAATTTCTTACTAAGATGAACTGATCTTTATCAGATATCTGGTGCAGAAGATCAAAGTACCTTTATTCCCTCCTCTCTTATTAATATTAGTTTTTCTGTATACCGACTCTAAGGAGTTTGCAACTATTACAGAAGCTAGTGAAGAAAAAAAAAAAAAAAAAACATTTTGTAAAATCTATTGGGCTGTTACAGCAAATGGGCCAAGAATTACACTTTTTTGTTGTTGTTTTATAAACATCTTTACTGACCATGGAAGTCCTTTGTAGGACAATGGACTGAAAACTCTTAAGCCAGTTCACAAGCAGAACCACAGAGAAGGGTATTCTTCTAAAAGAAAACATTTACTTAAATAAAAACTTTTTTTTTTCTTTTTTTTAATCTTGTAAAATGACATCTTTGGAAGCTTTTACTTTTAGTATCTCAACAAGTAAAATGAAAGAGAACTCCCAGTCGTGACCAATGTGATGCAGCAGAGTTGAACAAGAGCTGGTAGACAGCATGAGGCTGCACAAATACCAAGCTCAGCCACTTGTAGGGCAGGAAAGAAGGGAGGAAAGGACTTCAAAGCACAAATCATTTACCCTGCCTCTTCCAAGAGGAAATCAAAGCAGCCTCACATCTTACATTTGGGTTCAGGAAGACTGAAGATGCTAAAGCTAGAAGAAAAGCTAGAAGTTTCTTCAACCATGCAAGAATACTTACTGCTCTCAATTTGCTTATTATTCAGAGACTTTTTCCTAAGGTTCCAGACAGCATTTAAGGAGCAGATACAAGGCTTCTACATATTTCTCCATCCAGGATTTGAACAATGAGGAGGTTAAATATCTAATTATTTTGGTCTCCAAATTGATTCTTCCTGATCTTTTCAATAGGCAGAAAACAGAAGCAGCCACATATATTGCTGTCACTTCAGTGGGCTCTCACAACCTGAAAGTGCTTGTTTTGGCCACATGACAATTCCTGGTGGTCAGATGATGTCACCTCAGAAGTATTGCCATCCAGAAACAAAAAGTAACACCATTTCAAAGTGGGCCTAATTTACTTCCTACTGCTTTTTGATGTAAAATATCTTGTGCCTTCAGGTGAAGCTGAGGCTGCTGGTTTCACTGTCAAAATAATAAATTGAACCAAACCAAACCAAACAAACAAACAAAAAAACCCCTCTTCTCATTAAAGGAAGGTATCAGAAACTATCATAAAGGTATCAGAAACTATCATAAAGGACCACCAAAAAGAAAGGTCAATTCTCCTTAACACTAGGAAACAGAAGCAGTGATATGTCAAAAAGCCACTGGCAATGAGAAACCAAACCACCTGATGGCTGCCAGTCAATACTGAACCTAAACTGCAGGGGTAAACCTGATATCACCCAATAGCTGGTCACTTGCAAGAAAGTCTGCTTTATTGACACTGACAAAAATCCTTATTACCAGTTACTCCTGTTGGAAATTGCAGAGGCCCAGATGTGTGTCAAAATAAGAAGCTGAACTGCACGCCTGTCAGGGCTGTGGTCCATCCTGGTAGGCATGGTAACATTTTGGAGGAGCAGAAGACTGGATTCAAATCCTGCCACCTGTCCTGGGATCACCTAAAATCATCCAAGGAGCCAGTTATGATTTTAACCACATCAGTTTAAGTGGCCTCAAAACGAGTAACTGGATGATGTGCAATGATGTGGTCTGGGAGATCAGACTAATCAACCAGCCCTTCTGGGTTTACATCAAAATGACAGTCACTTAAAGAACCCCATCTATAACCTCTAAACCTACCAATATGATATAAACATCGTATTTCTAAGGCACGTGACAAAAAACAGCCTCAGGAAAATGTCCAGCAAGGAGGGAACCCTACATAGCTCCATCACTGCAGTCATTTAACTGTTTTTCTCCTTAGGAAATAAAATGCAAATAGACTGACAATTTTCTCCCTGTGATTTTGATGGCAGAGAAAGTACTGAACCCCAAGGAAAATAAACTGAAAAGCAAGAATGTAAACACAACTGTGCTGTAATGACTTCACATCTTAATGTCATCTGCATAGGGTTTCACTGCAGGAACTGATGCGGTGGAAGGAAAATCCCTGACGGGTGTGCACAGCCTTGCTCCCCTGTGCTCTTTCCCATCCAAAGCACACTGGTCCTGCCCTCCCCCAAAACCCATCCCTATTCATGCACACACGTTTCCTATTTGCTTCACTCCCATGGTCCCATTACTGTTTCGGAAATACCAGCATTTAATCATTGCTTTTGTTAAAGTTAGTGTTTTATACCTGGGGTGAGAATAAAATTTTGTCTGCTAACCCCAGGCTGCAGTCATATAAACCAACAACAGATACACTGAAGACAGAGGAGCTACATTTATTTATACTGGTAGAGGAAATGTCTTTTTTCTTGTTTGGGTTGTATAGGGGGAAGGAGAGGAAATAGGCTGCTGTGTCTGGTTTTATGGACTGAGGGTTAAGTAGCAAAACAAACTGACTGCCATTTACATAGATCTAAATAAAGGAACAAAAAAATAGTCACAGAGCATTTTAATAACATACAGTGGAGAAAACTGAAAACAAAATGCAAGCAAAAGTTGCTGCTTTTCCCTTTTATTGTCCCAAACCCTTGCTATTTGCTTGCATACTGTGTCCAGTGAATAAGCCTTTTACTATTGTGGCTGAAGTGAATGAAGCTCTGGCCTTCCCCATTTACAGCAAGGCCTTTTAATCACCAGGGAGCAAACGAGCAGTGGAATTTTACTGGCTTGCTGGTTTTGCAGTGCCCTCTCTTGTATGAAATATCAATTCCCAATGAATGCTTGTTACTGCAATCCTGACCCAATTTCCTGCTGCTAGTGGCCTTCAGGGGATGTATAGAAAGCAAAACAAAAAGGGCTGGTTTCTGATACCAAGCAGCCCTCTGAATTCTGAGTAACTCTAGGAAATCAAACAGATTTATACTGCAATAGCTGAGATCAGACATTATATACATATTTTTTTTTATTTATTTTTTTTAAAACTAACTATATGGTTTACCTCACCATACAGCTGCTGACAGCACAGTTAGATTCAGGCCAACCAATGCCCAGGTTAAAACTTCTCCCTCATTTTCACTGGTACAGTGACAGCAGACCTCAGACAATTCGATTCGTATGGTAAATTACTGGCGGTAGCAGGAGGAAAACCTTCAGCAGGCCTGCTTTTGTCAGTGTAATATACATTAGCCTCAGAAATGCTTAGCTTTGTCATGTGGATTGCCTAAACACTCTTATTCATATTTACAGCAATTAAAATGCTGCACTTCAGTCTTTATAATCCAGTTTTGTTTGAAGTGGCAAAATAACAGCTGTGGCTTATCATACATGTGGATGAAGCCCCTGTTTCCATAGCAGGGTGTGGCTGTGCATATAGGGCCATGCTGTTCCCAAAGCCCTGCCAAGCAGCAAACCCTCTCCTGCCCTCAGGCCGCAGGGCTGCAGCACACCACAGCCCTCTGTGCAGGATGCTGACCTCTGCCAGAGGCATCCTGCAGCTCCCGCACTAGAGGGGATCAGCTCTGCAGGTAAATGGGAGCTGACCAAATTTCCCCACATCTGAGAGCTAACCCAGCTCGCTCCCATTTCCACAGTTTGTATCCAAGCCCGAGGAATTTCTATCTCAAACCTATGAGGCTTTAACTAGACAGGAATGAAGCCAAATTCTCCCCCTGGCTTTTGAAACTGCTAAGAGAAAGCAGGTTATCACCAGGTCATTATTTAAGGGCAAAATGAAGATGCAGACAGAAAATCCTTAGCTTTTGCTCCATCTGCAGCTGATCCCAGAGGACCGAGCAGAAATTGTTCATGATATAAGTGCTGGTATTAGATGGTGATGACCCGGGCTATCAGACAAGCACTGCTAGGTCCTCTGGAACAGAGAGGAATTAAATGAGGTCCTGCCTGAGCTTCTGGGATCAGAGAGAGGTTTTACTAGGGTGAGCACTGTGACTCAGGAAAAAAAACGGGGACAGGAGGAGGACCATTTCAGCAGTAGAGAGCTTGCTGTCAAAGAAAAGAATGAAGTGGGAAAAGGCTAGTAACATGCCCTGTGGCAGTCACAGACAGACAAGGGAACATCAAAGCCCTGCAAATAAGAAACAAACGAGGGCCTGATCACAGGCTCCTCCACATGGGCAAAGCTCCCTTTGAAGCCGACTTGCGCTGGTCCCAGGGCTTGGTCCCTGCAGCAGCACCGCAGCCAGCGGCCGCCGGGCCCCACAGCGGGAGGTGAATTGAGCTTCCAACACATCATGCGCCTTGCAATGGGGCACGAATGCCAGTTGTCCCTCACCTCAAGGTACTCAGCTTCTGGAAGTGCACACAGAGGTTGCTGTGCCCCTTGGGTGTCCATGCACTTGGACGAAGAAATGTGGAGGGTGCCCACATGGCATCCTGCTGCGGCTAGCAACAGCTGCCCTTTTCTTATCAGCTGGCCTACAGAGTTGCTCTTCTGAATGCATCCGAAACCAGAGCATTTACAGCAAAACTTTATCTCCATTAATCTATTTATAACCCTTCTATGAGCTAAATTCCAAAGATTTTTTTTCCCATTTAAGGACATAAACCAGAAAATGTGCAAACGGGTGGGTTCCACTTTGCTTCACACCCTCCACAGCAAGTCCCAAGGGAAATGCTCGTTATTTGTATTCTGTACACAAGAGGGTGTGGAAAACATGTAATGATGTTTCCATTGCCTGAAATCTTTTCCTAATATTTTCCCCACTGCAGCCTGGCCTGGCCCCAGGAGTTACAATTTGAAATGCTCCCATCAACAAGAAAGCAGACAAGCAGATAAGCTTTGCCAGCTTGGTCGGTAGTTTCTCTTCCACTCTTGTAACAGTGTGGCAGGGCTGGAGGTAAAAGCTGTCATCCTGCAGTTTTGGTTCCCACACAACAGCTTCACAGAAGGATGCTCCCTTAGGTGCAGCAAGTGCAGTTAAATCTGCAAGCACCCAAGAAATCCCATCCAGGTGTTTCAGCTGAGAGTCACCATGCTCAGCCTGCCCTGTTTTCCACCTCACTCGCTGCGCTTCTGGGTTTTTAATGCCCACAATCTAGAAAAAAGCAGTTAAATTCTAGTGGAATATACAACTGTGCAAACAAAACAAAATGTGTATGTTCTTGCCAGAAAATAAATCAAAAATAAGGTTTCTCAATCAATCAAAACAGAAATCAATCAAAAATAAGGCCAGTACTTAAACTTGGCATTTCAAGATTACAAACTCTTTAGGAGCACTAATGAATTGAGCCTCAATAGCTGTATGGGCTAAATACAAAATGGTATGGATTATTCTGCACTTGAAGACACAGAAACAGACACAGCCATTAAATGACTCACCAGGTATTTATGACCACAGGAAAAAAAAAAATCAAAGGAGAAATGACTGCAGTGGTTTAAGATCTGGCCTTCTTTTTCCTTTCTCTCTTCCCCCCACTTTCTCAGCTATTTGCTACTACGAGTCAGCAGAACAGACCCTGGGAGCACTTCACCCTGGCTTCAACACAAACCCCATAAACACTCCTATAGTCAGGATTTTCTGATCAGGAGGTGCCAACTAGTGATGCCTGGGGAGAAGGGACATAGTAGAGCCTGCACTGCTATTGCTGCCAGCCAAGCTGCCAGCCCCACACCATTTATCAGCACTAAACACAGTTCCAAAGGGGAAAAAAAAAAAATAAGCAGCAGTTTCCTAATTGGATGTAAACCATGCAGCTAACATACCAGGGCTAGCAGCTAATTGACAGTGTTGCATGCCCTAATGTTTCTAGTTAATCTAATCCATTTCAAGAAAAGTAGGAGCAAGCTCCTTGGGGGTGGGAGGGATCCCAAATTATAATGTGCAGAACATCCTTCCATACAGGGCTAGCTAAACTTTACAAGAGCTTTAGGAAAAGCAAAGAGAAATTCTTACACAGTTCAACTGTCCTATGACCTCAGTGTTTCATCCCAAAAGGTCAAACCTAATCTGATCTTCAAATGCCTTTGAGTCAAATTTCAGCTTCAGCAAAATCCTTGACAAACCATTTGGAGACATGCAACAGCTACAGCTTCCCAGAAGACACCAGCACCCAAGGAGAAAGCACTAGCATGTAGGTGACTTGTTCCCAGTACAGTTGTGCCCAAAATCCATTCTCACCAGGCTTTAGGCCATGCAGGAGCTCTGAACAGAAACAAGCTGTCCTTTGCACCTGAATATTTCTGAAGGTGCGCACTCAAGTAAGGAAGCAGTTTTCCTGTTACAAGCTGCCAGGGGATAGTTACTAACAGGAGACAATTTTTAAAGAATGAAAACCTGCTTTGAAGGTAGACTCCCACTCTTCACAGTCACAGGCCTGTCTGCCTCAGGCTTTGTACACCTGGAGCCCAATCCTGCAAACGCCCCATAACACTCCCCTCAAAGGCAATGAAAGGTTCGCAGGATTGCACTTCACGTTCTGCTGGGTTACCTTTTTTGGTGCTTTCTTGGACACCCAGGAGAGACCAGGCAAGCCCTGCAGATGGACAGCTAATGCTGCTGTCTGGCCCTCTCTTTCTTATGCATATATGGTTGCCTGCCTCTCTTTGTTCACATGCAGTGATCAATGTACCAAGCTGCCCCCTTAGCGGATAGGAGTTACCATCTCCACTGATCTCTGATAGAAATTAGAACACGAGCACCCAATGGAACAGTTTTGCGTGAGCAACTACCAAGAAATCAGAGTATTTTAGGCAGCTCCAGGGCATTCAAATCCTATTTGTCCTGCAGGAAGGAAGGAAGGGAGCAGAGGTTCACTTCTCTGCAATGGAACAGATTCCCTTGGGAAGCAAAATCTCTCCAGGGCATGTGGCATTTTAAGCCTTCCTGAGCGCAAGGAGGTTGGTTTTTTTTGTTTGTTTGTTTTTATTATTATTATTACTGTTTTTTACCTGTGACAACACAGATTAACACTCACCCCAGTTGGACACAAAAAGCCGAACCAGTGTCAGCATTACCAGAAGAATATGAGTTGTACTGCTCCCTGCCACCTGTGCAAGCCACCCAAAGCCAGGTAAACCAGTCACATCAGACAAGAGATGCTCCAACATACATCATTCGGGGTGGGGGTAACTTTGCACAGAGTTAGATTTTGGTTTTTGTTCAAACACATCAAACCCAGAGCCCTCCACCGTGCTACTGTGTTGCAGTGCCTGGTTTTGCAGGGATCAGTTACACAGGCTGCGCCTCTCTGGTTGCACACATGGAAGGGCAAACCCTGGAAGACTTTCAGCCAGGCTCTTGATAGACCGTCACAGAATATCTCTTCATATGACAGAAGCAACCTCCCAGCATGCAGCCAGCAAAAAGAGCTTTGCCCTACCTTTCTAGTCTCACCACCTGGAACTGGCCGCGCAGATCCCTAACCATGTATCGGTACAGATGGATGCTGACCAGCAGGTCTCCCTGCCATGCATGGCCCTGTGAATGAGACTTCAAGGAATAAGACATCTTCCCATCTTAATATACTTTAATTTTCCCTCTACTGGTAGCCAGGGGAACTCAGAAGCCCTCTGTCCTTTCAAATTGCTTGCTTTCCAGTGACACTATTGCATCGTCTATCAGTGCTGCACAAGAAATAAAAGCAGAAGGGAAGTTACCTCATTCTCAGACTGCTCTATGTCAGAATACTGCTGTGAGCATCTGAAGTAGCAAATGCAGAAAATCCCTTGTTCTCCTAATACACACTCATTGTCAAAGTGTATTCAGACTACACAGGGCTCTCCTCACATCAGCTCCTGCATCCGTTACTGATGGTATTGATTTCACCAAGACTAATCCTGTGAATGAAGGCTGTGGAATTGATCCCCTTGCCATTGCATGCTGCAACAAAGAGGAGTTTTCAGGAAATACAAATTATTGCTTTTTTTTTTCTCCTGTTCATGATTTAGATAATATGTTAACATGCAGTTGATGGTGGTGGGGTTTTTTGTTTGTTTGTTTTATCAGCAAGGACACCTGCCTATCAGAAACCCTCCCCCCAAAAGGCAGACCTGTTACCTTCTTTGAGTATCTTGAAACACTTCACCTTAAAGGCAACTTAATTAAGCAAATGGACTACTCACTTCCTTGAAACATCACCCCCTTTGTAATTTAGGTCAAAACAGTCCATCTGGTTTTGTGTATGTAGTTTTAGGATCCCATTCCATCTCTCAATGGCAGAAGGAAAAAGTATGAGATTTATCTGCAGATGTGTACCCTCGCACAGCAACCTAGTGCTACATTTAAAGCAACTGAGAAAGAATGGGAATGCATGCAGGGTTTCAGGGTTCTGTGACAGCAAATCATACAAGCACAATCATTCACTATATGGTATCTAAAATAGACAAATTATAATACACAGTTTTCACAACAGAAATACTGCCTCCTTATTTTCTTTGAGCTGCTGCCAAGGAGAGAATGGGTTATTTTCACAAATTGTTCTGCTATATGCCTCTTAGCAAGAAAAGCGCTTTCAGCTAGGCAAAATTGCATAAATACTGCACAATGAAAATAAATATTCCACAAGAAGTCTTTCAGAAGAGTTATCTTGCCCATTTCTCCAAGCAACACATAATATGACATATGAGAATAATCAATTCTAGCACTGTAGGTCTGGTCAGAGGTTGTTTGTTCGGTCAATGTGCATCTCTCCCAAGTCTCCCTCTGCAGCTAACTTCATCCCTCCTTTCATTTTCCCATCTCTTTCCCCAAGAAACTCCCTGCTACACAGAATATCGTGCTAGCAGCAGCCAGCCTTGCACAATGCTTTCAAGCTGCCTGAGCATGTCAAAGGAGCTGGAAAGGAGAGCCTGCACGCCGGCTCTGCGGAGCAGCGCTCTGACTGACACGAGCACAGAGCGATACTTTTAAGAGCTCCGGTCCCACCCAAGTGCATTTTTTTCTCCCCCTTTTAACAGGAAAGACAACTTCACAAGAAACTTTCTGGCAATACGCGGCTGTGCATGCTGAAGGCTGAAAACAAAAACGGATGCTGTCTATTGTCAACAAAATTTCTATGAAAGGCTGCCATGGCAGACATCTGCAGCAGCAAGCATCAGATCACTTACATTAACCAGAGCTTTACTGTATCTGTATCAGTTACACCACGAGACTGCCTTTGCAGCCGTGCTGCCCCGAAAGCCCAGGTACTATGTTGCAAAATAAAAAGCAATTCAGCTGTTACCATGCCAAAGACCTTTTTATTGCAATGCTTTTATATATTTATATACATATATATAAAGAAAAGTTAAAGGGGGGGCAGACAGGTTATTGCCCCACGCACAGTGGGACCGGCACACGGAGCCGGCACCGACCTGCCCCACAGCCACAGCCTTGCCCCCACAGCTCCACGTACAGGTGGGTCCACCAGGGTGGGCGAGCTCGCAGCCCTTCGTCTGCCCCAGCCCTCCAAGGACAGCGGGAAAGGGGGGGGGCAATGGGGAGAGGAAAAAGAGCATCCGACACCGTCGGACCATTTCCACTGCTCGTTATATTTTGCATGCTGCTTAATCTCTAGGCACGATGCAAACGCAGTCAGACCGGCTCGCTCCCAAACAAACACGTATCGTAAGCCCTTACCTCTGCGGTGCAAAGTTTTCAACTAGTAGGAAGGAAATGAATAACTGGCTGCTTGGGCAGGAGCGCAGCAAGAAAGGCACACCAGCAGCCTCACACACAGCCCTATTCAATAAAACTGCAGCCTTTCCTTGGCCCCTCCCAAAAGTCAATGCTAAGTGAATACATATCCCTTATGTTTACAATTGGCAGGCAGCGGTATGCATTGTCCTCAATTTATTCTAATAGGCAGCCAATGACTACGCACAAGCCAAGGTGGGTTCAGCCTGCCTGCAGAGATGCCTGTCATTCCCTAGGCATGCTCAGGAAGCCACTCATCAGAAAACCAAGACCTAAAAAGCTCCGAAAATTCATGCAAGCTGCCAAAACTGTCTTGCTACATGCCCTTTTTTGGTTATCCTTAGCAGGGCCTCTGAAAGTAAATCCTCTGTCAGGAACAATCATAAGAAATGTTAATCTTGGAGAAAGAGGCTGTCTTGTTGAACACAAACGGAGCTTAAAAAAGGAAATACACTGAATGGAAAGGGACACAGTAAACATATTTACTTTTTGCACCAGAAGAAAAAAAAAATCAAATAAATAATTTCACTACAGCCAAACTTCTTTGTATTTTTATAACGAGCACCACATGTAAAAGGGAACACAGAAATGCTCCGCTGTGTAAGCTTGATTCTGCAGAAAGAGAGACACCAGTGGGAAAGGCACATGAAAGATGAGTTGGCAGGCTCTGCAGCCTGTTTCCATTTCAAATAGCGCAACAGAAGTCACATATAGAATATCCATGTTCTGAAAAGTAACTTCAAAAGGGATTCAAAACTCTGACAGCGACCCTTAGCAAGTCAGGGCAGTTGGATGAAGAGGTTTCTTTTCTGGGCGTACAGCTATATTTATGTATACATTAAAACAGGTTCATTTACTGCGAGAATACAGCCATACCTCTACATATTCTGACAATACTTTTCACTGTCTTTCACTACTATGGATAGAGTAAGCATAGATTTATTTTTATCTTTTTTTTTTTTTCTTTAGGAATCACACAGTATTGATAACTTTCCAAATTATGCAGACAGCTCGAAATAAAAGAACAGACGTAGTCTGATACTGGAAACAAATGAGCTACATAAATTAAGAGAGTGCAAAAAGAAATCCAAAATTATTGCAGTGCACAGACCCTAACACATGTACCAGCCACTAAGTAAAGCTGAAAGAGAACTGCTGACTGCTCCAGAGGACAGGATCAGGATTCCAGACCAGGGATATTCTGCAGATTCATATTTGACAATAATATACACAAAACCAGTTAGGGGGAAAATATGTGTAAGATGACTTCGCAGCTGAGTGGTCTAAACTATTTTAATGCCTTTCTGGGTCTTTTTTTCTGGTCACTGAGCCCCATGGATTTAGTCACATGTGTAATGCAAGAAAGATTCAGTCCACAGACAGTAAACTAATCTTTACAACATGAGAAAAATATATCTTTAAAGAGCTAAAGCTATGCAGAATTACACCAAGCAACCCCATTTTAAATTTTACAACTTTATTAGATGAAGTAAAGAAAAAATAATAATAATTGTATATTTTCAGAAGGCACATTAGAAAAAAAAAAAAAAAAAAACACTTTGGAAACTGTCAAATCCTAGATATCTCCCACGATATGACTGTGATGGTTTAAAATATTAACACTAATATATACAACATATATATATATATAATTATATAGTTTAATTTGCAGGATTTACTAGTTTGTTTACTAAACAACCCAAATCATTGGTCTCTGTCATGCTATTAACGACAGAAATTATTAGCTTAAGTATCAATGACCAAATCAAAAGAGGTAGTGGTACTGCCTAGAAATAAATAATAAATCCACACTAGATCCTGCTGTTTCCCAGGTATTTAAAATGCAACACATTCAAAAATCCATGCCAAAGAATAGACAGCTATTAGGAATGCTGCTGAGCAGGGCAGAAAACTGAATGCTAGAAGTACCCCAAAGTTCTCGTTCCTGCAGTCCATCACCTCCTGCAGTCTCCGTGCCCACTACAGTAGGGAGTTAGTAAGTGTAAACCACTTATGGCTGAAAGCCATTAAAAAATGTGTTTTGAAAGAGACTTGGCATGAGTTTTGATGCTCCCTTGTCAAAGTATCTAAAATTTTGTATTCTAGGTCACTTTTCCATTAAAATTCTGCAAAAAGACCAATTTTGCTTTGGGGAAGTTATATCACAAAAAGTAAAGTTTGCATCCTTCTTGCTGAGATGAATTTCACCTAGAGAGACTTGAAACTTCCAAGCCAGTGAACTCACGTAGATACCATAGTTCTCCTGGAGGTATTTCTGAAAACCCAAGTCATCAAGAATGCTGAGTTAAATTTCTAGTGGATGTTCCTTTGCATCCTATGACTAGGAGCAACCTGCAGATGCCTGCTCTCAATATTATAATATGCTTAAAGTCCCAGTAGAAGGAAATTAGGGAACTACCATGGCAGTCCTTGCCCTCATCACCAAGGCTGCCACTCTAGCCACAGCTTTGTATCCCCTCTGCTTTGACCCTGGCAGTCAAACTCTGTGTCATAGTACAAGGCTGAAAACCTTTTTGGGGCTGAATAACCCATTTCCTGATTTATGACTGCAGATATAAGACAGAAAAACTAGTACATGCAGAATTTAGGCCTTAAAACAGACACAATTTTAATATCAATACCTTATAACGGTAAGTAAGGGCCCTGCAATGCTCATTGTTAAGCTCTGGAGCTTGATAACTTGGGGCAAGGGTAGGACTGCTTGTGATAAGAGCCAAAGCATTTGTGTGCGCCAGACTGTCAGAGCATTCCTGGAGGCCAAGCGTGTGATCACTCCCTCAGAAGAACCATGTTAGAAATACCTGGAAATCTCTGTCGAGACTGTGGCTCTCTAAGGTTTATCAATTTTTCCTATGAAATTTACAGTCTAAAGTTGAGGTAAGTCTGTGGTCTAGAAAGTGCACTATAAATCATCCCCTGGGAGGCAGGTCTCATTGCTGCATGCAGCCACGCTGAAGAACTTGTGCTTTGGTGCTGCAAAGCCCCCAGGGCTCCACAGGCAGTGGTGGCCAAGTGAACCACTCGGATTATTGCTGCTCCAGTCCTCCAAGTGTCCTCTTCCCAAAGCAGCTGTGAGGACAGAGCTTGTGCTCCCTGCCTGGGAAGTGTGTCTGGGGTATTTGTGGAGGGAAAACTTTTTGCTTTTCAACATGAAGTCACTTCTGGTTTGGAGTTTCCTGATATTTTTTATTTTTATTTTTTCATTTGACTTGGCATACGTGACCATTACTGACTAGCAATGAGTCTCAAACCACCCATGTCACTGGCAGCATCCTCAGCTGCCTTTTTGAACTCCAGAAACAAAAAGGAAATACGTTGCCACCCCTGCGCATTCCCACAATACAGCAAGATGCATATGGAGCATCAAATATGCCATGGAGAAGACCATTCTTCAGTCTGTTCCCAGCCCACTTGCCCATTATCTCATATCCCTAAAATCTAGTTTTGATGGTCACCACCGCTAACAGTGGATCAAACTGACCTTGTCCTCAAAGCATAAAGACAGAAATCATTAGGAAGGAGCTTGCATACTGCAGCTATCCCAGATGCTCAGTGTTTAGCTTGGGAGAGCAGAGCTCTGCTTAGGAGGAAAGCAGTAACGAGATCTGTGCTAGGAGTAACCAACCCAATTTCCTAGCACAGGTGGACACAAACAGGCAGACTCCTCTGGCCCCCAGAAGGGCACAAATGTCCTACAAGTTTGGTCAGCACTAGGAGCAGTTGAGATGGACACGATGGTCACTGCTGTCTGTGCCCTGGTCAACACAGTAAAATAGACAGGGCCACCCTCTCCAGCAGACCTTGCTTTATTTCCCTCCCCTGGTACAAGAGAGCAGTGGTCAGGAAACGTGCCGTGCATCCCAGGCCAGCTCACACCTCCTTTCTCACTCCAGCCTAGGGTGGAGAGCAGGGCTCAGCTCTTTGCCCTTTTCTCACAACCCCTCATAACACAGAGCATAGTGTGGGCTCCCCTGGCCCCAGCAGATGAATTCAAAACAAGGCTGTGGCTGTGCTGTTTCCACAGCTCATCTGAAATCAGCCTAATCTTATATACAGAGGATAGAGCCCAGATGGCAGTGCTCACAGCTGTGTCTGACATGAAGGTGAGTAAGCTTAGATTTGTGAGCAAGCCACCCAGCTGGCAGGTCTGTCTGGGGGACTGCTTCAAAGTGCACGAGGGAGAAGCCCACACACCATGAGCGGATTTGGTCATCCTTATGATTACCTCCTGGGGACAGACAAGCTTCTTCTATGTTAGAGAGGCAGAGGTAACATTTTAGGAAAATGTTACACATGCTGATTCAGGTAGTATCTTTTGGCCTGGAACAGTGCAATCCATAGGACTTCAAAGCCATGAGTGCATTCAAAGTGGGTGTAAAAGCTACCACAAAAGAGAGCAGAGGAATACGAGTGTCTCTTCAAATGCAGGGCTATGTGCAATACAACATCAGTCAGCCAGAAATAAAAGCTAGTGCTGTTCAGACACAGTTGTAAGGACTGTAGTACGTGGATAAAAGAGGGATGTTTCACATCCTTTCAGAGACTACGGTCTCTGTAGTGGTCTTTTGTATCCCTTGGAAGAGACAGATCCCTCCAAAGACTATTCACATCATGGATGTTAGCAGATCCAGAAGAGCTCCACTGATAAGTAGAAAACTCAAGGCATCAGCCCCGCCCCCCCCCCCCTCCCCCCCCCCCCCCCCCCCCCCGAGCCAAAATGCCACAAATCCCCCACGAGCAGCAGGGACTGTGTTCTCTTTCCTTACTGAAAGGCATTACAGGTCTTCTGGGTCCTAACAAAGCAACACACGAAAAGGCCGTAGGTTCCTGTTTGAGGTGAAGGAATCAAGAAGCATGTCAGTCATCAGTCCATGTCATGATAACCAACCAAGGAATGCAGGGCAGAAGACAGTACCACTTTCACCTTGCATAAACGTGTTGAGAAAGAAGAGACACCCCCCCACACCCCTCCATATGGCAAGAGTCTCACCCAGCACCCTGAGAGTAGGGATCAGTCCAAAGTTTTGAGAGCACATCTTCTCCTTGGGTTACAAAAATAAAATAAAATAAAATAAAATAACAGTAAGCATATAATTGTGTGTCATTCCCATCCATTTTGATGTGGAGCATCTGCCCATTTGTGCTCGGTGTTGTATTCTATTTCTCTTGGTTTAGCCAAGCATAGCATATTTATATACTAAAAAAGAATAATTAAAACAAAAAAGGCATCCCAAACCTTCTGGAAAGCAACATTTTACCCACAGTAAGAAGAATTAATCATAGACTCAGTGACTTTACCTTATTAAAAAACAAAATAAGCAGCATAGTGGCCCATGTTCCAAAGAAAATTGAATACCTGCACATTTCCAATAAGAAAATAAGCCTAGCTACAAGTACACAGTGCCCCCCAAAGAACAGACACTTCACAGCACATTTACTTATGAGTAGAAAGGAGGAAAAAAAAAAAAAAGAAAAAAAAAAAAAAAAAGGGGGGGGTTCTGGATTGCTTTGAGAAGTAGGACATTTATACACTTTTTCTGCAGGCTAACATATGGTAAGAGAACTCTGCCCTCAGGGACACCTCCTTTCCTGAAGGGCATGCCCACTTCTCTCACACAAACTATGAACAACAGATGTGTATCTTTTTCCCCAAACACCCCTCTTTTCCACTGCCAGACATGAAAAATTATGTGTAATTGAATTAGCAGCATTCAGAAAAATTGTGAGCATTCTCAAACTATCTTGATTTGAGAAAAATCAGTGCATCTGCTCAAAAACAATTGCACTGTATACACTCCTCCTTTGTAAAATTGGCTTTATTTTGAGTATTGTTTTCCAGGCAGAAAGGATGGTGCCATCATTTACTTTTGCAACCAAGCTACCAATTGCACAGCTGCTGGTACAGGCATTTTGAGGGTGAGGCATAGTCCTTGGCCTTGGTTCTCCTCTCGCCTAGACTAGGGTAAACCAAGTGTCAGCCTAATAAAATCAATATTCTCTGACGTATCCCATTGTTACAGCAATGTGAGAACCAGGCCCTTTGTGCTCTGATGCTAATAAACTATTCAGCTTCAGCAGTTTAGTTCAGGCAATGAGCAAAGGTTAGGTCTCGGTCATTAACTTGGACTCAAATGAAAAACAACGTTAGTAGGCAAGCTTCATTTTAGTTCTATGCATGTCCATGTTTGCAAACAGCACTACTGATCTTCTCCCATGTCTCCTGTGCAGCTCTGGATGCTATAACAGAGTTCAGCACTTTCAGCTATTTCTCCACAGCCACATGCCTAGGGATGGCAAGCCAGGGTAGAGAGCAAGGCACCTCAGGCAGCTGTAGGCAATGTTTACCCAACAAAGACCTCTGCTTCTCTACTGCTGCGGGCTTCGGTTATGAGCTGGGAGAAACAAGAACAATAGCGAGGAAGGAATATTGCTCCCTTTTCATAGATAGAAACCAAGGTACAGAAGGGATCCATGTAAATCCAGCTTAGGTCCATGAAGGCATGCAGACATTCGGCTCTTATTTATGCACTTCATTAAGTTCCCCATCATTTGAGCACTTCAGTCCACGTGGATCCGGGTCTCAGCGACACGCAATACCATCACACTGGCAGTGTCTGGCAGAGCCAAGAAGGAGCCCAGAAGTTCTTCTCGGTCCAGAGTCAAGAGTCAAGAGACCTCCTAGTGAAAGGCTTGCTGTGCCAGGCAGCTCACATGAGGCTGCCAGCTAGCAGCTTCACTCTGAACAGCAGAGCAAATTAGCTGAAACTGCGTGCGTTAGGCATGAAGAAGCTGTGGCGCTGTATAGGACATGGAGAAAACATAGCAAAGTGTGTGGCAAAACAACAGAAGACTGGCCAGATACTGCAGCAGGCCCAGAACTAAGCAGGATGAAAGCGGGATGACTAGGGTGTACAAGAGCAACAACCCCCATTCTCACACTCCAGTTGCTATTTCATACAGAGCGGTAGCACTGCTCTGTCCCAGCTCAAAAGTGACCAGCTGCAGCTTTGTGCTGTGCTCTGAGTATGCATGTGCAATAGCACCAGTGAACAAAAAAAACCAGCAAAGTTGATTAAAGTGAGATCTCTAGCGCCCCACATCACACCCTGTTAGCCTGTGCAATGCAACAGCAGAGCCATAATTAGAAGCCAAGTAGAGCCGACTGTAGCTGTGCCAAAGTAACACAGCGGTTCTGTCGAAGGAGCCACGCGTGTCAGTCAGAATACAGCCCTCCCTCAATCTTCCAGCCACACAGTCCCTCTGGACAGAACAAGCCTTTGCCACTTCCTTGGGAAAGCCAACTTTCTGTCATCACCACTGACAAGGAATCTATAGGAAAGAGGAGCAGGCACAGCAGACAGCTTCAACAGCAGTCCCAGGCATTTTGCTAAGCCAAAAATTCCGTCTGCCCTTGGGTTATCCAGTGGAGGGAAGAGGAACTGCAACATCTGCCTCAAAAGAAATGAAAGAATTGGGAGCAGAAGAGAAGAGGAAACAAACGAAGAAACTTTAGATATATGGCTTATGTAGTGCCAGGGAACAAGTTTGAGAATTGGATAGAGGAGTCCCTAACGCTCACCTAGCAACACACAGTGCCGAGCCATCTCATCCCAAAGCAGTGAAAGGGGTCACAAAAATAATGACTCCTCCTGTTGAAACATTGCCTGAGAATCTCAGTCAGGTTCCCATGAAGCAGTCCCCCTGTTTACAGCACACAGCTGTGGGGGCCACTGGTGGGCTGGGACCCCAGGTAGACAGATGTTCTTGCACAGGCAGGACTCCACACATGAAATCCTTGGGAAGCCCGAGACTTACCATGAGCTTCTCAGAAGGAGGTAGCATTTAGTGGAATAGTGCAATGTCTTTCCCTGCCCCCTTCTCATGTGGAATGGAGGGATTGTGGCTTTTTTGCTAACTATCCAGCACAGCAGTTGCTCTTCTCCAAATCTAGACACACCCAACTTCCTTTTTAGAGTGCTGGGTAATGTCCTCTGACAGGCAATTTCCTGTAGCAGCTTCATTTAAATTAAAATTAAATATGAAATTTAAAAAGATAGCTTCCCCATACAGAAGCTTCCCTACCATATATTTTGAAATTACATTTCGTTTTACATTTCCTATCCCCTAATTTTCCCACTGTGTCTCAGTCGTCTCTATTGACATAGTAGCACGACAGAATTTCTCAGGGTGAAGCTATCGGAGGGCAGCTGGGGCTTTGAACTGCAGACAGCTATGCTATTTGTCTATATAAGCTAAGTCACTGGCACAATACATGATGAGGTAACTACAGAAGTACACAGGAAAGAGGAGCAACAGCTCATATGTTTCTCACAGCTCTGGTCTCCAGTTTCTCTGGGCTTCAAAATGATTTGCTTCCAAGAGATTAAATCTCTATGTTTTGCTATGCAGGTCATATAGACACTGTTTATCCTAAAACTGGGGTTGATGCAGAATGTAGCTTGCTGCTCTGAGCACTTTGTATCCAATCTACTTTGGCCTGCCCCTTGGTCAGAGGGTGAAATTGAAAGTCATAGGTTTAATTCTCTAGGCAAGGGTCATGCTTACCTGAAAAATTACTTTGTGACCTTATGGCTCTTCTGTAATCGGCGTTCATCAAGTACTTATTAAAATATTTGACCTCCTGAATAGTTTCAATTTCCCTTTGGCCCTTTCCTTCCCAGGTTCACTTTCTGTGGCACACTCTGAACTCCTGGAGTTTTATGCAAGTCCCAACACACTGACATACACACACCCAGTGCAAATGTCCTATATTTTCTTCTTATTCTTAAAAAGGAAAATCACAACAAGCTAATTGTCCCTTAATTGTTCTTTTGAGACTAATTCACAGCAAGTGAGCACTATCAGCTGTAATGGGAGTGCACTGATATAAATTAAAAATACCTTATACTAGGAGAGTAATTCCCACTCAGTCCTTTGAATTTATGTTTCAAGCCCTTCTTTAAATGCTTATAGTGACCTTCCTCCAGTTCTGCATAAGGAGGAATGGAAATGTGATACTAGTGTAATGTTCCTACCAGGTTTCTGGAATTCTTCTTTTGTAGGTCATGGTATCTCATCAGATACCACTTCCTCTGACAAGCCATACAATGTCAGGGAACACTGCAATGCTCCTATGTCTTTTTGCAGCAGTAACAGTAGACACAAAGATTACTTCCAGATACCCTGAATAACTCCTGTAAGGAAGCACTGTTTATCTTCTTTAACAACAGCAACAGGAACATAGCAATGCAAGCAAGTCACAGGATTTCTACAGGCATAAAGTATGTTCTTTGTCATCATGCATGCTCTGTAGCACTGTTTTATGTTCTACCACAAAAGATCAGCACAGGAATGCCCGTGTGATATACATGTTCATGGTATCCCAGTGCAGCTTCACTCACCAAAACAGAGGTTTTAAGACCCCTACAAAGCTCAAAAAACACAGTTTTGAAAGCACACTCTTTTTCTTATTAAAGACTGAAAAGCATCTTTAAGAATTTTTTGCTGAGCATTAAGTTCTCATAAAGAAAATAACTTATTCTTCCATGAAAATGGATTATCCTGTGCTACCTTTACTAAGCTAGCACCATTACCGCATTCTTCTCCTTGCTAATACTCAGTCTCACACACTATTAAGAGCAATTCCCAGTGCTGCAAGTTTAGACCCTGATGACGTAAACCATTCACCAGCAGCTTATGGTTAATATCTTTATTATTTTCAGCCACAAAGATAACTTCCATAAACAAAAAATAATCAATGGACTTTAAGCACAAATATGGAAAGAATTACGCTTTCTGTTACAAAAGTCTTTTCATTGCTGTTAAACGCTTTAGGGTAAAGAAAAGGGACCTCCTTGCCAGGATCTACCACATATGATATTATAACCATTGAGATAAACATCCACGCGTCACGAGACAGAGCTGCTTCTCAGCATCAGAATGCGTGCACGCATTCCTAACTAATAGCTATTGTTTGCATTCATTAGAAGTATCACATGCCTTTGACTTTTTCCAGAACTTAACACACTATAACACCACAAGCAAAAAAGCATCAGTTGATTGGTTTAAGAAGTCGCCTTAGATTTTAAAGAGAATTTCAAGAAATCATGGATTACATGTAGAAATGTTTATGCATTTGGTTGCCATTTTTAGGGTTCAAAGCAAGTCTCAAAATACTCCATATTTGATAGCTATACACAGCAGAATGTACAGCTCTATCTTTCAAAATATTGTCACCCTGAACTCCAGCATATGTGAGGAACTCTTAAAAGTCACTGTGAGATTTGCTTATTCTCCTCAGCCCGTATAATCAGGGCTTACACCTCAGTTTGCACTGCACTCAGCTGCAGAATCCCTCAGGCATTCTCTGTGTTCAGCATCAGTCTGAAGCCATGAAGAGCTGTTGTAAAACACCAGGTAGTGAAATACAAGTAAGAAAGCCATACTTTCCCTCTCACCAGAGGTGAGCTCTTCCATCCCCTACCTATACCAAAGAAGCACACTGAGCATTGAATTATCCTTGCACAATGCTATGAAAGGACAAAATGCTATTCCAACAATTCTCTGGGCTGGTCAAAGTCCCAGGCGTCTGTTTCTTGGGAAACTCCACCATTTCAAGAATATACTTGAGTTCGTTATTTAATTGGAAGGGAGACAATTTCCAATTATGTGAAATTTTGGAAGTACCTTTGCTTGACAATGACATCCTTTCTAAATTCTTCCAATAACTTCTTCTTAAAGTTAAATAATAAATACCAAAATGTTACACTTGTTTTCAAAATCTCTTCAATAATGTTTAGTCAAAATTACAAAATTGATTCCTGTGAAATACTTTCCCATGAAATTTAAGAAATATGTAAAAAAAAAAAAAAAAAGTTACTGCAATGAAAAAAAAATCTTAACTTCTGCAGTAATATTAATCATTTATTATTTACTAATACAGCCTCTTTTTGAAATCACAAAAGATCTGTGAAGAAGCAAGTACAAATTTCCAGAAAAAATGTTTAGCTTAAGATTTTTGGTACAGTGACCAATTTCTCAATTGCTTTTTCAACTTATCTTCCAGCTTCATTATGATTGATTGTAAGAGTCGAATGGTACTAGTTCTGGCTTATGGAGATGGATTTAATATGTTCAGAAAGATTATCAGAAGACATTTTGAATCATTTTTTCCAAGGGAGAGAAGACCTTTACAATCTTTGTCCAAATTCAATCAGGAAAAAAAATATATTGGTGGCTACATAGTTCAACAGTATGGGAAATTGGACGGCTTATTGTTTCAGGCGCAGGCCACCCAAGATTTGAGAGGGTTTGGCAGCTTTCAGAATATATCATATGAGAGACTGGTGAAAACAGACAAACAAAACAAAAACAACCCAGATGGCTGTGCTTCCCTCAGTTACAAGGCAAAGCCAGAGAGGCCTTTTCCCAAACAGAAAAAATAATAATAATAATAATTTTAATAACAGATATTTGAAGAATGGCCATATTTCATAGTCTTTACATTAATTCTACTTTTATCAAAAATCATGTTCTCCTCTTAAAATTTTCTGTATGAAACCTGAAGGAAATCTCAAAGAAACTCATAAGACTTCTGCCCAGCTTCTTTTTTCTGTTTAACTATGATGCATGAATATTAAATGCAGGAATGTGTAAGGGCAAAAAATAGTTTCTTAGGCTCATCCAGGTACTTGAATGGTTCAGCCATCCACCTCTGTATTTCCTGGCATCATTAGATTTTCTTGGGCTTGTTACATTGATTTTTATGCTATTATAGGACTGTTCCTTTCCACTATATTTTATTCCCTCTGACTAAAATGAGTATCAAAAAAGTATTGAAAAACAGTACTTTCTCACAGTGTTCCCTAAAAATAACCACTCCAATTTCCAGTGCTGCTTGGCTTCCCCTCAGCTTCCTTGCATCCTCCCAGTTTAAAGCCAGGCACCTTTTTTAAGCACCCTTTTCTGCCTCTCTGCTACAAGCTCAGATCCAAACCCTGGGCAGCCCTTATGTATGCAACACAGCTGGCAGGCCTGGTATATGGCCAAGAAATGAGATGGTATTTTGACTCAGTAATGACTTTGGTACATGACCGCAGCAATGCCTTACCTGCATCTGTTGTAATGTACAGATTTACCCATTCCTTATTTCTAAACAGCGGTGGGAATTAACGTACAGTACTGCTTTCTAGCAAACATCACAGGAATTGCTTTTGGTTCACTTATTTCTTGGATAAAACTTGCCCAAACTGTATACCACGTTTGTATGCATCTGCACACCCAGAGATATGTTCTCTAGACTGAGTTAGCATCCATCCTTCTTTGTTACCTTCCCTGGCTTTATAGCCTGTAAATATTCCCAAACAACCATCCTATGGAGACAGGAGCATCAGGGTTCCCACCAACAGGAAACATTCCTAATACTTGTTTAGCTTGTATGGCAGCCAGGGATATTAAGTTTGCATATAATATGACCAGATGGTCTATGGATGAAAAAGATATTCACAAAATCTGCTACAGCTATGGAAGACATCTAGCCCACTGATGCTAAATGATCTTCTGTCCATCATATTACTCTTATGTATGCAGCACAAGCACAGGAGTTAATGTGCACAATGGGATTTGTTCAAGGGTAGATGACGGGTGCAGATGGCTCAGTCATTAGGGTTTGATAGAGCAACCACTGCTGTCAAGAGCTGTTGTCCTTCTGTTTCAGCCCCAAGGAATCTGCCGACCCTTGACTCAGTATTGGCAAAGCTCCACATGAAGAGGTGCAGGCTAAGCACGATCAGTCCCCAGGGGAGACAAGAGGGGAAAAAAAAGTTTTATAATGGCTGTTGGAAGAGAAACCACTACATGAAAGAACAGAATCTAACAGAAATCAGGATGGAGAGGGAGGAAAAGGAGCCCAAATTCTCTGCAGGAGACAGTCAAGCAATGGGAGGAAAAATGAACCCAAGCTTGAAAAGCAGTGTTTGCTATTTTCTGCTTCCCTTGAGACTTGTGACTCTGAATACAGCACGCATGAGGTTTGACAGCTTCTTTGCAAAATACCCATGTTTCTTGCTTTCACCGTTCATCATGAAGTGCCCTCAGGATAAAGGATAGTCCAAAAGAAAGATCAAAGTAGAGATATGGAGATTGGACAACAAATAAATATGAGGTTGTACAAAATCTGAGGAAACTACACAGAGGTAACCACAGGATTCTGAAATCCAGAAACTTGCTGAAAGGCCATACACACACATAACCCGACTAAACTGAACATCACACCCAGGACCAACAAGTTTAAAGGTCAATGGGCTTCTGAAGCTCAGTATAACAGCTGTTATCCATGTGCATCCTCATCAATGGAAGAGGTCCATTAAGGCTGTAGTTTAATTAATGAGAGCTAACTAGCAATACAGTGTAATGTTGCATGGAGTCACCGGTGGATACAAGAAAACGCTGACAAATAAATACAGCATATTTTATACCTCACATACAATAGGAATAAATCAAACAAGACAACTTCCAGATCCTCTTCCTTTTAAAACATTTGAGCTCTACTCATTAAAATATTTCATTCCTGACTTCATCACTACTAAACAACTCTGCCTCTTTCACCAGAGGTGCAGAGCCTTTACCTAAACCCCTTAAAATTGTATAGTTCTGCTTCTTCTCTGTTTCAGGCTTTCTCTGGATACAGCAAACATCTGAGAGATCCCTTCAGCCCAAACCAGACCAAGGACAATAACAACACAGAACTGTAGACAAAGATGTAGGAAGTGCTATGCCTGAGGTGCATTTTTGTGATCACTGCAGTCCTCAGCAAGGTGCCAAGTACCATAGACCACATGCCTAGGCAAAGTCCACTTGCTCACAAAACACTTATGCCAAAAATTTCTGCCTAGACAATAGCAGCAGACCCTCTAGCCAGCAGACTTTGCTCAGCCAAATAAACCCCACTACTCAAATATTATATGTTAATTCCCTCATAAAGGTCTTTCTGCTCCCCAAACATACTGACAGGTATTTCATAACAAGGGGTGTCCAAGGGCTGAAGGCTTGCTAGAGATATATTTCAGTGGAAATGTGCACAAAAGGGCAATTCTCATGCCACTTCACTCAGCAAAGCTTAAATTGATATTTCAATTTAATGTTGTTGGGTTTCCTCTCTGCTACAGCAGAAGAGGACATCTCCCAGCACTGACCTGCAGTGTAGATGAGATGGAGTCCAATCCCTGCTCTAATGAGCTTGGAGAAGCCTGAGAAGAAAAACCGTGTCCTGAAGCAGAGGAGCAGAGACTTGAGCCAGTTTCTCCCACATCCCAGTACTGTAGCAACACAGCTCGTCTCCCCCAAACAGCATCTTTTGCCAAAATGGAAACGCTCCAAAGTTTTTGGTGCAAAATTGTTATCTGCTGCTGGAACCCAGCACAAAAACAGAGGGGGGCACCAGGGTCAGAACTATTATGCATTTAGATTGTGTAGTGTAGTGTATGATTTATTTTTTTAAAACAATAGCTATTTTCTTGCTCCACAGATGCTGATCACTCAGCCCCAGACACCTATTCTGTGAGTTAGACACATGTTGTGAGCTGTTTATGCTGGTCACATCCTCTGTGTAAAAACTTTTACGACTTTTTTAGCTTTTTATTGTTATGCATTTGGCTATCATAGCGCTTGAGTGTGGCTGGCCCACCTTAGTCACTGTAAATCAAGTGGGACAGTAGTGAGTGATGAAGGATTTTATAACTCTGAGGAACTGGCTGAACTCTTCCCCTGTTGTTTTAAGATATTTATATTCCCTCTTCTGAAGGTGTAGAATATTCCTCAGCAAAGGGAAAGCTAGATTTTTGTCTTCCCTGACCCCCTGTGCAGGGAGTCTCCTGAGATTACTTTCAGCTTTCACTCCCTCCTTATAAAACATGCACACAAACATGACAACTAAGAATACACAGATTAATTCTCTAGATACAATATCCTCCTCCTGTTAAATCAACTGCAAATGCAGATTTGCAAGCTGACTCATTCTGAAACTCACTTTGATGAGTGATTGTGATTTACTGGACTTTTCAGGTGGTCTCCCACACAGACATTGGCCACACCGAAGCTCTGTTTGCCTTTTACAGAGAAGGAAAGTGTGCTCTGCCCAGTAAAGGCACAGATCAGCTCTCCAAACACCTTAAATTTTATTGTGTCCGAGACACTATTTTTCATCCTCACTGCCCTTGTTCCTCCTTCGTCACACTCAGGCCTGTTTATATTCAGCACATGCTCCAACGAGACTCCCCACTGTGCACGGAGGTGATAGTTGCACACCACAGAGCTCACAGGACTCTGCTATGAATTGAAGTTTCTCCTGGGCAGCATTTGGGGCTTACAGAGACCCATCCTCTGGACTTCTATAACTGAAAATAAGGTTTTTGTACTTTGAGATTGCAAAGAAAAGAAGCCAAATACAGCTTCTGTCTAACTTTGCAGAAACTAAACTATTTCTTTTAATTATTTCAAAAGTATCCAATTAATAAAATTGGATGTTATTTCTTCTGCTCAATACCAACATTTCTAGCTCTTTCACTGCTACCCACTGCATCAAAGAATCAAGTATTGGACTTACTTTACTACCTTAAATACATGTATATAACACTGAGAAGACTAACCATCTAAGAGAGGAAGCATACCAATAGGGGTGTGAAACCCACAAAGGAATTTCAAACTCTACTGAACTCAGGGGATGAGCTCAGTCCACGAGAGACAAGTGCAAGTTTTTCCAAGTTCAAAGAGCTACAAGTGTTGGTGGGCAGCAGTTTCTACAAAGCTCCACCATGTTAAGTGGATACACATTTCTTTCTGTGTAGTTTGCACTGTGAAGTGGCTAGCCAGAAAAGTAAATTTTCCACCCCAAAACTCTTATGTAACAAACAGGGAGGGCTGGTTCTTGAATCAGTCTGCCAGTGATTATGATTGACTGTAGAATTAGCTCCTTTTGAAAGTGGAAGTTGTAAAGTAAAAAGGTGAATATCTGGTAAATGTGAATATCAGGTAAAGAAAAAATTATAAAAATCAAGAAGCAAGCTTTCAGTGTAGGCTTGAAGAGTTTTCCATAACAAGATCCTGCAAATTTTTACCTCTTCCTACATCCTCTTGTGCTCTTGACGTAAAAGAGAATCACAGTGATCCTACCCAAGCACTGATTGAGATCAGAAGTGGCAGAGGAAGAAAGTTACACTTGCCTAGTGCAGTGGTCAAGAGCTAGGAAAGCTCTGATATTAAGCACTGTCTGTATTTCTCACTCCTATAATTTGCGCATTTTAGCTAAATTGGGTCATTGTTCTTATTCTTCTTCAGTTTGCATGCCTAGGATCCAGTTTATGTGAAAAACTTACTTGCTGTTGTAACCATTCGAACATGTCTAAGTCCTTTAATTCTTGCAGATGTTTGGGAGGTTTGCATTCTGGCAAGAAGGATCAGTACAAAAGCAGCAATGAAATCTTACAGGCTTTTCCCCCTTTTTCATATCAAGCCATTTGCTGGGATCTTAACCTCTGGCTTCAATTTTCATTTCAGTTATGGGTAATATCACAATATGGAAGTAATTGCTTAAAAGGTTTAAGTCCTTTGCCCCTTGTCTTCTTTATTTCCTAATTGGAAGAATAATGGAACCTTTATGAGTCTTCAAACAAAGTATAAATACTCCCAGAAGGAACTGCACTGAAGAAGTGGCCATTGTGACACTTTGTAGAGAAATTATGTCATCTTCTGTGGTGGAGAGGAGAAAGAGAATCTGACAGGCTGTCAGGGCAGCTGACAGCCTGTTTGAGTTCCCTTGCAAATAAAATACTAAGCCCCTACACTCTACCTCAGCACCTCTTCTCCCTCCCTAACAGCTGCTCCTTTGCCATTGTCTCCCTCAACACACCATCCAGCAGTGGAGCTGCTGAGGGGAAGGCAGAAAAGGTCCAAGAGATTCCTAAGACCTGGACTATTTCTCTTTTGCCTCTCCACTTCTTTCTTGTAGTTCATAGGCAAGAGCTAAAGAGGTTAAAAATGCAGGTTGCTAGTCCAGAAAAATGGGCCATGTGAAGGCTAACACATTTTTGGAGGCAAAAAGAATTGAGACCATCCTGAGACTTTGAGAGTAATTGCACTGACTGAACAAAGTCAGGGCATCAGAGCTGCCACTTTACATACTTCTCTATGAAAAAAGATATCCTTTGGCCAAATTTTAGTATGAAGTATTCCTTGCTCAGCATAAAATCTGGAAGGTCCCAATTAAGATACATATATTTATACTGATTTCTTTTAAAACCAGCTAGCACAACTTCTACTTTTAGTTTAAGATTTCATGTAAAAATACCTCAGGGGCAAATAGCTTGTGCAAGGTAGCAGAGAAAGACGAGCCACACATGGCTTTAAAGTTCTACATACCAGTGACAGCTCCACATCTATTTCAACCTCTATAACATTTTCCATTACAGGACACCCTACTTTTAGTAGCTTAACTTTGCTCACTCTTAGCTGTTTGAGTAGAAGTTTCCATGTTACACATTTGTCTCATGCTACCAGATGAGGTAGCTACACGATGAGAGGAAGATATTTGGGCCACATGAAAATGATCTTACAGTGGTTTCACAGAGAAGCTCCAGGCTTTAGAAGAAGAGTTTTACCTTTGATAGAAAGACTCATTCCTACTATGGACTGCTCTGGGCAGCTGCGAAGCCCAAGATATGCCTGCTGACTTCCTGAAGCCATTCACATTGCCCACATAGGAGTCCTGCAGCATTAGCCCCTAATCCAGTAGCTACTGCACAAACTGAACAACCATCACTCTTCCAGAGGTATTTTGTTGTTGGTTTGTTGTTTTTTTTCTTTTTCCTCCCCAGGAGACAAAGATCTGTTCCAAGTAAAAATAAAGCAGCGTGGAGCAGAATGAGAAGAGAAAAAGATTTCTTGGACTGTTAATCAGGAATCTTAAATTATGAGTTTGTCAGACCCATAGAGCCTGGAATAAGATCCGCAAATAACAGCAAAGTGAAGCCTTTGACTGTGTTTGCCAAGTGTAGCTATTTGCTCTTGCTCTTCTTGACCAGCTTTCAAGACCATTTCAGCTGCAGCTACAGGGCTGCCAATCTATAGAACTGCATACTTAACTGTCTGCAGTGGCTTGGGGGTAGATCAACAATCTGCAAGCTCGAGCTTCTTAAACCAATTTACAGACTATACATCTCAGAAGCATGTTAAATAATTCATAGCAAGGCCAGATATTCACTGAAAAAAGCCCAACATACTTAGCACAACCCGAGATACTGACAGCTCTTTTAACATATATAAGCACAATTCAATTCGCTGGAGGCCCTGAAGTTCAGTTCACACCCAAGAAAGTTCATAAGAACAATCAGATGTTGATTCTTCCAACCAGCCCAGCTTTTGCCAGGATCAAATCAGACTACTTGCCAGAGTCAGCCCATCTATCTGACTCAAAAAGCAAGCGCAGGCAGGGATGGGCTCGAGATGCAGAAATTGTTACCAAGGAGCCATGACTACCATGTTTCAATACCTCCACATTCTCTCTCTACTTAAAAACAGAAAAATCAGTTTCTGTAGCTTCCAGACCTGCACACATTCTTCAGGCTCACAGTCATTAAGACATTACAATTAAGGCATTATCCTCCTGTCTGGTCCACGTAAGGAAACCAAGCAGTGGCCACTGTGGCCACCCATAGAGAGTACTCCTCATTTTATGATTTAAACCAGATGCACTGGTGAGGTTTACAGTCACAAGCTGGCACTGGATCATGCTAGCCCATTTTAAGGCTTCATTCGCCCGCCACCACGCAAAAATGTCACTGCTGATTTCATCAAGAGCAAGTGCAAGTAGTAATCCGCATGTCTAGCTGGAAAAACAGTAATAGAAATAGCCTGGCTTGGGGCTAACACTGCTGCAGAAATCTTTCCTTTTGCTTCTGCTGTTTAATGTTTAAACCATGCAACCCTAATTCCATGTTATGTTGCTTTTTACAATATATTTTTGATTTGAAGAATAAGCAACAAGCCTGTTCCTTGTTTGGCAGCAGTACAAAGGCACTTTGAACTAACAACATATTCTGTAATCTAGCCTCAGGTATGAAGTTAGCTACTGGTTGGACATAAAGCATGTGGCTGAGCAGCACAGATCTGGCTGCACAGTCCAGATCTGCATGGCTTTTAAAACAAACATGAACATGCCTGGTTTCTGCCTTCACATACACCTGCGCAGCTCCCCTGAGCACAGCATATGTGTAAATCAGAGGGCAGTCTTGAATCCACATGGTCTGAGCAAGAACTGTGCCTCCATTCATTCCTCCCCCCAAAGTCTGGAAGTCTATGGCGAACTGACATGCTAAACTAATTTTCTGGAATTTGCTTCTGTAGCCAGGCCCACAACGTGAGCCTGGGCTGTGGTCAGAGGACACTGCTGCTGAGCTGATGAGTTGAGACTGGCTAAATATTTGGGGTTCCACTTACAACTACTTCCCATACAAGAGAGCAATTTAGAGGAGAAAGTTTTTTGTTTTTTTTTTATTGCACACAATGACCTGCACAAGAGCATCTATATGTTATTATTCTGAATCTCTTCTACACAAAACACTGAGAGTTTGTGACAAAAAGAAAGTATCTACTAGGAAAAAATAAACACTTCAAACATCTGGACATATTTGTGAATATCTGCTTCTGTATCTCAATTACACTGCGCAGACCCTTCAAAGATTTAAGCACCAGTAAAAGTTAAAATCCCAGTTTCATAGGGGACCTCACACTGCCAAACAGATTGATTCTTTCTGGCTGTGGGTCCTCAGGAATCTCTGAATGATCTCAGGCATTTTTCAAATGAAGAGAGAGCATCTCTCCTAGTCTGTCCAAGAGAATATATGCTATACAACCCTCTGTGGCTCCTCTCCATGGAAAGCCAGAGCTTTTCACTGTCATCATACAGATGACATCATTTCAAAACTACAGAGGTAAGCAGACCATCTTTCTAAGTTTTTAGCAGAGGACCTGTAGCACAAGAGGATCCTACTAGATTCTGCTAAAAAAAAAAAAAAAAAAAAAAAAAAAAAACGTCTTAGCAGGGTTGGAAGTTGGAAGTTTCAGGCACACCTAGCTCTTTACACGTCAGTTTCAGCTTGCATACACTGAAGATTTAGACTGCAGCCCTCTGGTTATGTCTCATGCTGTTCTTTTCAGATCTGTGGAGAAACAAGGTTGCATTGTGTTTTCACTGCCTTTTACTCATATTAGTAACACTTCCCCTGAATTCCAACCTGTAACTACTACCAAAAAATGCAGCAAAATATAGTCCACTTACAGATTCTTCTATGTATCTACTCAACTTTGCAGATTCAGGAAAGCTATTGGTACCCCAGGACCAAAGTCAAACTGGTATCTCCTATCATTTGAAAAAATAGCAAAGGGAAATTCACTATTCACACACAAAAGTTCCTCCTCAGGTCTCCTCCCTGAGGTGCAGGTTAGGCAGGCAGAGAAAGGAGCCCAGCTCAAAGTTACTGTATCTCACTGCTCTACAGAAGGTGGCAGATCCCTTGTGCTGACAGAGCTGAAGCTGCCTGTGCTTATATGCCACATCTTTCCTGTAAATACTTTCCTAGTTGCCATGCAATAGAGTCAGATGTGGTTGTTTGGTTGTTTTGTTTAGTTGCTAGTGCTTCCTCACGTTAAAAAAAAATAACTGATATTTCATAACCAATTTGTTGTGGTTTTTCATATGAACATTGAGTAGACATTTTCATCTCTGCAAGTGAAGTACAGCAAGGACTTGATGCATGTGTAGCTTAGTAAAGTTGTTTTACATGTGGTTTTACTTGAATAAGGACCAGTGATCCTGGACAGCTAATATTTACTCTAATTTTAATTTTTTATGGAAACTGTCTTCAGCCAAGACGGTAAGCATTAACCTGGCTACTGTGAACATTTCTATTTGTTCCACACATCCCAACACTTCAGTGTAGTAAAGATGAAAGTAAAAACTCCAAAGTATTTTGTAAGTTTTTAGAAGAGAGAATCAGTTCCTTACAGATTCGTTCAGGATCTTGGAAGAACTGGAGAACAAAGCTCTCGAGCTTTTTAGAAATTGCAACTCAACTTTTGAAATATGAACCGTGTGCCAGACAGTTTTGCCAAATGTTTACATTTTGGTGCATAGCTGAGCTGCTTATCAGAAGTTCAAATGCTCTTTGTTCCTAATTTCCCACAATTATTCACACTGCTTGCTCTAAGCACAGTAACACCCTGTAGCCATGAGAGCCAGCAATCCTTCTGTCTCTCAGAGGAGACCAAGGAGACTCAAGTATTCGGCACCCATAGCATGCCATAACTCCAGAGTATAGTCAAAGTGATTTCCCCCTGCATTTATCTTTATTATAAGCAGGACTACATGCAGAGCAGTGTAAGTTTTTCCATTCAGGGAAATCTTACAAAGATGTTCCCCCAAATTATGAAGTGTTTCAGCTTGGGACTTCAATACTGGAAAGCAGAATGCTCTGGGCATTCCAATGCTCCCTATGACCTTTAACTCATTTCCAATCGCAACAGCTCTCACAGGATTTTTCTACCCTGTGAAATCCCAGGCATGTGCCCTTTTCTCTCCCCTCTCTCATGGGATGAGAGAGGTCCTAGATTTTCTAGCTTAAGATAAAGACATCTCCTGAGGATGATTTATCCATTTATCCTACTATGGGATACAAACCTCCTCTGGAAGTACCATTCTCCACAGACTTGAGAGAAACAGAAAAGTCAGCCTGGACACTTCTTTGGGCACTAAAGGTAAACATGATGAATATCAGCCTAAGTAATTGCACCTGTGCTACCTAGTGAAGTCAAACATCATCCAAAAAATCGCCATTCATTTCATCATTCTGAAAACCCTTAGTTTCTCAATCAAATGAAGGAGACAGACACTGGTGATTTTGAGGACAGGCATGTTTTCCCCTTTTTCAAAGTGGGATTTGGCAGGCATAAAACAAGTGGGGAAGAGGAAACAAGACAAGAAGCAACAAGAATCAGCAGGTTCTGGAAGAACAAAAATGAAAAGACTGGGGCTAAAATATTTCATAGTCCTAACAAAGATGTCCTTGCTGTTGGTGATTGCTATAGCTGAGAAATAAAGAGGAAAAGGAAATTATTACAATGACTTAGTCTTCCAGGGGGTAGATTAGCAGAACTAGAACAAACAGAAGAGGTCAAGTCAGCATGTATCAACAGGAAATATGAGACATTAATCATTCTAACTTCCAGACACAACGTGGAAATAGTCTGAAATTATGTCAACAAATTATTTGCATGTAAATTAGCAAAGCCACAGTGACTTCAGAGGAACTCCCTTCATTTATCCCAACAGACCATCAGGGCAACAGACAGGATCATCTCCTTTCCAGTGCTTCTGACAACATTTGCATTTGCTTGAAAGAGAACAGACTATCAAGTATTCAGGAAAAGGCTTTCTAGGACTGAGTGGGGCAGGGTATCAGAGGAAAGGAAGCTGCTGACAACTGACAGAACTACAGCATGCTTTCTTAAAGCCAGGCTGGAGTTTTTCCCACTACCTCCTCACAAAGCTAGCTGGAAGTGGCTCACTCTTACTCTGATCACATGCAAGAAAAACCTGAAATTGCAGAGTGAGAAGAGATTGTTGTTTGCCCGTGGAAGCCGATGTAGTGACCAGAGAAGCTCTACATAGAAATATGACCTCTCCTTCCTACCTCATTTATTCCTTCATTCTCATATTGCCCTGAATAGAGAATTACTATCCTTAGGTATTCTGGCTTTAATATTTCAGCAGCTATCCGAAAATCTAAATACATATATGTATATATATATCTACCTTAAACATATCTTACTGCACTTAATTATGAAAGTCAAAGGAAACTTAGAAGTTTCTGCTCTTGAAGGTAGCTGTAAAGTTTCCATACATTTTGCCATTACAGAAGTTGACTAGAGATTCAAAATCTTTGAAAGACTCTGGTGGCTCACAGTTGCATTCATATCCCCTCCTTTAAATTCAAATACACTGCAGCAATCAATTTACCAAGACACATTTTGCTACTGTACTGCTCAGTGAAAAATAAAGATCTAAATGCTTCACAGAAACAACAAGGAAAATATTCTAGGTAGGAGTTTGCTGGAGGGAAGAGTGCATATTCGTACTTGAACACATCTAAAAGGTATAACAGACAAGAGATTCTCTATGAGAATACACAATCACATTTAAATCAGGATAGCACAGCAACACTCTCAGAACTTGCCCAACCAGTGAGAAAATGGCAATGGACTTATGCTGAACTGTCAGTAAGCTTGTGGACGTCAGGGAAGCTGTGTGAAGTGCCAGGATCCATCCACTTACACAAAGCTTAGGGAGGTCAGGCCCTAAAGGAAGTCTTTAGGAATTCAAATAATTCCCTAATTGCAGCAATTAAGAGTTACAGGGTAAATGGGAGTACTAAAGAACACTGCAAATGCTGAGATAACCTTCTTTTAGTTGGAATTGGCAGCTTGTTAGCTCTTTCCACCATACTGTCTTTAATTAGCTCACCACAAATCTTGCATTGGCTTTTAAGCTATATTTAGACATCCAAGAGCCACCGGGAATTCTAACACATTTTTATTGTCACAACACGACTTTGATGCATTGTCTCTCACCCAGAAGAGCAAATAAAGTTCCTATTTCCTCACCATTCCAGACCTAAAATAGATTTTCCCAGTGTTTCCAGAGACAACAACTATGACAAACAGAACAGAAACAAACCTGATAGATATATACAGACAAATAAGAGCCACATGCATTGCTCCACTGCATGAAGGAGGAGAAAACATTAAGATTATAGTTTGGATAGAAATATAAAATCTGCCATAAATTAGACCATTTATTAGAGGTTACCAGATGGAAAAGTATAAAAATAGTTACAACAAAATACTGGAAGATTAATATATTTATGAATGTATTTTTTCAAAATCAATCATACTACAGTTTATATTTTGCACTGATAGGAGTTCCACAAGAAATTTTCAAAAGCAAGTGTTCTTGAACAGTTCGCAGGTCTCTCTCCAGAACTGTTTCCTATTCACTTGAGGTCAAGATCCTACAACCCTTTTTGCAAGTACAGAGCTTCAGATAAAGAAAGAGCTTAAAGACTACCCCTAACGTCTTTAGTAGAACTGAATACAAGCTACCGCTTTCCTAACTTCTGTATCATGGCAATGAGACCATACATCTTCTCCATTAAAGATCATGACTCTTATGGGCACTCTACTCAGGTGTCAGAAGAGCATTGGTAAGGCACAGGGCATCCATCCAATGAGGGCTAATAGTTGCAGAGTAATTCTAGCGGTCATAGAAATCTCAGATAAAAAGAAAACTTCTACCAGCATAACAAAGAAAAAGCTAGTCTAATGGATAGGATCACAAGTGTCTAATATAAATGGCTTAAATTATTTATTGGCATTGCAATAAAGCAGATCCATTCAGAGGCATGAGTAAAAAGGAAACCCACAGGCTTTTCAGACATGTTTTCCAGACAGTATGTCAAGTTCCCATAATATTGTTCTACACTTCTGCAGTTCCTCTTCTACCTCCATATTCAAGCATGTAGCTACCCAAAATATTGAAGTAACTTTAAGTGCCAGCTTTGTTATCTTTATTCGGAAGAAAAGGCTGAATTAGCATTCAAACTTAATGTACACATGTATGTATTGTCAGAAATCCGATCATCTCTGGAAAGATTACAACTGCCACAAATAACCTCTGAAGTGAAATCACCACTGTTGTTTCTGCAAGTACATGGTAACATTCTGGGCTGAAAAGGTAGGACAGCACTGAACGCTGCTGAACGCAGCAAGAACTTGTCAGCACTAGGAATCTTAGCCCAACCATTAAATCATTCTTCAGCAATTCTATTTTCATCAAAAATACCCTGACTGTCAGTCTTACTGAGACTACACTCGAAGAATAGACATCCACATCCTTTGACAAGTCTTTATTGCTCCTGACTCATCAGATGAAAATGCTCCCTATGAGATTCAAAGGGAGCTAACATCTTGCTTTACACACACTCAGCTGCAGACCACAATTATTTCTACACTAGCAAAAATGAAAAACAAAACCAAGAAATCCTTGAAGCCAAAAAGCCCAGCAGGTCTGGATAGGAACAACAGAACTGAAGCAGCACTGAGAAAGTTTAATTAGCATGTAACATTCAGACGTTTTTACTAGTTAAATGTTATTTTCACTGCAGTTTAGAAAGAAAAGCAGCCTACACATCTTCAGTCTCCTGATTTTGCATTTGCCTAAACTATATGTAGGTTCCCTGACATAACACAGAATTCTGGGGACCTAAGTGAAAGAACACAAAGCAGTTTCTGTACTTAATTGATTTTCCTTAAAAATGATGACCAGAAAGGCGGGGAGGAGTTGGGAAAGCCAGCTGGCTCAGAGGATTAGTAGTGGGATATGGAATATTTCCACCCTAAACCAACACAGTCCAAAACCAGTCCAAGGCAGTGGGCGCTTTGAAAGTCATTTGATGACCTATGTGAAATGAGTGAAATGAGCTAATTGTCTCAGTAAAACCGCTAGGCATTTGCCTATCTTACAGTTAACTTTCTTGGTTGAGGTCTCTAAAAAGCACTCCAAGAGGAGATTATCACTGAAGTCTATCTCTAATGTAAATAATATGGCACATCACTGTCTCTTAGCAGAGAAGATGCTAAGGAGGACCTGGAAAAAAGCCACTGTTCAGATCCAGCTGAAAAGAAATCAAGTCTGAATTCGAGTTTTTGCAACAAGAAATAAGAGGTTACCTGCTGAAGCGAAAACATACATAAAACCCTGATTTAAATTAATTTTAGATTACATTCTGAACTCTTACAGTGAGTTTCAGGGAGTTTCAGACGTGTACAGGAATCACATCAGTTACCACTGAAGCAGACGATACTGATAAAAAAAAGGGGGATTTCAGTAAGAGAGCACCAAACAATTGTGTACAGAGCACAAGGAGGAAGACAGTTACAGTTTTAGTTAGGTAGACCTTAAGTCAGTAAGCTGAAATTTTCTCCATTTGAGACATTATAACAATTTGCTCTGGCAGAGCTGTGTAATCTCATTTTTACAACTCATCCAACAGACTGTTTCTGCAGTACCGTATCCCCTAATGGTCTGAATTGATCTGACTCCCAACAACTACTGAGATATTTAGTTCTGAGTTGGGAACGGAGTATTACCTACTGACCAAGGCTGCTTCCTTTAAGTTTGATGTCTGCTATCCAAATAGTTTCAGATGACCCATTTCTGGTGAGTTTATGAAGAACTGAAAATCATAACACCAGTTTCACAGAATCACAGAATCACAGAATTTCTAAGTTGGAAGAGACCTCAAGATCATCGAGTCCAACCTCTGACCTAACACTAATAGTCCCCACCAAACCATATCCCTAAGCTCTACATCTAAACATCTTTTAAAGACCTCCAGGGATGGTGACTCCACCACTTCCCTGGGCAGCCTGTTCCAATGTCTAATAACCCTTTCGGTAAAGAAAGTTTGCAGATAGGTAAATGAATACATGGAAACCTTTAATAATCAGGACTACCACTCTAGCCAGAAACACTCATTATCCTTCCATAGAATGCAGTTAGATGCAGTCAGCATCAAACAGGGAGTTTTTCTTTATTGGTGGGGGACATCTGTATGCCAGAATTTAAGCAACTCTTAGGATGGCAAGGAAGTTTCTCATACAGCAATAAGAAGCTTCTGTTCCATTGAAGCCATTGAAGTTAAAATTCAATGCTCAATACATCAGACTCAAGACTCTTATAGTCATCCAACCAACTGGAATGAAATAGCATCAGTAACATCTGTCTCCAAAGTCTGATCATTATAACTAATATCACCAGTTTTACAGAGAAGCTATTCTTTAATCATAATGTAATTGTCTTCTGTGCTTACAGCATTTTTTATAACATAAGCCAACTCTTTTGTACAACCTGCTCATTGACAACTAAATAATGGACAAATTCCTCATAATACCTGGACACAAACTCTTCTGCCTTCAGAAGGGATTTTCCACCAGTATGGCATTGCAAGAAGCACATGGAAAGGAACAATTTTCATTATATCTGTGGAACTTATTTTTCATTTATGTCAAAATTCCAAAGCTTAGGCTAAATGATAATGATAATCAGTACAAAAAACATGTCCAGGGTTATAAACAGAATATCTCCATTAGTGCTTAGCCAAGTTTATTCCCAGCATGAGCCAACGGTGTGTGTTTTTTAACAGTCACAAGCAATCTCCCCACTGTCACCTGTTAGGTCACAGGTCTAGATTTGTCAAGTCTTCTTCATGCCTGGCACTTCAAGGTCTCAGGACTCCAAAGTCTGCCCACAACAAGAGAGTCCCCTGTGGCTAACCAGGTTCCCCTGAAATCTCTTATGGCAACAGAAGGATAAAAATTAGACAAGTTAATTTTCAGGAAAATTTAGCATCTTTATTAAAAAATTGAAACAATAAATCTACTCAAGAGTAAACTTATGAAGATATTGTCTGTAGTTTTGTCATATCAGCTACTTCTCAACAGAAAACCAGTTTTCCTATCCCTTGCTCTTGGAGGGCCACCTCTCTGCAATTTCTCCTCCCCAGTCACAAAGTGTCCCCAGAACAGGTCAGCAGAGCCAAGACAAACTTGGTCAGCAAGTGACAAAAAAGAGTTTCTTCTCTATCAGTTCTTCCTGTTCTTTGGTCAGTGGAATTTCACTTTAGGATTTCTATCAAATATATCTTTGAGTAGTCATATATCTTCTCAGACTGGATTACCAGAAAGCTCTCCAAGATCAGATTTCTTCTCCTGTGAGTTTCTCTGAATTTCCATTGTATTCTTTACTTAGCACATTCTTTCTAGCTTCAGGCTCTTTTGCAAGTTGCAACATTTTCAAAACTGGCAAAAACTTTATAAAACATATACCAGAAGACATACTCATTGTACATGTTTTATGAGAGTCAAAGCTTTCAGCTTCCCTTTAAATTTTCAGAGACCACCCATGATGTATTAATAATATAGATGAAAGACTTTAGTTACAATGTTTTTTCTAAGTGATCTTCCTGTTCGCATTTTTGGATCATATTCCAAGTATAATTTTGGCCCAAAGGATTAGCAAATAGAGACAATAACATTAAAAATATGTATAACATTTTAAGCATACAAAGTTCTATCAGGGGTTAAATCTCTATGCCACTTCCACCCTCCCTCCCCCCCAAGTCAGTGGGCCAGAAAAAAGAAAAAAATAAATAAATAAATTCTTGATTTTAAACAGCAAATCAGTAGTAGCAGAATTAGGATTTCAGGTTTCATATTTTTTCTTGGGCTAAAAAAATTCCAGTTAGAAAAACTGGTATAGAAAAAAAATGGGCTTTTGGCAAGGCTTCTCCATGAAAATTATGTTTTTTATTGAGAACTGATAACATTTTGCACCAAAATAGTCCAAAATAGATTTCATTTGGAAAAAAAAAAAAAAAATCCCTTCATAAATGCGAAGATGTTGCTTCTGAAGACTCCTAGGACAAACACTTCAATCTCACTGCCTCAAGGAGTTTTTCAACAGACCCAGGCTTCTCATGAGGCACTGCCCAGTAGCCCAACTGATAAAAAGCTGGGAGTACATCCTAGGATTGTGAGGGATTCCGGAGACAGTTGGCAGTGATCAAATTCTAAGTGAGAACTTTAGATCTCAGTATTATTTTCATGATGTCAGTTGAAAGTCTACGATTAAGAATCTTTTTTTTTCCCTGAATTTAACTTTTAAAACAATTTTCTTGTGAAAATTACTTCCATTTCCATCAGCATTTTGAGATACAAGCAGGCCACTAAGGGAATTAAAGTTTTTCAGGCAGATAACTCCGCATCATATGTGCTCTTAACCAGAAGAAATGCCTAAAGAAACAGTGTTTCAGATCGTGCAAACTATGTAAAGCAGAATTTTATCACAATTTAATTAATTTTGGGGGGAAGTTTGTCAAAAACTGCTGCAAAACAGCAAATACTCTTTAAAAGAAAAGAATTTTAGAGTAACATTTTAGACTTGACCTGAATTTCAGTGATGTGCCCTCACTTGCAAAACTGAGGCAAAACATCTGTCCTTTTCCATTAAAGGCATGAATGCCCTAAGAGCAATAAAGTGATACTGCAATGGTGAGCACCACAGAAGTGTCTATAAATAAATCCAAACAAACATTTTTCTGGAATGTATACAGTGGAGGAATGGATAATATGTTCCTCTTCCTAGGAACAGTGTACTGCATTAAGTAGCTAGACTGATCTAACACAGATCCGGCTTTACATTTATTCCTGCAAGTTACTTGCAAGGTAAGAGGGATTTTCCTTGACTTAAACCCTCAGGATTTTTGGTCTTTGTCCAGAAAAACATTTCCAGCTCCATTTCAATGGTAGAGTGTACTGAGAGCTCTCAGTGCTCATTACTTACCAGGGGCTTGTGTGCCTGTGGGACCTCCACCTGTTCAAAAAAAAAAAACTTCAGGACTTTGTACCTTTCCCTGCAAATCATAACTGGATAGAAGTACAACACAAACATTTTTCAGTCCTTCACTAAGAAGTAGAAACTGGATTCACCTACAAAGGTGAACATTCAACTTCAAAAAACAAATAATCTGCATAAATGCCCATTAACGTAGTCCAAAAAGTAGGTTTCTCAAAGTTGTTTTGCTCCTCAGACAGCAAGTACTGAAAGGCTATTTGACTATTTTTCTATCACAGTCCACCCAGAACAGTACTTTTTCCACAGAAAACATGATTTTAACATTTTTTATTATTTTGTTGTTTTTTTTTCAGAAAACATTGCCTTCCTGAAGGATTAGGTCCAGTACATTTAAACCTAAACAGGCACCATTTAAGTCAACAGTAAAATTATTCTCAGCCTGAATAGTGGCTATTCCCCACAGTAGTATTTTACCAAGAAAAATTTCAGCTAGAAAAAGTGGCAAAAATCAGCCCACAAGCAGAGATTCAACATCTATTGAATCACCACAGTTAATACATAAAGACAAATTATTTTGCATGATGCTTTTCAGGACAACTTCCAGGGTCCTATTTTTGTAACCTGACAATTGCCAATTGCATGACACTGCAAAAAGTCCCGTCACTACAAAGTCACATCACTATATACTTGCACAGTGGAAACAATTCCACATGAATTCAGATAGTGAATGGCATTTCCCTGCTAATGGATAATTCCATCCCAATGAAAGGTGAATATACTGAGAACTCAAGAGAGCCTATTTCTCTGTGAATTTTTACACTTGTTTTATTTAGAGCTATTACTTCATCATGAGAGATACCTCAATACCCTCCTGATTTCTTTACTCTCCTACTCTAGGATGTGGCACTTAAAGTGTGACAAGTTACCAAACTGGGTAACAAGCCCATTTAAAAGGGTATTAATAGATTCGTAGATGGGTCTAAGATACACAGGTGACTTCATCCCACCATAAGTGTTCCCCACCAGCTTTTTCCATTGGGATTCAAGCCCTAAAGACTTTATATTCTTGCTACTTATAGCTGCACTCTGAACTCACTGGAGCTCTAAGGAACCCTGCTCAACAAGAGTGAACTCCAGAACAACAGTACAGATGAAAGCATCTTTAGGACCACTCTAAAAATCACCTCTTTCAAATACACACTGTCTAAATACCAGTAAGGCTCTGAACATTTAAAATTTCCATTTTCAGCATGACTCCAACATTGTTCTAATTAGCAGATAGACCACTATTACCTTATCTCTGTTATTCATACTTTAAGGTATTAAAACCAAAAGCATAAATATTCTCTTACATTCTTACGGTATTTGTTTAGCTTCTGTACTTCCTTTGGCTTGGACAATTATAAGAGGCTCAGTTTTGTTTTGTTTCCCAAGTCTGTTTCACTTTAGGGGCATATTAATTTTGGTCAGTGTTTCCAAGGAAAAGAATTCAAGAACTATTTCTACAGTGGGCCACATTCCATGAAAGCCAGTAGAGAAAGACACACACAAAACTTGGATGCAGCCCATCAGATCTTTTAATATCCTGCTTTCCTTTTGTTTAACCTACAATTGTACTGGGCTCCAAGTATGTCAATTAAAATGATAAATTAGTGTGAATATTAGAAATGGACTTCTCCCAAAATCTTGTATTTAAATACTCAAATACTGTAGGGGACATCAGATCTCTGCCTAAATTACAGAGTTCGTTTTCTCACCAACACTACAATCAACAGAATTAAACCCCCTAAGGCCAAATGTTAGCCCTGGGTTCCATATTTAATTACTATATATGCTATATAGAAGTATTGCTGCATGATTTGGCATAGAATATAACCTATGGGCACAAAGTAGTAGTAAAATATTCTGCAGCTTCTCACATACCCTTGACAGTTGAATCTTAATTCAACATAGTAGAGGGAGGTCTTTTGAGGGAGCAGCTTCAGAATATTTGCAGATGTCTTAACCTAAACAGTTACATAGGTAGAAGATATCATTTGTCAGTTTTTTCATGGTGTTGATAATCATCACCAGGTTGCCAAGGTATCAATTAGCAAAAACCTCGAGCTTATGAAACAGTTTTCTTGCAGACTGTATTTCAGATATATGGGCCAGAAGCTACATATTTTTGTACCTCAGAATAGAACATCATGATTAAGTACACTATCTGGGATTTCAGATGAAGAAAGGTCAGACATTTATAAATACCATTTGTATCCTTTGCCTTGTTAAGAAATTTTTGTCCAAGGCATTTATTTTTGCACAGTAATTCTTTGGTACCATTAACATCAACCAAAGATTATGGTGAAATATGACTACTACTATTTAGCAGAGAGCTGTTGTGACCTTTTGCAGAAGTACTTAGCCTCAGTTATGACTGCATGTTGCTAACATCTAAAAACTTAGTTGTTGTGCTTTGTTTTTTTTAAGAGCTTATTCACTTTGCAATTAATACATTGTGGAAATGTGAAGCCTAACCCATTTACTATAAAGGTATTTCTCATGGAAAGAAAAACCTAGGCCTCTCTACACCATCAAGATGCCAAGCACATCTACAGCTGCTGTTGAGGCCTGGGCATGTAGCACCTCCCAAATAAGTTAATTCTGTGAGAGTATGGTTTCCCTCTGGCCCACCTGCAACCATGTAGTGATGCAAACAGGTATAGAAATTTCCATTCAAAAACTACATTCCTCCTGCTCACAGTACAGATAAGTCCCAGTCTCACAGAGTCCCACTAATAATTAACTACCTGTTGCCCTGGCAAGGAGTAGTGACCCATAGGATTACCAGGCAAAAGACCACTGTGCAAGAGCTGGGTGACTGTGACACACCGGGTCACAATGCCCACCCCCAGTAGGTGGGGTGCTAGACACTCAGTGCCATCACTTCTGGGTCTGGTAATGCTGGCAACCACGTTCTTACCAGGAACCTGTGAAGGATCTACTGATCACACTGCACATGCACAGACCTGTTTGCAAGTGTGCATCAAGGCACACAGCCATTACTTCTAAGAATAACCTATGCCACTACCTACAAGGTGTTCAACTCTAACCAGTAACAGGCAAACCTTTATTTACCTGAGACTTCTAGTGATGCTGTTCCCCCAAATACTCACTCTAAGATAAACCAAAGAACTACAAAAGAACTCTATCAACTTCAGTAGCCTCTTACAATTGGGCTAAACTAGAGCAGCATGTTATTCGGATCATATATTACATTTGCCTCTGATTGTATGCAACTACATACGTATATATGCATGATTTTATATATTTGATTTTATATATTGAGCAGAAACTGCTCAATCCTGAAAGCAATTTCTCAAGTGTTAACCAACAAGCCATTGTCAGACTCTAGAGAATCTAGATTTCTAGAGGGTTACAGCCATAGGTCCTGGAAATAAGGCCCAAGAACTATCCCTTCCCCTGTTGGTACTCAAGGATACCCACGATCATGCAGTTACTACTTTCTATAAGGATAAACATTAGCCTGTGCATGGGAATATTAAACCAAATTTTGGAAAGGTCTAGCTTTTGTAGCATGATTATTTCAGTGCAGTAAGTCATATTCATTGCATTTCTTTTTTTTAAGGCAAAGAGATTAAGGCTGATGGTGGAAGGAAGGACTAGAGAGGCCTTGCAGTAAAGAAATATTGTAAGCTAGAAAGAGAACATTTATTATAAGTGCATGCTTTAGTGCAGTAGTTCATGAATAATTAGAGTGTGCCTCACCCAAGCTATCTGAAACGGACCAGTAAGACAGTATAATAGTATCAAGTTCTGCAAGTAGTAAACATCTGTAAAAACAAAGAACCATTTTTGATGAAAGCCATGCTAGCATTTCATTTCCTTCCCTCCCTCTTGATTAATAAAAAATGAAATGCAGCAGGAAAGCTACTTATATATAACACTAATTATTACAGACCAGAAGGCGGCAATAGGTAAGGTGATCAGCATTTTCTGAGCAGGAAAGTTAATTCCACAAGGCCCTTAACAGTATCCTGCAGGAGATGACATTTAATTTTCATGAACTTTAATTGATAAAACATTAAGATCCTAATTACTTCAAGTGATTCAAAATTTTTGAAAGGCCTGTAATGATTTTTTTCCACAAGCATTTTGGAAGCAGAATGAAAGGTTGGCACATCAATCATCTGGAAGCAAAAAGGATCTTCTCACGTGTCCAGTGCATTATGCCTTGAGCTGTGTTATTGAACACAGAAAAGACTTGGCATGTTATTCATCAGCATTTTAAAAGCTCTTGGTTATCTGTCTGATAAAGTGATTGTATTTTCATGGCACCGGTAAATTAAAAAAATACATAACTGAGAACAGGCGTTAAGAGTATTCCTAATTTTATACAGTCATCTGGCTATGAAGTCATGACACCAAGTAATTTTACAAGTACTGTGAGAATAACCAGGAGGCCCTATTAACATTACCACACGGTCTCATTACAACTTTTAAAGTACTCAGCAAAATAAAATGATAGTCACCATGAGCTCTCCAGATTCATGGGATCTTGAACAGTAAGCATGGAAACTGTTGCAGTCTGTACGAGATGGAAAGTTAAGGGGGTGGAATAAGGAAGGAAGTGCCTTTTGGAACTTGGAAGTAGTTATTTACATCTTTCAGTTTCAATTTAATAATACAACTCTAGCACAGAGGAAAGACAGCATAATATGGCTCCTAGCTGCAAAACAAAATTAATTCAGAAAAACTAAGTTCTGTATGAGGTTTTTCAAATACACACAAATCCATGTATTCCTTGTAGTCCAAATTCAAAACTATATAGAAGTTTAAATTGGCTCCAGATTAAACTTCAATTCATGCAAAACAAGGCTCAGGTTTGCATGAAAACATACAGGGATCAGTGTTGTAATGCCCTGGGCTGCGACAAGATACAATGAGGGCTTTTCATTAAGGGGACTGCACCCATTCAGAGCTAACTGGTGTTAGGCTTCATGCAAACTTCTGGACCATCTGAGCATTCGGCTGTACTAAAGACAAGGCACAGCTCCAGGAACCAGATATCTATAAGTTCTGTAAACTTCTGTAAAGTTTCCAAGGAACTAAAATTTTACAGCAGAACTTTAAACACAGTAATATTTCCCGTAGCTCACCTCCCACATCTGCAAAAGGTTATTTAATGGTTGCCACCATACCAATATAGAGGATTGCACAGATGGAAATAGCTAATTGCAGGACTATCACTTCCCACACAAAGCAATTCTCTAGGTGCACAGAGAGTACACTCTTCTGACTGCTGATTTCAGTTATGCTGCTATTTGAGTCAAAATAAAGTCAACTAGTCAACTAGTTATATACAGATGCCATTAAATCCCAATGAAGTATGTCAGGCCTTTTGTACACTCTGCTTTCCACCAGCTTATTGCTTTCTTTTGACAACACTTATTTTTTGGAAGCAGAGAGATCAGATATCTTAATGTACATGTATCTGAGATTTGAAGCCTTTGCGGGAGGGACTGTCTAATGTAATACATAAGGAGATTGACATAAAAGCCAAAAGTACATCAGTATAAATCCTATTCCTTCAAGTAAAGTATGTCATCACCATCATGAAAGAGATAAACTTCCCAAAGTGAACTCTTCCACCTCAGACTGCTGTTGGATCTTCCATCTTCCTGAAGTGTCCATCTTGGGTGTAAATTCCTCAAAGCAGGAAACATTTTATCTTCTGTAATAACAGGAGACAGCCAAGTACACGGTCTGTGCTAAGTAATATACACAGTGAGCACAGTCAAACCAAGCATGCTTATGTATGCATCTCCACCGCATCCAACTAGACATACTATTGAATAATGGCCTATTTTGAACAGATACATGAAAGTTTTATTATTTTCTATGCACCTTCCAAGCAGTGTTTCCAGCAGGACTTCCAAGCAATTGGCTTGTTCCCAGGACTTCTGGAAAACCCTTCCTTCCTGCAGCATGCCAGAAAGTACTTCAGTGCAAGCATGGATTCCCCTAGAATGAGGCAGACAGAAGTGGGGGAGTATAAGAAAAACATCAGGAGCAAGGCTCACAAAGCTGCACAACATCTTCTAATGGCTATGAAGCCCTTTTGCACAATGAATATCTGCAACTGAATATCTGAAGCTTTGGATAAGCTATTTTATTGGCTGGAAGGGTCAGATGAAATTTGAGGAATTGTTATTGGTGTGAGAGTCCACCATGCACCAGTGTCAGCATAAAGGCTCGAACTGTGTTTTAGGACATCCTAATAGGTCAATGCATTGGTTCCCCATATCATCACTCAAAACAGGGGCCTCAGGAAAAGCATCCCAGGGGCTCTCCCTGGGGTCCTTACCCAGGACAAGGGCAGCAAGCCTGGAAAAATCTGCATCAGTGAGGAGAAAGTGGTCCAGGTCTCTTCCAGATCCGAACAAGACTTAGAGAGAGACTCCCAGATCCTAACACTGCAACACACGATGACACATTTCTCTCAGTTTGCTGAGCAGAAAGAATGCACAGCCAAGTTATAAGCTTTGGACTTACCCCAGGTGCTTCATATAGGTGGTTTTAGGTTGAACCTGATGTTTTAAGAGGTGTTTCAGACTTGTTGCACACACACAACTACCTTGAACACAGCCAATAGCTCAATACTTCCAGAGCAGCTGACTCATTGCACAGAAACTGTGCAGTCAGCCTGGTTTTGTGCCATAGAAGTGTCCACGATTTCCAGATATACAACAGGCTGAGGGCAGCACCCCTCAGAAAATCTGGCCAAATATAGAAAACTCTGATTACATTGAGGTTTCTGAGAAGGCTAAGAATGAAAGAAAATGAGAATGAGAGAAGACATCTATGAAAACTCAGCCATACAGTAGCTGTAACTGGAACTCGTGACTTCTCCCTAAAAGTTACAGTTTTAATATGTCAGAGCTTTCCTAAAAAAAGCATACACATTTGATTGCCTTTTAGAGTTTGCATTATCATTGTCTTAGCACAAACGAGGCCAGAGACAAAAACCTGCCTTTCAGCTCAACATTAGAGACAGAAAACCTTCAGACTTGTCTGCTTCTGGCCTTTCACCTTGACTTCAGCCATAGACCCTTAATTTGTGCTAACAGCACCTGGATTCTCAGTCTGTTTTGTATATCCAGGCTGTGTTGGTTTGCAGACTTAAAGGAGATCTCACACAAGTTGACCATGGTGCACACACTGCATACAGAACTTTGCAGGATGCTATGCAGCAGCTGCAACTATACCTAGGTTCCCCACCTACTGGCTAATAGCACATCTTTATTTTCTCATCTCTTATCATAAGTTGCTCTTGAAGTGACTGCCAAAAGAATGAAAGGGAACCCTAAAAAAACACATAAGAGTAGAAATGCTCACCAAGGAAGCTAAACAAATCTTCACTGCAATTAAGCTAAAGCAAGGACACACCCAGAGCAGTTAGCAATTTCCCTCAACAGGGCTTCTTTCCATGCAAAATTTTCTTCACAGACAGATTTCTTCAGGTAAAGCCTCCCCAGTTAATTCAATGATAAAAGAGCAAAGCTCCTGTGTTCTTCAAGCATTCAGACATTTTCCAACACTTTAAATAATTTAAGTGGTTCTTTGTGCCCCTTCCACTACATTCAGTTTTTCATCCTTTCTTGCCTCTTTTTCCCTGGTTGGTTTTTCTTGTTGCATTGCTCTCAGCTCCTGTAATTTCCAGCAAGGAGCCACTGGAAGCAGCTCCTGTGCTGGCCTGGCATAAAAGTGCAGCTTTCCTTTTAAGCCTTCTCTTTGGCCCAAACACTCAGCTGTAATACTATTTGAATGGCATCATTTGATGAATGCTGCAATGCTCATAACTCAAAAACTGCCTCACAAAAGCTCTTCATTCCTCCCTAGCTCAAAAAAAAAAAAAAAAAAAAAAAAATCAAAAACACATCTGTCAAAAATGTAATTTTTTTTTTATATGTATACACACAAATCTCCTACCAGTTAAAGCAAAATTACTTCTCAAGCTCAAAGTTGAAAACAGATGACAAGTACAGCACTGAGCATCTGATAATGTTTTGGTAGCGCAGCTAAACTGCTTATAAATACTGTTTTGGGATCCCTCTCCCACCCACCCCTGCATATTGAAAATTCTCTACTAAAACTCCTGAAGTTCTCATCAGCCCTTTTTCCTTCCATTGCTTGGTCACATTGAGGGCTTGTTTTCTTTCAGGACAGACATTCCCCGCTGTGCTTTTCCTGGTTTCGGACTATTTTTAATATTTACTTTAAGTTGCTATAGCAACAGGGAATCACAGATGGTAAGAGTTAGAATTATGCCACAGGAGACATTTATCATCATGGCTTTGTATAATGTGAGCTCTTGTTCTCTCAAATTTTCCCCATACTGGACACTCCCCTGTTTATTTTATGATGACTGCACTAATGAATGCATATGCCTAATGAAAAATAAGACTCAAATGTATCAGTACATGTTTAATGGCATATGGTAATTGCATTAACGAGAAAGTGCCAGCATTTATTTCTTTCCATTTCCCACCACTACTGAAAGAGCCAGATTTCCTATACCAGATTTCATGCTTACCTTGTTCCACAAATAAATCACGTTATTTCAGTGGTGCAAGTATTTGGTACCATCAAGGTGACTGGAAGCCAGACTGGGTTACATACAACATAAGAGTACTGAATGCACCACAGCCCCTCAGGGGAATCATGTACATCTCCAGTAATTCAGAAAGGACCTAGAAAGGATTCAACAAAATATATGAACAGCCACTAGCATCTTCAAAAAATGTGGTATGCACCTGTAAGACCTGGGCCTGAATGTGGAAAATCCTGGATCAGGGGTCACTCAACACCTCTGGACATCAGATCAATTTTCAAGTACTAGCGTCAGAAAATATTGGCAATTATTATTCTGTTTTTCATGCAGTTCGAGCCAGCTGAACCAGTTTTAGCTGCTACCCCAGCTGTGAATGTTTGGATAGCAATGACAGTATCTTCTCCCTGTCAATTCTCAAAAGCCTTTTTAAAATGAAAGTATTTTAAAACCAGTTTTCAGAAGCAAAGTTCCCTTCCAAAAAGGTGAAATGATTCCTTGGTGCAAATCACCAGCAAGACGCCCTGAGCTGAGCCATGCCAGCCTCCCTGGAAATCCTCACCATCACGTTCCCCTGGGAGAGCCCAGGATGATACACAGTCATAAGTTACTTAGGCCTCACCAGCTTGGTCAGTTACTATGGCTCAATACAAACACACAAAACACAGGTCAAATTCTCCCTTTGGCACATGGCAGGTTGCTGCAATATAGCATCTCCAGGATTTAAAAACAAGGAACTTTTGTTTCATATTTCAGGTACCAGAGAGCTTCAAGTACATTTTGTCTTCTAAAGATACAGCAGTCACAGAAAAATGAAGTGAATTCCACAGGTCAGTCTTGAAGATGTCTTAACAGCTATCAGTGCTCAGCCTCACTAGGCAACTCCCACAGAAATACACTCATGTATATTGAGCAGACTTTTGCTGTGCTTTTCTAAGCAAATAACTTTCATTACTCAGTCACCATCACCATGAATTCTGTTTGGAGCTCATTGATGTCTGATAGAAAACACCTCCAAACTCAATTAAAACTACAAAGCACCCAGCTTATCACACCATGGCAATTTGGAAGAAAAGGTACTATTGAATTATGGTATTTCACAAACACCTGCTAAATTCAGAGGGTTTTTTTACAGGTACAGTCCAAACCTGTAACAAGGTCAAATCCATAAAGTAGATTTTTTTTTCTATTAATCTCTTCATAATATGGTTACCTCTAAGACACTCTCTTTAAACAAGGTAGCGGAGAAAGATGGAGAGGGTCAGCATGAAAAAGAGACTAAAATGTGTAGCACAAGCTTTGAACAAATTTTGACATATAAAACTTAGTTTTTAAAGCAAATCTTTAAGAAAGAAACTTTCTGAAATACACTGGCTTGGACTCATAGTGGTAAATACTGGAGACTAAAAATCTCAGCAGAGTTATACCCACTCTAAAACACACAAGTTAAAGAGATAATGGCTTACAGTTCTCAAACTAGAATGAATTCTGAAATGAAGACCAAATGTAGAGTTAATTCTATATAATTAAATCTAAAATCAGATGTAGAGGGATTTGTCCAGACCTTGGCTACTGTATATATTGCTTTCTTAAAAAGATATTTGAATTACTTTTTGTAAAAGCTAACAGGAAAAAAGTAATTGTAAAGCTAGGAAAAAAAAAAAAAGAGAGAGAGAAAAAACCTTTGAAGTGTCAGTTGTTATTCAAATGCAATAGATAGAGAAACTAAAAATAAAATAAAATAAATATATTCCACGCCTATAGAAAGGTAGTGGGTGACAGAGGCTGATTTCCAGAACAGATGACTTTATGCAATGCCTAGATAATTAATCAGGAAAACAGTCAGGCTCTTGACAGCCTCAGCAGAGAAATACTAAAAAAAGCTGTGCTGTCCTTATCCCAAACTTGCAGAGACTACCCAAAGCTTCACAGTCATTCAGAACTACAATGTAACCTGTAGATACACAGCTACCCTCTTAAAATACCTGTGTCAAAATAGCATCCTACGATCTTCCTGCTCATAGATTTCCAAGGCAGGAATTGCTCAGAATGAATGATCAGCAAGTTATTAAGCTAGAGTTTTGTTTCAGCTTGTTGAGAGACAAGGAGAATGTCCCACCATCACACCCAGCTTTCAAGAGTAATGTGCAAACAGCATTTCTGACACATTTTCACTTTCTTTAATTTAGCACACGCACTGGATGGAAGACACCGCTAGTAGTGATACTGCTGGTGATACTGCCAAAGGCCCCCATCCAGCACATATTGAAGCCAAAAGAAAGACTCCCAGAACATAGAGCAGATTCTGAAAAAGGCCCATAGTGGTTGGACACATGCAATATATCCTTTCAATCTTTACTTGTTGAAATATAGGAGCTTGGGAGGAGGTTGCACAGACCATATAATCTTTTTTTGTGCTTCCAAAACAGAACAGCTTAGTAACTGCTCTGCAAATATAATAAAAGTAATAAGGCCAAAGACACTGGTACTACATATGTTTTCTAAGTTATAAATAGAGCATGCTGTACGTGCTTTCATTACCTAAGACAACATCCTCCAAGCAAAGGCAGATTGACTGAAGAGGCCCCTCTTTAAGCACTCTGATTTTTTGAATGCCCAAAGCATTCAGAAACCCAAGTTTCAGAAGTTTATCACTGTTAAAGTAGAACAAGTTCTTCCAAGTTTGCTTCATAGTAGATTTCTCCCAAAATTCTTGCCAGATGCCACTGACGTCTGGCTGGTAATACATTTGTTGGCACTGACATCATGAAAATGTGGAGGACAAAGAAAATAACAGTCAAACTGGCACTGTACTTCAAACAGAGATTAACTAATTTCTCCTTATTTTTCCTTAGTACATACAACAGCAATGGTTTAACTCAGCATTATCAAAAGCTGTCAAATGTAGGTGACCCCAGTGAGTCAGATCACCCTGCCTTTAAGGTGTTAAAACAGTATTTGCTGACAGCAGATATTACCTTCCAGTTCAAGGATGTTCTTCACTAGTAATGTACTATGTCTATGCACTGAGTATTCCTCACTATTCTACGTTCAGGAAAGGGGGACCAGTATAACATTATCACATCATAATTGCCCATGATTACAGAGAATTTGAAATATGAATTTGAGGAGTTCTTTGTTTGTTGGTTGGTTTTGTTGGGTTTTGTTTGTTTGTTTTTTGCTGGTTTGTGTTTTTTTTTTTGTGTGTGTGTGTTGTGGTTTGTTTTTTTTTTAGCAATACCTGCCCAAGGGAAGCTGCTGAACTACTCTCAAAGTTATGTAAGCTAATCTCTTGTTATCCAAGTAAAATCACAAGCAATCTGCTTATTTACAATTGGAGCTATGAAAAGAAAAAAAGAAAAAAAAATACAGAAATACATTTTAAATTAATCCAAAATGTAAATAGCTCTTCAATCATCTTGCTAAAAGGCTAAATGATTAGGTCAGTTCCGTATAGCATTTTCCTTTGCCATGATTAAGATCCTTTACATTATGAGAGAACTAGATTGAGAACTGCAAATTCACTTCCCCTTGCCTAGGGAACATCTCAGCATCATCAGCTCCCAGCTACTGGCCAGCCAAGGGACAACAAGGGGGATATTGGAATTGCCAGTTTGACCAACCTCAATCAAATTTAACCAACAGGCTTGTGGGAAGGTGAGGAGAGGAAGAGGGACCAGTATCAGCTGAGCATCCTCTTCAGCATATCAGAAAGGGATGTTAAAAAAAAATAGCTTGTTCTTCAAAAAAATACTGCTTACATGCCATCTTTGGATCTTCTAAAGACATTTAAACTTCTACCACAAAATTAACATTCAGGTCTGCTAGCTTCAATAGTATTTTTCATCACAACTCCCTTTCAGCAGTCTGTAGCTCTCCTGAGGACCCCAGGACTGTGGTAGCAGAGGAAGAAGCCCCCGCCCTGCTAGGGGAGCCCACAGATCCATGGGGGCAGGCTGCAGTCCTGGCCCAAGCCTATCCATTTATTTCAGCTGGCTTTTGGACAGGAACACAACACTGCCACAAAGTGTTGTAGCCACAGCATTAATTGTTGGAGAAGAGCTGGCAGAAAAAAAAAAAATAAATGGTTTGCTGGAGACACCAAAATGAGGTCAAGAGATAGCAACACAGAAATTCCCATGAGAAGTATCAAAGATGAAAAATATCTGATGAAGGTCCTAGTTTCCTAGCCAAGTGGATTAACAGCCTGACCTACAGACACTGTCAGAGACATCTGTGGGAAGCCAACACAAGTCCAGGGAAGACACAGCAGCAGCAGCACATGGACTGCTGGTTTCATGGCTGGCTCACGTGGCTGCAGTTCACACTGCACCCTGCTTCTTTGGAAGGTTCTTCATGTTCCTGTGTGTTCACATTTCATTTTCTAAGATAGCCTGGCTAAGGGCAGGTAGTTCAAAGTCGTGAGTAAACTTCTTAGAGCCACCTGTCCATGCATGATGTTGCCTCCCTTCCCCTTTGCTAACACCACCTCCTAACATGATGCAGATGAGAGGAGCCACATGAGGGGACAGCTCTTCTATTGTTTGAGCCAACCTGGCTCACTTGACTGAAACAGGTCATACATGCATCCTAGCCAACAGGCATAGAGGTGATAATCTCCACCTGAAGACTCATCATCACTGGTTCTGGAAGATATTGCCTACATCCCACATTTTGGAGCTGCTTGGCAGTGTTCCTACACATTAGCCAAGATATTTGGTTATCTCCATGTTTTGTTACTCCTAAACTTTCAAACTAGGTCATAACTTCCTCACAACAGGGTTGTTCATTATTTAAAACAGATTATTCCCTTTGCTACCTAAGGATTTAAAGCCAGCTCATACAGATTATGTCTTCCTCCAGGCAATATGAACATTCATTTTACCTGAAGAATGCAATAAGAAGGAACAATCTTCTGTTGTAATTATTACATATGCCTAGTTTTAAGATTAAAAGTTTTTATTCCCTGTCCACATGGACACCATGTGTGTAAGGAAATGCTCTAATTAAATTCATTGAACTACAATGTGAGCCATAATTTAAATAATAGAAAAATGAGGTATTGAATTTCCAAGGATATTTTGTAATTGGAATGAGAGCAGCTGCCAAAAGAAGACAAAAAGCTTCAGGGCAAACAGGGTCTATGGGTTTGGGCAACAGCAGGTAAGCAGAACGCTAGATCTGAGATTGATTACATGGATTTTTCTAGCTTGGAAAGAAAACGACTGAAGAATTAACAAAGTACTCTGCAATAAAACACATGTAGAAAACAGACTCTGAACACACTCTTATTGATAAACTGAAAACAGCAGAGTCCTCTCCTGTGAGGACACATTCTCGTGTGGGTAGAGAGCAGGGGAAACAGATACACTTTCTTTTGCCAGTGTGGTTTCACAGAAGTTAGAACTGGTTCAGGTAGAACCATTTATTATCTGATTGGACCTTGCTTGATTTTAGATAATTCTTGGGAGAAGATCCATCTGTGTGTTTGGAGTAAAAATCATAGTATAGACACAAGCAGTTTAAGGAAGCCTTCACCAAGTCTTATACAGTACTTCTAATTGATTATAAAATGTTCCCAGTGTAAACGAGCTCTGGAAGTCAGGATTCCCAAAATTCACTCCTGCCATTGAAAACATCTTACTTGCATGATCTGTGCAAGCATCCCAGCTAAATGAGACTACTACATTCTCTTTTTTTAGTTGAAATTAGTATCTCCTGTACTCATACAGCACCAAACAATGGGGAACTTTCAATGCTTTCAGATATCATGGGACAGAGACAGAAAGTGTAAAAAACTGAAAAAGGCAGAAAGCATGATGGTACAAAGTACACAAAGGCTGGTAGGACCAAGCACCAAAACAATATTCACTAGACCATCAGATGCATACTACCCTGAATGGAGAAATGAACTATTCTGTATTGCCAAAGAAAACACAGCTTAATTTTAAGACAATTCTGTTCAGAGGCATCAAACCTAATCCACCCTCCTCATTTCGCAGCACTATTTACTCAGTAAGAAAGAGCATGAATGTATGAAATGAAAGGATCCAAACGAAACCCTCACACTCAGTCCCCACAGGCTACCCTAACATAATCTATAAAATATTTTAACAGGTCTATCATTCTAACTTAAAGTTAGACGTCCTAATAACATTTTATTTCAAGTGTGTTTTTTTTCCCAATAATTGGCAATATTTTGGGAGCACCTGGAGACAAAAGCTCATATGAGAATTACAGATTTCCTTGGAAAAATGGCCTATTGCAGCAGGAAAAAAAAAAATACCATAGCCCTAGAGGTTCACAATTGAATAGGAAAAAAAAAAAAATGACATCTTTTTTATAAGTCACATTACTTAAGCCAAGTACTGAGCCTGGGAGGAGCCTGACTCATAATATCAGAATGTTTAAAGTTGTCAGTATTTTTAGTGCTGTCACTATTGTACATGTTTACTGTCACACCTACCTTTTCTTTCATTTTAGCTTGAATATCAGAACTCTTCAGATCTAGATCTGGATTTTGAATGCAGAAGCCCAGCAATGATCAAATTTTAATCACGTCCACCAAGCAGATATGAACCATCTCAAGTGAACAATGAAAACCCCTTCACAGGTAAGCAACCCAATGCAAAAGCAGCTATAAATAGCATAAAAGCTCCAATTGTTTTCTTTTAAAAGTAAACACAATTGTTTCAAACCCAGCCATTTGCCAAAATAAATCAGAATACCCATAATTACATCATAACACAAAAGGCAACACAAATACCCCTTTCCTGGGGTAATGTCATCTAATCGATTTAATTTTACATTGTTAGTTGTGCTGCAATAGTAGAGGCAAAGTATCAGGACATTAAATGTTACTTGTCCTTACACAGCTTTGAAAATTAAGCACTAAAACTGAAGTCTGAAAGCTTTCTTCAGAACTCTGTGGAAGAACAGAATTGCACTAAGGCGCATATTTCCATCTAGGCACGCAGATCTGAAAACCTGCACTTTAAATAAATGAGTTTCTTGTGAATTATATTTCAGTCCCTGTCCCTTTTGTTTTCTGATGAGGCACAGTGAGCTGCAGCTGCTGCCAGACCTCTGTTTATGCAAATGTGAAGCAACTCCATTTCCCAGTAAGCCAATGCCACAAAAAAAAAGTGACCCTTTTAATTAGCTTCAGGTTCATTTCCAGAGGGCTGGGGGTCAGAAGAAAAGACTGCAGAAGAAAAAGTGTAAGGACAGCTCGGTTCTTGAACCCGTAGCTTCACATAAAGTAGTTCAGACCACCCTTTTTCAGCAATGTCTAAGCAAGGCCACGGAGATAACTCACACAAACCATCCTGGGCACATGGTCAGTGCAACTCCACAGCGACAGTCCATGTTTCTGTGAGTCCAGGGCCATCACCAAAAGGCAGGAAGGTGCACCTGGGCATTCTCACTCTAGGTATCATGAATGTAGCCTCATCACCAGCAGTCAATGTCCTTCCTCCATTCTAGCCCTAGAACAGGCTCTCCTCACTAGATCCAAGATTATTTTCTCTGTTAATGACAACTGTTATTTGTGCATTAACATGCTTCAGTAAGAACAGCCTTCAGCTCTGCAGCATGGCTACGTGCTCTGAGCAACAGAGGTGTCTAGGAGGAGCAACAAGCTGTCTGGAATTGTCAGAAGGAAGATTGCAGCAGTGGGACAGGAGGTGCTGCTGGTAAGAGGAGAAAAAGCAAACAAGACTCCTCTTCAGCTAAGCCATTTGTCTCAAGACAGTAATCCTGCTTTGAGCTTGTTTTGTCCCTTTACTTCTCTCACCAGGTCCCCTGGCCCATTTCTTCACTCTACTTCTTTCTCTACATCTGATAACTCTGTGTTGGCCCAGCCTCAGCAGGTCACACTCCTTACTCCCCATATCTAAAAAAAGAAAAAAAATCTGCTAGTTTCTAATGAATTCAACCCAACTTTTTCTCACTAAAAGTGTAGATATGCCTGCCAGCCTCGTCATGTACAGAAACAGGCTGCAGACTTCTGCCTATCCATTCTTCTTTTCATGGGAGGAATTCTGTATCTCAAAAATAGCCAATTTCAAATGAATCTGAAAGAATATCTCAAAAGCTGTTAAATCCTTTTAAGATTAAAAAATAAATATTAAAAAAAAATGGATCTAAGTAGAGAGATGTAAATCAGCAACCATACTGAGGGCAAGGCTGCAGTCTGAGTTTAGGGGGTAACTGCACCCATTCTCAATTTACCTCAGCAAAGCACCTAAGCACAAAAGTCCCAGAAAAAAAAGCCAGAAGCTGAGGGGAACCCAGCAGCACCAGTCCCACAAGGCTGATAACAACATCCTCAGAAGCAGCCCCAGACACAGCAAGCAGAAAACCAAGTCCAAGGTCCATTTGTGGAGTCCCCTCAGGAGCAGGGGGGGGACATAGTCGGGCAAAGGACTGCAGACATGCAGAAAGGCACGCTGGAGGTCCCCATCCAGGAGAGCGTTACCAACAGCACAAATCTAAGGTCCACTCAGGAGGCAGAACCAAAGGCAAGGCTGACAACCAAAGCTCCTACAATGCAACCTACCTGGGGCTACACCCATGGGGTTCCTGAAGGTGCATGGAGGCCTCAGATGAAGGTGGTCTGGAAAATTATAACCTATTAATGCCCTCAGGGCCCTCACAATGAGCACCTGTTACTACCTTTTCTGGAGACCATCAGGGTAAGTAATATGGTGAAGATAATTTTCAGTATCATGTTATTTGGAGGCAAATTCACTCAGTCTAACCATAAAAGTCAAAGTTTTAGAGCTTTCAGTTTAAAGAAGAAAGAGTTGCTCACCTCTACATTTTATCCATATAACTTCTTCTTGGAAACTCACAATTAATGTGAGATGACTTGCTTTTATTGCACTGATACATGCATTCATTGTCAAAACAAGCACGTTAGAATACTTCCTAAATTCTGAAAACAAATTCATACACAAGTCTTATCACAGAGAGTTTCTCTAGTAAGCCATCAAGGATTTCAAAGTTAGGTCACAAAGACAGTCTGACCATGTGGCACAACTTCTGGAGGAACGCTTTAAAGGTGGATCTCCCCTAAACCAAGCCATCCTGTCCAATATATTCCCATTGCCTCCACAGAACTGGATTCAGGAATTCATGAAAGGTCTTAGAGAAAGAGAGACACAAGTCTCTTAGGAGAAGGATCCTGTTAAGAAACTGCCATGGTCACCAGGAGCCCTCCAAAATTACTCAGACCCACTAAGGAGATCTGACCTGTCCAAAGTCCCTAGCCCCACAGCTCTGGCTCCCCGTCCTTGTGATTTCAACCCCAAAGTCACTGAGACTTGCATGAAAGTTGATGGGGAACAGATAATACACCTTCACATCGCACTGAAGTGTCACCGTGAACCAGGCCTTTTTTTGTGATAACCTAATGAGCATGTGGAGAAAGAGAAGATGAGTAGGGGATGGCAACCATGCTTGCAGGAAAGGGGACACTTCCTCTCGGAAGAGTTATTTAGATGTGTATCTCCCATTTCCAGGAGCATCTACCATCACACTGTGCAAGTGGCTGTTTTGCAAACATTTTGTACTGCCAGTACTGTGAGATGCCCAATAACCACGGCCCCCATGTCGCTAGTGGCAGCTGCCTTGATGATGCTCCATGATAGAGAGGAAACTTCAGCTCTTCATTTTTCTGGATCTACTCCCACACATGGGAATTGCACAGTAGGTGAGCACGGCCCATTGCAACACACATCGCTGAGGAAAGGCTCTGTCACTTGTACCAAGCCTAAACCACAGCATCCATCTGGTGGCTGAAGCCTTGCGTGGGATCAGCTCTGCTGCAGAGGGAGAATTTCTCCCTGTGTGCACCCCACAGGAATCATCAAATGGTGGCTTCCCAGGGGGAGACAGCACTTGAGCACTTAGTGCCGACGTGAGGGCTGAGAACAGCACTGTGCCTCTCCTCTCCTCCACACTGGGCAGAAAGTTGGGTTTGGCACCAAGTCCTCTCAGTGCCTTCTGCAGACACACACAGATGCAACAACACATCCACTCACACGCACAGAGGAAAAATACGGAGTTATGTTCATTAGGAACAGGGAATCTCTCTTCAAGAAAGATGGTGCCAATTAGAGAGATTTGTCAGTGTCATTTCAAACAGAGCCTAGGATGAGCTGTGCCACAGGAAGAGGACAACACAGTGAGGGACCAGAGCTTAAGTACCTAGGCAGAGTCATTACAGAGCCAGTGAATATAGGAAATGAAAGATTTCCCAACCAAATCCTGGGGATTTTATGTTTTAACCAAGTTCTCAAGCTTCAGTTTTAATTGTGCTTTTACTTGGTGCAAAGCAGTTTTAAAAAGCAACTTAGGGGGAGAAAATGAAGAGACACAGTTATACGAGGCTTGGGACATGTGGAGCTAAAATGCTGACTGTTGTCTTGGGCAGCTCACAAACAGTACTTACGCAAGCTGGGAACTGTGCACCACTGCCAGTGCTCCTTTAACTCCTGACCTTTTCCTGGACGTCAGATGGGAATGATTTTTAGTCTATCCGGTCTGGAGTGAATTTGATCCTGAGCACCAGGGCAAGGGAAGAAAAAAGTTTATTCTTTAAAAGTTTTACATACTGGATGCTTAAAATTTAACGCTCGCCCCTTAGAGCTATATTCCTAGTTCAGAGCTGGTAAGAAGCAACATGTTTTTTGCTTTAATCCTTTCCAAAGACACATTCCATAAATCGTTAGCATCCTTGCCAACCACTCAGTCTCTTAGTGAGCCCACATACCAGCTTTAAAGTAAGCTCTTCTAAAACCAATGCAACAGTCCTGTGGGTTAAGTTTATATTATTTCCAGATTCGTATAGCTGCAGGCTCCTTTTTAAAGTTGCAAATGATAAGTCATCTCTTTGTTGCCAGTACTTTTCTTTTCTTAAAAAAAAAAAAAAAACTTTGTTTAAACATTGTTCACTGATGCACTTAGTGAAAAGCAGACTGTACTAGCTGTAACATAGCTGTGCATGCTGTAGCAACAGGGATACAGTAAGTATTTTGCAGAAGGAGGGGTGAAGAATCCCTGCTTGGACAATTCAGTCTATTAATAACTCCAGTATAGATACCACTGCTTAAAAACAAATTGAAGCACAGCAACAAAAGCAATATATTGCACTGACACAGCACCTCTCATCTCAAAATGCACTAGTCGCATACTCTTAACAGCATAACCACAAGCTGTCCAAAGCAGCTATTCTAAAAAATACAAGGGCATGAGGGACTTCCCTATCCTCTCATGCCAGCTACCCACAGAGCATAAAAAAAGCATAATACAGTCACTCCTCCTTCTGGCACACTGGGGTTAGGTAAAATTCTCCTGTCTGCTCACTGATGCCTTCATCTCTCCCTTCCCTGACCAACAGAGAAAGTGGGGAAACAGACAGCAAACACTTAACCACACTGAAGTCCTCTTTTTTCCTCTTTTCCCTGATAGACTGTAAAAAAATTATTGTAAAAACGACACCACATTAAAATTAGAGTGTAGAAATATTAATGTGTGAAATGCTCCTCTTTTCACCTTTTCCTGCCTTGCCTGCTTTTGTGTTCTGCTGTTTCCACCAGTGCTGCCATGGCTCACCGAAAATCAGGCTGGGTTTGAGAAAACATTTGCTTCTCTCCACAGGGGGAGCTCATTTTCTCCTACCCCTTTGGAAGCCTCCAGCTTCTGCTGGTTTGAGAATCAGGTGCTTCCCCCAGCCTCTCTCAGGAAGTAGGTACCAGAATCAGAAACAAATAAAAGCAATTGCAGGAAATGCAGGGGAGTGATGTCAGCCCCTGTTTTCAGATCTTAGTCCATGGGGCCTCTTCCACTCCTGCAAGCTCCCACAGTCCACACCAGCACGGGTCCTTGGCTGTCAGTGGGAGCTCTCGGTTTACTTAAAGAAAAATCTGCTTTTACACTCCCAACTGCCTATCTATGTGCAGAGCTGGGCAGTGGTACCCAGTGACATGACCTATTTATTTATTTTTTAATGACACATGCTGCAAACTCATCAGCCTCCAATTTAACCTTGAGAAACAACAGAGAATTGGTACTGGGAGCTCCAGTGAAGACTGGACTGACGCTAGACGGCATTTGTCAGTGTACCGTGGTTATCAGTATACTGTGTTTGACCCTTTTTTATGGATCAGCTGGGAAACCAAAGCTCCCATGCCTGCCTGTGAACTCACACTGTGGTTCTGCAAACATTTATATAAACAACTTAATCCCGCATACTTGACTGGTCTCCTAATTGAATATTTGCAAGACTTTGACCTTCGTGTAAACTGACTTTGCAGGAGACCAGGCAGCAATTTCCATGCATTAAAAGACAAGACTGGCATTAAAATACCAAAAATCCATTCTCTCCATGCTTAAATTCACCCTGAGTTTACCTTTTGTCCCTTGAAAGAGAGAAAAGAGAAGAAATGTCAGGATGCAGAAACAGAGGTAGGGTCAGACATGAAAGCAGAGCTGACGGACAAGCATGCAGAGTTCCTCTTGGCCCACCCCGTTGTACTGCCTGATTGTTTGGGGACCTCAAAAAGTCAGGTACAGGACATCTCTTTCTAAAAATCAGATCTCTGCATGAAAAAAGTCAGAGGGTTTCTTTCAAAGTCTGATTCAACTGATTACATTCTCCAGCACAAAGCAGAAGGTAGAGCTTCCGTGCACAATTAGCGTGAATATTGATTGACCTTGGGCATACACAGGAGCTGCTGGAGAAAACTACATTAGCGTATTGTAAAGGTAATGCGTTGCTTAGCAAGCTGTGGTACAGCAGGGAAGTCGTGTAATTATCTTGCAGAAAAAACGTGTGAAGAAGCTTGCAGACAATGCTTCCTGCCAGTGCCCCAGGCCAAGCACTGGAACGCTTCTGGGATAAGGCCGGAGCTGGAATGAAGCTATTCCCCTCTCATTTCCCTTAAATGGTGTGTCTGACTCACTTCAGTTGGGGGACATGCCTTGGTTACTCACTGACTGTTTATCTAAATGTTAACCATGTGATTAAAATAACTGCTTCATAAATCCCCAGATCACCAGGAGCCATGCCCTGGTATCTCTCACGCTGATGTAAGTCCCAAGAGCAGGCCTTGGACACGCACTCGCTCGCATGAGTGTTTGCTGTCCGTGCCGCGGACGCAGCTCTTGCTACTGGCCACGGGACAGAGCAGAGCCACCCTTAGCCTTCTTTTGGTCAGCCTGGGATGGCATCAAGTCTCCAAAGGGACCTCATGGGTCACCGTGTGAACAACAGGAGTGTCCTGTGGTTAACCTGCTGAGGCCAGACTGGCTCACACCCTTGTTGAGCCATAACTTCAGGCTGTAGGATGGTACAGAAAATTCTCTTGGACTTTCCATTTCAGTTCTCTAGCTGCTAAATGGAGAGAAGTTCTTTGGTTTCCTCCTTCCACCCTTGCCGGCTGTAGCTTCCCCATTAGCACCAGTCTCTTAGCCATGCATGGGCATGGCGCATCCAGGTTGGAGTTTCAGACAGGATTTTGCTGCAAGTGTAGTTCTAGTGATGGTGTTCAAGACCCACATCTGCCTTTGTAAAGCATATAAAATATACCTGGATGGGAGGGATAACCAAGCCATTTCAGGTCTGGGCCCAATATTTTTGGCTTCCTGTTTTGCTGGAAAATCAGTGTAAATTTGGTGCCAGTCATTTCTCCCGATGCTATAGGAGGATAGAAAGCTCTCCTAGCTGCAGGATGCTGACTTGCTGTCCTGCTGTTCAGCCACCAAGGTGAATAGTGGGGCAAAAGGCTGGGAAAGGGAGTGCTCCCTGGGCTGCAGCCTCAGCTGGATGCCACTCGCCAGAGCTAACGGGGCCAGGACCCATGAGCTCACGTGCTGGGACTGGGAGGACACTAATTTGTTGACAGTTAACAAAGCCGATATCCGAGGGATGTGTCATAACATTGCAAGGAGTACAACTGAAATAACGGAATGTGTTTTCAGTTTAGATGGTGTATTTTTGGCTAATGAATGCAGAGGAAAACAAAGGATGAGTCCTTATGAGAGGGGGAAGTAAAACCCACTGCTTTGAACCCCAAGGCTGCCCCTCGGAGTAGGGGCATGTAGCGGTATTCAGTAGTACTCGCCAAGACTTAAATCACAGATATACACACATGTGGAGAAAAGATAAAGGTTTATTACCCAACCCAACCAAGTCCCAGTGCTGGTACGAACTCCCAGTGACATCCATGGGTTTTGGATTAGGCCCCTAATGATCTGCGTTTATCCCTTCAACACTGTAGTTGCCGGAGGTGCCAAAAGTGGATTGGGGCAATATAAAACAAGAGAGAAATTCCCACAGCAGCACTGAGCTCTTTAGCTGGTACTTGTAGAGAGCACATTTCTTTGCCAGCTCCATAAAGCAGGACTGCTACAGGGGGACTCATGACTGTTTGCTTTATCCATACTGCACCACGTCAGACGGCGCACTGGGTCCTCCTTTCTTGTATGTCAGCTTCTCCCCAGTGACATGACCTAAAATAAGACTGCCAAGGCTGTTCGGCATTTTAAAGTGACAGAACACAACATGAACACCCATTATACTCTCTATTCAGCTGGGTTTCTTAAACATGTTTTAGATGGTGGGTCTGGCTTACTTAAGGAAAAAAAAATAAAATAAAAAAATTAAAAGCCGTGTCTTTGTTCAAGTATTGTTCTTCATTCTAAGCACAATGGGTTGTGGTTTTTTGTCCCCACAGTGCAACAGGTTTTTGACACAATGGATGGAAATACTAACTCACAGCTTTAAAATGGCAACACATCACACTCTGGGGACTAGCATTTGTTTTTGAACTCAAGCAGCATGGACATTAAAAAGATTCATATCTCTTGACTTTGTCAGGTAAGTGCAAAATAACTGTGTTTGTCCTGTCCTGCAAGACCTCATCAGGAAACACATCTGACACTTTTATAAAGGACAAGATTTGCTAAATTTTCATTTAGTGTGCATGGTGGATAAGCAAGCTCTGGACCACCTTTCACCTATGCAAAAAAAAAAAAAAAGCTGCAGCTGAATGACAAAGCCCCACAGTGTTGGCTGAGCATCACCCAGCATCATCTGTATTGAAGTATCTTGAGTTCCCACTCCAACAGCTGGAGTCCCGAGCAGTGTGTGTGGTGCACTTGCCTCACAGTGCTTGTGCAGTGCAGGCCTGTCATCATCAAGGAGGTCAGATACCAGCATGGAGAACCAGCCTGTTCATGCATTGCCAGCCAAATGCATCCATGCTGGGATCTTCATGAATGTGCAGCAGCCACTTTTCAAATTTAAGTGTGCCTGGCTGTTGTAGGTGCACTGATTGATCCGGTATTATACAGCAGCCAGATGTCTAGAACTGACTAGGTCACTAAATTGCCAAGAAAAACAATAAGCTATTTCCAGAAAGTAACTGGATTGGCAAGTCCACAATCTGCAGTAAAGGAGTCAAGAGTCCAACCCATCTTTTTAACATAACTGCTGATCACCATCATCTCCTGCCAATGGAGGATGAAAGAAATTGCTCATCATCTTTTCAATTAAGTTATTCAGCTACAGTGCACACTCTACAAAGTCTCTAACAGCAGAAGTTGCTATCACTGAGAACTGCAGGGCAGCAGGCATTTTGAATGTGCACATATCTGTCTAAGACCACTTTAAGAAATCTGGGAGAAATTCATACTGCACACTACTGAGTCTACTGACTTGCAGTAACCAGTTACCACCCTGCCAACTGCAGTTAAAAAATACACACACACAAAAACAAACCAGGAACCCCTGTCACACTCATCCAAGGATGCATTACACCGAGGCTGGCAAATTCACAAACTGCTGTTCATTATAACATAAGCAGAAAAAATGAGTCATTATGGGAGAAAATGCAAAACATCATGGCCAGGGTTTTCCTCATTTAAAGGCACCTTTCAATCAACCAAACTTTTCTGCATGGCCTGCCATTGGGTGTTGTGTTCAAGAGGGTGTTGTGATCTCAAAAGCATCCTGGTGCCCCCCACCTGGTACTGAACTCTTTCTGGGGAGGGTTAAACAAACACACATATGGGCAGTCTGCTAATACATGTAGTTTCTGTAGAATTAGGTTGTTGACAGATAAATGCAATGCAAGAGATCCTGTGTTGCTGTGTGGGTATACACAGGGTGTATACTCCTCTCTCCTAAAAGTGCCCCATATCTGCAACATCATTCACCAAAGATGTAAAAACACAGCCCTACATCTGTGACTGCACACAACCCCAAATGTTCTTGTTTCGCCAAACCCATGGTTACAACAACACACCAGAGCAAGTCCAGTGTTTCACTCTGCCTGGTCTGTGTTGCAAGGCCAGTGCAGCACAGCCAGCACACACCAGTGAATTTTACACACAAGCTCACTCGTAGTCGTCTTACTATTCTGAGCGGACCAAAACAGTTCAAACAACATTAATCTTTTGGGGCAAAGCACACGTCAAGGTTTAAAAGAAAAAACACTTTGGAGTCATCCAAGCACACAAAAATGCGCTCAATTGTGCACTGTTGGCCCATCTCTGCAACTGGGGAAGGGCTGACACCACCCACAGAGCCTGGATCAGCTCCTTCTCCTCAGGGCTCGGTTTATCTTCCAAACATAAAACCATTTTCCTGACCAAAACAGACAACAGAGACCTTTTTTCAAGTTACTGCTCCCTGTCCTGTCCTCACTTCACCGCTTAACGCTCTCCTGCCCACAAAGAGCACCTACTCACTGGTACTCACTCAGCCCTTTCTAGGAAACACCTCCTCTCTTCTGGGTTTGATGATGGAGAAGGACTGGTGGCCCCTTGGACCTCTAAGGGACATATCATCAGTTACCTTCTCTGTTTGGAAGCTCGCTCATCCAGCAGTGGATTCGGTAAGGGAACAGACAGGGCTAGAAGTTCCTATTTCCACACAAACCACTAGTTATGGACACTTGCCTACGCTTTCTGCTTGAGGAGATGCTGAGCAGCCCTCAAGACAGCTGAAGCTGTACCTGAGCCTGTTTTCATGAGGATGTGGACTGTGACCCCGGTCACAAAGGGCCTTCAGCCCCTCACTTCTACTGGCCCATGCCTGACTCCATGCCAAATTTTGACAGGACAACTTGGGGAGCATTCTACCACATGCTGCTGCTGGATGCAGAGGGGTTCTCGCTCCCCCCATAGATTTCTACTATTGCTTTGTCCCTGTGGACTCCATTGTGCATACTCTGCCCTTCATCCTGTGGAAAGTTATGAGGAGCAAAATTCAGATATTCTCATCAGTCCTACCTGCCTTCTTCCCCCTCAGATATGTGGTCTTTGAACACAGTCCTTGCTTCAGCCCCTGGGCTCTTGTCCTCTCCGCACTTATATTTGTGTGATGCTGTCATAGAGTGGACATTATCACACATTTGAGTCTCTGGACTCCCTCTTGAGTGCCTCTGGACTGCGGTCAGTAAAATCGTGGCTGCTTGCTAAGAGGTAGGCTCCCTGCACCATGAGTCATTCCTCCTCAGCTCTACCCCCAGGCTCGGGCGGTCTGTCTGGTCACCAGCGTTTCTCAGGTCCGCCCAGTGCTCAGTGCTTCTACGTGGTGCTAGGAAATTGCAATCGCTTTAAACCAAATGCTGCGGTAGCTCAGGATTAGCAGGGATAGTTTAAATATTTGACTGCAGAGAAAGATATTTCCACCCTGAGCTGGGAATTGTCTCTCTTCATCAGTGGCAGGCCACATCAGACGGAGTGTTGCTCACTTCCCCCGGGTGCCTCTTGTCCAGAGGGCAGCCCTTGTGGTAGATGTCCCTCATATAAATACCGCAGGCGTGAGAGCAGCCCCTCTCCCATGAAGGTGTTTTGGCCCAGCAAAGCCTGCTGGGTGGGGTACAACTGTGTTACGGGGCAGCACCACAGCCAAAGAGGGAAGGGGTGAGCAGCCTCCCTGTGTTGAAGCAAACAAGAAAGCAGGCAGAGGGTTCAGTCAAACCAAACCCTACAGGCACCTATTTCCTTCATAGATGCTTGTTCTTTCCTCTCCATGCTGGCCTGCTGCCTCAGCCTCCCATCAGGCACCTACCACTGCTCCTCACCCCAGCCAGGGCTAGCCTTAGGTCTGCTCCTCAGGCCTGTTTTTGTACCCAGACACAAAGCAGTGTTGGCTGGCTATGGACACTCTCAGGCAGTCCTTTCTGTCCCAACAACCTTCTTCTCACAGAGAAAACTAGTACCTTTTTTTTTGTTTTAATTTGGTAATTTTTATTTTGTCCCATGCCTGGCTTCAGGAATAGCTGACAAATGACTTCAGCATTTCAAACAATCAATTTTGGACAGAGATCAAGTAGGAAGAGGGACAGTAAATCATCAGGAAGGTTATTGATGATAAAATATGTATAGTTAGGGAAAAAGACTAATACCAGAGTTACCTCCAACGTCTTGGCCCTGCTGACCCACAAGGCAGCATTTAATGTGACCATCAGAGCATCAAGCTGAAGATCAGATATACTAACATGGTGAATAAAAAACTGTCACAAATAGCTGTAATGCTTACTGTCCTTTGATCCTTCTCCTGCCTCCCAGTATGCTTATAGCTACTTTAAATAAATCCCTTGATGACTTCTCAGGGGCAAGGGTAGTGTGGCCCTATAGCCATGGCATTCAACAAATGCCCTGAATATTCTTGGCTATTAAACACCTCCCACTCTTTTCCAGGAGTTGACTGATTATATGTGTGTTTTCCCCTGTGAATTACAGCTGAGGTTAACCACGTTTCTGCCTGTATAAGAGTTTCTATTGTCATCCAAGAGGAAAAATGAGTCCTTCCATCCCTCCCCAGGTCTGCAGTGAAGCCCAGCTGGCATGGCTTCCTGCCCAGGAGGTAGGGGAACCATCCCTATACGTGGCCCAAAAAGCACTGCAGGATCTCACATTATGTAAGGGCACGGTCCTACGCTGACACACAGTGTTATTAAATGGGTAAAACCTCTGTAGCTGGTAGCAACAACAAAAAAGATTGTCCGGGAGATTTCCCTTAAGAAGTTCAGTGAAAAAGTTTTCAGACTCTTCGATCTTCCTGCAAATTCTACTGTCACACTGAAATATTTGAATCTTCCCTCAGATCAAGCACTAGAAGCACTATGAGGATTTTGATTAATTTGGGCCTGTAGCTGGACACAGGATTTTTATAGGTCATTTTTCATCACATTTTCTTCACCACCATCCCCTTCACTCCCAGCAAAGATATGGACCCATTTGCCCCAACAGTTTGCAGATATCCCCTTTCTAAACCACTGCCTTTCCCTCTTCAGTGTTTTTGGTGGAAGTAAGTATAGACACACTACTGGTTCAGATTTTAGGGTAGTACCTACAGTTTGTATGAATTCACCTGTTGCATTTAAATGTGTTGTGAATCTAGTAATCCATGAGGCTCAGGTTATTCTCCCGCTTTACAGGGAGACAAAGACAAAGAACACAGAACAGGACAACATGACTTTGGCCACGTGGTGCTGTTGTCAGTGCAGAGATTCTCACAGATTTCCACAACACAGAAAGGAGGAATTGATATGAGATGATGGACAGACAAATAAAGCAAAAGGAAGAAGCAAAGATCCTCCCCAACCACTCCTCCACTGTTCCTCTATAAATAAATAAGCTAACATAAAGGAAAGGAAAAGCAAAAATTCAAAATACACTTTGCAATGAACAGGAGAGTAGAAAATAAAATAAAGAAAGCCTTAGAAAGGGACAAGGAATACATGTCTGTAGGCAGAGACGCATAAGAAATAATCATAATACAAACAGAGGGTCTGGAAGGAAAGAGGCAGTGAAACATAAGATACCAGGGAGCAAATGAGAACCAGAAATTCAATCAAGATTAGAAAACATTTTTATTATATTTGGCATTAACAATGCAAGCACTCTAAGTGTGGTTAAGATGTAGAAGAAATATCTATAATACTCCATTGTGCATTAATTTAATATCAAGAAAAAAAAATCACATTCTCTGAATATGATGCCCACGTGCTGCCAGCTACCTGCTGTGCCGGTAGGGTTTCTTGGCCTCCTTGCCCTACTCCAGGTCAAGCATGCTTTCTGAAGATGGTCTTGGTTCATACTGGAAAGGAAATAGGAAGCGCCACTGTCATTCTTCCTACACGCACCGGTTTTCTGGTGGTGAGTATTGGCAAGAGCAGCAGCTCCTCTGCCTGTGCAGTCACACAGGGCACCGAGTTGGAAATGGCTTGACAATGGCAGCAAGGTCTGGGAGCTGGAGATTGCCATACCATGACGTCTCTGGGAAGGGAGAAGCCAATATGCCCTCCTGGGGACAAGCCCCTGCTGATGGGGCTCCTGCAAGGGGCTGGAGCCACAACTCTGAGACACTGCAGGGGGTTCCCTTCATCGAGGCCCCTTTGAGGGTAGAACATTATCCAGCAGCACAACTCTGGTTCATCATGTGTCCATACATTCCGTGTTTTGGCTGTTCATACACATGTACACAATGCAAGTGTGTACACAGGTACAGGACTGTGAAGAGCAGAAGCAGAGAACAGTGATGGACCGCCAGCATCCAGCTGGCATGCATGTACCAGGTATGTTTACCAGGTGGCATGTATTTCAGCATGCATTCAGCAATTGGGCTGAGTGATTATCCAGTAACCTGTGACTTGTGGTGCCCCAAAATCTTCCTTCATTGTAATCCCCCCAGACTGCAGGAGACAGCCTGTGGTGACTCAGAAATGGGGTTAGAGCAGATAGCACTGCAGATTTCTAGTTTTACTAGCTAAATCATTACCTCGGCATTTCTAATGCTCCCTCCATGAGGCCTCTGCCACTTGAGCTAGCGGAGGGAATGAGACATGGTAGTGGAGGACACAGCATTTGGGAAGGAAGGATGTGGCAGCAATTCCCTCCGGCTTCTGCACTGTCTGTAAAGCTGCCCCTGCCTTGTAGACCTGGCTGCGAACAGCCAGAGATGGCATTTTCCTGCAAAGGGTGCAGCAACACCTACAAAGGCACTCTGCTAAGACACCTCTGCCTATGATCTACAATACCTTCACTAAACAAGAACATCACAGCTTTAAGGATTATTTGAATGTCTTCCCAAAGCACGCAGAGTCCAAATGGGAAATGGAAGAACCTCACTCTCTTTCTGATGCATGTAAACTTTCCCTCCATGTTTCTAGCTTCACAAGAAGATACAAAGCACTGGATTTTGAAGTCACAGTATTTTCATACACAGAAATCTGGCACCAGCCCTGAACTTCGCCCATCCTGAGCATCACTGATAGAAACCCATGCCTAGATAAAGCAGCAGCAATCATTTCTTCTGAACTTCCACCTAGTAAAGTGGATTTAATGCAGGGGGATCCTTTGATGTAGAACATACTCAAAAGAAGTTTTTTTGCTTTTAATGTTTGGTCATCACAACTCCACTTTTTTTAAGTTTCCCTTACAGGGAAAAGTTCCTTAAAGGGAAATGCTTTGCATTTCAGAGCTTAGTAGGCAAACTTTGGACCTCAGCTAGCTAGTTAAATAATGAGTGAATGGTATTCTCACTTTCTCTCTCCTGCCCAGTTGATGAACATATTATGTAGGATCTTGAACAGTGGTTCAAGAGCGGTTTGATAAATGCAGAGCTGAGTACATAGTGGAGACTTTCAAGTGGTTGTGCTGATGCAGTAATTTCATAGCTTGCTCAGTTCCAGCCTTTAAATTCAGTGCCAAGAATCAATGCCACATAAAAATGAAAAGTCTAAAATAATTTTAAAACACATACACACAGAAATGCAATACAAAATTTAGCTAAAAATAAAAGAGCAAAAGTAAGCAAACAAGGAATGCTCAAAATGGGCACGGCATTTTCCCCTGGATCAAAATTAAGCCATACTCACCACCCAGTCCAGTGAACCTGGAGTGGATCTGGAAGACATTAAAGATTTGGAATAAAAAATAGAATTGAAAAATTATATTTAAGTTTGGTTACTAATTAAAATAAACTGCAAAAATAACAGCAAAGGATTGCCAATAGTATTTGTACTTTTATACTGCTTCCAATACCCTGGGCCAAATTGCCCTGTTTAGTCCTTTGAAAGAGCAGAACATTTGAATAAGAATGCATAATCAAGTTTAATACCGTAGAAACAGTGCACAGGAATAAAACCATCTGCTCTGTGTTCTCAAGCTTAAAAGCAAAGTACCACTAATATTAGCTCTTGATGTTTTAAATGATTGTCATGGCACCAACTCGATCTCAGTGAAGGGATGAGCCAGGAGCAACCTCCATGCGTGGTGTGCCCTCACCAACAGGCAGAGTCCTGGGGGGCTGTGACCACCATGGGTAGGACTGGAGGCTGGTAATGGGGTCCATCAGCAGCCCCAGGCAGGGTGAGAGATCAATCAAATCTGGATCCATCCAGGCACTCCTGTTGGGAGCAGCAGGAGATGGGGATGGAGACAGGGCTGGAGATGAGGCCACCTGCAACATCAGGCCAAGATCCAGGCAAAAGTCAGGGCCGATGGCTTGCATGCCTACAGTATGGCCTGGGCTCTCCGTCATGCTGGTGGTCACTGAGCAAGAAGCCACAGCAGTGACTTGCAAGGGGTGGTGGAGAGAGAGTGAAGAGAAAGAATATAGACAAGTAACTTGAAGAAGAGGTGTCATGGAGCTGGTTTTGCAAACATGAAGGAATTTTGCCTCCTCAGTCCTGCATATTTGGAGGTGTTGTTATGGTCTTTGAATTCCCAGAAATTTCAGGTTCCAGTCATGTAGTTCCTGAAAACAAACTGAAATATAATTCTCAGATCATAATATCCAAAATATGAGCAAGTATGAATATGAACCACAACTTTATAGCACGCACACAGTTTTGTCTGCAGCAGTTGCCATACAGGCTGGGGAAGGAGGGATTTTGCATATCAGTCACTTCCAGAGCCAGCTTGTTGGGCACTTTCCCTCCAGATAGTATTTCAAGAGAAAGAACTTTTTCACAGTGCGGATGATTTGTGAGCTCCATAAAGTTCCTTTGAAGTTGTAAGGAAATGTCTTCAGATATCTAATCTTTCTAAAATGGATGTTTAGGATACCAAAAGAGAAAATCAAAATACCTAGGGTTTTTTCTTATTTATTTTTTTAAAACACACTCTGAACGAAGTGGAGTTCTGCTTACTGATTTGCTGTAGATGGCTTGGGGCTGTGATTCCATCAGCTCAGCCAAGGTCAGAGGGAGCAGGGCAGAGCCCAGCTGGGAAGTCTCCCAGGGGAAACCCTACTGCTGGCAGACACACTGGCAGTGATTCCCAGGCAGTCTGGATCAGAAGTCTGTAGAACATCTTGTGGCTAGAAACTGGATCTTTCACATGACATTAAAGATGGAACTTGTGGTCCACAAAGATCCCCTCAGATCATTTGTGATGAGAGGAATCTGTCCTGATTCCCATTCCCATGTGGCAGGACTCCAGATAGTACAAGAGACAGAGAGATCTCAAGCTGCTGGTTGATTTTCAGCAGGACTTGGATTTCAAGATATCTGGCCTATTCTCTTTTCCTGTGTTTATTTTATTATTTGTCCTAAATATCTTGTATTTCCAGCCTGTCCCATGCAGAAGAAACCATATGAACAGCCTCTTCAGATGCTCTGTCTCAGCACTTCCATCCCCAGGTCAGAACATCAGAGAAAATGTTCCTGAGTGGTCTACAGGGTAGGTTCAATCCCAGTTTCATCCAACTATGTCAAGGGAAGTGAACATCCTCCAACATAAAACTTTCAAAGGACCAGAGATTCAAAAAATTTAGCTGACAACTGGTTAATTTTTACTCAGGAAGCAGTGGTATGCTTTAAAAAACTCCACAGACAGTCTCTTTTGCCTTTGATGAATGACTTGCTCTCTGGTATATTAGCTATCCCAAAGATCTGCTCAGTAGCTGCCACCCCAAACTGTAACATCTTGCTTTCTTCTCCCCAGGAGCTCTGTAAATTCACTGGCCTTCTCTTGTAATCCATCTTTCTCATTGCTTCCATCAAGGAACTACTTGAGCTTCTTTAATTCACCCACATTTTCCCATGCACAGCTCAAAGCCTTCGGTTGTGTTCATGGCAGGAAATGCCTGGTTATCTGCTAGGTAAACTGCAGCATTAAATACCGATAGTTTTCAGTCATTTAAAGGCAGTTCTCAGTCCAATCCTATTGTCCCGTTTCCTTAGCACAATCAGAGCATCTCTGACCTTTTTCTGAACCCCTATGGCAATGATTCAAGAATCGTCAGGGCAGCAGCAACCACCAGTGGCACAGATCTCCCCAGGGTTCCCACCAACTCCTGTGCTTCAGCAGAAGGCTCTGGCAGTCAAGTAATTCGAATGCTTTTCCTTGCCATTCTACACCCAAGTGCATTCATTCCTCCACCCTCAGTTCAAAGAATAAGCACTCTGTCAACTCTCAACCTTTGTTTTAAGCTGACTGTTTTTTTACACTCTGAATGCATCTAGTGCTGCCTCACAGGAAGAAGAACACTACATAGACAGATTTCCAAAATTTCTAATTCATCCTGAACTTTTCCCCATTTGTATTTCCTTCCCTTTGTTTTTCTCTATTGATTCCTTAGCTGAGGAAGGCAGATCCTCAGTATAATTTCTGATTTTTTTTTTCTGATATCCCTTAGGCAGATTTCTGATTTTTATCTTTTTACCCACAAATGTTATTCCACTCACTAGGTCAGCATTGCAACTCTAGAGTTTTTGATGACAGTATTAAAGACCACAAAGCTCATGACAGTCCATAGGTAAGAATATGGAAGCCCCTGCTCAGGCTCATATAGCCACAGGACACATACAGTGAGACTGCAACATTTTTGCTTTGAGCTGTGAAGGTCACACAAGGCCACCAAATTGTAGAAGTGACGAAAACATGATCCTTAGCCAGTAAGCCATGACCTCCTTCCACTGTGATGTCCACAGGGATGGTATCACTGACAGATGAGCTAAGCTACCTCATAGACAGAGCAGTGAAGTGATCTAGCAGCAAGAAATAACAAGAACTATCTCAAGTGGAAGAAGCCAAGAAGCAATGTCAGTCTAAAGCTGCACAGTATGAGAAGCCCACTGCCTGGCCTGAAATTTGGCTAAGACAGGGCAACAGGACAAAGACTGCAGCAAACATCACCTGGATGTTACTCAGCATTTGCTGTCAAGAGGTTAATTTCATCTCTGTTATGGAAAGCAGGGTATTAGCATGGAGTTACAGTCGATAGCGCTAGACAAGACAAAGCACCTTGTCCTGGACTGGCACATTTCCTTCAGCATGGTGTGCCACAGGAGTCTTCCAGGCCAGCAGTGGCCCAGCTCCATCCTCCTTACACCAGGACAGCTGCCAGAGCTGCCACTGCTTCCAACCCTTCCACCTCAGAATTTATAAAAACGAAGTCTTGTTTTTTCAAGAAAATAGGAAAATGCTACTGTGCAAAAGAATTGCTCAAAGGTTATTTAATAGCCTGGAGCACTGCATAGGTACTGTTATGTCATTTAGTGCTAGACCAATAAACAAAGCCACAAAGACCCTGGCAAAAGCATTGAGCTACTCTCTATAAGCCCCGTATAACTTTGGCCATAACAGGCACAAAATAGTACTGACTTCTTTTTATGTTTTTTATTTGGTGGGGAAGGGAACTTTCCTTATTAAACCTCATTTCAAAATAAAAAAAAAACTGTTTTCACTTAAAAGCAGAAAATCCTGTTAGCCATGGAAGCCCTATGTATTTAACTTGTATACTTTCAGAATATATATATATATATTAATATATGGGGTATATATATCTATTACATGAGCTTAACAAAACTCAGAAGTAATAACAGGAGTTTTCAAATAAAATTAGGAAACTTCTACCCAAAGAAAATGACACTTACTGTGCAGTCAAGTGTCCCTGCTGCTACCATGCTACATAGCCATCACATCTGGTTGAAATATGCACATCATGTTGTCACCACTCCGTAAACCACATGCATGCTCAGACGGAGCAAACGGGTCCTGATCGTGCTGCTTCCAGCTTGATTGTGCATAGCCACGCACGAGTTGGCAGGAGGAAGGTGAGGCCAGCAGCAGTTTTGGGCACCCCACCAGCAGAGACACCTCACCAGCCACAGCTACCAGCCTGGATGATGCAGGTAGAGAGAAGGCTTCTTCCCAGCAGGACCATGATGCACAAGCATGGCTGCAGGGAAAGCAACAGCGAGAAGAAGGTGCCTGGTGTAGGTCAGGCTGTGGGGTGCACCTATGGGGCCTGCCAGACCCCTGGGTCTGGCCCAAAGAAGGAGAACTGGGAAGAGCAGTTTTCTTCCATGAGTATCAAATGGGACCCCCAAAACAAATCCTTCTTCTACCTACTTTGCAGTCACAGTTTTAATGAATTTCTTGTGGAAACGGGGAAAAAGAAAAGCGGGAATATGACATGAGATATGTTTGGCAAGGGTTAGGCAAGATGGTCTCGGATGTGGAAAGGCACAGCAGGAAGGAGGAAGGAAAGGGCAAATCCAGACCTCTCTGAGCCTCCTGGGATGTTCAGCAGGCACCAGAGCAGCTCCTGAGCATCCCCACGCTGGCACGCCATGTCTCCACTCTCATCAGTGCCCAGCAGGATGGGGCCTCTCTAATATGCCTCTGGACAACTTTATTGCATTAAAGATCTGTGAGCTGGTGCCGTTGTGCTCCTTCTTTTATAAAAGAGGAATGCATTTTGGCTGCTGAACAAGAACAGTAAAGATGGGCTGTAACAGATATGGTTAAAGTACTTAAACCAGCTTTTCTCATTTTATCTCTTCCCCCTCATTTGCTTCACATAACAAGTAAATCCACCCACTGCATATAAACACAAATAGATTTTCATGGGAAAGTTCATTAAAAAAAAAAAAAAAAACACTCCTCTAAGAATTTAAAAGACATGTCAATGAACATCTGTGAGCTGAAATCACTGCCATTCTTACCCTTCCAGCAAAATCAAACTTAGAGTCTTCCTGGGTAATTCCCATCTTTGCATAGGTCAAATTCATAAATTACATTTATTTTCCCCAGGCTCTCTTCACTGCTAAAGCTAAGCCAGGATGAGCAATAAATTTACTCACTAGATGGAGCAAAAGTATCTAGATAGTAGAAGGTACGTCAAAGTACAGTAACATCAGTCTCAGCACTGGAACAGTGAAACTTCGTTTGCAAGGCTTGGAAAACAGTGGGCAGTGTTCGTTCTTGTATTTGAGGATTATTCCAGCAATGTCAGTTTCATGCTCAAGTACCTAAGTAATGCTCAAACATTAGGGGGGATTCCCTGGGTAATACTCATATGGTGAAGCTCTTTGAATCGAGAGGGACTCCTGCCACCCATTTTCTCCTTAGCTTCCACTCTCAAGAACAGTGTTATTGGGAGTTCCAAGTGACCTTCATAAGCCGAGTTCCCACTGGCTTTGTTTCCTGAGGAACAGTCGTTTTCAGTGGTGAAAGCACTTTTCTTCAGAGCAGCCTCGCAGTGCAGGGCTTTCTCCCTGTCATTGGTTACAGGGACGCTTCACATGCTGCAAACCCATGTCCTGGAGTTATCTTGGTTTTTGCTTGAAGGTGTGAAAGGCACCACTGAGTAGCCATTGTCGACTCTCCCTTGCAGGAATAAATGGTATTTACAGTCATTAAATAAAGCCCTCCTCGTTATTACCAGCACAAAGGGTGCAGCATGGAGTCAGTTCAGAGTTAGGTAAGAAAGCTGAAGGATTACAGCTCCCCTCATGTTAGACACTACTGATGCTGGAGTGAAAATTTCTGCAGGTTCTCTGGCAGCTGCAGGTCAGCACAGACAGTTAAAGCCACCAGTGGGGCTTGTTTCTGTTTTCCTGCAGCATTAGGTCTACAGCAAAGACACACACCCTTGGACCTAAAGAAGCAGCTGCCCATATCCTGCGAAGATAACATCCATGTGGCTGCAGGAGAGCAGCCCCAAGGCTACACCCAAGAACAAACTCATTTGCCCTTCAGAAACAGCATCAGAGGGCTGGCTCTGAAGCAACCCGCCTGCCCTGCACAGGGATGCATGTGCCTCCTGCTTCATACATGCAGATATTTATAAGAAAACCCTGGACTTTGGAGTTCACTCATACACACGTGGCTGCCGTGTGGCACTTCCCATTCCCATGAGGATCTGATAAATGACTGGTGCAGGTATGGCAGCATCCAGTCCTTCAGAAAGGCCCAAATATCAGCTGTCACAAGGACATACAGGATTTTACAGGAATCTCCATTTAAGCTGCCCATGACCCACGTGGACACCATAGGCCATGCCTGGGTAGGGCCCTCAGCACCATGCGCTGTGCCAACAGGGGAGCAGCCAACGTGGCCACAGCCCAGGGAAGGACAAAACCCATTCTAGAGCCACTTGTTGGCCTACAGAAAAGAAATTCCAAGCCTTGGGATCTGTGCTGGCTCCTCCAGCCCGACTTTCTCTGCCTCAGTGGCAGGTCAGCTGCCACCTCTCTCTCAGCCACTAGCTGTCACCAGTCTACTGAACCTGATGCCACCTCCCTACCCATGTTCCAGACTAACCGCATCCTCCTCCTTCTCCCCTTTTTTCACATTGGCAGGAATTGTGGATTTCCTAACTGGAGACTCAGCAAGCCATTTGTCATTTGACTTTTGACAATCCAGTCTAAGACAAACTTCTGGTATGGAAAATGTCATTCTGCAGGGCTGAGGTTTAACAAAAATACGAACAAGTGAAAACAGGATCTAGACAAGACTATTTGTTATTTTTTATTATTTTATTTTGATTTTATAAATGTTAAGCAATCTTAATTATTGGCCTTGTGGTCAACTGCTACTACCTGTGTCTGCCACAAAAGGAAATAACAGGACAAAGAGTAACCAAGTCTACTAGCCCAAAAAGTCGTAAAGCCCTACAGAGTCTAGTTTATACAGAGTATAAAACTCATGTTCAAAACTCATGTTCAAAATAAATTACACACTGAGGTTCATTCCTCCCCAGCATTTGACAACCCAAAATTAGAGTAAGTCCGGTGAAGAGTGAGGAGAAAAAGCCACCTTTGTTCCCTGACCATAGCCATGTGTAGAAACAGCAGCTTATTCCATCCCAGTGCCATCTGACCTTTCAGCTGTCTTTGGAAAGCTGCAATTCTGCAGGAAGATACGAAGTCCCTCAATATGGAAAGCAGTTGATGTGAGAACAGTGTTTTGGCATGATGACGTATATGCTGCACTTTTAAGAAAGGAAAAGACAACCCATTGCAAACATTCTTTGTGGGATGAAGATATTCTATAACGTATTTATCTGCCTTGCAGGGAGCTTTAGCAGAGAGGCTTGCACCCAGGAATGCTGTTTTGCAACAGCAACCTTCCTCCTTGCCACCTTCCTGTGAGAGAATGACGTATTTAACACAATTCCTTGATAAATAATATTGCATTTTGGGAAGGCTAAATTATAACAATTAACATGCAGAACAAGATGCAAACAAAGACATAGAAATGTTGAAAAAATGCCAAGCATTTTTGTAAGAGATTACAAAACCTTTTTTCCCCCTTTTTTCCCCTCACAAAATGTTTTCCCTTTGGACAAAGAAGTCTGGACTTAAAAATGAGTTTTCTCCTGTTTTCTTAAAACCATTTTCTATTAAAAAAGAATCTTTGAAAACCACTTCCCAAAATCGTTTCCAGTACTTATAAACAAAATATTTGTACCCCGAAGTTGTGGTTTCTCATTTTATATTTTTTCTCCATGAAAAAAACACTTTTGTCTCTGAAATGTTCTAAGGGGAAAAAAAAAAAAAATTAATCAGCTCTTGACAATAGTAGCACATGCTGGTTTTTCTTGAAATATGCTTGCTCCTGTCTGCTTTTTATAGAGCCAAGCACGGGTAGGCTTGTTGAGAGACTTCCAAGTCACACAGGAGATCGTAGGAGAGGATTGCTCCTTCTTCAGCATCAGGCAGCTTGCAGAGCTCAAACTGCTTTATGATCTCTTATCTCAGTAAGTATCTGTACAAATAATGAGGCAAGGTTTCCAACTCATTTTTGGTTGTATTCTCACTGGCAAACTTTACACTGCCTTTAGGGTCATACAAGGGGAAGAGGTACATATATTCACTATACTGTGGTCTTTGGGGAACTGCTTTTTATCACCAGCTATTACACTTTTACCTTGTTTTATGGTTGTTGGTCTTGCATCTTGCCTATTCCTCTGATAAATTTTGAACCCACTTAAACTCATGCAAGGGTGAAGGATTCACAACTTGGGCCTAACTACTTGTGATCTTGATCTCCAACTTTGCATATGAAGTTCCTGAGCCCCTGTGAAAATACTCTATGGGTAGAGAACTGAAAAGAGACTGACCCAGAAGAGGAATTCTTGCAACATGTTCAGAAATCAGATAAAATCTTAGCAAAACTGAGTGTAGATGCCAAGCAACCAAGATTGAATTGACTTCATACAGAACCTCCTGTTCTTCCATTCTGCTGCTTAAAGTGCTTGTCTCTTTTAGCTCACTCCTGCTGCCCAGGAGCTACTTACAGAATACCTTGCTTGGTTGGTTCTTGTTTGTATTTACCTAGCTTTACAGAAAAGCCCTGAGAAAGGAATCCTCCCATCTTGCTGCAGGCTCTCTTCAGCATGTTCCCATGAACATGCAGTAACCCACCACACCTGAAAACATCCCAGCCTCTTACAAAGCACATAGCAACCGCTCCATAATCATCAGAAGCAAAAAAAAATGAGCAAGACTTTTTAAAGGTCAGTCTGGAAGCCCACTGAAACAGTTACTTGGGCTCAATGGCAAAGCAAGCAAGTGCTAATGCCCAAGTGGCAAGTGCTAATAATGCCAGTCATTTCTCACAGCTGAAGAGCTCCAGATTGTCTCCCTGCTTCTCCAGCCCAAAATAGATGGGATAATGCTCAGGGAGGGGAAGGGGAAGCTATTGGTGTTACTGCTATGGCTGGCACAGTACAGCCCCTTGAAAACCCTGCACTGCAAAACTGGAAGCTTCTTATGCACAGTGTATAAATGCATGTGCTGTTATACATAAGCATATAGAGAGATCATTATCTGTTACCTCCCTTGACATTCTACGTGCTTGTTCTTAGCCTTCCAGGAAAAAAAAAAAAAAAAATCCTTTGAGTTTTCAGAAATTCCGTTAATCTCTGCTTGTCAGTGCAGGGAGATGGAAAGTGTTAAAAGCTTTATTTTATTAAAACAAAACAAAACAAAACAAAAAGGAAAAGAAGGGAATGGAAAAATGGAAACAGCACTTTTAATGGAGTAAGAATAGTGTGCTCAAGATATATGATTTTCCATTGCATTTAGTTAGATTGTCATATATACAAGAGTATATTATATAAATATGTACACTCTTATACTATAGACTAGAATTTTCATTTCAAAAACATTTTAACATTGAATATCTGGATATCTGGAAATACTATTCTGAGAAGAAATTAGCAGATGTTATAGCTGGACCCATCTCAACAATTTACCAAAGGTCTTGGGAGTCTGGGGAGGTCCCCATTGGCTGGAAGCTAGCCAATGTTATACCCATCTACAAGGGCAGAAGCAGAAACCCAGGAAACTACAGACCTGTTGGTCTGACCTCAGTACCTCGAAAAATTGTGGAGAAGATAATCCTGGGTGCTAATGGAAGGCATTTAAAGAGCAAAACTTTTACCAGACATAGTCAGCGTGGTTTCATGAAGGGAAAGTCCTGCCTTAGTAAATTGATCTCCTTCTATGGTAAGGTCACCCACTCGGGGGGTGAAGGGAAGGCAGAGGACATAATCTTTCTGGATTTTATTAAAGCCTTTGATGCCATCCCTCACAGCATCCTTGTGGACAGATTGTCCTGCTGTGAGATAGAAAGGTTCACTTTGCACTGGGTGATGTGCTGGCCCAACAGCAGAGCTTCCAGGTTTGTAGTGAATGAGGCTACATCAGGCTGGTGGATGGTCACGAGCAGTGTTCCCCAGGGCTCAGTTTTAAGGGCAGGATGCATCCAACATTTTTATCAACAACCTGGATGCAAGAGTTGAATCAGCACCTTTGCTGATGATACTAAACTGGGAGGTGCTGTTGGCTCTCTGGAGGGATGCGAGGCCATGCAGAGGGATCTGGATGAAGCATGAAGTTTAACAACTGTAAATGCCAGGTACTGCGCCTGGGATGGAGGAATGCTGGACACATGTACAGATGGAGAGACGAGTGGCTGGGAGCAGCTCAGCAGAAGGGGATCTGGGGGTGCTGGTCAGCACCAGCCTCCACAGGAGCCAACAGCATGTCCTGGCAGCCGGGAGGGCAAACTGCATTAACACAGCACAGCCAGCTGGTCAGAAGGGGTGGTTCTCCAGCTATGTCTGATACTGGTGTGGCCTCGCCTTGGATACTGCACGCAGCTTTGGGCTCTACAATATAAAAAGGATGTTAAAGTCCTTGAAACAGTCCAGAGGAGGGCACCAAAAGTGGTGAAAGGGCTGGAAGGCAAGTCCTGCGAGGACACTGGGTTGTCCTGTCTGGAGAAGAGAGGCCAGTAGATGACCTCGCTGCTCCCTGCAGCTCTCCAAGGAGGGGAGGCACAGAGGGAGGCACTGGTCTCTGCTCCCTGGGACCAAGCACAGGGCATGCAGGAATGGCAAAGAGCTGCCAGAGGAGGGTCAGACAGGGCATTAAGAGAAATGTCTTTACCTTGAGGGTGGTCAAACTCTGGGATAGGCTTTCTGCAGGGGTGGTTGAAGTCCCAAGCCCATCAGTGTTCAAGAGGCAATTGGGCAGTGCCCTCAACAATATGCTTTAATTTTTGGTTGTCCCCATGGAGGTCAGGCAGTTGGGCTAGATGGTCTTTGAAAGTCCCTTCCAACTGAACTGTTCCAATGCCTAAAAGAATGTAAGCCTCCAATTGTGTTATTTGTTCTCCCAGGCTGATGAAGTGAGCCAAGCATCATCCTCTCTTTCCACTGTACTTTTATATCACTGGATGTCCCATTGAATAGTGCTGTGCATGTGAGAGTAGTGTGTGCCCCAGGGTGCTTCTACACCATCATTGCCATACAGGTTTTGTAAACACGAAAGATCAAGGGTGTTAGTGACCCAATGCAGAAGATTCACGTTCAACTTTTAAGAAGTTCTTTCTAGGACGTGTCATTGCTTGAAACAGGATAGTTTGTGAATTGTTGCTTATTAATGTTGGGTAGGTATTCACCATCTCCCCAGAACAAAATCACCAAAGATACAAATGAAACATTACTGTCAGGAAGATTTGAGCTTTCAACATGCAGATCTCTTACCTGTGTACACACACCGCATACAAATAGCCACTGACAGGCTGTAAATTTCTAAAAGGATAAATGGAATCAGGATTGAGCCTTTAATTAATAGATACATCCAATAATACAGACTGCAGAGCAATAGCAATGATTGAATGCTGACATTAATACTGTACAATGTTCTGCAGTTACAATTACATCAACGAAAACCTTAATACACTAATTTCCTGAGTCAGCTTTATTTACTTAAAGTGGTTTGAGCTTGAGAAATGTAACTGAAAAACCATAACAAATGCATATTTCTTGGTGGTTTGCCTAGATTTGTTATGCAGCTGAATTCTAGACACTGGTCAAATGATTCTTCATGGGTATTGGTCATAGGCCTTTCTTTTATAATTTCCTGTTACATTTTTATTTTGAATTTGAAATTGTCTGTCCTGAGAATTTCCCTTGTGGTTATTTCATTTTAATCTGAGAAATTCATGTGGGCATTTTCTGGAAGCTAAGTATGAAGATCTGAACATTTTCTCCATTACTCAGATGGCAGCTTTCAACACAAGAGCTTTGTAAAACATGTAGCATGTTGATAACAAGAGAAGAGAGCCCAGTTCCCTCTGCCTTGACCCATCCCCTCAGGCAGGGGACTACCAGATGTAAACAGCAATGCTCTACAAAACATATGACTTCCTAAGAAGAAATGTTGATGTGTTTCTCTCCTGTGTCACCCTGTACTCACCTTGGCTTAGTTCTTCTGACTTGTGCAGTCACAGCCTGGAAACAGGAGGTGGATCATGTCTACAAGACATCTTTTGACATCTTTTTTGGGTTCATGCACACTGCAGCTAAGGAGCAAGAGTAGAAGGGGGCCTGCAGACATCCCCTGGGATGTGTTTGGGCAGCATACAAGACTGCCAGGCAGGCTGGAGCTGGCCCCACGTAGGGTGGAAGAGAAGCTGCAGCCATAGGATAATAGAGGTCAGAAAGGACCTTCAAGATCATCAATTCCATATATGAGACAGTTTGCTGACAGACAACAAATACAGCTTTGGAGCAAACAGAGCATTAACGTACCCATCCATGGTTTTATTTGTGTGTGTACACATTTCACCTACCTAAACGAACTCTGCAGCTAAGAAACCAGCTCTAATCGGGCAGGCAACACCTCTGAGCAGATGTAGGACTCTGTGAAACAGATGCTAAATCAGACCTAGTCACACTGGAGCTCCCTTAGTCACCAGCAAGAGGCAAACAGCAGGAAGACTATTAATCTTACCTAGATGAAATGTCCAAAAAAGGTCCGGTGACTCACATCCCGAAGAGGCCTGTTACTCTGTTGTTACTAAAAGGAAACAAGGGAGATCCTTGCTCAAGTGGGGATATTTATACTGCAGACATATACAAGGAGGTGAGGTGAAGCCTGTCCCATCAGTAAAGAAAACAGCATTATTAGGAACATGCCCCAAAGTGCTGCATCACCACCAGCGGTTCTTCCTCCAGATCTAGCTTTGTATCACGGTTGTTTAACGTGAAAAAGTCTCTGGCTGTTTGTAAGAGCATTACAAAGATTTGTGAGAATGAGCTGTGTGCCTGTTGCAGAGCTGGAAGTGGTCAGACTGCCCTGTTTTAGGCAGCATTCGGAGGTTCACTTCGTTGTGTGAAGAAAAACACCTGAAGCAGTACTGACTGGCACCCTCAGCATTCTCACGCCAAACGCAACATAAATTGCTACCGAAGACTTGTAAGCTTTACTCTCTCTACTGTTTTTTTTTTTTTTTTTAATGCTTGTAACAGTTCTTGTGGTGACAAGAAGAGGAGACAAAAACACAGTATGCGTGTATATATAGATACATTTATGGCTTTCTTCCCCATGTCAGAAGTGCTGGTCCCTGACTCCCAGGGGATGTCTGCTCTCTCCGCTCTCCCGTCCTGCTGCATACACCACAAAGCAGTTTCTGGTGTTATCCACTCCTAGCAGGGCTCGTAGAAAACCCTTTTGCTTGCTCTGATTAGTGGTGTTTGTGCAGAACAGGGCACTGCTGGCAGGGCGCAGGGCAGCACGCGCTCTGACGCAGCGAGCGGAGCCCGCAGCAGCAGTCAGAGCCCCGGGGTGCACACGCCTGGGAGAGGGGCAGGGCACAACCCCACGCTGAAAACAAATTAATCTGCCCTTCCAGCACACGCACAGAACTGCTGCAAACAGGTGGAGTGAGTGGAAAGCTCGAGCTTCCTCAAAAGCCTCTGTTCATTACTCACAGCTCTGTTGGGTGAACAAATGAGCTAGAATCCATGGTTATTCACCCTCTGTGAGGTCCAGCCCTCTTCCTGTCTGTCCATCAGAGGCTGCCATTGTTAATGGGACAGGAATCTAGAAAGAAACACACTGACAAGATACAGAGATTGCATTTTAAAGTGGGAAGTCTGTGGAGAGCCTGGTCCTCTCCCTCTGTCAGTGGGACTTCCACCATTTACTGCAAGGAGGAGGATCGGGACCCCAGGTTATAACAACCAAGGTGAACGCAGCAAAATACAAGTGCAAAGCACTAGGTCTGCTATTACACTTCCAGTCAGGAGTCCTGTTGCCATCAGTGGGAACGTTAAAGCCAGGAGGGCAAAGTGAGAAAGGCAGTTCCTTGCCTCATCCTTCCCCTCCCACACTGCCGCCGGGAGCTGCAGCAGATCACGTATCCACGCTCTCTGCATCTAGTCAGACAACTCTTCGAGTGACCTGTTTTTTTCAGAAATGCTGAGTTCAGTGGAAATCACTGCGTGCAACGCTTAAAAACAGGGACAGCAGAGGCAAACCTAAGCACCTTTTGAACCAAAACCAAACAACTGGGCTTTCTGCAGCCTCTTCCCTTCTCTCCATGAAAACCAAATGTAAAGCCATGTAAAACTGGAAAACAGATTTCATGATGTTTTTGCAGCCCTTTGCTTAGCCTTTCGGGAGTGCAGGCATATCTAATGTAGCACCACTAGTACTTCTGTAATTGATTTTTCCCTTCATTAGCTTGATCATTTCTTCTTCATTTCTGGCACACTGTCCTTGGATCCTAAAGGAAATAATATCAGGTGGCGTCTGTAAGCAAGCGTGACACATTTTCAGGGACATTGTTAACAAAAGACCTGATCCATGAGGTGATGAGCAACCACAAATCTCACCAGTGGTGGCGGAGGCACAGACTGAAGCCTTTGGCAAGTCAGAGCAGTAAAAACCATTTGTCACGTAGCACCGCCGAGCCCACGCACAGCAGAAACGCCTTGCAACATACACTCACGCTACATCCAATTGGTCCTGCTACACAAGGAGTTCTGCTGTCAGCTCTGGAAAATTGCTGTGCATGAGCAGCTGCTTGTGGGACAGTGAGTTTCACTGGAGCAGCAGAAAGAACAAAATGAGTAGAGAAAAATTAAGAAGGAGATCAGTTCATTTAATGTTTCTCTCACGTGGGTGGATTTCTCCAAGTAAAATACAAAACTCCTCAATCCTCCCCTGTGCATCACAGGAATGCAGGCAGGACTATAAAATGTAAGGAGTTATCTAACTGGAACTCATGAGCAGCTCTGAAGATAGGGGGCACAATGCTGAGGAAGGTGCTGTGGAGGTGTGAAGCACAGGAGCTGCTGGAGAAGGCGCAAGGAAGAGTGGCTGAAGGAAGAAACTTAGGGCAGGGACATGAGCCTGTGAAGGTGGGAGAAGCACAGTAGCCAAGGGGATCACAGAGCCCTGCAGTGACTCTTTCCCTCGAACAAATGTAAAGGACCACGAGAGTTTCAGACAGCTGGTATTAGTTTCTTTACAGCGTAGATAGCAGCTTTTTACCCAAATGTTTTTTGTACTTGCTGGTGTTTTTCATTCATGTCCCAGTCTGAACAGATATGTAACAGTATTTCCAGGGGGCTCTGATCAAAACTAGTGCTTTCTAAGCCTATAAATCCACACCAAAACCCAAGCTCCTTTGGAGGTCAAGTTCTAAGATGGGAGCAGGTAAGGGCACAGAAGCTGAGCAAGGACCTGAAGGAAGATAGGAGATAAAGTGCTTTGAGGGTATCTCCTCATTTGGCAAACCCTAACAACTTGCCTCTCCTGCTAGCTATATGAGTTTGGTGAACAGTGGCACCTTCTGGAATATTTCTGTTTAAAGCCAGGCTGTAATCTGGATTTAAACCTTACAGCTCTTGAAATGAAATTGGATTATCTGTATTTCTGAAGACATCAAGTATTAAGCTATGGTGATCTCTTTTTTTTCTCTTTTAAATCGGGACTGAGAAGAGGGGAAAAGAATAACTGCAAGCATCACTTCCTTACCATTTTATGCAGAAGAAGTGAAAATTACATCCATAATATAAATGTAATTGCAAGTTAAACTAAATTAAAACCTGGATGTTGTTGACTATGTCAACTGTTGAAAGTCATGCTTCATTTCAAAAATAACTACTTACATTGCTCAGAGTGATGTGAACCCAACATATTTCCTTTATACACCACAAGTATTTATTTTTTCATGAGCATCTTTAACGCCCAGTCTGGGGTATGAAGATGGCAGCTGGGTAGGGGAACCCACCTGAGTGCACACTTGCCATCCGACCGCCACTGCTCAGCACAGTGCCTGCTCACGTTAAATTGCCAGCTCAACACAATGGCAAGGCTGTCCTCTGCAGCAGAGGGAGGGAACTGCTGAGATTTCTCCTATGCCAGCAATACCCACTGCAATTGCACCTGCGAGGAGAACTGAAAGTCAGAAGCAGGGCAACAATACTCCCATCAGAGAGAACCCTGCTCGTGTTATAGGTTCAGGCATGTCTGAAACACGTTTGTATTATACTAAATATAAAGAAGGTTTGAATTTACCAACATTACTATGAACTGTCAAAAAGATATTTAGTCCTGGAAATGATGGGAGACTTCAGCCCAAACTGTCAGGTTCTCAGGCACTTATTGAAGAAATAAGAAAAAGCTGAACATCAATATTACTAAATGCTTGTAGGCAAGTGCTCTCAAAACTGTAGACATTTTTTCAGAAGAGTTCCACCCATATTCAGGCACCGAAACAAGAGCCAAATTGTTGAAGCAAACCCCAAGCTAGAACTTCCACATCCTACCAAACAAGCCTTCTTTTCATACATATACTGCAGCCCCTCAACTCCAAATGAAAGCAGCACAGCCACATGTGGCAGCAAAAGTCTCATCTCCCCATTTTCACAGGTGAAAGAAATCAGTGACTTGCCTGTAATGAGGTACTTAAGGCAAAACTGAATCCATAACTTCCAACTTTCAGTGAAATACCAAACCCCTAGCATAGCCTCCTAATGAATAATAATTTGCTCATATAACTTAATTTCACTTGTTATGCTTAAAGCCATGTCTTACTGAGTTCCTAATTTAAGAAAAAACAAAATGCAGGATTCCTGTGCTTCAGACAAATCACACTAACAAATCACATCCTAGTTAATTCACAAAAGGAAGCCTCAATGTTATTTTTCATCATCTTTCTTAATGAATCAAACCCTCACAATCCTGCCTTCTCATGCACTTGGGGAAATAAAAAACACCGAGGGTACTTGATATACCTGAAATTTCAGTTCTAAGGTCTAAACAGAACCTCTTCCAAATTCAAATGTAAAATGTATTTGTACCTTTTTCAACTAAAAATACGAACTTTGCCACCAAAATGTTTGCATTTTATAGGCAAATACCCAAAATTCAGCAAAACAACCCAGGATTATTTATAAGTGCTGATGCGCTCTCACTTTCTACTTTATATAGAGGACTTTAGAAGAGGATATTCAGATGTACACTAACATAAAACCAACATGAAGAGAACATACCACCAATAATATACAAGTTATATATGTTTTTAGAAAGTTTAGTGAAAAAAAAGAAAAATCAAATGCAGTTTACCCACTTATTTACATATGTATAAAAATAACCATGCATATTTGTAATCATGATTTGTATGTTTGCCTCTGGTATTGCCAACACATGCTACTTAATCTTAAAACATTGTTCATGTACTGTATAAGCCAACCTCTGACTAGGTTGAGGTCAAACCCAGTCTGGCATCAGGGAGAATTAAAATTATGGCATGTAGCATGGACTCAAGACAAACAAAACTTACCTGTAAATAAGAGAAATTGTGCAGCTCTTAACAGGGAGGAATGTGTCACCTTATATTACTAAAATCACCCTGCACAGGTACCGTAATTATCTCCAATACTGAGAAGAGGCGTTGAAATTATCACTCAGGACTTAACAGCAACCTCTTATCAACAGTGTGTGTGAAGGATTTACAGCTTTACGGAAGGTATTCCCAGCTGCTAGCTGCGGAAATCACTTGAACCAACCACACAGAAGAGGAAGCACAGAACACAAGGATCCCAGTACTGAAAGACAGTACCTTTCGTGTCAGTACAGCTCCTAAGGCTTTCACCTCAGAAAACGAGACCAGTTAAGGCTACACCTACAGACTCATTCGGCCTAGGTTTGTCACATCTGTCAACATGGCCCTTTGGAAAATGAGGACAAGAATGTCTGAAATCAAATCCATGACATATACTGCATCCTCCAATTTTTATTTTTAAAGTATTTGGCACCTGCTCATTGCTGAGCTTCCTTTCTCATGCAACAGTGACTTCCCCTCACCTTTCCTGAGGCATGCAAAGATATTCATATATTAGTATATTAATATGTTAATACCAAATATATTAATATTATGACATTACTATCACTAAGATCATGTGGTTTGTTGTGTGTTTTTTTGGAGGAGAAAGGTGCGGGAGTGGTGTGTTACATGCCTGCAAATACCCACCTTGCTCTTGTTGAATTTATCAAGTCCACTGAAGCTGCTGATGCAAGAACAAAGTAGGGCTAATCATCAATTTGTACAAGCAGCCTAGATGATTGCAATTAATTGCACACCAGAACTAAGCCACCTTTGCGCCATTTGTTAGACTATGCGGTGCTGGCACAGCTGGAACATGCTGCCTTTCAAGAGGGGCAGAATCTCCCCTTTGCTCTCCCAAGCACGTAGAATTAGTGCAGAATTGCTGCTGCTTTCCCCCACGCACTTACCACAATGCACTTGCTCCACCTGTTGTCCGTTTGCATTTCTGCACATGCATCTAGGGTTGTAATCAGTGGAAGAGCAAATTACTTCGTCTTTAGGGATAGTTATGGATCTTGACACCTGCTTACTCACTCCTAGCTTAGCCAGTACCACTGCCTCCCATACAGATCCCAGAAAGCTCAGCCTGCAGTTGGGCACAGCCAGGCAGTCGCAGATGTGAGCTCTATGGAGAACTGGCTCAGCTTTAGCTACAGCACTGCATGAGCACATGATGACCAGGAGTCTGACGGGCATCTGTCAGAAAACACGACTTTGAGGCAACTCCTCAAAGCACACCCAGTTTAGAGGATGAGATTAATGGCAAAGACACGATCTTCCTTTCCAGCACTACTGCTTCTGCTAGGTTAGAAGCATGAACAGGGACGCTTCCACTTCACAGCTTCAGCAGCATCAGGGCCCCCTGCAATATTCATGTGTGCTGCTTGTTCCTAACAACAAGAAATGACTGACAGGGAAGGTTGCACTTCAGCATTTGCTGCCTCTGGGCTTGGACTTTCTCTACAAGAGAGTCTTCTCATCTAGTTAATACATACTAGTACTTTCCTTTCATGCAAGTGCCAGGCAAAAAGTGAAGAAAACCTGACGTACAATGCTGAGTGAGCTGGAAGGAAAAAAGAAACAAAGTGATATTATGGCAGACAGCATCTCCAATGCCAGAGGTCCCCACAGCCACTTCCCCTGGAGCCTGACAACTGCTGCACCAACGCTGCCATGAGAGTTGTGGTCAACACCTCCTTTCAAAACCAGCAAGCAGACGTGATCTTCAGGCCACGTTATTACAAGCTCAGCTTTACAGCACAGCAGTATCTACGGTCTGGCATCTGCTGCCCTTCCCTCCTCTGTCAGCTTAAATTGAAGAGCAAGAATCACACAGAATCACAGAATTTCTAGGTTGGAAGAGACCTCAAGATCATCGAGTCCAACCTCTGACCTAACACTAACAGTCCCCACTAAACCAAGAATAGAAAAAAGAATAGAGCCTCTTCCTCCTCCCTGCTTCCTTCTGAGGGGTGGACACAACAGGACTGCTAAATTCTGCTGAACAGCCCTGAGAAGGCCTAGGAGCTAAATACAGCAGTAGGAGGCAGGAGTTCTTACACTCCTGTCATAGCCAGCCTGCCAAAAGGAGACTGAAATTCTGCCATACAATGTTAATGTCACATTCCCTTTTGTATTCATCCCTAGAACCTTTGGCCACTATAACAGAAGGAGAAGGCAGCAATCCATTCAATCCCTTTTACACAGCTCTCAAGGGAAAGGCTTACTTCTCCCCAAGCCTCCGCAGTCCACATTTGAATCCCTGAGGTTTGTTTCCAGCATAGCTCAGAGCTTTGAGCAGCACCACTGTTGACACCATACTTTTTTGTTGTTGCTGCTGCTGGGAATTTAAGGCAGAGGAAAGTTTGTGGCCAACATAAGACAGACAAAGCAATTTCCAAGTGCCATTTATTGTGAACTTTGCAAGCTGGCAGCTCTGAAACAAAATGACAGCAAAGTTGGGGAGGCAGAACTGGATTGGTTTGGCACTCGGTTCTCATCAACGCCAGAGACTAAAAAAAGCTGTGTAAATTTTGAAAACGTGACTGAACAGTCTGTCTCCTCACCCTGCAGAGTCCAGGTTGGCCACAGCAACTCTTTCACAGTAACTTTGAATAAGAAGGCAAGGAGGACTCAGCCAAGCCCATCTTTAGATGATCTTTTCCCAACACAGGAAAGAGTGGGCATAACTCAGGAAGAGTTTGAGGTGTGAGGTATAAACAAGGCAGAGTTTAACTAAGAGCGAAGTACAAAAGGTGATTGGCATGGAGAGCAAAGGATGTGGAGGATATCTTAACATCCATAGACATTCAATTAGTTGGCAGCACTTCCACACCACCTCAGAAGCATTAAACAGCAGTATGCAAATAGCTCTGACAGGTTTGCTCTGTTCCCCACTCTTAATACCATACTAAGACTAGATAAGACTAGATTTTTAAGTCCAGCTTTTGAGAGGTCATTTTCTTCAGTATACTTCTGCTTTAAGCCACAGTTGTATCTTCACATTTCTACCTGAATGTTCCACCTGTAAGGCCTTTACTGCCTCCCAGTGCAATAAGGCTTTCTGCATGAAGATCAACAGCAGATCAAAGCAGCCCCGCAGTCCCCTGTACTTCTTGTTGGAGTCAGAACTGTGCTTGACATTAGTCTTTTGGAGAGTCAAGGAGTTGGCTTCATGTCCAGAAGCTACAATTTTGAGCACACCATCAAATAGTGCTTTTATAAAAAGCAAACATGGACAGTGCACATTTGTTCAGCTCCAGTGTTCTGGAAGTAATTATGTTTAACTTGCTATTCCTATGCAAGTGTCCCCATAGTTTCAAATAGGTATGTGTTCCCTTCCAGCCAGACTTCTTCACACACAAAGATGAGGTAGTGTTTGCTTCAACTATTTTTATCCAACTGACCACATGATACGTGATCAAGTACTGCTTGATTTGAGCTCCAGGCCCCTGAAGGTCACAGCTTTATTTACCTATCCACCCTAGAAAGGAGGCAAAGTGGAAGGCATTAGAAGACAGACACACTGAAGCCAAGTTAAATTCTATTTCAGGTGAATTTATTGAGTTATAAAGAACCTCTCAGCTCTACCATATTTACAAAAGGTTTTCAAAAGTTACTCTAGAGCTATTACTTCTATTGATCCACAAGTTAAAAAATACAGAAGTAAATCCAAATCAACCACATCCATAACTTCCATTGTAGTGACACTGGTTACCTTTACAGGACTTTGAGGTGTACTCAAACATGCATAAAAATGTTTTCCAACCACTGATTTATAAAGCCAGCAGCAGCAAGATTCTCAGTTCTTCTAATGTAGCTATGCCTGAGGAGCAGGCATCCTTCCTGATGCAACTGTTGAAAGCTGGTTTCTTTTCAATATACACGTTTTATGAACCAAGTTTAATTACAAGACTATTTAGAAACAAGTACTGCAAGGTGTTAAAATAATCTTAGAGCACAATGAAATCCCCAGTTGGTTCCACCTGATACTTTTGTGATGTGGTATTGCTGCCAAATGTGCACGTAAAATCCTGTCATCACAACCAAAGCAGATGAAGTCCAACCTCCTAGGGCACTATCACTATTCCTGTCCTGAGGAGAAGCACCGCAGAAACAGTGCTACCTGGAAACATCACTGTTTTCTTACCATCCATGGATCTGGAAAGGCTGCTTTCAGTCAAACTCCAGCCAGCCAGCTGCAGAAAGATATGAATGCCCTTCACAATGATCCACCTTCGTATTCATGTAGTCCCAGCTATTTTCAAGCCCTCAAGAAGTCCTACATTACAATACTACAATGCCATGAGGATACAGGCACTCACAGCCACACACTGTAAGCTCACATCCTGATGCATGCAGTTCCCACTGCTGACATGTGGCTAGATTTGCCTTGTTAATGATTCTACAGTGATTTTTACTTGGTAAAAAGACTTCATACATTATTGAATGTTTGGAGAAACATCACTTCAGTGCCAGTGGTCCTCCCACATGGCATTGACAGGTAAATGTTTTCTGATCAACAATGCAGCTCTACAACACTGACTCAAAGTATTAATCAAGATCTGTAACTACACACTGAAAGCTAAAAACCCAGAAAGAAGTCAACCAGTGTCACAAATCTAGGAGCAGGGAAGCTGCTAACAGGGTTTCAGAAAAAAAAAATGAATATCCTGATGTGTACAAAAAGAGAGGCAACCTACCAGCTTTAAGTTTATTACTATCTTTATGTTTAAGAAAAAACAAGGAACTTGTTCCTATTGCAAGGGCTGCAAAATAAACCAAGTGAAGCCCAAGCATTATTCAGGTAAGAGAAACTACAATCTAGCCTGTAAGTCTTTCATGACATACACACTACACTAAGGTGAGCTGGTATCTGACCTGGAAAGGCTCCCTCCACACAGCAGGGAGATTGTTAAAAGCACAACACCATCACACGGTTCTCCTCAAAGGAAAAGACATCTTCACACTTCCAAAGCGAGCTAACAGAACTGCTCACTACAAAGGAGCTCCTCTAGGATTTCTAAAGTGTTTATATCATCATATCAAAGCAATTCTCATCAGCTTCTTGGTTTTGTAGCTGGGTCATGCTGAGAACACATTCAGCTCATACTGCATATACAACTGCCACCCATGCTGGTAACTGGGAACAGAATTTAGATCCTCAAATTTTGAGACATTGAGTCAGACCTAAATATAAGTAACAATAGTTTCACAGTTGCAAGTGAAACCAGAACTACCCAGCCTGAACACTGTATTACACCCAGCAACAGCAAACTGCTCACGCCTAGCGCCAAGCAGAGAAGCAAGGTCACTGCAGGAATCCAGCTATGACTGTGAGGAAAGCTTTATAAGAAATTACTTCCAAGCACTGCAGCATAACCTTCCCTGATAAGCTTGACAGCTGTATGAGCTGCACACAGTAACACACCTTTCACATCTTACCCATCACTTCCTTGCCCTCCAGAGAAATCAGTACAAACAATATTATAGCTGTATCACTATGGGACAGATTTCTCTGTTCCTTGCAGTTCAGGAAAGTTTGGAGAGGGGTTTCATATATGAAGTTTCACTGAGGTAAACATGAATGATTTTAACAACTGATCAAGTCCCTAGTACATGTTATTTGTGTTTCAAAGCTGTTCAGGTTCCTCCTGAAGGACTAAATTATCATTTAAACATTGAGCAGGAAAATTTGTGCTTAGTCTGTGGTTAGTCCAAGTTACATCTCATTACTGCAACCAGCAAAATGCAGTCATGCTAGAGTCCATAAAGATGGTGAAAGACGGATATTCTTAATTCCTCAAAAAATTGAAGCATAGTGTAGAGTAAGACAACTGTGGTAGCTATAACAGTCCAAACACCACTACAAAATTCACCTCTGGATCATGAACTGGCCTTGGGAGACCTCCAAAGAAAAGGAGGAAGAGTTATACAGTTTAAAGTGTTGTGAAAGACTGCCATGGCCATTGACAAAGAATCATACTGGGTTACTGTTACTTGACACCACTGTCAGTGAAAAAGTGTTAGTGCCTATAACAACCTGGACTTAATCAGTCCAGTAAGCTGGCGCTGCACAGCACTTAACAGATCAGCTCTAGTTATTGGTAGATGGCAATAGCATATCCCTTTTTTCTGTCCTGGGACTTCCTCAATCCCAGTTCTAGGGCAGACTGCCCCACAAGTTTCCATTACCCAAATGTTCTCTTGATTTCATTTTTCAGTATCCATAACCTCATGCTGAAATTTCAATTCCAGTTTCTGAAAGGCAGAGGGTTTATCTGTCAACCTGAGACTTAATTGTCCCTTCCAATTACTTAGTGCTTGAAATTGAGACTTTCACACAGTGCAACCTAGCAGTCATATGGAAGTTATCACTTACTAACATACATTTTAAAAATAATTGTGTTCATCAGTAGGATTTTATTTCTCAGTAGATTTTACTTTCCCTTGATCTTCCACTTTTTTGATGGCAGCTTGAATAGCTTCCTGATCACCAAGAAACTGGTGAGGGCCCAGAGGGCGCAGATTCTCATCAAGTTCAAGAAGTATGGGCACACCAGTGGGGAGCGTAACATTGATGATGTCCTCGTCAGAGATGCCTGCCAAAGAGAAAAAAAACAGTTACAGCTAGTGAACAGCTTCCAAACTGCATGTACTCAGCCTTATTTCTGAGATTAACCTGTCTTAAAACAACCAAGAACTGTTTCCAGCCTCCTACAGCACCAGCAGCTACTGAAGGGTCCATTTTCAGCTAGACCCCAGCTTGGTTAGCATTTTAAGAAGAGCTACAGGAGGGAATTTCTGACAAGCTGAAGACAACTGCCTCATTTTCTCATCTACATGTGAACTGAACAGGAAGAGACTGCCCTTTAATATAGGGCATTGGGGCAACAGACTCTCCTCTACATCTTCATAATTCACATACCACAACTGGACAGATCACAGCCTACATGCTATTCCAACATAAAGCCCTCTGATAAGTATCCAATACAACTATCTTTAACGACACAGGATACAGTTAATTTGCATGAGAAGCCACTGAAGAGAGAATTTAGGAGAAAGTATCTTAAATCAGTCATCTTAAATCAGTATTTAAGTCTCCCAGTGTAGGGATCACCGTTTACATCTGATTTCCCAAAAGCATACTTATGGCTTTTTGCCTACAGTACTATTCCCAGAATTACTAGATCAGGATACTCATTTCCACTTTCAAAGGAAGGAAAGAGGAAGAGAAGGAAGTCAAGTTATACAACTTAGTGAAACAAATGTAGGAAAACTAAAAATAAGGTATACCTATAGAGAAAATTTCATGCATTTTAAAGTATTCTGGGGCTCCAGTCTCAATGAAACCACTGAGTATGTTGACATCAAGCACACTAGTCTAAAGTATCAAGTGAATTGAGACCCAAGCCTCTAGTAAAAAAATTTTAATGAGTTTAAATGTTTGCATTAAAGAGCAATGACTGGAGACATTACTCCTGATAACATCAACTTTCTTCTGTCCAGAATTGGAGGAATGTCAGCATTTCCCCTTCCATCTCTGCTTTAAGAAGCACTTGAGGTCTCAGCCTGTCTGCTGTTGAGAAGTAGGACACCTTCAAGTAATTCATGCTTACAAAAAAAAAAATCACACAAGCTTCTAAAAACAATGACTCCATATAAACTACAGGACAAGAAAACATTCTCTTGAGCAGCTGACAAAACAGGTGGCTCTCCGAACACATGGGTGCAAATTTACCAGTACTCTTCACATTAAGTGAAAGAGCAGAGCCAACACATTGAGAAAAACAAAGTCTAGCCACTCAACAACAGTGGTATGACAGCAGGTCAGAAAAAACAAGTAATCAGGAGGTGACAATCATTTTATGCCACCACCCTGAGACTACACAAACACAAAGTTTTTGCAGTGACCTGTTCTTGTTTTGGCTAGACCAAGCACTTGGTTTAGCTGTAGATCAGCTGTTTCAGAAGGAAATGGGGCAAGAAACAGATAAACCCTTGCAAGAAGCTCCTTGTTTTGTATTGAACCATCAGTTCATCAAGAAAGTCACATACTCAGCCAGTTGAATAGATCCCTGTATACAAGGGTAAATTCATGTGTTATAGGGAGTAGGATCCCAGACCTACATCACAGCACCAAGGAGCATCTACAGTTTTGTAACCACGCACAATGGGAAAGTCCATTTACTAAGCACAAACATTTTCCTCAAGGACTTTGGTTTGCAAAACAAGCAGCCAAGTTGTCTGAGATCTTATTTTCATGGTTCTTAAACACGGATTTTAACAACATACACATCACCACCTATCCACCAAAAATCTGGCCCTAGGAAGCGTTCTGCCCACCTCTCATTCAGCCTCCCAGACTAAACCATCCAGATTTAAACAAAGCAGATGAAGTCATACAGGAGAATTTAGGCAAACCACAATGCAGTCAGCTGCCTGGATATTTAAAGGTTTCCTCTAAATCTGGATTAAATAAAAGTGGCTGTTGCTACACAGACTCAGAAATGCATTTTACCTTTGTGGCAAACACAGTGACCACACCAGAGACAACCAGTATGGATGTACAAATAAGAAGTACAGCCTGGGATAAACAAGCTGTGGCAAGAATGTTGGCTTTCTCACTGGGATTTTTCCTCCTGTGGAAGCATTGCCTCACAGGCAGAAGGCTGGAGTTTTGGGTTGAGACATGAAAATCCTAAAGAGCCAATAGTGTCCTGCTGCTTTATTTCAGCATTGTTACTCTATTTGTATAGCACTTTTCTCCAGCCAGAGAGATATTGATCAGGCTTGACACAAGCCCCTCAGTTTGCAAGTAAAATGCCCGGAGGACACCCCCAGCAGGCTAGGAAGACAGTAAGAGATCACATCTTACACTCTGGCCCTTCCAAGAGCAAGCTAAACTGCTATCTGGTTACTTCATGTGCTTTAACTATAGCACAGTGACCTTTTCCTGCATTTCATTTGACCTGGCCTGTGTTACAACTGCATCCAATCTCATACATGAAGGAGAGTGAAGTGAGGACAAGAACTCAACTGCTGACTATGAGGCACCACAGGAAATGAGACCATTGAAGCAGCAATGCTCTTCCCTCTAGTGTAATACTGATGCTTAAGTATTCTTCAGCAGGGCTGAGTCCATGCTGCTGGAAGCAGATTTTCCCCTAGAGAGGTTTAATCATCCCTAAGAAAGTAATCATGAGAATACAGACATTACCAAAGTACTCAGAGCCTTCTTTAGGAGGCCAGATAAAATGCTGACTGGTCAGCCACCTTCTTCAAGTGGGCTTTCTCCATGTTCTTTTGAGCACCTCTGAAGCATCAGTTCTTTATTAGCTGTACAGCAGGAAGCAATTAGGTACAGGACAATAAGAATTTGCTACAGCACTTAAAGATTTTTCAGAGTCACATTTAGAACTATTCCATCTCACTTAAACTTCATTTAACTGATCTGGATGATCAAACAGGCTGCTACTTCTCTTCAAGGTGTGAAATACACAGGGGGGGGACTTTGACTGGTAGACAGTCCTTCAGTATTATCTTCACAGGTCTACTACAAAGTACATTTCTCCACAAATCTCAAGCTTAAAAGTTCACTTTTATCTGGTAGCTCTGAAGTACTGGCACCCTGGCAAGTCCTGCAGAGACAAACCCCATGGGGCTTAGTTTTCAGCACCTACAGCCAAATCCTACAAGAGATGGTTCAGCTTCTCCCTCCCTCTCCCATATTCTTCCCACATCTTCCTCCCATTCTCATGATCAGAGCAACAAAAAAAGCCAATGTAGTTTGAAGAGCTGGTCAAAGACCTTGACTGGAAGTTAGCTGAATGGCTGAGCTCTGAGGGTGGAGACCAGTGCTTTAAAGACTAATTCATGACCTGTAACTAATGGTGTACCCCTGGGATGGGTCCAGGCCTGTTCAACATCAGTAATAGCCTGGATGATGGGGCAAAACATGTACCACCAGATGACAAAACCTGAAGGAGCAGCTGATACACCAGAAGGCCTTGCTGCCACCCAGAGGAACCTGGGCTGGAGAAGTGGGCTGACAGAAGGTCATGGAGTCCCACAAGGAGAAGCGCAGAGCCCTGCCCCTGGGGAGGAACAGCCCCATGCACCAGGACATGCTGGGGGCTGCCCAGCTGGAAAGCAGCTTGGCAGAAAAGGGCCTGGGGGTTCCGGTGGGCACCGACTGGACATGAGCCAGCAACATGCCCTTGGCTAGCAGTACCCTCTAGAACTGCTTTGTATTTGAGATCCAGATCAGGTCCTTGCATCCCCCCCCCAATCTTAATGAAAGTATTGTGGCTTTAGTCTAAGTTAAATACCCAGGACCTGATGCTGCCCTTCTTAAAGGAGTGCCAGCTGCATGCAGGCTGACAGAGGACCTAGCTTCAGTGAAATAGCAGAAGTAGGCTGTGTTATAATCTGGCTCTTGACCTTTACAGGATCTAATCTCACTGTGCAGACTTGGGGAACGATGGGCTACCACCATGGCTGCAGCATATTATCAACATGTTTCACCCTTACACCTGCCAAGCTTTTCTCCTGTCATTAGGAAATGAGATCCTGATCATGGCCTGAATTTGACAGGTGTCATTACTGAGACCAGTCCCATGAGACAGCGTAAGAAAAACCATGATCTACAGTATTGTCATGCAGTAGAGGAGTCACAGCCTGCCTTAAACTCCCCAGCAGTCACATTAGATCTGATTAGCTAGCAGCTATGCCATTAGGGTGAAAGAGGCCCACAGTCCTTCAGAAGTGACCCAGGCCACACTACCACAGCCAGGAACTCACAGCAACACTGTGACCAACAATTCTGAGCATGCAACTCCAGAGCCTGCCAGCATACACCTTGTTCTTGACAGGGCTTTGGCAAATGATCCCATCTCTGGCTGAAGCACTGTTCAAAGTCCCTCAAGCAAGAGGCCTGATACACTAATATCACTGCCTTTCTGCCTGGTAGGGCACTACGATGAACTCTTCTCTCTATTAGCCTGAGTCTGTAGAAAAGATCACCGCCTTCTCACAAACGTGCCCCAAACCAGTCTGCTCAAGATGATGCGACTCCACAGGTCCTCCTCACGCTCCAGCTTTGGAAGTCACAAATAGCTGGTCTCCAAAGCCATGCCCTCGCAGCTCCAGATCTGGGTCAGGCTGTTCCAACCTTCCTGCACTACCCGCAGGCACTTGCCACCCTCTTCCCTGAGGGGACTCAAGCCACCAAGAGGGCAGAAAGCTACCCACTCCTTGCTGGTTTTGCCAGTTTAGAGACAAAGCTAACTAAAAAATGCCCAACAAGCTCACAAGAAAAACAGGAGCACAGCCAGAGAGTGGGATGATGCCACTCCTCTGCCAGCTTAATTGGCAGTGATTACCAGCATCACACAGATCACCTGAAGATGATGCAAAGATGAGTATTCTGGAAGGACTAGATAAGCCTGGATACTATGACTGGGATCTGCCACCAACACTGTATCTTTGTGACACAAAACAGCCATGCATCTGTCTCCTCAGTGGCATTTATTAAATTCAGGGGGCTTTTACCTACAAGTACCACTGCCCAGCATCCTCAGAGGCCACCAGCACCCTCTGGGAGAGGGCACTCACCCCACAGGGACCAAAGAGCAAACTCTAAGCAACTGCTGTTTCTGATCTGAGCACATACAACATGACCATTCAGTTGTTTTATTTTGTTAAACACTGTTTTCAGCAAGACTACAGCAGTTTTACTTTTAAATCTTCTCACATGGAAACTGTGACAGATCCCACAGACAGCTCACTTACCCTATTGAGGTCTACCCTGAGCACTGAGAAAACAAACAAAGTCCAAACCTACAATCAAAGGCTTGTTCGCCTGACATTCTGCTGCTCTGATGATTTTTGTGTGCGAGTGGAAAACAGCCGCTTTTTCGATTAACAACAAAAACATTCTCGTTCAGAAGACTGCATGCCTGTTTTAAAAAAATGCTTTGAAATGGGAACTTCAAGGATAACTTGCAAAATCTTTGAGAAAAGACATTAAGTTTCACCTCAGAACAACTGGAATTATTTCATCAACTCAAGTTGAGTGAAAATATTTATTGCCATTTAAAACTTGAGCTACAGCTTCCACAATTAACTTGTTACTAAGATACCCAAGCAGTCACTTATGACTGCTGCTTGAAAAATTTGAAGCCCATTTTCTCAGTGTCTCAAAAAACACGGCTCCAGTGAAGACAGAGGAGCCTAGACACTTCCTGCAAGCGTAGGGCAGTTTGTTATAGAAAGCCCCCACAAAATAAAGCCCACTCCACAGCGAGTGCTACAAGTGCAGCAGACTAACAAGCTTTAAACACTGTTGGATGAGGTCCAGCTCCAGCAAGGCTCCAGAGCAGCTCACAGCCTTTCAGGAGAAAAAGGGAAAGTCATGAAAACAGACAAGGCACCTCTTATCTAACTAGATATAGGTTGGAGATAAGCAAAAAATGCAGGTGGCAATATCAGGTCTTAGAGGTCTGTTCACACCACCCTTCAGGACAGCTCTGCAGCAATCCAGATCCCCATTGCTTAGGGCAGAGAAAAGCCAGCACATCTCCTGCAATTGTGCACGTGGTAGCTGATGGACAGTCCTTGGTGACAAGAACTAGATCCTCTGCCAAGGATTCCTCACATTTAACTATGCAGGCATGCACTGGGAAGGATGAGGCATGGTCCAGTACAGAAAAGAAATTCTGCTTTGTTTGGTTGTTTTCTCATTTACAGTTGTAATGTGGGCAGCTCTTGAGGAATTATACCTAATTCCAAATGCCTCACAGAAAAGCTCTGCAGCTGGCTCTGACTTACTGCTCTCACTGATCTCAATGCAAAGAGGAGTCCAGCCACACTTTAAAGTAACCTTTACCAGTTGCTGATCCTGTCCTCTAGTTTTGGTGCATAACTGCATGAACAGCTGCCCGGGGTTTCTGCAGAAAGCAGCATCTCACACCTAGACAGCTTGGCCAGCATGGCTTCCTGCACTGCTGCAGTTCTTAAGGGGCAGGGCAGGGGCACACGCTGGGGGTCCTCTTATCCCTTTACCCCTTCTGGTTTTAAATCATTTCATATATTGACAGCCATCCTGACCACATCAGTGGAACCAGCTGAACCAGCCTTCCTCCTGCATCTGAGGGATCTGTACCCCAGAATTCACTGGCTCTGTACTTCTGGAAGCCACCTGGGTGTGCTTATCCTCTGGGCTTTTGACTCCCACTACAGCATCAGCTGCACTGACTGTTCCAGCATGCCTGAATGCAAAACATGCCTTACAGAGTCAGAGCTATGAGGGTACACAGGATTTACAGCTAGAGAAAACTGAGTGGGCACAAATCCAGTTTGCCCATATTTACAGCTACATCCCTAGCAGGCTGCTCTCACACACGTGGTAATCACTAAATTCTACGCTGCCCATGAAGAAATACAGACTTCCTTCCAGTTCAGGATTGCTTATACTAGAAGCAATGTCATTATAAAGAGGTGGGAGAGAAGGAAGAATCCAGCGAAAATAAATCACTTTCCAGGTCTCAAATAATCAACCTTACCTTAAGCTACTAGCTTAGCTGTTGACTGGTAGGCATCTTCTATATCTGGAAATATTACAGTACATTCATAAGCTTTAGCAAGTACCTACTTCCTACGGAACTCCCTGTCACAGAAGCTTTTAAGAATCACCAGGATTGAATCCTTAAAAAAAAAAAAAAGGAACGTACCACAATAAAGTCAAGAACACATCCTGCAAGCCAGGATGGTTTATTTCACCATGTTAAAGCAATGCTTGTTTAATAAACAGATTATAACTTCAACCCTTCTGGCAAAACAGCTGAATAAATGCAAGGCAGTCTGAAGAGTTTGTCTAGACTAACCTCAAAGTTAGTCTGAATACACTTGTTTAAAATGAGCAGCTAAAAGAAGGGGAAGTGCAGTGCTTTTCAACTATATTAACCCAACTGATTCTTCCTCATCTCTCTTCAGCCCCCAGTTTGAATCCTGTTCCAGTAGGTCAGCTTTCCACTCTCCTTGCAGACCACAGACATTAAACATTACACTGTCCAGATGAGCAATATGCTATAGAGAAAAATGCAAAACTCCACACAGGTGTGTAGGGAAGAAGGGAAGGAAGGCTAAGAGAAGACCCTTACCTTCCACATGCTTGAGCAGTGCCCTGCTGCTGTTGCCATGAGCAGATATAAGGATCATTTTGCCACTTTTGAGTTCTGGCACTATCTTTTCATTCCAATAGGGAAGGAGTCTATCAAGCACATCTTTTAGACTTTCAGCCTTTGGAAGATGATCCTGGGAGACATCACCACATTTATACCGGCGGTCGTTGTAGATCTCTTCGTAGTAGGGATGAGATTCAGTTATGGGAGGTGGCGTAACATCATAGCTTCTCCTCCAGATTTTCACTTGCTCTTCCCCATGATTCAGAGCCATCTCAGCTCTGTTGAGACCAATCAGTGCACCGTAGTGGCGCTCATTCAGTCGCCACGAGCTCTGAATGGGGACCCACTCCTGGCCCATCTCTTCCAGGATCAGCCATGCAGTCTGGATGGAGCGTCTGAGTACAGAGGTGAAGACAAGGTCAAACTCAAAGCCCAGGGCTTTAAGGTGTTTGCCACAGTTCTGAGCTTCCTTTATCCCATCACTGCTCAGCTTCTGGTCCACCCAGCTGCAGAAGCGATTCTCCTTGTTCCAGGCTCCTTCCCCATGTCTTAGGAGAACAAGCTTGTACTTAGCCATGGCGGGTGCAGCTTGGCACAGATGAAGATGGGTCTGGCATCTAGCAGTGAGGCATCTAGGCATAGATGGGACACACAAACACAACCCACAGATAATGCATTACAAATATTAATATGGCAGCAAAGAGCAGACAACTATCAGGATCAAAACAACTGAAGACTAATGTCTGTTAAGTATGTTTTTACCTGTGAGGTCTCCTGGACTTGAATTCCTTTCCACCCCCACATGCAAGGAAAAGCACCATCCTCCACCCAGCTTGCTGGGACAAGCCCACTTACCCAATTGATTAGTGGTAGATTTGCACAAGGTGTTCCTGCCTACAGATCTCCATCAAGTGCTTAAATAGAGCCTCATTCAACAGCAGTGGCTCCCTATCAGAGAGGCAGACCTCACTCCATGGTGACTCATGAAATTAGAGGCAAGACACGGAGCCAAAGCTCAAGAGCTGCCCAGGCCCACACCAGCTCCAAGGGAATGCAGGCACACACACCATCTGTGAGTCTCAGCAATTGGAGAAAGCCACCACAGAACCTTATTAGCTTTCTCAAATGAGATTTGACTATAATTATGTTCCACATAACTTGTTTCCTCCAATTTTCTCCCCAGCACTCCTCATCTGCTAATCTCTGCTTCATTTTTCTCCAGGCTACCTCCTCAACCATTCCTCCACACAAATGCCACAACACAACCCTAGGATGCGATGCACAGCTAGTGAGCCCTCATCTCATGGAGCCCAGAACTCATTTAACAACGAGTCCCAGCCCTCTGCCTGACTTTAAAGCCCATTTTCCACTTCTGTTCTTACAGGCTGGGATTTATGATTCTACTTTTTCCATAGGTAAAATTGGCATTTTACATTTTGTCTTCAATAAATACAGCTACACATCCATGAGGTCAAACAGCACCTTCCTCTATTTCAGAGGACTACACAACTGGAATTCAGGGTTGTCTTCAATGGGTAAAGGACTGTGACCTAACTTAGGACTGGATTCCCAGAAATTAAATATTTATGTAATATTCATAAGTTGTTTGGAGCTGCTTCAGTCACATTCCACATGGCTCAAATTGAGGCCCATCTGTAGTATGAGTTAGACCCACACAGCCTGGGTTTTGGGAAGCACCCACTACAACATCAGCATTAATTTTTACCAAACACTTTCAAGAAGTATATAAAGAAATTGATTTCATTACAACCAACATCAAACTAGAGATGCCAACAGCACCTTAAACTCTCCTCTACATCCACAAGGACAGAAAAATCTGAGTTAGAAGAGACCTTCAAAAGAATCCAGCCACCAGCCTGGCCCCATTGAGTCCCATCACTAAACTATGTCCCTCACATAAAGATGCATCTTAAATACCTCCAGAAGTGGCAACTCCACTTCCTTGGGCAGTCTGTTCCCATGACTGACCGCCCTCTCTGAAGATCTTCCCAATGTCCAGTCTGCAAACTTACTGCGGGTGGATTTGGTCCCCTCATGCTGATCATTGAGGGAAGTGTTAAACAAAACCAACTCCAAGACAGAGGCCTAGAAAACTCCCCTGGTGACCAGCCATCAACTGGCTTGAACTCCATTCACTGTGGCTTTTATTTCTTCACCCTAGACACCCATCCAAGCCATAAGCAGCCAGTTTCTCCAGCAGAGCACTGTAGTAAGTGATGTCAAATGCTTTACTACAACCCAGGTAAACACCACCCACAGCCTTCCCCTCACCTACTAAGCAGGTCATCTTGTCACAGAAGGAGATCAGGTTAGTCAGGCAGGACCTGCCCTTTATAAACACACGCTGGCTCTTTTTGATCACTCAATTGTCCCATGCATGCCATGCAATGGCATTTGAGATGATCTGCTCCATAACCTTCCCTGGTAATGAGGTCACACTAATTCCCTGGATCCTCCTTTCTAACTCTTCTTGCTGATCAGAGTCACATTTGCTAATTTCCCGTCAACTTGGACCTCCCCAGTTAGCCAGGACTGCTAACAAATTACTGAAAGAGGCTTGGCAAGGCAAGCACCTCCACCAGCTCCTTCAGTACCCTTGGATGAATTCCATCCAGCCCCAGACTTACAAACATTCAAAGATGTAGTAGGTCACTCCATTGGATTGTAGAGATTGTTACTCACCTCTTTCCCTGAGAGTCTTCCAACTGAGGAGGCTGAGTACCCTGGGAACAACTGGCCTTACTAATAAAAACCAAGGCAAAAAAATGCATTAAGTACCCCAGCCTTATCTTTCATCACTAGATTTCCCCTCACATACAATAAAGGAGATTCTCCTTAATCCTCCTTTTATTGTTGATTTATAAAAGCATTTAATTGTCTTTTACTGCACTAGCCAAATTGAGTTTCAGCTGGGCTTCAGCCTAATTCTCACCCTGCGCAGCTTGACAATAGTTCTGCAGTTCTCCTGTGCTGCCCATCCCTTTTTCCAGGGTACACAAACTTTTTTGTGTTCAGTTCCAGAAGCTCTGCTCAGCATACTGGTCTTCTCCCCCACCAGCCTGCCTTTTCCCTGACTCCCATCCAGAGACTCAACCCTTTCATCACCAGCCCTCAGCTCCACGCAGCCAAGGCATTCCCTAACACAAGGGCTACCCCTCCTCCTCTCCTTCCCCATCTCTCCTGAAGAGCCCCAAACCACCTATCCCACCCATCTCCAGACAGGCAAGCCACCCCACCGCATCTCACTGAGGCCAGTGATACCACAGCCTGGAGACTGAACTGAAACTCCCAGTTCTTCTGATTTTCCTTGGCGCATGCATTCAAGTAGAAGCACTTAAGCTTGGTTCCTAATGAAACTTTTATTTGATGAAATGGCTGACATTCCTCTGTGTTTCTCTTCAGGCACTCTGCTGCTGGGCTGAGCCCTTCCCTGGCTCTGGGCATCTATTGCTGCACTGGCATCAAACCACTAAGTCAGTGGGCTGAGCCACCTGTGCTCCAGAGCCTCTTAGAGAGATACTCCAAAGTCCTCCACGATATGCCTTGGACTGCTTGACAGCGTTGTTGGTGCCCACATTAAAGTAACAATGGACAGCGATCTGTGGGATGTACAAGACCCAGCAGTTTCTTGGCAATAGCCCTAATAAAAGCCCCATAGGCAAACCTCTTGCAAGTAGGTCAGCTCAGCAAATAGGCACCTCTGGCCCCTGAGAAGAAAGTCTCCTACTACTATCACCCATCTGTTTCTTGGTTGGACTGGTCAAGATAGAGTGAACAGACAAAGCTGGCTCAGTCAACACCTGCACCTCCCTTGACGTGACTGCTCCTTCTCTGCAGTCCTGGGGTTCTGCAAGGGCACCTCAGGCAACAGGGGAAATCTCTTTCTCCTGCTGCTCTTTGCTGTAAGAAGCTTCCATTGTTTGTTTGTTTTTGTTTGTTTTTTCCAGTTTCACTCCCTTCTCTAAGGGCTTGAAGGCAAGCTTTTGGCTGTGAGTTTGCTGCAGACAAGTGGAACCACCTAACTCCTCCTCAGCTTTCCTGATATCACAGCCTTCTCACCACCTCTTGCAGGAGGCCCTCTACCCACAGAGGCATTTTGCAGGCAGGTTTGCTGCCCACCCTACCGAAAGGGAAAGGTCTGGGTGCTGCCTGCACTCTGAGCTGGGCACTGCAGCCTCTCCCTCCAGCAGCTCTGTCTGGGTAGAAGTGTCAGCAACTCTTGGGAAGTGGAAGAAACCCCAGATGGAGCTGCAGCCTTTACTCTCAGTCAGGTGCCCACCACTACATCCAGACAACAGTGACCCTGCAAGTGCTAGTAAATACACAGGGTGTCACACCTTCCTGGGGCATATCTGCAGTCATTAGCACACCCCAGAGCTGCATATTCTTCAAGTGGCAGCTTTCACAACCCAAGCAAGTGCTTCCAGGAGGTCACTCCACCACCCTGGGGCATCCCTAGCTCAGGAAATCACCCTGGTCCAACACCCAAACTGACCAGCTCCGGGGCAGCATACCTCACCACGCAAGGAAAGACCGTGTGTCCTTGTGTGATGCCATGCAACAGCTCCCCAGCAGTAGCTTCCAACAACTGGGACTGCTCAGAGGCTTTGTGGAGCTAAGGGCTACTAAAGTCCTACGTAATATCAGCAGGTGCTGTCTGACACACAACAGACAGATGGTAAATACAAGATAAAGCCTGACCTCACACAGAAGAGGCTCGAGTTTTGCGTAGCACCAGGAGCATCTCAGTTTAAACCCCTTGCACGCCCCACTTTCCCCACTCACAGCCACCAGCTGCACACCACGCAAAGAAATCGACTTACAGCCAGGCACAGACACAGCACCGAGCCACGCAGCGCCGAACCAGGCACCGGGCTCACAGCAACAGACTGGACAAAGCACAGCCCCCAGCAAGCTGCATCCCCAACGCCTCACCGCCCGGACCAACCGGGAGAACAAACCCGCTCCTCTTGGGGCCGCAGCGGGAGCCGCTGTGAGCAGACACAGGCAGCGGCCGCTCGCACAAAGGCTCCGCCACGCCGGCCCCCGCTTGCTCTCGGGGCTGCCCGAAAGCAGAGCGCACCCCACAGCCCCCGGCCCGCCCCTCACGGAGCCCCCCGACCGTTAACGGCCGCCTTACCCGCAGGGGGCAGCGGCCTGCCCGTACCGCCGCAGCCGCGCCCCGCAGCTGAGCCCCCCAACCCCGGCCGCCCTCCTCCCGCCGCTGAGCGGTTGCCCCCCGAGCTCCGCTATAAACCCCGGCGTCCGCGCGCCCGTGACGCCGGGGAGGGAGCGGAGGGCGTGATTGGGCGGCCCGGCGGACGAGCAGCGCTCTGAGCCAATCAGAGCGCACCCGTGGGAGAGGCCGCGGGAGGGCGGGGCGGCGGGGCGGCGGGGGGGGAGGTCACCTGTGCCGGAAGCCGCGGCCAGCACGGGGGGAGGGCGCGGGGCGGGGCGGGGCTCCCCTGAGGGGCGGCCTCGGGCTGGGGGCAGCGCCCCCCGGCCCCGAGGGGGGAGTTCCCCTAAAGTCTGGGGTAAAGCGCCCCGCTGGGGGTTCAAACCATCCCCCGTGTCTTAGCACTGCACCCCCTGACCAGGAGTCCTCCATCTGTGCTATAGGGCCCCCTCCAGCACTGACACAAAGAGCTCTCCCCGCAGCCTTCCCTTCTCCAGGCTGAACACCCCCAGCTCCCTCAGCCTGTCCCCAGAGGAGAGGTGCTCCAGCCCTCTGATCAGCCTCGTGGCCTCCTCTGGGCCCACTCCCACAGGTCCCTGTCCTGGTGCTGGGGGCCCCAGGGCTGGACGCAGGGCTCCAGGTGGGGCCTCGCAGAGCAGAGCAGAGGGGCAGAATCCCCTCACACACCTGCCGTCACCCTGCCTGCCCTGGATCGCACCCAGATCGTGGGTCCAGCACGGGCAAACCGACCGATGGAGCCCGTGAGGTAAAGAAAAGAGGCAGAGATACTAGAGAAAAGTAAGTATTCCTGGGCCTGAGGACCTTGGTACCTATGGGCTGTACTTCAGTGGGTAAGAATGCGCTTAATAGAAAGGCGCATTACAGGCCAATACGCAGTCACAGCCACAGGACACAAGCCAGGATCTCCACGGCCATTAGATGCATAATCTTATTACCGCTACTCTTTGAACAAAATCATTTCATTAGCATGGCAAAAGCAGCCAAGCGACTTTGATTCGCATTTCAAACTGCACAAGGACCGGCAGTCCAAGCCATATCCTGTTCCCGACTTCTTGCAGACAGCTACGCTCCTTTGGCAGCAATTATCTCTTGGACCAGCTGGGCTGTGTTTTGCAGGGTCTCTGCTCTGGAACCCTTCCAGGCCGTAGCAGATGCTTTTCACTGGAATGTTTATTGCAGAAGAAGCAGCCTAGGGAACTCCTTTCCTCAACGCACGAGCTTCTGCTTGGGCACCAGAACAACTGCACCGCACTGAAGAACGGCCGGAATCTGAGCGAGGCAGACGCAGAAGAAAACAGGGTTGGAAAGAAGAAAGGCAGCTTAATGACTGGCGAAAATTGTGGCAAACAGGAGGGTTCTGTGCTGATTATGCTCAGTGCCCTTGATATGTTTTCAGAGAATAGTTCTTTTGTTCAAAGCTAGATCAAGTATTTGCCATAAAGCACTGCAGACATCCCCACAGTAATTTCCAGAACACCCTGAGCTCATTGTTTAGCGCTATTTGATATATGAGCTGTCTTCCTTAATAATTTCATCTTCAAAAGAAGTTTCTGTAATCAAATCCTCACATTCTTTAATAACTCTAAACCTTCTCTCCAAAGCTTCCTCCTGGGTGTTTTTCTACTATGTGACATCGTGTCTTCCCTCCTAGGTTGTCCCCACTCCCTTCCGCCTCTGGTTGCTGCCAGCAACATGACCTTTCTCTCTGCCACCCAGATGTGTGCCCAGGAAATCCTCACCCTTTATTTCTGAATGTGTGCGTACATTCAGGCCAGTTTCAACACTTCAACGGGTTTTCCTCTACGCAAGTTCCAGATCCTGTCTTTTTTTGTCTTTTATCCATGCTATTGTTGTCTCACATTTGTAGGGCTGAATCATTTCTCTGCCACTTATCTGATGGTCCACTTCTATCCAAGGCCAAATTTGTACTGAGAGAGGCCTGGGAGAGGTCTGTGTGTTAACCTCCCTGTTGGCAGGACAGTGCTACCCAGGAGGGATACCCTTCCTTACAATATACCATGGCCATTATATCCATCCTTGCCTTCAGCCTCCTTGCCTGTTCTTCTTCACACCTCTGCTTACTCGATTATTCTGGTTTAAATGACCACTTTATTCACTGCTTTCTCAATCACCTTCTTTTTGTTTTCCATCTTGCAGGAAGACCTCAAGTCCACAAGATACCAGTATCACATTTTCACCCAAGCCTGTTCTCTAAACCCTCTTGTTTATCTGAGTCCCATGAAAACCTGTGTGCATTCACATCCTTGAAGCTGTTTCCCCTGTCCCTGAGACCACATCACATTCTCATTGGCCTGAACTTCATCATACATCTCTAACACCCCTGGCTCTGGTCTATTATACGAGGACAACAAAGCCTTCTCCATCAGAGCTCAGAGAGCACATACTGAGTAAGGACACACCAGCCCTACACCTGTCTTTTTGTTACAGCCACTCACCGCGTCTTGACTTCATCAGGCAAGTGGTTCTCAACATTTTTTTGGCTCATGCTTGCCTGTGCGTCAGTCATTTTTCATCACACACCTACCCCTATTTGCCAATATATCACACAACCACATCTTCAACCAAGCCTGTTATTAACTAAAACTTGGGGGCATACCTGACAGAGCAGTGAGGCTTCCCCCCACACCAATTAGTCACTGAATTAGAATTTAAGCTCCTCGGCAAATGGCCTCTTTCACCTTCTGTTTTGCTAGTGCCTTATACAATGGTGCTTTCAGTTGTAAATACAGTGGGGCTTTCATCCCGTTTGGGTATGGAGGCAATATATAGCTTCACGCATCTGAGTGGTTTCTCTTTGTGTCAAAACCAAAAGCATAAATCCATGTGGAAGACAAGTAAAGTATTCTAGTTGGTTGGAGTTTTTTACTTCAACTCCATTGCCTGGGAGAAAAATCTGTTCAAATAAAAGGACTGAGTGTATAAGCACTCGAAGTAATCTCACATTTGTTACCAGCACTGTAGCTTTAGTCTTTAAGTGAGTGTATATGTTTTTCTCTATCACGAACTACTGAATAAGTGATAGACTGATAAAAAAGAAAAAAAATACATCAAAGCCTTCATTTCATTATATGCAAAACAGATGGAGGGAAGCTGCTCTGTGCTGTATCATACTCCAAATCCAAGACAGAAAATTGAATTTATGTAACCTCTATTTCAAGGCTTTGGTAATGTGAGTCTGAAGTATTAGTTGGTTGTGCTTCGAGGAATGGCAGAAGGCCCTAGAGATGTTCTGCAACACTTTTCTGAAATAAAACATGCCTTCTGTCTGTTCATCTGAAATCTTAACTAAAAAAAATTATTTTATTTCTGCATATCCCAAGTTGAAATCATACACGTGGGGAAAACCTTGAATTTTCTCTGCCCTCAAAGCCATTGCAACCGTAAATGAGAACAGCCCTGAGACATCTTCAGACAACCACCTTACCACAAACACCAGGTGCCCGGATGCTACAGTAAGGTGTGTGTATCCCAAGGCTCTGAAGGAAAACGTTCAAGTTTAATGGCATGCATTCCAGCGCTTTTTACCTTGTCTAAATGCTTTTCCAAAACACATCCTATATGCCTAGATACACTTGATGTATTTTCTAAAGGGTAAGATGATTCAAACAGCGATTCAGAGAGCTAAGGAGGTTACAGCAACTTCCCTTTGTCTCGACACTGGCCCGGCAATTGCTTTTGTACTGCAAGGCAAAGATATGCAGGTATCCAGCCCACGTTAACAGGTACAGTTTTAGCCCCAGAACAGCTCTAAAATAAGTTGTACAGGATGCTTAACAGCTGGGAGAACAAAATTCTTTCTCACAACCGAAAGTTTTCTCATTTTTAAACCAAGAAATGCATTCTGAAGATCTACAAAGCTCACTGATTTTTTTCTGTTTTTGGAGAGTTTTACATTGCAGCTTTTGGTTTGGGGCATTTCACTGTTTTCCAGTCACAAGACTGTACAAATTAATTTACTGTATCATTATCAAAAGCGAGGGAAATCCCGTGATGAATCTGCTTTTTTTTTTTCCCTGCCATGATAAACAAAGTGCTGCAGACATCAGACGTCAGTAAAAAACTGTCTATGAAGAGATAATTCAAAAGGGGCTCCTCTAAAAAAAGAAAGCAGCAGGGTGGTGTCTAGTGAAGGCGTGATAAGTTAGTTAAAAAACAAACTGGATACTGCTGATACTACTAGAGCATGGTAACAGCACGTACGAATCTGGGCAAATATAACCAAAAGAAAAAAAAAAAAAAAGGGAACTCCAGTGTCATAGAGAACAGAGTATGTAGAGAACATATGCAAGTTTGCTTGTGCTAATGTCCTTTTGTTAGAAATTAGCAGTTCATCTTTAAAAGCTGCTTAGCAGATTTTACTTCCATGTTACAGTGAGCAGTAGGTTAACCAGGAACTTGCGGGTGTACTTGTGCAGAGCTGTCTCCATCTCTAATTATAATGTCTGTTTTCTCACAAGCACTCTAAAAATCACAAAGATTTGTCCTGTGCTGCTCTAAGTTTCTTTCCATGGTATGTGGCTCTCTTGCAGATACCAGTTTAAAATAAATAAATAAATAAATCCTGACTGATGCTTAGTTTGGTTTTGAACTGAGCAAAAAAATAATGAGTTTTCAGTATAAAAAACCTGCCCTGTGCGTCCTGGTTAGAAAAAGAGCAGGGCTGAGTCACAGCACTCTACCTTACTGTAACTTCTCCGAATGTGTTGGGGTTGCCCCAGACTCACAAAAGCCAGAAAATCAGGCCTTTCTTTTACAGGACTGTTTCCCAGGCAACTTTAGGAGTTAAGTCCCTAAATCAACAGCTGTATATCACAAGTTAATTCATGCTCCCTCCCGCCCCTTCCATTTCTTTAATGAAAAAGCTGCATGAGTGGAAAGGCGGCTGGGACTTGCTTTTCATGCAAAAATATCATGCTTGGATGGGGAGCCAAGATTTCCAACTTCCCAGAATTTTTCAAGTCTAATTTTCATCTCACACCTGTTTTGCTCACATGGAGATCTGTTAATTTAAATCATTTAGTGTCTGACTTGCGTTGTTTTTTGATTCAGGATCACTCTTTTCCTCTCTATTGCCATCAGATCCAGCCGTCCACAGAACCTGGAAAAATTATTTTGCCTATATTTCAGCATCTCCTTTTTTATGTTAGAAAAAATGCCAAACTTTTCTGCTTCCCAGAGACACTGGGCACAAGCCAACATTTGATGATTTGAATGGTTCTAGTATTTAGTTAAATATTAAGTAATGCTGCCATTATTCTTTCTGCGCAAATCATGCCAAATAGGTTACTGAGCTCAGCTCAGTGGATCTGTGCGAATAAATCCCAGGCAGTATGGTCCTGCCCTTCTTAAGAAGGCATTTGCAGAAGTAGCATGTATCTGATAAGGAACTACTATCTTTTGTCTGTTTGATATAGTACCTCTAGAAGAATACCACAAAATGAGGCCCATGCAGTCTGACGAAGGTCTTATGTCCTTTCACAGGTATTTAGACAGAGAAACCACTTCCTCTGGTCTGCTCTGTTACATCTAGTTCACCAGGGCTGCTGAGGGTGCACGCAGGCCAAATCGATGTTCCCAGCTTCTGCAGCAACCCACACTACGCATGGCCATCACCTCTCCTCAGCCCCTCAGGGTCCTCGCATGTTCTGGCTACACGAGTGAGAGTCCCCAGGCAAAACAACAGCGGGAGGCATCCTGCCAGAACAATTTGCAGCTCGTGGCCTCCTCCCTGCACACCCTGGAAAAGACCAGTGCTGAAAGAGCAGAAGCCCATCTGACCAACCCTGCAGCAAGCCTGGAGCACAGGGTGAAATTAGTGAAGGACAATGAGTCAAACTTTTCTGGGAATCACTGGACCTTCCACATGCCCACTGGATGTTCACATTGTCCATGGGTCCTGCCGTGTGACAGGAGGAAGACCACATGAGGCTCTGCCCATGCATTCACAAAACCTGAGTGACTTAGCTAAAACAGCCGGGTTCCCCTCTTGTGTGTGAGCCCAGGTTATAGAGCAGCTTCCATTCAGCTCTAACTGCACAATTACACAGCGGTATTTTTCATGTTGTTCCTAATCAAGATGAACTCATTGTTTCTACTGTGGGCTTCATTTTGTTTTGGTTTTCAAACATGAGGAAAATATTTTCAACACGTTTGTGTTTCACAAATGGAAAACATACCTTCCTCCGCTGTTAAGGCATTCTAAGCATTAATGCATCCCTTTCCTTGTCAAAACTAGACACAGCTGATTGCTAAAATTTGAAATGGAGCATGAAAATATTTTTCCACGAGGACAATAGCCTCCACTTGGCAAGAAAAATAGCAGACTGTTCTCAAAAGTGACGAGTTTTGGAAAACTTACAGTCTGTGTACATGAGAGAGGAAAATCTCATTCCTTTGATAACCATGCCTACCGACAGACATTTACTGGACAGGAATGCATGTCTTGGACAAGCAAATTTTCAATTTGTAGATGAACTGGGTTTGGAGGCTGGCCATGGTGTCCTCCCTATTGTCCTTCAGTTGCTTATACCCTGACTACAAAGCCCAATCTTCGGTGGAAAGAACTGCGGAGGTTTGGTCTTTGCTGGTGCTTTGGCACCTGCTCTTTTCACAGGGATTGACTTGGAGAAAATCAGGCAAAGAATCTGCCGGTCTCACATTAAGCCACCTCTCCAGTCTATTATCAGGAGCCTTCTCTTTATGAGTTTGAGAAAAGACACGCAAGACACTGGCATGCTTACCTTCCGCAGCAACCAGTCCTGGCCTGTGCAAGGAAGTTGCAGTTTAATTAAACCAGCTCAAAAACTGATGCTATTAAATTAACGCTAACTCTGTGGGAGGATAGATGTTATTTTACTGAAGAGTGCTTTCTCCTGTTTCAACTGAAGTGGTAGGAACAGATTTAAGTTAAGGCAATATACAACGTACTTCAACTGATATGTGTCCAAAAAAGGCATTTGCATCAGCATAATGAAACAGCACAAGATTTTCATGTAGACAAGACTCAGAAGAAAATGTAACCATATTATACTTTGGGAATACTGTGAACATGCCTTGTTTTGCCTTTCTCTGCTGTCAACACCTCCTCCGGTGCCTCCAGGGGTCTGCTCCCTGCTGCCTGACAGTTTTATTAACTCTCTCTTCCTGCCTCACGTGCCCTCAGGTACCCACTTGTTGGCAAGTTACACCTCGTTCTTTAGCACCAAGCTACCACATTTGATGCAGCTCTAAAAATTTTACCTTCCTCCAGTTCTGCTAAGTTAAAAGGCTTCTCTTCAGGATAGTTACAAGCTCATGTTCCAGAGTTTCCCCTGCTCCCTCTGTTTACAGCAGTATTCTTTAGTACAGCCACAGAGCCAGACTTGTTGGGGCTTCCTTGGAAGCCAAAACATATCACTTGAAGCTCCGTGTGCTGTGGCAGTGTCAGAATGTGGCTGCTGCTTCTTGGAAGTTCATCTCTCTCCACAGGGTCACACAACAACACCAAGGAAAAATACAAAAAAGGCCATAAGCCACTGTAAGCAGCTCCGCTTTCTCAGCCTGGCACAATATCCCAGCCCCTGATCAATCAGCTTGAGCCTTCCCATTTACACTACAGAGTGGGAAAAGTGCTTGGGAAAAGGTCAGTTCTTACTTTGCTTGATGTCCTTGGTTCTTTCTCCCAGATGCCAGCATGCACAGGCCAGCGCTGTGATGGAAATCCTGTGCAATTTTGTCTTTCTCACTGCTGGAGCCATCACCACGACTGCATTGTGAGCTGCAGAGGGAACAGGGATGTCTGGTGCCAAAGCTCTGGAGAGCATGCACAGTGCTGAAATCCTGACATCCATTCATTCTGAGGACATCAGCGCTGATATATAAAGCAGGTGAGACAGAGTTTGGCATTTGACTGGCTGAAGAAAGGCACAGCTGGCACTGTTGGCAGACCTTTTAACAAAAGTTGTGCTCCCTTCCCATTGAATCAATGGCAAATCTCCCAGCAGAAGTAGGCTCTGGCCAAAAAAGTGTACCTGGAACCCCAAGTCTGTAACATGTGTGTTCCTTTCTACCAGCTGTGGACAATCCACAATCCCCATTGATCACTGCAGTCAAAACAAGCTGGAGCTGCTGAACACATCCGAGTGCTATCAGTCATAAAAAAAACTAACTATTCCAGATGTTGGACAGTCTGCTTCCCCTCGGATATACAACATTCCCCTGGGATACTGTAAGCTAAGTGCCTGGTTAAGAGTAGGTGGAAAAGAGACTTGATTTCCCCACAGACACATAACAATTCCTAGAAGCGCTGTTTGGGAATGTCTTCCAGACAGAGCAGTGAGTTCAAGCAGGAGAAGCAGTCTCACTCGTTTCAGTGCAAAATACAGCAGAGTAAATTATTATTTTATTTTTGTTTCAGTGTTTTATAATTTAAGGATCAAACAATCCAGAAAGTCGGTATGTTAGTGACAATTGCTAGTTTGCTCTTCAAAACTCAGGCTGTATCTCATGAGACCCTACCAGAAAATTTTGATGCTTTACATTCCTTTCGAATGTAAGCCACCTTCAATTCTTTTTTCTTTTTATTCTCTTTAGCAAAAGGACATAGGAAGAGAGATTTCCACCTTCTCATTATTACAAAACCTTCAGAACACAATATGCAATTCCATCTGCTAAGGTATTACTGAAGAAATTCAAAAGCAGCGATTGTCACACACAAGTTTAACTCTGCCCCCATGTGTGCAAACATTAAAATACACTCTCCCATCCATTATCTGGCTCCTGTGCTATTTTTGTGCAGAAGGATGCATTAGCCTGTGACACTGATTATATGTGACTTCTACAACGATCCTGTAGCTATAGGTCACCTTTTCTCTTCTACACTCGTCTCTGCATTGTGAAACTCTCCTCTATGAATGCACGGGCCATTAAAGACAAGCCTTACCGATGTGCCCATAGCCTGTACAAATAAAATGGCAAGAATTAAAAGTCAAAAGAAAAGACAGGCCACTCTGGAATTTACCAGAAGGACGGGCCTGTTAAGATCCTAGAAAAAAAGGACCTACTTTTCTTCCCCAACTTCGCCACACATGCCCTTCAGCACGTCACATTTCCCCCATGCCTCACGTCCCAGTCTGTAAAGCATAGATAACACCCCCTCCGGGTGTCTGGGTGGAAAGGAACTGCTTCTTCCCCTGTAAAACCACGCTGAGGTTTCTCCCCAGCACACACAGGGTCACCAGGCTCTGATGGGGCCCCAGCCCCGGGCACCAACACCACTGCGGGCTCTGGATGGCGGGCCCAGCCCTGCCTCGGCCTGTGGTGCCCAGCTGAGGCGGCCTCATGCCCTGCCTCGGGACTCGTGTTTGCTGACTGATCTGGGGGCACATCCCTGGTTTAGCATAATGCCGAGTCATGGGGCACAGTGCCACGGACTCAAACACACTCTCGGTGAGGCAACCAACGGGGCGAGCTTCAAAAGGGTGTTGCAAGAGCCTCGCGTATCAAAAGCAAGATAGACACTGGCAACAGTGGCATGGGGACAAGGCGCAGCAGGGGCAAGCCCTGCACAAACACAAATCCCAGCAGGGCACAGCTGCCCTAAGCCCTTGTCTTTTGATAAGGAACTGTACTGGGAGGAAAGGTCTGCAGAGCATGCTGCAGCACGTCCTGCGGAATTGATAACCACCATGATTTTTATTTGATATCAGCTTGCACATTAACCAGGGTGAGTTGAGTTTACAGTGAAGAAAACACAGCCTTGTTGCTGGATACGGGAGAACCTGGAGCGCAGGTGCGGTTCCAGCGTCTTCCCCCGCCCTGGGCCAGGACCCGTCGCTATTAAAGGCCCTGGGCAGGAGGCAGGAGGCAGCTGCAGCAGCACCTCCGGGCAGCACACGCAGCCATGGCGACCCATGTGCAGCTCAACACCGCGGCCAAGATGCCCCTCCTGGGGCTGGGCACCTGGAAGGTAACGGCTTAAGAGAAAAGCAGCCGCGTGGCAGAGCTCCCTGCACAAAACTGGGTTCCTCCTGGCCCAGCTGTGGAGCAGTGTCCTGGCGCTGGGGCACCTGCTCTGCCTGGCTGCGGGGCTGAGCCTGTGGGGCTGTGGAGAAATGGCTGGGGGTTGGCTTCATGCCCAGGAGCTGATGTTTCTGCAAGGAATACTGTGCAATATTCCATCTCTGGAAGGAATAACATTCCTGACAAAAAAATAAAAAGGAAAGAAATATGGGGGAGTTGCTTTGGCCAGGGTAGGGTAAGGTGATTCTCCTGTTTTTATTTTTGTAGGAAATGATTATTTAACATGTGTTGCTTTGAGATTCTTAAGATTTCTTTATTATTTTCAGTCCGTACCAGGTGAGGTAAAAGCTGCAGTGATGGCTGCTATTGATGCTGGGTACCGCCACTTCGACTGTGCCTATGTTTATGAAAATGAGAGCGAAATCGGGGAAGCGATCCAGCAGAAAATAAAGGAAGGTGCTGTGAAACGAGAAGACTTATTTGTCGTCAGTAAGGTATGGATCAAAGCAGGAATGAGGGAATGCTTTGTCTATGCTATTTTCAGAGTAGGAAGCTTAAGTGCTGGAACAAACTTTACAGTGTAGGATGAAGCACCTCTCTGGATTGTGAAGTTACTTCTTACTTTGGTTAAGACACATTTCAATCACTGTTTTGTGACTTGTCTTATATTTTCATAACCTTGCCATTTGATTTTTTTACAAGAAATGTATAAATGGTCAAATCTGACAGAAAACTCCTTTTGAGCAAATCCATCTTCTTCTACACAAATGTGATATCTCACAATAAGAGGTTTTACTACAGACCTATCTGATCATGTGTCCTGCCGTAGTGACTTACAGCCTGCAGTGTCAGAGGCCAGCCCTGTTCACAGAGCAAGCCCCCTTTGAAGAGCAATAGGATGTCCTAATTCCTCATGACCTTCCAAAGACAACAGAGTGTTCCTGTCCCGTGTAGGACAGCACACGACTGCTTTAACCCAGCAGCTTATGGTGTGCCTTGGCTTTTTGTCTCCAGCTGTGGTGCACATTTTTTGAAAAACCTCTGGTGAAGGGAGCCTGCCAGAAGACTCTTGCCGACCTGAAACTGGATTACCTGGATCTCTACCTCATGCACTGGCCTCTCGGCTTAAAGGTACTGCAACAGCAACTCCACTGACTTTCTTTCTTACATTGAATTTCCCACGTGGGGGAGCGCTTGAAAACTGCCAGTCATGCTTACAGCACTACTGCTGTTCCTGTCCAGAAGGATCACGTGTCTGTGGTGTGCCCCAGCACTGCTCTGGTGCCTTTCATTCTGCTCTACTCTGGCCACTTGAGGCAGGCTCTTGAACCCTGACTGCTGCTTGCTCAGTATCCTCTGCCCTCTTGATACTGGGAGAGGTGGACCTGGCACTCAGGTCAGACATTCAAGCTGCAAGCATAAGTTACACTGCTTTCCCTTTTACAAATCCAAAGTATTTTAATCTCAAAATTACCCTTTGCAGGAAGGAGGCTTCACTTTGTTGCCTGACAGAAATTCTTTCTTCTGCAGGTTATAGAACCACAGAGCAAGAGTATTTCTGTTTTCCATATCTGTCCTTAATTACCGAGTCCTTAATACTGCATGTGCTTCAAAGGATATGTCACTTTGTGTATATACCTAGCATTACCCTCTCCTTTCTGCTACAGCCAAATGAAAACCTCTATTCAGTCTAATGCTTTTGAGCTCTTCAGCTCAAATTCATATGCTCAATATTGTTTAAGTTTTCTTTATGGAGACAAAGCAGCCAAGTGAAACTGCATTCCCACATAATATTGTTGCGTCAGTAGAAAATTCCAATCATTCAAAGCAGTCTGTCCATAGCATATACTTAACAGGCTTTTCTAATTTTCCTAACAGAGCAGCTTAATCAGTGAGTCTCCCAATGGAAAGTCTGTTTGCACGCACAGTCCCTTTTTAGCAAATGTACTTAGAACTTTAAGGTTCACAGGATCAAAACCAGTCCTCCATACACCTTTCTAAAAATGAAAAAAACAAGCTATTATTCCTAAACATTTCCAATAAATAATGGAGCAATATATGAACTGAACACATGTAAGGCTCCAGAGTACTGTTCTGAGTAAATTGCTTCCCTGCATACATTTTATTTATCATCACTTTAATGGAACCAGCAGAAATACCTGCCTTTATTGGATCAGATGATGGCAAAAATGCCATGACCCTGCATAAACTAAAAATGTATGACTTAAATATAGTCATATATTAAAATATAATTATAATTAATATATTTAATATATTAAGTCATATATCAAAAATATATGACTTAAATATAAAACGCAATTAACTTATGATGAGAATTAATGTGTGGAGGTTTTTTGTTTGTTTGTTTTTCATGCACTATTAGTTTAACTCCTTGTATTCCTATTTGATTTCCTTACAAAGCTAGCTTCCCAACAGAGATTGTTACAAGCATTTTCGTTCCTCACTGACAGGCAGGAAAGGAGCTGTTTCCCAAAGATGACAATGGCATGTGTATACCCAGCAAATCTGATGTTCTAGAGACATGGGAGGTAAGTTCAGCCACAGCAGGAGTCAAGCTTTCTCCGTCCTTGAGAGTCTCTTCCACATTTTCATTTCATTCAGCAGTCACAGAGCTGTCATCTCATGTGTGTAAATTTTGTTGGAAGAAAATCAAGTAATACAAGGTAGCTTTTCAAAACTTGCATGCTTAGTCAGTACTACTGTTCTCTGAGCACCTTACTGAAGTGCCTAATCCATAGTGAGCTAAACAATCACTTTGAGGAGGGCTGTAGACCAGTCTGAAGTTAGAAAATCTTCTTTGCTTGACCATAACAACTGTAAAATTGCCTTCACCACAGTCCTTGTGCAATTCTTGAACCGCTCAAAAGCATTTTGCAAGAATAAAGACATATTAGGTTGTGATCTTGCCTACAGCCTGGGGCACAACTCTCCAGTTCTTGCATGACAGCAGATTATTGAATATCACTGTTCTTCTCATGCAGCTTGGTGTGAACTGGAATGACACCTTGAGTTTGGATAAGATGGCACCTACTCTTCCCTCAGTGAACATAACAAGTCTAAATAGTTATTTTGTTCTTCTCCATAAAGGGAAAAAATCCCCATCAAATCATCTTCAGGAATGTCTTGTATACCAGATGATGACTTTGCTCCTCTTTCTGTTAGGCCATGGAAGAGCTGGTGGATGCTGGTCTAGTAAAAGCCATTGGGGTCTCCAACTTTAACCATGAGCAGATTGAACGAATCTTGAATAAACCAGGACTGAAATACAAGCCTGCAAACCTCCAGGTAAGCTGCTAACTGACCTCAAGTGAACATTTTTCATTGACTATGAAGATCTGATCAGTTGAATGAGGATATGGAAAAAGGGAGAAAAAAGTGGAGACAGCATGTCTAAATACTGCTCTGTAGATATTTTCCGGGTACAAAAAGGACTTGAATACTTCACTTCTTGTCTCTCACCTTGCTGAACCACTGTTTATAAATGCTGGAATATTTTCTTGTGAAACATTATTTCTGGAAGAATAAAGAACCTAGAGCTATGTTTTGTGAAACCCCTGCAGCCAAACTGCAAAGAAACTTCATATAAAAATAGGTGCCTTCAATACTAAGAATGCATATTATCACCCACGCCATTGACAATGGAGATAAGGCAGGGAAAAAGGCAGCCTCTAGCTGCATTAAAAAATAATCCTTGGTGTGCAGCAATACTACAATGGTTCTGCCGCTGTCAATCTCAGTACTCTTGTGTTTCAGATCGAATGCCATCCATACCTGACCCAGGAGAAGCTGATCAATTATTGCCAATCCAAAGGGATCGCTGTGACTGCATACAGTCCCCTTGGCTCTCCTGACAGGCCATGGTAAGACTCACTGCCATTTTGCAAGGGAGCTGGCAGGGATTATACTTGAAGCATTGAGACTCCAAGTGCTCCATTAATCATTCATCAAGATACAGATTCCTGTTGCTGGGTTGGCTCTTTCTATGGAGGTTTCTTGCCACTGGTCTTTCTTTCCTCTGTGTAGGGCTAAACCAGAGGATCCTTCCCTTCTAGATGACCCCAAGATTAAAGAGATTGCAGCCAAGCACAACAAAACGCCAGCACAGGTAGGTGGGTGCTGAACTCTTTGCTCATCAGGTAGTGCTACCTAGGCCACAGAGACAGGAGTGATTTGAAATGCAGCTCTGCAGAAGTAGCCGTAGCGCAGGCAAGCAGCTGTTGAACAGGCTCAGCTTCTGTGGCAACAGGAGCTGCCTTCTCTCTGACTCGGTGGTCTCTTCTTGCAGGTTCTCCTTCGCTTCCAGGTCCAGAGAAATGTGGCTGTGATTCCCAAGTCTGTCACCCCCAAGCGCATTGTGGAGAACTTCAAGGTGGGTGATTACAAGTGGCCTGGGTGCTGCCTTGGAGGGATGGCATCCCTTCCCCCTGCAGAGCAAGCAGGGATCTTCCCAAGCTGACCTCCTCAAACACGAGCACGGTGTTTTTTTTTCTCTCTGCATGTTTCCCTTCATGTATACTCTGCTGAGGGCTAATCTATTGCTATAGTTGAAGAGGCTTATGTGAAGATTCCTATTCTGTGGCTTTGTGGCTTAAGGATTAACCAGAACTTGCTTGGAGGCCAAGAGCAGTGAAATGGCAGAAAAGTCTCATATAGAAAAAACAATCTTCATAAAATCATTCTTGTGTATATAAAAAAGTTGTTCCTCTGTCTTTTAAATCATTCATCCATGACTGAAAACCTCCACAGTGAATCTGCTGTCTAATCTTGTCTGTCTCCTTCACACTGTTAGATTTGTTCAAAGAGGTGATTTTCAGCTTTTTCTCTTGTTAGGTATTTGACTTTGAATTGACTAAAGAAGAGATGGCAACTGTTCTCAGTTTTAACAGGAACTGGAGGGTCTGTGGGATGACACTGTAAGTGACACTGATTGTTTACTTCCAAGTCTTACATTTTGAATAACCTTTACAAGAATGTTTATGTCACAGCTACCGGGAAGCATGAAATTCAGTTAATTAAATACATATATATATATCATTAATTCAAATCATAGCTGATTTGTCCCAAAAAGTAACTTTTCAAGAGAAGGTTTAATATTTTCAAAATACTCATTTTGAATTCAGTTTTGACGAGACTCTCTGTAACTTGAACTACAAAATATGGTTCTGGCTGAGCATTTTGCCTTTTCCTGTATTAGAGAAATGAGGACACATATCTCCACATATTCTTCCTGCAATTACACAATTCAGATTTTCCCTTGGTCCATGCACCAAACACACCTCTTTCCAGCATTTACTTCATCCGTGAAAAGAAACTTCCCTTTTTGATTTCTTTCAGGGCCAAAACTCACAAGGAGTACCCTTTCAATGCAGAATACTGAAGATGTTTGTAACATGCCCTTCACTAGACCTCTGGTGTCTCCTCCAACTCTGAGCTATGTATCCAGCTTTCTTACTGCATCTGCCTTGCTTCCGCCACTGAAGGCAAAGGATACTTATTCCATCAATTTTATTTTTGGAAGAAGGAAAGAGTAGTGTTCTACAGAAAAAAAATGTGGGATGTAATAATTTCTGCTTATCAGAATAGATGATTATTACTGAAATGACTGGGCAGAACTGCTAAGGAGGAGATGAGGAGCTTGAACCACCATTCACTGAGTGCCTTCAGCCTTGCACCAGCACAGACCAGAGGCTGAGAAACCACATGAAAAAGCACGCATCCAGCATTTCATCAGAAGTGTCCCATGTTTTAAATAAAAATAAAATGTGAAAACATTACTGGCTGAAAGACTTGTTAAGGAAAAAAAAAAAAAATCTTTTTGACATTAAATAAACCGTGTATTAAATAAACCATGTATGAATGTTTATGCTCTATTCTCACCCGCCGACCCAGGGATGCATAGACAGGTCTAACCGCAGCTAGCAGGCAGCCAGCCCTCACAGGAGCCTTGCCAGACCTTCTCTCACTGCCCTCTTTGGCCTCTCCAGCCCCAGAGGACGGATGAGGAGCCACAGGTCCCAGCAAGCCAGGGACAGTGGAGCCTGGCACCTCGTTTCACCACACTCTCCTGCTCCAGAGTCTTCCTGGCAAGGGGAGATGGGCTGCTTGCGGGTAGGTCTCAAGGGTTCAATCCCACAGCCTCCTCATCTTGCACTTAGAATCTGTCAAAGCAGTCGAGGTTTCTTGCCTGCATTTTACCCCCTTTAATTTCTGACTTCAGAGGGGTGCTGAGGAGGCAGTGTTTGCTTTCAGTTGTTCTTCCTTTCCACTGCCTCCTGCTGTGGAAAACAGCCATAAAGTTCTATGCAGGGTTTAGTGGGAAGTTCATAACACCTTCTGTTAGAGAAAAGAGGCACCCGAAGACCTCTCCCACATTTCCACTTTCAATTCAGAAACGCATAATCCAAGACCCCTTGTTTCTCAGCTTTCTGAAGGAAGCAGCCCATGAAAACCCCAGCTATCTCCAGGCAGAGGAAAGACATCCAGCCTGTGAAAAAATATGCCATGATTTTGAACCCAGAGTACAATATTTACTATGGTACGGGAGCCAAAGACTTAGGGGATTTCTACCACTCTTCACAAGCACTCTCTTTCTCTTGGAAAGCTCCTGCTCAAACTCTTGCTCCAGCTGCCTGTGGATCACTCGCTGCTGAGCACAGCCACACAAACCCATCCAGATGCTCCTGGGCCAGCGTAGGCATTTACTGCCCAGTCTACCGAAACCAAAGCTCCTCCTTGCTCCCACACATAGGGTCTCATCTCTCAACCTTTGGGCACAGACAAGAACCTACTGAAGGTAAGGACACACCTGAGGGGTTCGGGCACCTGGCTGAACCAGGCCTGGATGTCAGAGTCACGGGATGGGGAGCGGAGCTGCTTGCCTAGGGCTGGCAAATTACCCAGGGTCTGCCACAGACAGCAAGGCTCTGTTGGAAACCAGACATGTCTCTCATTCAGGAAATCACCGCGGAAATCAAGTGCCAGCCTTTGCAGGAGGACATCGACAGGCTCTTAAGGAGGCAGCCCAAAAATGTCCTCATAAATATAGAACAAATCCCAGCTCCCAGCCATGCTCTCCACAACTCGCGTTACCATTGCAGGTTAGCAGAAACATCTTGAATAAGGGAAACGGGCAGGCAGGCCCTGCTGCGCCTCCCAGAGCGATTTGATTTGGGGTTAGGGCTGAACCACCTGAGTGGGCTGGCAGCCGGACTCGAGGATGTTTGTGTTTAAAAATAAATGGAATAGGAGAAAGAAGAGAAGAGAAGAGAAGAGAAGAGAAGAGAAGAGAAGAGAAGAGAAGAGAAGAGAAGAGAAGAGAAGAGAAGAGAAGAGAAGAGAAGAGAAGAGAAGAGAAGAGAAGAGAAGAGAAGAGAAGAGAAGAGAAGAGAAGAGAAGAGAAGAGAAGAGAAGAGAAGAGAAGAGAAGAGAAGAGAAGAGAAGAGAAGAGAAGAGAAGAGAAGAGAAGAGAAGAGAAGAGAAGAGAAGAGAAGAGAAGAGAAGAGAAATAACACAAAACAGATGAAAATGAAATAAAGAAATAAATAAAATAACGGCTTGGGCGGCTTGGGCGGCGCTTGCCGGCCGGGCTCTCGGGGCGGGCCGCCGCGGGGGTGGCGCCTCCCGTCAAGGGCCGTGCAGGAGCGGGGCCATGGCGGCCTGCGTGCGGCTGGGCGCCGCCGGGCTGCCCGCTGTGGGGCTGGGGACCTGGAAGGTTGGGGGGGGACCGCAGGGAAAGGGGGAGGCTGTGGGGACACCGGGCTGCTGCCGGCCTGCGGGGTGCTGCGGGGAAAGGCGGCCCTCTGCGTGTTTCTCGTTGGGGTCTTGTGGTTTAGGGGGGTGGGCGGGTGGGGTGTATTGGGGATAAGGGAAATTGGGGGGTGTTTTCGGTGGGATGGCTGCCTGGGTTTCTGACTGCCTGGGTTTCTGACTCGCTGGGAGCAAGGCCCGTGTGTGTTTGGGTGGGCGCTGCTCAGGCGCTGTCGTTCCCCTTCAGTCCCCGCCAGGGAAGGTGGCAGCTGCGGTGATGGCCGCTATCGACGCTGGGTACCGCCACCTGGACTGCGCCTTCGTGTACCAGAACGAGAGCGAGGTTGGGGACGGCATCCAGAAGAAGATCAAGGAAGGGGCTGTGAAGCGAGAGGAGCTCTTCGTGGTCAGCAAGGTAGGGGCCTGGGGGCCTTGGGGCAGGCCCCCTTCCCCTGTGACATCCTTATGGTAGGAGACCGAAGGCTTGGAGACCCCTTACTGCATTGTGATTGGGCTCCCAGTACCACTTCTCCTTCCACCCCATCACCACCACCACGACGATGGTGCTTGAGTCTCTGCTACCCACTGGCAACAGTTTTTTTTGTTGCAGCCATTGCATTGGCAGAACCAACGTGGCAATGGCACCTTGCCGAGGTTTGGGACAGTGTAATCCACACTGCACACATCCCGAGGAAGGTGTGATTGGTGGGTTTTATTTCCCTTGGTTATCGAGGAAAATGCAAAACTTAAATGGATTTGATGTCACTTTCTTACCTGGGTAGAATTGGTTCCATCTTCGTGGCTTTTCTGCATTTTCATGGCATTCATTACCTGATACATTGATGCAGGAGTTTCGAGCAGTCAGGTCTGACAGATATCTGCCTTCATTTAAAAGCCTCCTGCTGTAAAGGCAGACCTTTCCTAAATGGGGATGGCATGAATGGTGTCTTCTCTAATAGAAACAGAGGTTTCCTTACCTGTGACCCTATTCAGTTACATGTGGTGCCACTGTATGTGCTGCCCTCGCTGTTATGGTCCAGTCCTGCTCATAGAGCAAGCCCTGTCTGAAGAGCAATAGGTTGCTTTAACTCCACATTGCCTCCCAAAGGAGGAGTGCTTTTCTCTTGTGCAGGAGGGCATCTGAGGGCTTTAACCCAGCAAGCTCATGGTGTGCCTTGGCTTTTTGTCTCCAGCTGTGGTGCACATTTTTTGAAAAACCTCTGGTGAAGGGAGCTTGCCAGAAGACTCTTGCTGACCTGAAACTGGATTACCTGGATCTCTACCTCATGCATTGGCCTTTTGGGTTGAAGGTACAGTAATAGTAGGGTGCTTTTTTACGACTGGTAATTTTGAAACCTATATGGCTTTACAGCCCAATAATTGCTCTCACTGGGAGTGTCTGTTCCATGTATCAGTACTGCTCTGGTGCTCAGCGCTACTCTGGCCGTTTGAGCTGGGCTCCTGATCTCTATCCCTGAGACTGCTGCTTGCATACCCCTGTCAAAGTCTTGTCATACCCCTATGAATGACAGACCTGAGAACTAGGACATGTCTCCCAGCTGCATGCATAAGCTGTGCTGTTCTCCCTTCTTTTCTTTTTTACAATTCCCAAGTATGCTCTGAAAATCATATTTTGTGGAAAGGAGGCTACATTTTGCTGCCTGACAAATCTATAGTTTTGAGTGGTTTCTCTACCTGCAGATATTTGAGTGAGGCATCATTTTGAGAGGCCCAGCAGAAATACCTGCCTTGATTAGGGTAGTTGCTGGGCAAACATACCTTACATTCCTCACTTTCTCAAGCAGGACGAAATGATTATAGACAAGAATCTTACCTGCACTGGAAGTTTTAAGCTATCATGATCCTGAGCTCTTAAGGTATTAGGCAAACTTGTAAACAGATTTTCAAGCATTTTCTTCCTCTCTAACAGGCAGGAGAGGAGCTGCTTCCTACAGATGACAAAGGCATATCTATACCCAGCAATGCTGATATTCTACATACGTGGGAGGTAAGCACAGCCACAGTGGCAGAATCACATCTGCTGTCCTCAGCAGTGTTAATTCAGTAGTCACAGAATAGTTAGTGCATGGATGCAGAATTAGTTGGAAAGAGTTTACAAAAGTACATTCAAATTACTTTCATGGGAGCTACAGAGCAGACTGAGGTCAGAAAAAGTTCTTTGCTTGGCCATAACAGTTGTACGATTGTTCTCATGCAGTTCTTGAACTGCTCAAATACATGTTGAAGAAATGAAGACTATAGATTGTGATCCTGCCATCGTCCTAGGGTGTAGGCCTCCAGTGCTGCCACAGTAGTGGATTGTAGACTAGTGATGTGTTTTTCCTTGTGGAACTCAGAGTGAATTTCTCAGTCTTCCCAAATGAGATTTGGGGCTGGTTGCAGTGGAGGACATGGTGCAAATATTACAAGTACCTATATTTCCTCAAGAGAATCAAGTTCGGCAAGCTCAAGCAGTTCTTTTTTCTCCCTCATGAGAAGCAAGAAGGAACATCACAACGAATGTATTCAGGCCTTGTCTTGAAATCTGAATAATGACTTTACATCTCTTTCTGTCAGGCCATGGAAGAGCTGGTGGATACTGGTCTGGTAAAAAATATTGGCATCTCTAACTTTAACCGTGAGCAAATTGAAAGAATCTTGAACAAGCCAGGACTGAAATACAAGCCTGCAAACAACCAGGTAAGCTTCTAAGTGACCTCAGGTGACTAGTTTTCAGGGATTATAATTCAGGGATTATAAAGATCTGATTACAGTTGAACAAAGATATGACAAAAAGGGAGAACAAAGTGGACACAGCATGTACTTTAAATCCCACTCTATGAATATTTCTGGGTATGAAAAGAACTGGAATACTTTTCTTCCTCACCTTGCTAATCCACTTTTAACGAAGTGGGAGTATTTCCTTGTCTTCCCTGTGAAACACTGTTTCTGGGAGGATAAGGAACCCAGACAAGAGCTATTAGTCTGTGACTAATCAATATTTGTGAAACCTCTGAACAAAATCCAAAAAAAACAAATAAGGGCTCAGTGTAAATGTTGGTGCCCTATAGAATTAGATGCTTCTATTATCACACAGACCACCTGCAGGGTAAGAGGAAGGCAGCCTGTAAATGAGAGATTAAGATTCAGAAAAGTCGCTGGAGTACTGGGGACGTAACAGTAGTTCTGCAACTGTTGGTCTGTGCTCCTGTGTTGGCAGATCGAGAGTCACCCATACCTTTCCCAGGAGAAGCTTATTGACTACTGCCAATCCAAGGGGATCACTGTGACAGCGTACTGTCCCCTTGGGCGCCCTGACAGGTAACTTATTAATGGGTTAGTGTGTTCTTGGTTCAAATCATTCAGATAATTGGGAGAGTTATGGTGCATGTATGTGTACGTACACACATGTAACAATTACACAATGCTCTCTCTCTTTCCCCCACATAAATTATTCATGCTAGGTAGAATGTCTCTGCAGTGGTTGAATCTCTCTGCAGTGCTTCTTTACAGTTTCTTACTTTTTCTCTCTTGTAGGGCCACACCAGAGGAGCCGCCCATTCTGGATGACCCCAAGATTAAAGAGATTGCAGCCAAGCATAACAAAACTCCGGCACAGGTAAATAGGTGCAAGACAGTGGCTACTGTTTCCTGTAACAGTTCTTCAGGGAAAGAGACCTGAAGAGAGGCTACAGAGCCTGTATATGTGTTCCCTGTGAACTGTGGATGTCTTCTGTAGTGTTAATGAGCAATATTGCAGGCTGCAGAGTAAGCAACCTGCATATGCTTAAAAAAGATAGATTTTTGAGCCGTCTTAAGGTGTTACTTCCCCTCTCTAGCCTTGTTGCAGAGAATGAAAGCCTTACATAGGTTACTGAAAATCCAAGAGGTAAGAGAAGGAATTGACTGTCCCGAAGCTGGGTGGAAGAGGAGGCTTCCCATGTGGGGCTCCACCACTTCCCTCTTTGCTTGTTAGGAAGTGCTACCTAGGCCACAGGACAGGAGTGATTTGAAATGCAGCTCTGCAGAAGTAGCCATAGCTCAGGCAAGCAGCTGTTGAACAGGCTCAGCTTCTGTGGCAACAGGAGCTGCCTTCTCCCTGACTCAGTGGTCTCTTCTTGCAGGTTCTCCTTCGCTTCCAGATCCAGAGAAATGTGGCTGTGATTCCCAAGTCCGTCACCCCACAGCGCATTGTGGAGAACTTCAAGGTGGGTGATTACTGGTGACCTGGGTGCTGCCCTGCAGGGATGGCATCCCTTCCCCCTGCAGAGCAAGCAGGGATCCTTTCTTAGTTTTCCCATGCTGACCTCCTCAAACAAGAGGGCTGGGCTTTTTCTCTCTGCATGTTTATGTACACTCTACTAAGGACTGAACTAGGGCTGAAATGAAGAGTGCAATTGGCAAAGAGAGGTTGATGGAGGTCATGGAAACAGTGTGCTGAAAACCTTGACATGCAGTCTGCTATTCTGCAGACTGTAGATGAATTGGCATCAGGGCTTGCTGGAGCCCAAGAACTTTGGCTGTCTCTGTATTGGAGAAGTGAGCATGCCAGAAAAATCTTGTATAATATAAGCAGTGTCAAGAATACTGGTGTCAGTAAAGCACACTGCTCCTCTCACTGCTAAGTCAGTGGTGTCTTCCTGATGTTGGACATCAGGATTTCAAAAGAAACATAGCTGAATGTATTGGAATATGGAAATCTTCCAGATGTTTCTTTGGAATTGGAGAGAAATGCAACCCACAAGTAGAAGCATCCTGCAACACCAAGTGCACACCAAGCATCTTGGAACAGCTGATGCATGTAACTGCAACTTACGTGTTGTTTTTTGTTTTTTTTTTGTTTTCACCTCTGTCTTGAAAATGCAAAGAGAATTCATTTTCACCCCACTCATGAAGCCATTTCTAACACACCTTCCCATGTGGACTTGTTCTTTAATTTTGTGAATTTTGCTTCCATTCTGATTTGTTCAAAGAGGTGATTTCCAGCTGTTTTTCCTTGTTAGGTGTTTGACTTTGAATTGACTAAAGAGGAGATGGCAACCATTCTCAGCTTAAACAGAAACTGGAGAATATGTGAAATGCTCATGTAAGTGACAGATTTTCTCTTTCAAATTCCTTTCAATACCCTTTATTCTGAACTCACAGGTGCTTGTGTAATTGTTTAAATTGGGCATGTTTTTGAACTCTGAAATCATAAGGGAGACTAAGCATCTGTTATTTAGCATCTTAGTAGCTTTATATCTTCACTGTATTGCCTGAAGGATAAGCCTAAGTCATAGTATGTACTTGTGACTTCTTTCTCCTGGAGGCGTGTAACTGGAATTCTGGAAGGAGGGTTCTAGTTAATAGCTTTGGCTGTCTCTGTATTAGAGAAGTGAGCATTAGGCAGTTTTAAACGCGTGATGATTTTTCTGTTGTTGAGATCGTAGTAAACTGATGTCAGCTTTTCATAGGCGGCTGGGGGAGGGAATGACTATCTAAACTGCACTATGAGCTGCTGCTTGCAGACTTGCCCCATGGAAACGTATCCAGACAAGGCCTTGGTTGAAAGGCCACAAACTGCTGTATGGTCTGTAAGCAGTGTGAACTTCGGCTTTTTTTAATCTAGAAGTGACTTGGTTCCAGCACTTCTAAATGCTCAGTGCCTTAATAACAGGAAAAGACTTGCATATGTTGTTTGTGTGCCACTTGCACGCTGGTAAAAGCAGAAGAAACCCAAATTAATTCTGCTGTTGCACAACAAGTGACACATCTGCTGTAGTTCTGTACAGCATTTATTTTATCTTTGAAAGTAATCTTTCATCTTTTGTTTTCCTTCAGGTGCAAAAATCACAAGGAGTACCCTTTCCATGCTGAATACTGAAGATAGTTTTATCCTGTCCACCTGCAGGTGGCTGGGGCCTAACAAGCTTCTACCACTGCCTGGGGTGGTCCACCACGTAGCTTACACACTGTATCTGTCCTGTCAGCAAAGACAGTATATATATTCAGTGACTGTTTGGGATTTTCTTCTTTGGTAGAAGAAAATAGTAAAATCGTTCTAAAGAACAAAATATGGGCTAAAATAACTGGCTGTGATAATTCTCTACTCATTAGATAAGTGTGTTTACCTGGCTGAAATGGCAAAGCAGAAAACATTAAGAATGAACTAGTAGTAGATTTTTTTTTTTTTTAATCCTTTCTAGTATCAACACTACTTAACCCTGTAGGGTAGGGATATGTGAGCAGAAAGATCTATCCTGAAAGAATGAACTACATAATCATCACTTGAAGATGAAAGACAATGATTGACTTCACTTGCAGAGCACAGCCCAGAGCCCTTTGAAAAGAGGAATAAATAGGAAATATGTCAGACCTAAATACCAGTTTATACTGGCTGTATTGCAGTCACATCCTTTACAGGCCAAAAATGAACATTGATTGGATTTGTATACCATCCAAAAGTAAAATAAAATAAAATACAGATTATTGATGGTTTGGAAGCTCTTGTCTAACATGAAAAAATGATATTTTTTTTTTAATGCAAGGGCATTGGTTTGCCATATGAAGCAATTATCCATTTTAAACTGGCATTGGAGTGTCAGGATCTTATCTTGATCGAGATTTGAATGCCTCAGTATAACAAGCTTTGATTGACAGAACAATGCAGACAAGATCAGTAGAGTATGACGTGCCTTAGTATGGGCTGTGTATCAAGAAGCAACAGGAGAACAAAACCTGGAAGGCTGTATAGTGGTACTGCTGCAGATTTGTTTTGTAGCCTGTGCTGATGCTTTCTATAACAAGAGTAACAGTGAGGGAGGGAGAAAAGAGAAACAGAGGAGGCAGCATTATGCTGATGTCTTAACGCTGCATAGAAGTAGAGGTTTCAAGGTAGAATGAAGTGTTGATACTGAGCAGCTGCTCAGAGCCTGATGCACTCCGCTGAAGTGAGCATCATGTTCCCTCCAGGCTACACTGGCATGGTAACAGACAGGCCTCATTTAACTGTAACTCATTTATGCACATGAGTAAGGCTTTCCTTGAAAAAGCCTGTCCCTCATGGTGGAGGATGAAGGAAAGGAGGACATCTCAGTGCTAGGAGAGCTAGCAGGGGTTTCAACAGCATGGCACTTCAGGGGTCTGTGGCTGTAGCATGCCTTGGGTTGGTGGACACAGGGCAACTGCAGGACAACTGCTGTGCTCTAATCCCAGATCCTGGTGTACGATGTCACAAAAGTTTATGAAGTTTGAGTGGTGCAGTGGTCTGGAAACTTTCTATCTAGTTGAAACAACTAATAAAGAACAAAGTGAGAAAAAAAAAAAAAAAAAAAAAAAGCTGCTTTTCATAAAGGTTAATGTAACCAATACTTCCAAAAGAACGTGAATCTTAATATTACTTAGGAACAGAAGAATTTACAAGGGCAGAATGCCCTTTTGGTTTTTGGGGTTGTTGTTTACTTTTTTAAACTCTTCCACATTTGAAACGCTCCTCAGTGTCTTGTGACAGAGGTGGTCAGCTGTAGCCACCTGCACTTGATGGATGTGAATTCTCCCTGGGCCAATTTCCCTCAGTAAAACCAAACAGTGCTTTTCCCTACAGCCATCAGAGGGCAGCCAGCCCTCGGAGAAGACTTGCATGTCTCTGCTATTACAAGGCAGAAGCAAATCAGGCAGCCTTCCTGTTGGTAAAGATTACAGGGACTTGCCTGCTTCTGTCATCTTGATTCTTGCTCTTCTCTGGTACGAACCACTGCTCGTCTCCTGAAGCTATGATTTTCGGTAGTTTAGAATTACTGAATCCAAATGTCAGCAAACTCGAATAAGCATCCTGCTTCAGTACAAAACTGCACATGATCAAGTAAGACCCTTCCTCACACAGACTTTCTCTCCAACATTCACTGTAATGAACCCTTGGGCATTTTACCAAGGGAGCAGTTTGTAGAATTTCTCGGGCCAGGTGATACATAGTGACATGTGCCGTACTTCTCTCCCAAAGGCCGTACAGCTGTCTGACAACCCCAGCCAAGCTGAGAGAAAGACCTGATGGCTCACATGCCTTGGCATGATGAGAGGAAAGTCCCACACCAATAGGCCCAAATGGCAGTGCAAAATGGTAAATCTTCTGCCCCAAATCCTCTGTTAAAAGGTTGAGACATCTTTCATTCAAAAAATGATTGGGGAAAACCAAGCACCAGCCTATGCAGGACATTAACTGCTTGCAGAGGAATTAAGATAAAAATCTTAAGAGAAAATAAGAGGAATATCAAATTTTATTTTCTATCTGTGCTCTCCACCTAGTCTCATCTGTCTCTTTGGCATTAACAATTCACTTTGGTACTGCCCCAGTGCAAAATCCAACTGATTTTGGCAGTTCCTACACCAAGAGTTCCTGAACCTGGCACTCAAACATGACGCTGCTGGTACTAAAAAATCATCAGCAAAATACCACTAGTTCAAGCATTCAGAGGCAAACTGGTACTTCATCTGGTCTTTAGGCTGCTCTCAGCAAATCACAGGCATGGCATAATGTCAGTTTCAAAAAAAGTGTTTTTTTTTTCTATGTAAAAATTAGCATTCATCAGAAAAAAAAAAAAAAAAAAAAAAAAAAAAAAAAAGTATTGCCTATCAAAGATATGGATGCTCATTTTGAAGTTTCGAACAAGGGTGACTTCTCTGGAGGGAGATGATCTTTGTCAGGACAAGCCCATATAACTCCTGCTAATAATTAAGGTCAAGCCAGAGGTCAGACATGGAAAATTGTTCTCCTCGAGCCCAGCTAACACCAGTTAGCCCACCTCCCTGGCAGTTCTCGCTCTTGTGCAAACAGCTTGCTTTTAATACTGTCGGCAGAACTGAGGAACAGGCTCAGGCTAACTGCAAGCTTTCCACTGATTTCACTGACCCCTGAACCAAACCCCAAGGGACTGAGCACATTTACAGAGAAGGAATCCGGAAAATGGAAAGGTAAACACTGCATTATATAACTGTTTTCTGATACAACTGAGACACATCACATCCTGCTGGGGATGGCTGTGGTGCTGACACAAAACGGGAAGATTAAAGAGCCAACCAGTTAGCAGGTCTGCCCTCAGGTAAGTGGAGCAAAAAGCAAGATGCTACAAAGAACCTGGACATCTGCTGTGGGAGAGGCACCCAGAGAAAAATGCAATATTATACTCCCAAATAATGGACTAAATGCCTGATTAAATTCTCCAAGTGTGAGCAAGCAGCAAAGCCTTCCAGGCAGCCCTGACATAATATCCTGGTCTATCTAGTGGCTCCTGCAGGTAAATGTTTGTTTTCCTTGCTGTGCTGTGACACCTTCAACAGAACGGCATACTGTTATCCACATTTTAAAGCCAGTTTCTAATGTGCAATTACAGGCCACCTACTGTTTATTTATACACTTGTACATTTTATTCTGAAACACTGCACCTGCCTGAAAATAGGGACAATGTGATGAACGTCATGCCACTCATTAAAAACCCAGTAGTCTGCAACTTAAAAAAAATAATAAATTAGAAGAAACTTCTCCCAACATTCAAAATACAGTTCTTAAAAATGGTGTTTTCTATATTATTCCCACAGAACAGCACATTTCTCTCTCCTATGATGACGTACAAAGGCTGAATTCATCCCACATTTGTGGGGCAATGGAAGGCTGAAAGCTCCCAAAACCACGCAGGCCGCACATGCTGAGGTTTCTCTGTAGGAGCCCGGTTGGCCCCCACTATTTTGGGGAACACACTGTTCCCCCAGAGGGCTCTCTTGGCTGTGAAAGGAGCTGCTCTAACAGCACGGAGAGAAGTGGTGCTTGCCATGGGGCCGGCAGTGGTGGCAGCAGCCTGCGGCCTGTCATGGGGAGGCACAACCAGCGAGACTCAGCACTGCCGAGTACTGCCTCTGTGGCACAGAAGCTAAAATGTGGGGCAAGGTTACTTTGAGTTCCTTGAGTTGTCGGCTATATGAGACAATTCAGGTGTTTCAAGCAGGTTCTGACAGAGATTTGCGCAATTGTTAATAGAACCAAAAAACAAATGGTGATCTGTGCAGTGCCTGAAAACCCAGTGTGGTAGATGACTACGGTACAGACCAATGCCGCCCTCCACCAAACTAAAATTCTCCAGCAGGGCAGTTGCTGACTGTTTTTCTTCTCAGGAGTAGCAGCAAGGAGCCAGAGCTCCCTGGCACAAAACTCGGTTCCTCCTGGGCCAGCTGTGGAGCAGTTCCCTGGCGCTGGGGCTTCCGCTCTGCCTGCCTGTGCAAGTGGGGCTGTGGAGAAATGGCTGGGGGTTGCCTTCAGGCCCAGGAGCCTGCACGTATAAAATGAATATAATTTTAAGAGCATTGTATGGCAAAATTCTTCTTTTTTTTTTTAAAAAAAAAAAAAGCCTTTGAATGTGTTTCTATCTTTTTTCAGTCCCCAGCAGATAAGGTAGAAGCTGCACTGATGGCTGCTGTAGATGCTCAGTACCACCACTTCGATTGTCCCTACACGCACCAGAATGAGAAGGAAGCTGGAAAAGGGATTCAGCAGAAAATCAAGGAGGTGCTGTGGAACGAGAGGAGCTCTTTGTGGCCAGTAAGGTAGGGAGCAGGCAATGTAGGATCCAGGGGAGGACCTGCTGTGTATAGAGCACATTCATAGGAGGGAATTCAAAGCAGTAGGGAAAGACTGTGCTGCAGCATGGAGCAGTTCAGAACACAGTTCAGACCAAAGCTGATAAAAACTTCTTATTGTCACTTCATCGTGTAGGCAGTTATGCAAGATAGGCTCCACAGTCTCTTTTATTTCCACAACTGTTCAAAATGCATAATAAACTCAAGCTGACGCTGTCCCAGAATGAGTACTGTTTTTTGTTGTTGTTGTTGTTTTCCTTTTTTTTTTTTCTCATATGTGATTTCTCATATTAGATTTGGCTCATCACAGAAACTATTAACTTGAACACTATCTGCCTATATGAAGTGGCTTGTATGTGTCTTAACTGAAGGAACAGGATTGTTTTTTCAGTTTACCACCACAGCACATCCTGTCTTCAGTGTCAGAGGCCAGCCCTGTTCACAGAGCAAGCCCCCTTTGAAGAGCAATAGGATGTCCTAATTCCTCATGGCCTTCCAAAGACAACAGAGTGTTCCTGTCCTGTGTAGGACAGCACACGACTGCTTTAACCCAGCAGGTCATAGTGTGGTTTGGCTTTTTGTCTCCAGCTGTGGTGCATGTTTTATGAAAAACATCTGGTGAAGGGAAACTGGATTACCTGGATCTCTGCCTCACTTACTGGCCTCTTGGGTTCAAGGTGCAGCAACAGCAACTCCATTGACTTTCCTACATGGGAGAGCTCTTCAAAACTGCCAGTCATGCTCACAGCACTACTGCTGTTTCAGTCCAGAAGGATCACGTGTCTGTGGCATGCACCAGCACTGCTCTGGTGCTGTTCATTCATCCCTACTCTGGCCACTTGAGGCAGACTCTTGAACCCTGACGCTGAGACTGCTGCTTGCTCGGCATCCTCTGCCTTCTTGATACTGGGAGAGGCAGACCTAGCACTAAGGTCAGGCCTTCCAGCTGTAAGCATGAGCTTGCTGGTTTACTTTTGTCTATTAATTGCATTCTGCAAATCCAATATATGCTCACCTGCCAATGACTTAGCTCCCTCTTTAGGAGAAGGAGAGCTGTACTCTGCTGTCTGACAGTAATTCTCTCCTCTGCATTGTAATGAATTACTAGAGGAAAGACAATGTTTCTGATTTCTGTCTCACTTTTTAATCACGGAGTCCTTAATGCAATACAGATTGAGCTGACATTTGCTGTAGGAGCTTTCACTTTGTTTCACAGGCCCTAGATTTCCAAAGGTGAGACTTTCAGACTGCTTGCACTTCAGAGAAGCTGGCGCCTCAGCCTATTTCTAGCCTTAGCTTTTCCTTTCTGCTACGGCCAAGTCAAAAGCTTCATTCTGTCTCTTGCTTTTGATCTTGTCAACTGTACTTTGTACTTTCAAAGGTGTCGTGGTTAGCTTTATGTGAACAAAGCCACTGAGTGAAAGTGTCATGGCTTTATACTAAGACATCTGCAAAACAAACTAGGTGTAGAGTAGTATGGAGATGTGGGGATACAGCTCTACTCTCATACAGTGGGATACAATTTTCCTTGTGCCACTGACATGAACTGAGGATTCCCACAAAAGAATTACATGTGTGCAGAGTATATTTTATTCCACAGGTGTGACTCACCACAGACCTAACCTACATGCTCTTCGTACCTAAGCATTTCCTTATACTTGTTTTTAAAGAGAAAATGCCATAACCCTGCATGAAGGATACAGACAAGTACTAGTGTTTCCTGCACTAGACATTTAAACTATCACGGTCCTCAGTTGTCACAGTATTAACCTAACCTCCCAACGGGGAATGTTTCAAGTGTGTTCTCTCACTGACAGGCAGGAGGGGACCCTTTCCCATAGTTGACAAAGGCAGGTCAATACCCAGCAACACTATGTGGCAGGTAAGCTCAGTCTCAGTGGCAGAACCATGTTTTCTGTCCTCAGCAGTCTCTTCCATGTCTTCATTACCTTCAGCAGTCACATCTTGTGTGTTGATTTCATGGCATACAAAGTAGCTTTTCAAAACAAACTTGATACTCTTCAATGGAGCTATAGACCAAAGGACCTGACTAATGATCACAGTTGACTTCACCACAGTCCTTGAACTGCTCAGATATATTTCACAGGAATAAAGACATTTTAGGTTCTATTCATGCCTAAACAAGAGCAGGATATTGAGTGTAACTGCTTTCCACATGTAACTTGGCATGAATTTCACCATCTTAAGAAAAGAGCCTTTGGGCTCGGGTGTGACAAAAGACATGGCGCAATTGTACCACAGGCCCCTCTTCCCTCAGATGTTCCAAGTACAAACAGTTGTCATTTCCTCTCATGAAGAGAAACAAGCTGCATCAGAACATCACTTCGGAACCTGTCTACTATTCCAGATGATGACTTTGCTCCTCTTTCTGTCAGGCCATGGAAGAGCTGCTGGATGCTGGTCAGGTGAAAGCCGCTAGCATCTCCAGTTTTAACCATGAGCAGGTTGAATGAACCTTGAACAAGCCTGGACTGAAATACAAGCCTGCAAACAAACAGGTAAGTGACTGCTAAGTGCCCTCAGGTGACTAGTTTTCAGGAATTATAAAGATCTGATTGCACTTGAATCCAGACATGGAAAAAGAGAGAACAAAGTGGACATAGTGTGCACTCTAAATCCCACCCTATGATTATTTCTGAATATACATAAGGATGTTTTGGATCTCCTGTATCCTGATGGGGCTGAAGTTGGGGGACACGGATTACAACTGGAACTTCCCAAAGCTCCTTATCTGACCTGCTATTAGTGAAAGAATCAAGCTCCTAGTATCAGCAGATTACTGTTTACACAACGCATGCATTTCTTCCTTCTTGTGTGTGTGCACGCACACAGGCACATGCACAAATTGCTGAGTCATGCTGCTGGAATAAAAAATGGGAAGTCAATTTTAATTATATGTGCAGAAACAGAGCATTAATTGACACTAGAAGCACCCTGGTATCTGCCCTGAAAAACATATAAAATATGAATAGTATATATATATAATATATATAAGATATAAACTGTATATACATATATATATTAAAATCACCCTACTCTTCATTTACCTATAGCAGCCCCTACCTCCTTGGATGCAGGAGCTGCACACCTGCTGTAGATGCTTATTTCTCCAAGTGGCCTTGTACAGATTCAGCAGACTCTTACAGTTCCAAATTCACTAATTCTTGTAGATTTACTAAGAGCACTAGTCTCCTGAGCTTTTCGGTCCTAAGATACATTAACACTTTCTCTGCTTATAGTCAGGCTGAAAAGACAAAACGCATCTTCATCCAAACCTACAGAATCCCTTCACACAAAGTCACAAAAAGGGGCTTTTATGACAAGAACAGAGAAAATGAGATAATAGCAGATGCAGCATGCCCTTATAATCTCACTCTACGATTATTACTGTATATACAAGGCATAGGGGTCTTAAGTATTTGCTAAACTGCAGCTTAGATATCTCAGAGAAGTACTTCAGAACATTCCTTCCTGGGGTGAAGGAACCCAAAGATAAGCTTCAGAAAACCCTTCTTCCCCAGCACAGAGAGCCAAAGATGCAGGAAGCCTTGCTGTAAGTAGGCGCTATACAAAACTAGGGCTGTATAATATCCTGCAAACCTGGCACAGTGTGAAAAAAAATCAGCCTGTAACTGCATTGGGTGGTTATCCCTGCAGCAAGTTACATCAGTTGTATTATTATCAATGTCTGTAGTTCTGTGTTGACAGACTGAATGCCATTCATACCTGACCCAGGAGAAGCTGATCAAGTACTGCCAAGCCAAAGGGATCGCTGCATTGGCATACAGCCCCCTTCGCTCTCCTGACAGGCCATGGTAAGACTGATTTGCAAGGGTTGATACTACAAATGCACCATTGATTGTTGATCTAGGTACAGGTTTGTGCTGATAGCTTTTATCTGCGTAGGGCTAAGCCAGGGGATACCAGCATAAAGGACAGCTAATGACAAAGGATGCAAAGGAAGAGCCTCGCTCTTCATTCCCTGTGAACTACGGTGCTCTCCTGTGGTGTTAATCAGTACTGCAGGTACTGGCCATCAGTATTTCACGAGATGCTTAGTTGGACTGAGTGGAATATGAAAGACTTATAAATCTTCCTTTGGATCAGGGCAGGAAGATGCAACTTTGAGAAATGGAAGCATTCTGCAACACAAAGGGCTCACAAAGCTTCTTGGAACAGCTGGCACATAAAACTGCAGCTTCTGATTTTTATTCCCTCTGCCACTGAAGTCTTGGAAATCCAGAGATGCCTCTTTCCTTTCCCTCCTTCATGAAGCAGTCATTTCTTCTCACTAACATACTCCAGCGTGGACTCGTTCTTTAATTCTGTGAATCTTGCTTATAATCTCTCATGTTCAGGGGTGATTTCCAGCTGTTACTTATTGCGTGTTTGACTTTGAACTGACTAAAGAAGAGATGGCAACCATTCGCAGCTTTAACAGGAACCGGAGAGCCCACGTGATGAGCACATAAGTGGTAGTGGTCATTGTTATTTTTAAAAACCCTTAATTTATGAATACTATATACACATTTTATGTCTGAACACTGCCTAGAATGCTGAGAGTCTGAATGACAACGGGACGAAGGTGTTCCCAGCATACAAAGGGCTCATACTTTCCAGGAAAACAAATCTGGAATAAATTAATTCTACAATTTATTTTGATGGCTGAAGGGAATTCCTTTCTATTCAAGAGCAAAACTGATGAGGAGTGCCATTTCAATGCAAAATACTGGAGATGTATTTTGCTCCTCTGGAGCTTGGTCTGATATTCTTCCTACTAATTTATCCAGCTTTCTTATTGCATCTGTCCTCCTGCTGCACTTCAAGTCACAGGATATGTATTCAGTGACGTTAGTTTTTTTTGTTGTTGTTGCTTTTTTTTACTTTCCTTGAAAAAAAGGACAGCGTACATTTGTTCTAAAGAACAAAATGTGAGATGTTATAATTTCCTGCCCAAATGTGGAATTAGAAAACACAGAGAGACCTTGAAATACAAATTTACATTTGTATTCAGTCTTGCATCAGTGCAACAGTCAGAAGAAGACAGCAGCTGGGAACATTGGATAAAAACCTCCTATGAGGAATGTGAAGTAAAGACCAGGTTCCTGTGGATGAGGGAGACAACCAGGAATTTCACCACTTTGAAACTAACCCCAAGAGTTGGTTTGTTTGTTTGTTTTCCCCTAGTGTACCCACCCGCATCCCCTTTTATCCCTCTTAAATTTTCCTTATGCAGAAAACATACAGGTGCATACTGGGCACTAATTTACACAGGCTTTCTTCTATGTGTCAAAATACAGCAGAGTGGTGACTTTCTTTTGGATACAACTACTTCAACATGTGCTTCACATTACTGCTCTCTGTGAAATTCTATCCTTATGCAAAAAACTATTAATAAAGCCAAACTTTTGCATACAAATTCATTCAAATGCCCATATTTAAAAAACAAAAACAAATGAACAAAACACACAAAATTAATCTTTAAATGCAACAATAAAATAAGAATCCTGCCTGATCAAAAATATTTTCTGCTTTAAAAATCTGAGTATATATGGTTTTGCCTAGACTAGAGTTAGGAGTGAGACAGGATGTTGGACCATGTGTACAATTTGGCTGCAGGAACTGAATTGTTTTCAGTGGTCAATTATTTTCATGAGTTCAAGATTCTGCTTTTTGTAGACAGAATTGATATTTTTTTTCCAACTAAAACTTCTTTCAAAAAAAAAAAAAAAAAGTTATATACAACCCCCTAGGCCAAGAACGAAATGTGACTTTTGCTCATAAGTCACAGGCAGCTGCTAAAGGCTCTGAGTGAGATTCATCTTGCCTAACTTTAGGTGCCTACACAGCACAGGTGCAGACACTCAACCTGCACCTCGGGGTCATCCTCCAAGCTGCAGTCACAGCTGAGGGATGTCTGAGTGAAACAAGGCAGCAGTGTTCAGTGTGATGCGTTACACCCACGGTACCGCAGTCCCTGCATAACAGCTGGGAGCATGGAAAATTACTACCCCTCTCTAACACTTTTTCCCAGGTCAGCCACACTACTGGGCTCCCAGCATTATCCTTGGCCATGCTGCAGATTTCACACCTGTCTTCTGGCATGCTCCCCTCAGTACAATACATAAGGACAACACACAACGTCCCAGCAGCTTATCAGGCAATGCCAGAGGGGCGTTAGTAACTGCCCAGCCTTTGGGGCTTTTGGGCCATGGCATCAGGGATCACCCACCCCATTCAGGGTCCCCTCCCCCTTCCCTGTAAGCACAATCCAGCGGGGCAAGGAACTGCAGTTAATTACTTCTTTCTTCCCCGGGGGCATATCCAGCACCTGTGGGATGAGCGGGATCAGGCCATTGCCCCACACAGCTCTTGACTAGCAGATCCCAAAGCCCTCCTCTCTTGCGCAGGGCCCTGCTTGCAAGCAGCACACAGCCCTGACTCTGCAGGGCTCTGCTCTCCCCTTACAAAAGCCACATCCCAAAAAATCTGCAGCAGTGGCATTTCCTCAACGTTTGGCTGGTCCCCATTTTTTTTTTCAAGCACATGCAGCACTTGGGATCAACAGACAAGCCCAAAGACAAAAAGCCTTGTTAACTCCAAGGAGGTGAGAAGCAACCACAGCATGCTCCTGGTATGATATGAATGCAGCGCGAGGAAGAGGCCAAGGTCTTCTCTTTGTGCCAGAGAGAAATTCCTACTGCCATTGGCGACTTCCCCCAGGCACCCACTTTTGCTGTGATTCCAGCTGGAAACTGACATGCTGTCACCTCAAAGCACTGATTTTGGCTGTGTTTGCACCTGTCGGTGCCTACAGCTGCAGACCCTTGCAGCTGTCCTCCTTACAAGCAGAGGTGATTGTACTTTGTGCCTCTGCCACCCCCTGAGTTTTCCTTTGCACGTTTTCAGCGGGCCACACAACCTCTGCCGGTGAAGCCCACCACCTCCACGAGGACATACCCACTTCCATTATTTTGGACCTGGTTCTTCCCAGATCCCAAACACTGCTGGTCTCCGAAGTCTCCGCTTGTGGTGAAATTAGAGTGCAAAGTCAGCAAAACAAACCAAGAAACTCATGATACTAAACATCCTGTTTCAGTGCGAAACCTCATGCACAGATCAGGAAAAAAGAAAAGAGAAGCCCTTCCTGCAGCGTGCAGCTCGGCCTCTGCAGCATTCACAGCCGAGGAACGGGCAGGCACGGCACCAAGGACGGGCCCTGCAAGCCTCTCCAGGCTGGCTGCCACCCGGTGACACAGGCAGTGCTTCTCCCTTCCCCAAGGCCCCGCTGCCTTGTGACAGCCCCAGCAGGGCCTCTGAGAGAGACAGACAGCTGGAAAATGGTTTGCCTTAGAGGCGAGGGAAAAGCCTCCCACTCTCGAGAACAGAGAGCAGGGCCCAGTGCAGAACTTCTGCTCCAGGCCTTTTGTAACAAGATGGAGACGTCTCCCCCAGCTGAAACCAGCAGGGAAAAGCGAACTGAAAATGTAGCGCACAAGCACGGGGTTATGTAAGTGCTTTGCGATCCAAGTGAAAACACATCACATCCTGCCGGGGACGGCCGATGGCACTGACACAGAACAGGAGGACCATTAGCGAGGAAAACCCATTACCCTGCCCGCCCTTAGTTAAATGGAGCAAAAACCTCAGCGCTGTACAGAGTGCGGGCCTGTGCCGTGGGAGAGGCACCTGAGGAGGCTCCCCACGTGCTCCTGTGGCCAAGGCTGGCTTTTTCCACTGCACTGCAGCCTCCTCGCCAGAGCAGCACGCGCTTGTCCACAAGGTTTCGACACCGATGTTGGACGTGCCAGCACGTACTCGTGCAATACAAATTCGTCTTGTCCTGCAAGGCCCTCAGCACCTCCCTGAGGACGGCGGCGCAATTCGGCTATGATGTCATGCACTAAAAACTCGCTGTTCCTCTCCTGCAGCTTTCAAAACAGGTTAAAAAATAATAATAAAAAAAAAAAAATCCCAACATCCAAACAGAGCTCTTTTTTTCTTAAATCTGGCTTTTCCCAAATGACCCCCGGGCACCACCGGGAAGGGAAGGGAAGGGAAGGGAAGGGAAGGGAAGGGAAGGGAAGGGAAGGGAAGGGAAGGGAAGGGAAGGGAAGGGAAGGGAAGGGAAGGGAAGGGAAGGGAAGGGGGCCCCGAGCAGCGGTCCCGGGGGCTCAGCCCCGGCGCCGCCCCCTGCCCGCCTCCCTCCCTCCCTCCCTCCCTCCCTCCCTGCGCTCCGGGGCGGGCCGGGCGCTATTAAAGCGGCGTGAGAGAGGCTCCGGCGGTGTGTGTGGGGCCATGGCGACCTACGTGCAGCTGAACACGGGAGCCAAGATGCCCATCGTGGGGCTGGGCACATGGAAGGTGAGCGGGGGGGGGGTCCGGCCCGGGCGGCGGCGCGGGGAAGGGGGAGGCCGCGGGGGCGCGGGGCCGCTGCCCGGCCTGCGGGCGGCCTGCGCGGAGATCGGCTTTTTTGGGGGTTGTTTCTCGTTCGTGTTTTTTATTTTTTTTTTAAGTGTGTTTTCGGTGGGGTGGCTCTCTAAATTTTGGTCTTAACGGGCACGAGGCCTGCGGTGTGTTTGGGTGGGCGCTGCTCAGGCGCTGTCGTTCCCCTTCAGTCCCCGCCAGGGAAGGTGGCAGCTGCGGTGATGGCCGCTATCGACGCTGGGTACCGCCACCTGGACTGCGCCTTCGTGTACCAGAACGAGAGCGAGGTTGGGGACGGCATCCAGAAGAAGATCAAGGAAGGGGCTGTGAAGCGAGAGGAGCTCTTCGTGGTCAGCAAGGTAGGGGCCTGGGGGTGTACGAGCCCCGGGGAGAATGGTGTTCTTGTGGTAACCCCAGGTCCAAGCTTCTTCTGTTGTCCCCACCTGCACAGAGAACTAGGTGGGATATGTGCTGAGTACAGAGTGATGCTTTGAGCTTTTCCCAGCACTAAGCTTTGCTGTTGTCTCTTGTGCACCACCTGACCCTGTTGTGGGTAGCTTTTAAATAATGTCTTAATTGGTCGAGGCTGCTTCTGCTGCCTGCAGTGCTCCCCTTCAGCTCTGTGTGCTGCCACTGCATCCACTGGCCTTGCTATCGGGGGCTATTCCTGCCCACAGAGCAAGTCTTCTTTGAAGAGAAATAAGATAACCTAATTTCACACTCTCTTCCAAAAGAGAGATCTCTCCTGATTGAGACAGAAGTGTTCCAGGAACTTTAGCCCAGCAGCTCACAGTGTGCCTTGGCTTTCTGTCTGCAGCTGTGGTGCACGTTTCATGAAAAACATCTGGTGAAGGGAGCCTGCCAGAAGACTCTTGCTGACCTGAAACTGGATTACCTGGATCTCTACCTCATCCACTGGCCCCTTGGGTTTAAGGTACAGTAACGTGCTTGGCTTTCTGTTATAGCTGGCAGTTTTGAAGAGTTACACAGTCTTACAGCCCAACAATGTCTCCATCTGAGAAAGATAATCATGTGCCTGCACATGAGTCAGGCTGTTGATTCCTGCTTCTGAGATTCTTGCTTGCACAGCACCCTCTCTTTTGATTGTAGAAGAGGTAGACCTAGTAGTAGGGGCAGGTTTCCCTGCCGCAAGTATAAATTATGCAGCTCTCCTTCTTATTACTACCTCTGTGTTGTATCTTACAAATCCAGAGTATGGTCAACAATGACTTGGTTCCTGCTTTGTGTGAAGGAGGGTGGTACTCTGCTGTCTGACAGATCATTTTTTTTTCCTCTGTGTTTCAGACTCAGAGAATATTTTTCTACTTCTGCCTGTAATCACTGCATCCTGAATATTAATATTAAATTGAGTTGACCTTTGCTGTAGGAGCCTTAGTGTTCCACAGACTTTACATTCTAAAAGGTTGAATCTTTTTAGTTCCTAACTTTAATGTGCTACATACAAAGGAGTTGATGTCTGCTTGAAAATGTGTAAGCTTAGTCTCTTACAGCCTGAACAAAATCTGTGCCCTACCTGTTGCTTCTGAGGTAACTGTTCTTTGTGCTTTTCATAGTATCTGTATCTTTAAAATTAGATTAACGTGAACAGAATTGTCAAAGTGAAGATGTGTTGTAGTATAGTAAGGTATCCCTAGAAAACACCTGCTTGTGGAAGTTCATAAATCATAGCCAGCCCTAACTGGGACGCAGACTGTTGCAACTTTCCCTCTGCCAGCAACTGAAACAATGAGGCTCCCTGTGAAAGACCTCTCAGCAGATATGGTCCTCACAGACTGATGCTCCTAGGTCCTAAGTGGGTCCTTACTACAAAAATGCACAGCTCTTATGTGAGCATAACAGTGTATCTTATTAAAATGCATAACACAGGAAGCAAACTTGTAAGCTGGAAATAATTCTACAAGAGAATTGACCTGTTTCACATATGTATTGTGGTGACCCAACAGACTTTGCTGTGTCCAGTGAAGTAGTTGTCTTTGTGAGATGACTGCTGACAAAAGTGCCACAAACCCATGTGAAGGTAAAAGAAAAGACTGAAGAATGTAGATAATGAATATTAGTATTTTTTGCACTATGTTTGTGATACCATGGTCTTCAACTGGTGTTAACCTTTACAACAGAGAATGTTTCAAGTGTTTTCTCACTGACAGGCAGGAGAGGACCTGTTTCCAACAGATGACAAAGGCATGTCAATACCCAGCAACACTGATATTCTACATACGTGGGAGGTAAGTCTGCCCACAGCAAGTCACGTCTTCTGTCCTCAGCAGTTTCTTCTGTGTCTTCACTACCTTCAGCAGTCTAAACTGTCTCATGTACACAGAACTACTTGAAAGGACTCACTGGTACAATGGTGGATATTTAAATGTTGATTTTTGTTTCCAAGTCATCATGAATTCCTGCAATTTCAAAGAATGAATCTTTGGGCTTTGAGATTGGAGATGTGGGATAAATATACCAGTGCTTTGTTTGTCTCAAGACAAACTCTGCAGATCTAAACACTCCTTCTCTTTGTGAAAAGGACAAAATAAGCCATGTTAGGAAAAATGTGTACAGACCCTTTCATACATATCAGATGCTGATTTGGCTCTTTCCATTAGGCCATGGAAGAGCTGGTGGATGCTGGTCTGGTAAAAGCCATTGGAATCTCCAATTTCAACCATGAACAGATAGAAAGAATCTTGAACAAGCCAGGATTGAAATACAAGCCTGCCAACAACCAGGTAAGCAGCTCAGTGACCCAAGATAAATGCTTTTATTTCTGTTTTTCAAGGATTACTAAAATCTATTTGTGGGTTAAGGTTGGAGTTTCTGCACTACTGCTTGGAAGTCTGGCAAGGAGCAGCTCCAGAATATCTTATTTTGGAGGGGGGAAAAAAATCCCCTGAGCTTAAATCTGCATTTCAGTTGAGTAAAACCCAAGATATGTACAAAAGCTTGGTAGAGAATTGAATGATTTTCCAACTCTCTGTGGAGAAGCCAGATCCTGTTGTTGACTTGAGACTAAAGGAACTGAACAGGGAATGCTTTATGGACTGCTTACAGATTTGAGGAGGGTTGGGAGGAAATGGATTTGGAAGGTAGGCTGTGAAGTAAAATTGTCCAGGTGTATTGGCAACATGTAAATAAAATCTTAGGAAAACTCAGACTGCAGAAGACTCCAGGATATAGTGTATATAGTATACAGGATATAGTACAGTTCAGAGCAACATCAGCTGTGACACTTGATCAGGTTACCCTGGGCTTTATCCAGTCAGTTCTTGAAAACCTGCAAGGCTGGATACTGCGCAGCCTCTTGAGGCAGTGTGCTCCACTGCCTGACACCCCCCCTTGGTAGGATGAGGGGCGTGGAGGGAGTTTTCTTGTATCTGGTCTCAACCTGTCTTGTTTCAATTTGTGCATGCTGTCTGTTTTCCTCTCACCATGCACCACTGAAGAGCTTGGCTTGACTTCTGATGACCTTCTTGTAGGTATTGGAAAACTTACTAGGAGCCCAGAAGCCTTCCTTCTCCAGGCTGAACAAGCCTAATTCCCTCAACCAGCCCTAATACAGCAGGTGCTCTGGCCCTCAGCCATCTTGCTGTCCCTCTGCTGAATTTATGACAGTTTCTCAATCTTCTGAGAGGACTGGGAAGGGGGCAACATGGGCACTGTATTCTGAAGGTGGTCTGACATGCTGAGTAGAAGGGGGTGATCACTTCCCATGACCTACTGGCTGTGTTCCTGTTGCCAGGGATCACTACTGGCTTGCTTGTAGCTCAGCCTGCCATGGCTTCTAGGTCCTTCCTAGCAGAGCTGCTCCTCAGGCAGTCAGGCTGCAGCCTGTGTCATTGCTGGGGCCTCTTTCTTCCAAGGTGCAGGGCTTTGCATGCAGCTTTCTTGAGTCTTGTAAGGTTTATGTAGGACTTCTCCCACTACCTGAGTAGGTCCCTCTGAAGCGGCAGCCCACCCTTGAGTGTTTTCTCTGGTCCACTTCTCCACTGGTCAGTTTGGCATCACCTGCAAACATGACAAGGTCATAGCCTGTCAAGTTGTTGAGGAAGACAGGTCCTGTGATAGATACCTGTGTTTATCCAGTCTTGTCCTAAACTGCTCTGGTTATTGTGGGACTGCAGTAAGTTCTCAATACTGAATTACAAGAACTGGCTAACTTACTGTGATAGCTTGAGCATATGTACTAAAAAGGGATCTTAACACCTGTCTTCAGAAAGCTAATGGGAGTGTTCCCTGCAAGTCTGTCCAGTGTCAAACAAGCCTTCTGACAGCTGCAAAATTCGTAATTCTGGACTAACTTCATATTCAGTCCAATCTGCTTTTAGGAAACTTAGAAGTCTTATCAGACCTACCACACCTTGTTGCCAAAGAACTTCTCACTGTAGTTGGCAACTACTCCTCTGTCACTTGTATAGGGGATGTTGACCTTATGTCTTTTCCACACTGCTAAGTTTTCTCACCAATGGGTGTTGGTGGCTGTCCTTCAATACTTACTGCATCTGAAGAAACAGTTGCAAGTCTGAAACTCTTGTCTTGTGAACTCTTACCAGTTAGCCTAATATAAGATCATAGTGCTTCCTGCAAACCGTTTCTCTCTGATTAGTTGGTATTACTGGACTCTAAATGAAATGTCTACAATGTCATTCTTGTTCTTAACTATGGATGCAGTCAGTATGCAAATTGGTTTATTTCATGGTGAGATACCAGTTTGGCAAGGCAGTAATTACATTATGATAATATTGCTAATTAGTTCATGAAGGAGATCTGAGTCAAGTATTTGATCATTGTCAGTGTGTATTGCAATATCTTAAAATACTTATTTAAATGTATCAGAGGCTTTTCACCATGGCCCAAACATATCACTAGATAATGCAACTCAGGAGTTTTTCAACTTGAGTTCAGGTGGGCAGGTAAGGATGACTTTGCCTCACTTGCACAGTCTGAATCTTACCTATTGAATAGTGGAGAAAATACCCAACTTGGCTAAATGCTCTGTTATTCTGAGTAGTATTGAAGCAAAATAAATGTATAATTTGCCTAAAAACTGAGCTGTGCCCTGTTGCATCTAATATTTCAACATGCTTCAGAAGAGAAGCAGCCATGCAAGCTTCTGATAACAGCAGGCAGCCAGAACCATAAATAAAGCAGTCAAGGGTGTAATCTAATCCCATGATTTACGCTGTTGCTCCACCTGCCAATGACATGTTTCTTTGAAAGCTTGAATGACAGTGTAGTCAAAAAAGGTTTTTGAGTTTGCCTGCTAAAAGAAAAGTACTGCTCCCTGGTGTGAAATTATCCTCGAAGTCCATCTATGTAAAGCAGCAAAACTTCATGGTAATTCAGTGCTGCCAGATATTTGGATAATGTCTGTTCTGTACTACATATCAGTGTATTAACTTGCCAGAACACAGATCTGGTGCACTAAGAAGTCTGTAGATAGTCTTCTGGAAACTAATGGTAAGCACAAATGCATTTCTAAAAGTTATATAATGCAGAGTAATCTGAAGATCTAGAATCTGTAGCAATTAGTAGCTACTTTCAATATTTGCAGACTGGGAATATTCTGCATGCTTATTGACATAAAGCAGATAAAAAGGAATGAAACAATACCTGTATTGAGGCAGTATGGAATCTGTAAAAACCTAATACTTTTACAACATTTAATTAGGTAAGAGGACTTTGTACTCTATTGGTCTGCTATCCCATTGTTATGACTTTATGGTACTTCTGCACGTGTGTCATTGAACTGAGATGAACTCCACTTCAGGAGTTAATAAGATGATAATTCATGTTAGAAATAATATGGATCAGGAAAGTTTTAAGAAAATGGTGTTACAGTTCATGGACACCTGCACTTGCAAGCAGAAGGGGAATGGGGATATACAGAAACAAATGCCGCATAATATCATGTGGACTATAAATCACAATAAAAATTAACACTTCGTTGGATTTTAAAAAATAATGAAACATGAAAGTAGCTGTGCCACTGTCAGTTTCTGTACTTTTGTGTTTCAGATCGAATGCCATCCATACCTGACCCAGGAGAAGCTGATCAAGTACTGCCAATCCAAAGGGATTGCTGTGACTGCATACAGTCCCCTTGGCTCTCCTGACAGGCCATGGTAAGACTCACTGCCATTTTGCAAGGGAGCTGGCAGGGATTATGCTTGAAGCATTGAGACTCCAAGTGCTCCATTAATTATTCATCAAGATACAGATTCCTGTTGCTGGGTTGGCTCTTTCTATGGAGGTTTCTTGCCACTGGTCTTTCTTTCCTCTGTGTAGGGCTAAACCAGAGGATCCTTCCCTTCTGGATGACCCCAAGATTAAAGAGATTGCAGCCAAGCACAACAAAACGCCAGCACAGGTAGGTGGGTGCTGGACAGGGGGTACTGCTTCCTGTAACACAGGATTTGTTGTTCTTTAGAACAGCTAATGACAAACAATGTAAAATGAAGAGCTTGACTCCTCATTCACTGAGCTGCAGTGTTTATAGCAGTGCAGCTCATTTATTGCGTGGTCTGAAATGCTTTCTTGAAAGGGTTATTTGACTATCAAGAAGAAACATTTTCTTGACCCATCTTCAAATGTTTGTCTTCTCATCTTAAGCCAGTGCAGAGAAATGAACACTTGTGTAGACTACCTATGTTTAGGTAGGAAGGAAACAAACCTTGTATCATAAGACTGGAAGGGCTACCACAGGGCTCCACTGCTCTATTTGCACTTCAGAAGGCACTGCTGAGACTTAGGTACAATTTGAAATGCAGCTCTGCTGTGAGTGGCTAGTTCTGCTGAATTGTACAGTTTACAGCTTCTACTTTCTTACAGAACAAAAGCTGTTCTCCCTGACTCAGTGGTATGCTCTGACTTCTTTCTGACTCGGTGGTCTCTTCCTGCAGGTTCTCATTCGGTTCCACATCCAGAGAAACGTGATTGTGATTCCTAAGTCCATCACCCCCCAGCGCATTGTGGAGAACTTCAAGGTGGGTGATTACAAGTGTCCAGGATGCAGGGATGGCATCCTTTCCCTCTGTGGAGCAAGTGGTCCTTTCTCAGACTTCCAAAGTAATCTTCAGATGAGGACTAGACCTTTTCTCACATTACCTATAATGAGGGCTAAGCTAAAGCTGAAACTGGAGACACAATGAACAGATGCATCCTTTACAAATAGTGTTGTAGAATGCCTCCATCCTCTAAATGCTCAAGAAGCTTCTTGGAACAGCTGGCACATAAAAGCCTCCAACTTCTGAACTTTCAAATGCTTCCTTCCCTCCTTCTCCCACTGCTAGTGGAGTCTTGGAAATCCAAAGGTGCTTTTTTCCTCTTCCTCCTTCTTGAAGCCACCATTTCTTCTCACTAGCACCCCTCCAATGTGGACTTGTGCTTTAATTCTATGAGTCTTGCTTAGTCTGATTTGTTCAAAGAGGTGATTTCCAGCTGTTTCTCTTGTTAGGTGTTTGACTTTGAGCTGACTAAAGAAGAGATGACAACCATTCTCAGCTTTAATAGAAACTGGAGAGCCTGTGCAATGAGCACGTAAGTGATATTTTTAAACTGATAAGTTGTCACAGTTTTGTGTACTAGACCTGTTTAAGGTTCAGGATACTCAAACTCAATTTCCAAAGAGTTCAGCTTCAAAATATTTTTTCACAGTAAAATTTCAGATGTTCATATCATGAACCAAACTATGATGATCATAAAGCAAACTTGATGTTCATCTTGAGTTCAGTCTGCAAGAAGGCTTTTGTAGCTGGAATTCCGAGAGAAGGATTCTTGTTCATAATCTTCATTTTGTCTATATTGGAGATAGGAGTATGAGGCAGACTCAATTCATGATCAACTTTGCTTGTGGAATTTCATTTTATCTTTACTAACTTTTATGTATGTTATAAAAAGGCACTATGATCTTAATGGTTTACTGGAGAAGTGGGTGAACGTTCAAGAAGTAATGTTGAGGATTTGCAACTTAAAAGCCTGAAGCTAGATATGAAGTCTTTTTGAAAGACTGCAAAAAAGATTCTCTAGGCAGTAGACAGTAAAACCTTGAATTAGTGATCTGTGAAGTGCCTAGGTCCCACAGCCTGAAATGCTCAGCCTGAACAACAGGAAGATACTTGAGAATCTTTGTTTACAAATGAAACACATCACCAAAGAAAACAGAAGTCTGAAACTGACTCTGTTTATACAGTTCAGTTCCTCCTCTGATTCTCTGCAGGGAGTACAGCTGCATGTAGTATTTCTCAGCTGTTAGAATAATGTTCTCCTCGATTTCTTTCAGGTGCAAAACCCACAAGGACTACCCTTTCAATGCAGAGTATTGAAGATAGTTTCCTGCCTCTCCCCAGACTTCTCAGATATGCTTCTGCTGTTGCCTTTGAGTTGTCTATCTAGCTTTCTCACTGCATCAACCCTCTTTTTTGCCCACGAAGACGCAGTGTGTGTACCCAGTGACTTTGGGTGTGCTTTTTGTTGTTTTTGTTTTGTTTTTCTTTTGAGGAAGGACATGCTAAAAAATTTCTGAAGAGCACACTGTGTGGACTACAGTAGAGTGTCTTTGCCAAGCTGCATGTCTGGAATTGGTAAGCAAGAAACATTGAGAGAGTTTGAGCTACTAGTCACTTACTTTGGAATATTGTGAATTGTAGCTAGTGACACTTGTCTCGATCTTGTCTGGAAGGACCAGGATATGACAGATTTTTGCATAACTAGGTTGAGGTCAGATTTTCTAATTACTTCTGGATTTGATTTTTCTTTTTTTGTAACACTCCATGCTCTTTTCCTCTAATTGGAAGTACCAATTGATTTTTTTTAAGTATAGCAGTTGCTACGTGGGTAGCTCTTCAAAAAGTGTATAAGTCCTGGTTTCTTGGTGATATAAAAGCTGGGTTTGCTTATAATAAAATATAGTTTCATTACTGTGTGTAATGAGAAGGTTATTTCAGCAATGCTCTTAATGGCAGCATAGAGTAGCTGTATTATATTGGCTGTCTGGTTACACAAATGCAAGTAAAATTACTGTCCCCCCTAGAAATCCCTATAGCTGATGTTAGCTTCTCACACATAGCCAGCAGGTTATCTATTGAATTCATGCTACTGCCTGTGGAATGCGTGAGTGTTAGGCATTAGTGTGTATCAATGGCCACAGGTTCACCTTTGGCCATTGAGTAGCCTACTTGAGCCTCTTTAAATACTGCTCTTACAGTATGCCTGACAGTTAATATACTGATGTTTAAATCAATCTTTATTTTACGAAACTGGCAGTATATTTGGTCTAGTAGAAAACTCATTCCTTAAAACTCGTTCCTTTAAAGACATGAAGCCTACACAGAATCCTATGGGATGTTTTAAGTAAACAATAGAAAACATGCACCTTCCAGGCAGGCAGCACGTGATGCAGGAAAGACTTCTGTGCTTGTACAAGCAACAGCTGCAAATAACACAAAATGGACTTCTAAAAAACTCCTGCATCACGAGCTGGCAGATCAAAAGCTTACTACAGTGTTTTGGGAGCACAGAAGTAAGCTTATGGCCACATTTTGACACAAGATATCCTTTGCTTTATTTGTTCTCACAACACATGCTGGTAACGATTCTCAAGTTGTTGCCTTCTGAGAGCTGCTTAAGTCTATTCACAACAGGCATTTAGACAGATGTAAAAATGGTGGCTAGTGTTGGGGTGATTTTCTTGGGTGTTCTCACAAATTTCTTTCCAAGGTCTGACTTGACTTGGAGTATGAAGGAGGGTGTGTAGTCCTGACAGGAAGAGCGTTCTTTCTGAAGGGATGAAAGAAGGAGATAACAGAACTGTTAAGGCATGATTACCCCTAAGCAGTGAGCTTAAGGTATGCTATGTAGTTATGGAACCAGAATCCTACCTTCAGGCAAACTCTGGCTTGAAAGGCGAAGCAATAAAACATTACTGCCCAGTGAATGCAGCTGTTCTCAGAGTATTACTCTAAGTCAGCTTGTTTTCTGGTTCTGACAAAAAAAAAAAGGTACTGAGGAGTCATGCTAATTTAAAACTTGCCTTTCTGATGAATTGAAATAGCCATTATATTGGGGGAAGGGGGTGAACACCATTTTTGTTATCCTCAAATGCTTTTTAAAATCTTTCCAGTATAGCTGATGCCAGACTTTGTGCAATACACGTTTGGTCAGAACAATTTACAGCAGGCTCAACAGACAAGATTGCATTAACTTAAGATGCAGCAGTGAGGGGAGAGAATCAGAGTCTGACTCCAAGCAATGTTCTCCTCCAGTGCTGATTCTTCTAACATAAATTGATTATAATTACTTTAAAGTCTGGTCTTAAAGGTAAACACAGAAAGTTTCAGCTCCAAAAGTGGTTCTGTATATTTATAATGCGGTAAATAAAAGCCCAGAGGCATCAAGAAAAAGCAGACCAGCTAATGGGCTTAGATTAGTCTGAGCTGTGACAGAAAACTGTTTGCGGCATTGTTGACTTGCTTGGAAATAACATCTTTGTGCCAAGTGTTCCAGCAAGGAGTTATATTGCGGATAAGGGACTCCAAAATAGCACATCAGGCTCTGTTCATTTCCTCTGTTTTCATTTCACTGTAACTTTATGGAAGTTTGTGCCTGGAATTTTTCCATTCTCAGAGTAGGAATTTTTCCATTCTCTGAGTAGGAATTTTACTGGAGAAGGCTTTCAGACAGACTGCCCTGTAGCAGAGGGAAGACCAGCAAGCTCTCTGAGAGGAGTGGTATTGTAACAGGCTCTCTCTGTATTTTTCTGGATGACCTAAGGGGGAAGAATTTGGAAAGGGTCATTCTGGGACACAAGGCAGTGCTTAACCAACAGAGGACTTGAATGCTTGGTGAAATATGAGTGGGAATAGAGGAAAAACAAATATCTGAGGGAAGAAATGATGCCTAAGCTTGAACAGAAAGCTGGCTGTTGACAGAGGATGAAGAAGGGAGTGAGAGATCAATAAGGCTTTTTTGAATTTAATTTTTTTTAATTTTTAACTTTCTATAATCTTTCCATAAATTATATTTGGCCTTGAAGAATTAAACAAGGCTGAAATGGGAAGAACCAGCCTTCTAGACTACAGCCAAGTCTTCATTTAATTTAAATCCCATGCTTGGGCTACTCTCTACATACCAGGGTAGAGATTTGCTTTCATCTTCTAAAAGGTAAAGTGGAATGATCAAAGACTATGATATCCGGAGCCTAGCATTCCTGCTAACTGAGTTCTTCCTGCTATAACTGTTCACAGCATTTGTTTTTCTATTGTGACTTGACAGATCTCTGGATTTCTGATCAAAGAAACTTTTAAGGACAAATACAATCTTGTAGCTCTTACAATGACATGTTTTTTTTTGTTCTTTCTCAATTTAAGAACTTGTAGTTCAGCTCCACCTTGTTGACATTCTTAACTAGATTTTCTCATGACACCACTGCAACAGCTAGTGTGGTACTGTAGGACCCCTAGGAAGGGAAGTCCAGCTGGCTCACAGGAAAAATTAAGAACAAGATATGATCAGTCCTAATATGATCAATCCTAGGACCTGTGGAATTAGTATTTGCACTCAAAATTCATGAGTTTTTTTCAGTTGCGCTCTTGCTACTTGAAATACTAGACCAGTGGATCTTTTTTTCATGTTAAAAGATTTTCTCGGAGAGAATAGATGTATTTCAGTAGTAGCCAAGAGCAGTGGTGAACTGGCTTATCAGGGAAAGGGGTACCTTTTCAAAACCCAAGTTTTGTTTGGGTGGCAGAGGAGAATACAAGAAGCTGCCATCAGTATCAGACTTGTTTGAGATGGGATACCACCAACTGTCTTACAGGTACAGTATGTTTCAGCATGCAGTTAATGTGGCTTTGGGAGAAAATGGCTTCTGATACTGGAACACAAGCCAGGCTGGTTGAAACCACTCTGTATATAATGCTCTGTAACTTAGTCTTTGCTTCCCTCTGGGGAAGACAAGGCTCTTTCTGCTGTTCCTGCGACTGACACAAGTGCATATTGTAAGGCTTGTGCAGAGCTGTGACAACTGGGCCACAGGAAACTCCTCAGGATATTCCTTGTATTCACCAAGGTGAAGGTATTAGTGGAAAACGGAGGTCTTCGAGGCACAGAACAGTTGACTTGGGACAAATAACTTTCTCTTTAATCACTTAATCCCTAGTTTAGCAACTGTAAACTGTGAGCTATTTGTAACACACCAGACATACCTGGCCTTGTCCTTAGTCACTTAAAAAGTATAGAGCTGAGCCTTTTGAAGGCCCTGCCAGAATTTAAATGGAGAAGCCACTCAATACTCTTTCACAGGTCACATTGCTCTCACATTTTAATTTGTTAAAGTGCATGGCATTGGGACCATTAGTACAAACACTTGCAGGACTACATTTTGCTCAAATACTTCAGAAAGTCTTCAGAAAATCTAGACTGCATATTCAGCTTAATGTAAGTTTTCTTAACTGATTGTTTCCTTAACTGCATGTCAAGTAAAACAGTTTATTCTGCTAGAATAAGCCTGACTACAGCTGATAGCTGTTCATAAAAACAGCTGAACTAGATCAGATTAAATAACTACCAACTGCAGCATCCTATCCAACTGTCACCAAAATAAGTTTTCTAAGGTGAGTGAATAGAGTGTTATAGTGGTGTTTGAATAGTCTGACTGCAGTTTAAGGTATTTAATTTTTAACAGCCATCAATTAACTTCCTTTTTCAGTTACCTTGTGAGTCTTACACTCCAAGGGAATAATTCTTCACTTCTGTGAAGAATTGGTGTCTTATTTGTCTGGGAGTTGTCTACTGCAAGATTCATGTAATGCTCCCAACTTATATGGTGGAGGAGATAGCAGCTGGTCTATCTCCTTTTACATTTTCCGAGCTGCTCCAGACTTTGTAATGTTCTGTCATAGTTCCTTGTGTTGGTATCTGATCAAGGAGAGTCTCAGCCTACTTAACTGCTACCTGTGGAAATTATTCCTGTGCTATTGATCATCCTATTAAGTCTTCTATAAATCTTTTTGAGAGGGAAGTATGGACTAGAACTTGTGCAGGACTGAATGCAAAAAAGTTCATAGTGGAACAGATCTGCCTTAATGTTTCCTCACATTCTGGTTGCTTTTGAATGATACTGAGTTCAATATAAATTGTGGAAAAGCTTGGAATTATACTACACGGAGAATGTTCTTAATTTTACCTGTTGTTCCTTAGCTATGTTACCATGTTGTTCCTCTAAAGCAGGGGAATAATGTTGTTTTTTTCACCCAGCCCCTCTGGAACTGTTAATGAAGGGCTGACTATACTGGAACAGATGAACCACACAATAAAAGCTCAAGTCATGGGACAGCATGTTGTGATACAAAGGCAAAATGCTAAGCTATTGTCCATTCATTGGGTTCAGTGTGGTGCTACGGATAACCTCACTGCTGACTCGGAAAGATCTGAAGGTTTGCTTTAAGAGCACAGTCACATAGCTGATGAAAACTGATAATGATTTGGGATAATGTAACCTTCTTGCTGTAGTTCCAACAAAGTGGGTGACTGTGCTGCTGAGGAAGTAGGCACATGGGAAGAAAAGCTGCTAGTCCTTCAAAGAACTGCTCAAGGATCTTACTCAATTTCTTTCCTTTCCTGTCAATTGAATTTACAATAGCTGTAAAAGAATCCTGAGTCTTTCCTTGCCTGTCACGGCAATTTTTATTTTTTCCACAAGCAGATTCTACGTAAAGCAAAGGCTGAACTTTGTAAAAACAGAAGAGAACAGAATTTTGGAATCCTTAAAACTGAATACAGGGTGATCGTGCTTAGTGGTTTCCTCTCTACAGATCTCTTTAATTAGAGCAATGCCCTGCTGACACCTGTTGAGGTAAGGGAACTGGTGAAGCAATGAAAGTGTGCTTCTCAAGCAGCTTACAGCAGGCTTGCTCCTGTTGGCTGCTGTGAGGCAGCAGTAGTCTAACAGAAGGCTATCTTGTCTTTAAGTTGTATAGATGCAGCTGTGCTGCAAAATAGAAGATACTTTATTGCCTCATAACAGATACCACCCAATTTTTCTCCTACCTCTGGTAAAGTCTCTGCAGCTGGAAAAAAAAACACAAACTATTGTCTGTAAAAACAAATGAACAATCTCTGGCTTCTAGCTTGTTTTGAATTTTTTACTATTATATGGCTGCTGTGATCATGTAGTCCAACTTCCTGCCTACTGCAGTCTATAAACATCCTGTAAATAACTTTGATAGTTGTGATTAAGTTGGAATGTTGTTAGAAAACTCCTCTGAAGCAGAGTATGTTTCAAGATAGCTGTGCACCCCAGCCTTGAGTGAGCATTGCTCTTCCTGCTGTGGATTGACAGCTTGACTGCTGCTTCAGAAAAGGTCCAGCTCTCCTCTAGGAGTATTTCTGACAGAAACAAGGCCACAGTTCAATCCCAGGAAGCACAGCCTGTTCCATGCAGCTTACTTTCTAACTGAGGTTATGATGATGTACTATAACTGACCTTTTCAGTGTAGGAAATTAGGGCAAAAAAAAAAAAAGCCTGTTACAAGCACCTTTCTGTCCATACCACTGCACTAAACTGTCTGTTCTGACAGTTTTTGACAGAATTGCTTTCCCAGTTCTAGGGCACCTGTTACTACAGCATTTTGTAAGAGTCTAAAGTAGCTGAAAGATGTCGTCATTTCCTTTATAGACTTTAAAACCTCAGCTTCAAAGAAGATCAGCTGGCAAAGGCTATCCATGAGGTCTGTACCCTAGCCCTGACCCTTAATTACATAATCATCCTTCCTCTCTGCAAGCAGTGCTGGGCCACATTGTTCTACTGGACTGAAAGAGCCCAGAGGGATTACAGGAGTTCTGTGGGTCAGAGTTCAAGAGCAAGAAGTCTCGATTAACAGACACTTCATTAAAACTTGAGCAGATGCATGGGCTGCAGCAACACTGACCCCCCCACCCTAAAACCAACATCCAGTAACATCCTTTGGGTCAAAACACAAAATGGTATCAAGGGAATGATATAAGGGTGAAAACCTGCTCCTGGCTTCTAAAAGCTGCCCAAATTTTGCTTGTTAAATATGACAGCTGCCAAACAAAATAATTCCTGTGTCCTTTATCAGACTGGATTTGTTGGGAGAGATTCACACTCTGAACTGCAGGTATTCTACTGATAAAGGCAGTATTTATATACTTTTATCTACAATAAAGCAAACATACGGATCTCCTACTAGTTTGTTAGTATTTAGCAGTTCATAAATGTGGAAACATCATTATGAAAACAACTCCAGAAATATAATTCAGTGTCCTCTGAAGTGTTGTCAGTCATTTACAGTGAAGTTACTGAACTTGGTAACAATCAAAGATCACATTGTTAAATTAATTATGAATAGACATGAGAAGACATATTAGCAACTAAAAAATAGTTTGCATGTTTTGACCTGTTGTCCAAAAACACAAGCACTAGGAGAATCTTTAAGTTTCTTTACAGTTTATCATGATGTGTTTATGATGAAGGCTGCTTTTCACAAGTTCAGGATTATTAAGCTTCTTTAATTGTCATTACTAAATGCTTATACAATATGTATTTTGTTACAAGTGAGAACAATTACAAGATCAAAGTAAAGATACAGATAAAGGAGGGATAGAACTGTGGTTGATACTAAATGAAGCAAACTCATGCCTGCTTGAAGTTTACTCCTCAGTAGTCCCATGAACTATGTTCTTCCATCTTGTGCAATACATAGTCAACTTCTGCTGTGATTTAATACGCCCAAAGCACTACAAATCACTTCAACAATTAAATATAGTCCTCTTGATCCCTGAGGGATCTGAAGATAATGCCCACATTAGTCCTCCAAAAAGATAGTTCTTGTTTTTTTTGCATATGAAAGCAAGCATAGGACTAAAAATGCTCATATCATATAGTCTTAAAGCTGAGAAAAAAGAGCTTTCTCCCCTGTCCCAGTGAAAGCTCTGCAGAGCTAAAATTGAACTGCAATAAAAACAAACCCTGCTTACCTTACATAGCGTAGTGGAAGTTCATACTTTGTAACCTTCACATGTGCCAATGACCTCATTCTCAGAAGATAAGATAATGTTTGCATGGCTGAAATTGCCAAACTTCTCTGCAATATTAAACGACTCTCTTGTGAACTGGAAGTTTGCAGAATTCTATTAGATAAGTGAGTAAACCTAGGGAAACAATAAATGGCAGGTCTTGCTAAGTCTGTATATAACTGTTCTGATCTCTAGGTGCTGCCCTAATAATGTTGGCATAAATACACAGGCACAGGTTTTCACTTAAAAAAAAAAATTGCAACTCATTCTTAAAATTGAGTTTATTTACAGTGACTGTCTGTTACATAAAGTAGCCAAAGAAAACAAAAAAAATGCCCCTTTTTTTTTTCTTTTTAGAATTTCCAACTGATTTTGATTTTCAGACATTAGTCTGAAATCCATTACAGGTGTCTTAACATACAATGTCCCTGCATATTAGAGCATGGACGGCGCTCTAATAAACCCTGGTGCTGGATTCCAGCAGATATGGATGTGCCAGGTATCAGCTAAGGTTACCCCTTTCTTTAAACAAGGCTATGCAATGATTAATCCAATCCTGCTGAAAGACAGAGGAGGAGGGGAAGAAGGGGGTACTCACTCACTTAAGGCACAGATTTGGTATTACTTCTTGAAGGTGAGGAAGGTTTCCATCTCCTCTTTAGCCAATTCACAGTCAAGCACCTGAAAACAAGATGCCGAACAGCTGATTTATACCAATTTGCAAAAAGACAAGTATAAGTTCATTTGCAGAAAGAATACCAAAAACAGAAGCAGAGAAGTGTTGTATTAGTGCTAGAAAGCACGTAACAGATGCATGTTTGTAGTGAACAATGAAATAATGTCAAACTTATAATGCTGGTGGGAGCCTAATTGCATCATTTTTACATCACCAGGTGGAAGTTGCTATCTTTTTCTTGATCTGTTTTAAAGATGGAGTCTCAGGTCCTTACTTTTAAAATAATATCTTTCATTCATAAAGAAGTAACCCACATGGTATCTGACAAACAATGGTTTTTTGCATTTCTAGGTGTGAAGGGGATACTTTGTTCCACTGGCAGAGTGGATTTCTCTGTGTAAGACTAACACCACTAAAAATTTTATAAGGTATCCTCTTACCTTAACATTTTCCTCAGTATGGTGTGGAGTGACAGGTTTGGGAATTACATTCACGTTTCTTTGAATATGGAGCTGGATGAGCACCTGAAAGAACAGAGATTTAAAGCTGAGAAGTTCTGCCCATCTTCTGAAAGCTGAAAAAAAATACTTGCCTACATGGCTACAGGGAGCAGCCCTACTGATAATCAGAGATGATTTACACAGGAAAAACACAGAAAAAGCACTATAATAAGCACTTCCTAATTATTATTGCATGAAGTCATTTAACCGTTATTTTTCTCAAGTCGGGATGACAGCACGGGGGTGCATTGAACAAGAATTCAGAATTGGCCAGGGATGCTGTGTGTAGAAGTGGCTAGTGCGCCAATGACAGCCCACCAGTTAAAATCCAGACATTGGTGATCACTGACAGTCTTCTAACACTAGGTCTTTATAACTAGGCTTAGAATATTTGTGAAGCGTTCCATGCTGGATGAGACAGCTGGAACTCAACTTTCCATAAAGTCTTTGTAAATAGTTATTTTGGCACAAGTTGGAAAACTACATGTCACAGGGGAAAATACAATGAGCAGTGGGCAGTTGTCCCATCACTCATAAGCACGGTTTCTCTGCTAAGTCCCAGGTCAGAGAAAGCCATGGAGACTGGAATAAAAGCAAATTTCTTCAAGTCAGCCATTTAAAAACCCCAGGTCTCAGCAGGACAGCATGCTTCCTATTTTTGCAAGTGTGTGGTGCTTTGGCTTTTGTTTGTTTGTTGGTGGTTTTTTTTAGATCAGAAGTTTTCTTATGTGTTTAATAAGCTGACCACAGTTCAGTTAAGAATTATCTTCACAACTTTCATCAACCAAATGATTCGTTATCTCCTAAATAGGAAGATGTAGTAACAGCACAGGAGCGAACTAGTGGAATGGATATCACAATAAGCATGAGAAAGGTTTCTGTCTGTTTGTCCTTTTTAAGCAATTATCAAGCATTTTTCTAGTTATATCAGTTTTACTCTGTAAGGTCTTACCCACACACTGATTCTGATATTGGCTCCAATATATGTGTGAGAAGAAACCTCACAAAGCATTCTTACCACAGCCAGTTGGGTGCTCCAAGGGGGCAGTATTTAGGGACGGAGATCCCTTTGGACTGGCAAAACTTAATCAGCTCTTCCTGAGGAAGGTATGGGTGGCTCTCAATCTACAAAAATAAAAAGATGCTGGTTTCTTCGAACACAGAAGTGACTTCAAGATTAAACATCACTATGGTGACCTGCTAACTCCACATCAGCTTTGAAAAGACTGCTCCTGTGCAGTTACATGGTTTTTATGAGTGTCAGCCAGTATTCCAGATTGTTTCCTCTTCCTCTCAACCCTGCCCAGCAAGGCCCAATCTTCATACATTAGTTTCCCTTTCCAGTTCCCTGCTTCATTTTTCATAATTTCTCATAGTTCCATATCAATGGGCTCCAAGCTCCAGCTGTCCACATCCAGCTGGAGCACCCACCCATCATCGTACCCAGCCCTACCTATCCCAGTCCAGTGGTGTGGCCAGCTCCTATCCCTGCCAGCACGTGGGATGCGTGCAGGGGCACCGGGAGCAGAGCGAGGCAGCCTCCTACCCCACAGCCTCAGCTGCAGAGCTCAGCTCCCAGCCCACACGAGCTTGGTGCTGTGATCAGAGGTAAGGTGAAGCCTTATGAGCCAGCAGCACCACAGGCTTGTGTAACTGCAGCTTCCTGTGCAAGTGAGGGTGCAGAACGCAAGTCCTGCATTTTCCAGTGCTTGGTAATTCAGCCAAATACAGGTGTGTTCTTACAGGGATATCAAAAAGCACCCCCCTGGCATAAAAGCTATTGCATGGCCAGGCACGTTCTGCTAAATGCAACGCCACAGATGGGTGTGATGCAGGTACTGATGAGGTGAAGAAGAATTTACCTGATTATTTGCAGGTTTGTGGTTCAAATCTGGTTTGCTCAAGAGCCGATCTGTCTGTCTACAGTTGAAGCTGGAGATTCTGATGGCTTTTACCCTTCCCACACATCCACCACCTCTTCCTTGGCCTAGAAATAGCACAGAATCAGACTTGTTATTGAATTAGGATTTATTTTTTTCCCATAAGGAAAAAATGCCTGTGGAAAGACTTCAGTGGAAACTCATCACAGCTGGGATGCTCTTGTGATGTGGCATTAGTACAGCACAGTGAACATTGGGATCCTGGTCGAAGACTCAGGGTGTCACATCATGTGTCATTGTACATAAAAACAGCTTTTTTCCAGATTAACAATTATTACAGTGTGATTATTTCAGTGTAATGCAGCTATTTTGAAATGCTATCCCTAAGTAGACCTTATTTTCTAAAATATCGGAGGGTGGTTTTTTTTTTTTTCAGAATAATTCCTCAGCTAACAAAATAAATATCCCGTAATAAAAAGCCTGTAGTTGGAACAGAGTGGCTGAACAAGGAGCTATTTTGAGAGAGCCAGAGCAGAGAACCTGATCCTCGCTACTGAAGAATTTCCCAGGGGAGCCATACCACTTAGCTGTGGCCATATAGCACAAGCAGAGCTACACTCCTGCCACCTCCTGTTTTCTCTCACACTAATGAACAATAAAACAGTTTGACAGCCTTAATTAGCTTGGCACCTCCAACACAGAAGTAGGAGAAAATCTATTTACTGCCTTCAGAGCGGAAGATACACCTCTAGCCAAACAGAAATCCTGTTCATTCGAAGTTGCTATCATAAGCAGCAGCCTGACATGACCAGGTTTTTCCTTCAAACGAGAAACAAAATCATGCTTTGTTCTTGGGGTCAGACAGAAAGCAGAAGGGGAAGAGCATCACTGAATTCTTTTGACTGGCGTGTCTCTGGTCCTCTTTTGACCTGGCCCTGGTGAGAACAGGGAGGGCAGAGGGCCCAAACCAACAGCAAGCAGAAATTGGTGCCTGTGCCCAGGTCTGGACTCACGCACCCAGCCACCAGGACCGGGCAGCTCCAGCTGCTGCAGGGCGCATGCACACAGCTTCCCTTCTGCCATGCCCACCCAGCAGTAGGCATAAAAATACCTCAATTTTGGCAAAGTAAGGCAAGAAGGAGCCCCAGGGCACAGAACAATCGGCAATCTGGGATTCTTCACATTGGAAATTCTCCCCAGACGACTCCCAGCGTGGTCAGTGGGAAGTTTTCAGGCTGTTATTTCAAACTAGCAAGAATTTTTCATCATGTCAACAAACATTCCTCCACGTGTTTAGAAAAGCTGTACCACTGGGAATGATCATACCATTGCCATCTGCAGGAAATGGCTCCTCTCTGGCCTGTCATTGCAAAAGAAACGTGGGTTTAAGGTAGGCTGAATCACAAGTAGTTAAAGGGATCACGTAGAAGTCCAGCGAGCAAGTGGAGCTGGAGACACGGTGGATATCCTGGCTTGTGTTTGTGTTGGGGAGAGAGGTGGCCAAGAACACTAAACTGTATGAGCACAGTAATCTTCAAGAAAATCTGCCTCTGGAGAATCCGTCCTGCAGGCAGAGGAAGGGCAGACACTTTTATGTGCTCCAGTCGGGTTGTGGGAAGTCTGGGGATGTGACACAATGGGGAAGTGAGGATTTATTTAACCTGGGGGTAGAGAGAGAAGAGAAAAAAGGGAATTCACAACTGTTTGATCCTGGATAAGCACCGAACGGCCAAACCCCAGGCTTTTAGAGGAATGTGATATGGATGGTGATTTGATCCATGACATGGAAATGCTGTGCAGGGGAAAATAAGGTGATCTTGTACTACAAGACCTATCTTCAGCAGCCATGACTTTACCTTTCCTCCTGGGCACTCTGTACTGAGGTTCATCATTATGTCTTAATGAGGTTTAACAACACTCTTCATTAGAGAGCACTAAGGACTCATCCAGTCCCAAAAGAAAACGTGGCAGAGCCCCGACAGGGCTTACAGGAGTTCAAGCCTCATACCTTGAATCCCATGGGCCAGCACATCAGGCAGAGATCCAAATAACCCGGCAGGAGGGCAGTGAGTGCTTTCTGGCACCCCTCCTTCACTCCCCGTGGAAGGTGCCCCACAGCTGGGGGGACACAACCCAGGAGCTCCTCTCCCAGCCTCACGGCTCCAGAGCATCCCGGGCAGGGAAGACACAGAAGCAGCTCATGGTATGGGACAACTCACTGTGAGGAAGGTGCGTTTTTGTGCACCTGACTGTATTTGCAGCAATACCTGTCTGCTAAGTGAAATAAGACAGAGGCTCTAAAATTCCAGCAGTTTAGACAACAATTGAACAAAATGAATTAAAAAGCAAAACTGGTTTTGATTTTAATTAAACCAGTTTTGATTAAAAACCAACCTGCCAGTTTCCAGCAGATAGAAGTTACTTTATTTTTCCTACCATTGTTGTCGGGGGGAAAAACCAAACCAAAACATAACACCCGGGAGTTAACAGGCTGAGCCCGGCAGCACAGCGGGAGTGACGACAAGTACAATAGCCAGGCTTCCTATCTCAGAGGTAGCTGAGAGCACGGCCTCAGTTCCTGTCTCCATTGCTGACAATGGATATCAACTACAAAAAAATCTCTCCCACATCAAGCCATTTTTTTCAAGAGTTGACCTCTCCCTTCCCTCCATCCACAAAGGGCTTACACCTGACAGAAAGGAGTCTGCAGGCTGGGACCTTGTCTCCTCCTGACAAGGGGCCTCACGTGAGATGAGTTACCCAAGGACGCACCTTACTGACAATAAAGAGGTCTTCTCACCTCAAAACGCCCTCCTCATTTTTTTCTCATAGTGCATCCATGATCTCACTCTCATTCTGGTCCACGAAGGCACAGTCAAAGTGGCGGCACCCAACATTGATAGCACGCTTCACCGCATCTCTTGCTTTTACTAGCAGAGACTGAAACAAAAAGGAAAATCAGTAGGTCGGTATGTAACAGAAAGAGAAGTTTGCTGTCCTCCAAATCTGGAGACTTTAAAATTCAAAATGATGAGGTGCTCTATTTTGGATCTTGCTTTTGTTGGTTTTCCAGAATAAAGCACACTGACCCTTGGCACTGGCCACAGCAGTCGCTGAAGAGCTGCCTGAGCTGATCTGCCGTTTTGTAAGGATTGAATGCTCACAGTCAGACAGCAAGGTATCTTGAAATAAGTTTTAACTTGCCCAGAAATAAAAAGCAGTTTCAGTATGAGCTACTGGCAGCCTAAGAAAATGAGCCGTCCCTGGAAAGGCTGCCGGCCCTGCACGCAAACAAGACGCCTCTTGCTGGTGCATGACAAGGGACACAAGAGGACTGCAAACCACTACAGACAGTGCCACCTCCCGGGGAAAACACACAACACGGGATCTGAGACAAGTAAATCAAGTTCTTGGCTCAGAGACACCGAAGAGTGTGATGACTGCACACCAATTCTGAAAAATGGCACTTGACATGGAAACACGATTCAAAACCACGGTCACTACCTATATTTAGCTTAATAACATCACCTTTTTAAAATGATTTCATTTTTCTAAGTATTTCCAAACAAAGGGTGCTTGGTTGGTTCTCCTTAATTCAAAATGATATCACATGGAAACCGCAGCAGGGTTTGGGATTCTTGGTTTTGTTTTTTGTTTTTTTTTTTACATGAGGCTACGCATGACCAAGTACCAAGTTTAAAGTTGCCCAAGTTTTCATTTTTGCAGCCTTTCCCAATCCCAGCCCTTCTGATGTACAAATAATACTGCTCTTTGTGTGTCATGGGAAAGCAGACTAACACCACCACCTTGTAGACAACACAGCACAGAGTATTTATCTCTGGGTGCAGCTGGAGCACAGGGAAGCTCTTTGCTGTGCTTACCCCATCCCTGGAGGTGCTCAAGGCCAGGCTGGATGGGGCTTTGGGCAGCCTGGTCAGGTGGGAGGTGTCCCTGCCCAAGGCACAGGTTTTGCAACTCAATGGTCTTTAAGGTCCCTTCCAACCCAAATCATTCTGTGACCCTGTGCAGGAGAGAGCTCCCTGGGAGAAACCACAACAGCAACTGTGCTGCTTTTGTGTGCAGGAGAAGCCATTGGAGGACCATGGTGACGATACACCCTGTCATTACATAAAGCAAGATGTTTTCAGAAAAATAATCTGTTATATATTACAATGTGCTCACTGAACAGGACTTCAAATTTCTGAAGTCAGGGTGATGGGGTAAAGAGGTTTTGGTTGTTCCACCAAAACACAGGGAGTTGCAGCACATGTTGTGAGAACCTCAATATCACAAAGCTTTGATTAGTTAATCTCAGTAGCTTTGGGCCACATTTTCATTGCAGTAATATAAGAGATTTTGTGGTGACAGAGATCACGTGAACAAAAATTTCCTTCTGTTAGTGTCCTAACAGGTTCCTTCAGAGAGCTCACAAATCCTAGCATTAGTGCCCTAAGAGGCCTCACACAAACACTCATCATTTAAAGCCTATTTATTTACACTCAGGCGTCCTAGTGTCTGCTGTCACCAGACCAATCAAGACTGAAAGGGTTAAACAAACTCAGCCCTATTTGCACTTAAGTTATGCAATAATTAGCATCAGCTGACCAAGAAATACAACAAGAATTTAAGGTACTTTCATCGTGACTAAACAGTGTGTTATAGGCTTGGCAGCTTACAGTTCAACATACTTAGTTTCCAGCCTCAAGTTCAAGGGACAATCCACTTTTTTTCTCTCTTTCTTAATAAGCTCACTTTCACCTCTTTTAAATGCTTCTCGCCTTTTATATTTATAATTCAGTACATCCTTAAATATTCTCTCTTACCTAAACCAAATACATTTACACAGTACTTGCAAGTAAAGAGCTACCCAAACTATTTTTCTGCATAGTGCTATTTATTCATCTGGTGTCATATGGAAAAGTTATCCTCGGTCTCTAAGGAGTTCATGTAGATTCCCATTTCCAAATCCATCTCTCATCACTTAAATTCCCATACTTACACATGTTCATCAAAGATGATACCTACACACATGCTAGGATACTAATACACAGCACCAAGACCAAGAACAAAGACAAATAGGCTAGGCAGAATTTTTTACTTCTGCAGTATGTTGTTTGTTTTTTTCATAGTTAAGAAAAAATCTCCTTGTCATCACTACCTGCTCACTCTACAAATTTTCTGGAGACAGGTGTAAAAAACCTTCAATACCTGAAATATTTAAAGAGGCAAGAAATACCCTGTAGAGGGCTTGGTGCGTTTTCCTGACCCCAAGAGAAGATGGCTGGAAAAGCCTTCTGCCTATCTCAGCAATTTATGGTCACCTGTGTGACCATAGGGGGCATTGCCCCTCCCACCTGCCTTGTGGTTGGTTGCAGGCAAGGAAAAAAATGAACAGAATGGATAAAATAAAATAAAATAAAATAAAATAAAATAAAATAAAATAAAATAAAATAAAATAAAATAAAATAAAATAAAATAAAATAAAATAAAATAAATTGCTTTGCCTAGTATCTCACTCTTTGGAGAATGTCAAAATTTACTGCAGACTTCTTCCATGTATTTGTTGGGTGAATTTGTTGTACCAGTTACACATACTGCATTGACTGAGGTTGCAGCTTTTTGTATACCTCATAGTCCATGCTTTTCTGCAAGAAAAATGGTATTTGAGGAGTTCACACACCCCTGAAGAGCCATTTCTGGTCTCACCTTCTCCCAAACCTTTCACCAGAAGGAGCCACCAAGCTGCTTGTCTTAGGAGGAAACACAGTTCTGCCCACAAGAGGGATCAAGTATCCAAACCTCACCATCAAAATCACAGGTTTTGAAGGGTTTCTGGCTGACCTAAAGCTTCTCTGTAATTTTAACCCTGCTCCTTGACTGACATTTTATTGTAGGTGTGTCAGATTTATCAGTGTTATCTTTTCTCTCAAAGAGGAAATAAAGTTTCTTTGGTGTTTGCCCTCAATCACTGTAGAAGAGGTGTTGACTCAATTCATATTTCACTATAAGCAATTGTTTTTCTCAGCTATCCATTATTACCATCTTTATCATTCTACAGATCTTGAAATCTGCAACTGCACAGTCCTTGCTTACCATAGAAAAGTAATTTCTAACATCAGAAAATACACCTTACAAAATTTTCAGCCTCAGTTTAGGGATATGTCTGTCCAGTGATGTGAATTCACCTCATCAGTGAAGGTGCATTTACATTTTCGTTAGGATTTATTCGTCTGCTCACAGAGCTTCATGCCTACAGACAATATTTCACTTTGTCGTAAGATTCTGAGATTGAATGATGGCTTACTTATATTATAATTTGCTGCACTACACAATATTTTAAAGTGGGATATTAACTAAAAATGCATGTCCCTTCCTCTTCCAATTCATTTATAATCTTCCTGCATTTCTCAGGATTAGTATTAGCATTCCCAGGATGTAATAACGATAATATCTCATCAGAAGTCAAATTACTTGATTGTTTGATACATTTAAAATGTTCTGATGCAGTTTTGTTGGTATCTTTAAAATAAACAAGTAGACAATGGATTATTTCCTATTCAGCTGTCTTGTATCCCCAGTCGTTGCTGGTGCCCATCTCAACCAGCAGCATCTTCCTCTGCCTGCAGCCTGACCTTTTCTGCACTGCTCTGTGCAGATGTTCTTGCAGCTCCTTCCTACAACCTCATCTTTTCCACTGCAGTCAGCACCTCAACCCTATGTCCAAAGATTTTAATCGAGATGTGCGAATCACTGCAGCTTTGGGACAAGCCTTAGTTTAACCTATTAACAAGAACCCCTAACCAAAGGAGACCCCTAATGAGAGGGGCTCCCCCTTGACCATGGCACTGCTCTGCCAGTACCAGCACAGGCCTGGGGAGCAGCACTGCTACCCTGGCAATACCTCGCTCAGAGAGGCACATTTCCACACTAAAACAAACTATGGGAGAGCTTTCAGTCATGAGTCTATTTTGGAAAACAATAATCAACTCCAAGCACCCTTTCTTAAGTCTGCCTGAAGGTCGTGGTTCACTTTGCCTTTAACTTCTTCTTCCATTTTTCACCACATATATTCCTGTTTGTTATGTTTTCTTCATTCAGGTAGATTTACCTCAGAAACAGTTCCAGTTTCTTGACCATGTTTGTATCAAAAATGTGTTCTCTTTTAAGCTCTTTAAACCATTTGTGACTCCTGGGCCTACTTTTGCAGCCAGGTGCGCACTGTCTGCCAGTTTCAAGCTGGTAAAACATAAACCAGCCAGTGTGGGAAGCAGCAAGGGACCAGAGCTGAATAGCCCTATACTGAAACAAACTGCTTCATAAAATACCTCTGAAAGGTTGTCTGAGGTTACTGTTTGCACTTGAAAACGCTGCCCTCCACCTACAGCTTCAGGCACAAGCTGTGTTGCCAGAAGAAATGCCAGCTGCTGGGCTCCCTTCCCCTTGGTCCTCACAGCTCTGGGAGACCACAGGCTGCAGGGGACAGCCTGTGACATCAGGGGCCTCTCCACATGGAGATCTGCTCCATGTGGGACCCATGGGCTGCAGGAGACAGCCTGCTCCACCAGGGGCCTCTCCACAGGCCGCAGGGGAACTGCTGCTGCCTGCCTGGAGCACCTCCTGCCCTCCTGCTGCACTCACCTGGGGGCTGCAGGGCTGCTTCTCACCCCTCTCTCCCAGCTATGTTGCACAGCAGTTTTTTTCCTCTTTCTTCAATCTGCTCTCCCAGTAAGCCCGCCCAGTGTCAATTACTGGCTCGGCTCTGGCCAGCAGTGGGTCACTTTGGAGCCAGCTTAAACTTGCCCCTGTCTGACATGGGGCAGCTGTTGGGCCCTGCTCACAGAGGCCACCGCTGCAGCCCCGTTAATACCAAAACCTTGCCACGTAAATCCACTGCAATACATTGCTAAGATTTCCCTGGGCCTGAGTTTGGGCACGTCAAGAAACTTGGTTCCAATGATAGGAGGGCAGCAAGAAAAAGCTGCCTGAAAGGAAGAGCTGTTGAAATGCCTGAGGGCCATGTCTGGCTTCAGGAAAGGCAAAAAGTAAAGCTGCAGTTCAACCCATAGGCACCAGTTTGAACCCCGGGTTGCTGAGTGAAGGCTGGCTTTTTATGTGACATTCCTCTACGGACAAGTGAGAACTGCACTTGAGAAGATCTGCTCAGCAAAGGCAAACCCTGTGGGAAGAAGATGCCTTAAAACTACAGCTCTTCCCCAGGAATGCTGTCACGGGATTCATTACTGGACTCTATCAGTCAGACAAAACAGGTTATTGTGGTCCGCTATTAATTATTAGTAAAGCCATTGTTATCAAAATCATTAGTAAAGCTAATTCCAAATGTGTATTATACATTTCATTTTAGTTTAGAGTAACTACAGTCTTATTAACCCATGGGTTTTATTCCATATTAGGATGGCTCCTTTCTTGCAGGCCTTTTTTAAACATACAATGCTTCTGTTCAATGTTTCTGTGTAAACACCAGTGATAAATAGTTAATAAGTGACTCCTGTAAATTAAAATTATACCGGCAGTAAAACATCAAGGTTTGTTTCTCTTTTACTTTCATATATAGTTTTGGGATTTGGAACATACAGAAACTTTAGAGACTAGGTATGATATATATATGCATCATATAACATCAATACATACATATTTATTTAAAAAAATAAAAACTATTTTTTATGTATTTATTGAAACTGGAGAATATCTGGAGCTGCGGATGAGTGCCAGAGATGAAACAGACAGTCTGTGTATTTTACACCTGCTCTATTGCTAAGTCACAGACTTTCCCTTAAGACTCAGCAATCCCAAAACAAACAAAAATAAAAAAGGAAATGAAGACTTACCAGAATTTAGAGTAATCTCTCCACCCATTTATTCTTGGCTTTATCTTGCTTTTCAGGGACTTTGCTACCTGTGCTAGCTTTCATTTGCACAGTGGCTCTAGCATGGAGCAAATAATCCCAACTCCTTTGACAGGACTCAATGGCTGTGCTTCTGGCAGAAATCCAGGAGGTGCTTTTCCATACCCTGCCCCTATTCAAGGTGGACTCCACAATTTGTATATATAAATATATGTATACTGTTACTTTGCAGGGTATGAAATCTCAGCACAGACTGTTTTGCTTAGCATTTAATTTCATGTACTTAATTAAGAGTCATTCATATGCAGTTTATCTAGTGCACAAACTAACTGCTGTGGATGCAGAGGCATCCATGGTGACTTTCTGCAAAAGCAGCACAGGTCTGATGGAGTTTTTGAATCTATATGCAATGCACTTTGCACATTGTCCCACTCCTCTCATGGCCCAGCTGGCTCTGGAAGCAATATAAACTGGCAAGAAACCTGACAATAAATCCTTTGTATCTCCTGTGCAAGGGCCAAGTGCCCTGGGAAGGGTTAGTCTCATTTTCTCAGCCGTTAGTTATATCCTGAATACTTCTGAGGTGGAATTGCTGCAGTGTATGAGTTCTGTGAGTGTGGCCCACAGCCTCCCAGCAGCGCTCCCTGCTGCACTCTACACCAGGGTGAAAAGGGTGGAAAAAGAAAGCTGTATTTTTTACGCAGTGCAACCCTTGTTTTTCTTCAAATGCAGACACTGTATTTTCCACACACCTTCCAGGCATAGAAGTTTTTCATAGGGCTCACAGTCAGTCTTCCTCAGCATATGTCTCCCAGACACAGTCTTGTAAGCAGTGACCCCAAATTTGCAATGAAATGAACTACATTATTAGTTGTTATTAAGTACCAATAATGAGCTCAGCCTTTCTGTATATAGTGCTGTGGACAGTCAGCAAATCTGTATCACCACGAATTTTGTAAAGGGCAGGCAGCAGCGAAGAAGTCAAAGAGGAGAACAATATTTAGAACTAGAGAAGTTAATCCTCTTCGTTTTCAGAAACACAGTATCTACGATTGTGTTTGCTGATAATTTTAATGTAACTTTTCATCATGAAAATCAAAAGGAAGGAGACAGAGGTTTCATATCAAACTCACATAGCTCAGATTTGATCCCATTCATCCTTGGGCTGTGTTTCAGAACAGCAGTCCTGAGGCCCTGCTTGGTTACAGTAGCAGCGTGTGCATGTTGGGGAGCAAGTGGGAGCAGAAGTGTTGTGGCCAGTGCAGAGCCTGTGCCAGGGCTCCCAACATCTCCTCTTCTTCCTGATCAATCCACTGCATGCAGTGTGTGGCTCTACACCTGGTAAGAACTACATGTGTTGATGCTGATCAAACCTGTGTTTGCTTCGTGCTGAGCAATGAAGCCTACCTGTCAGCTCCACAAGTGCACCAACAGACCCTGCAACCTCTTTTCCCCTGCCTATGGGTTGACCCCAGAGGTTGCTTCTTCCCCTCCCAGCCTCATAAACACGATGTTCAAGGCCAGAAGTGATATAGGGCAGCTGTAATTTTGGATCAGGCACCGGTGAGAAGAGACAAATCCTGTGAAAGAGCTGCGCAAAACTCTACCTGTAACCTTCACTCTGTTTTGAGTGCTGCCTTTGAACTGAGGCCCCCACCTCCCTGCTTCCTGAGGCCTCATGCTCCCTGACACTTCCTTGAAAAGACCGCAGAAGAAAGGTTATAGGCCAGAAAACCTCTAACCTCAGGTGGCTCTGATTCTAGTTCAAACACTTTTATTATGATGATTGAAGTACTTCAACTGGCTAGACCTCAGGGACTTGCAGTCTTTGGGGACCCTCGGTTATAGCCTGCCATGACGAAGAGAATCAGTCTCCGTGTTTGTTAATTCAGGTCATGAACTTGGACGGTCCTGACGTGGGTACAGCACTCATTTTACCACTTTTGCTCTGGGACCAGTACCACAAAGAGCACAGGGTGGAAAGCTCAGGGTTACTGCAGGGTTATGGTAAACTGCTAAATCTCTCTGTCTTTACCAGCCATGGCCTCTCTGCATGTTTAGAGAGCCAGCCAGTGCGGACAAATCACATAGCATGTGTTGTCTCTTACAGCATCTCTGTCCTCCCACAGGTGTTCCAGCAGCTGATATGAAAATGTCCCCAAGGAGCCCTAATTGTTAGAAATACCTCACTGGGGCTTCCAGTATTAAAGGTGTAAGCTTTGTGCCCATTTCTGTCTACACCACATTTGGGACTTAACAGCTCCTGGCTTCCAGCACGTAAGAGAACACCACACTCACAAAAATGTTTGGTAGTGGGGTTGTGCTGTTGCTGGGGATAAGACAAGCTAACAAGCAGTGGGAGCTGGGTGGCCCTTACTGGGAAATTTATGATTTGAGGGAAAAACAGACCAAGAACAATCCAGAAAGCTTATTTTCTAGGGAATTTTTCCCATCATGTTTTATTCAAAGAATAAAAAGCATAGATTTGTTTTTATTGAGAAACTAACTGAAAAGATTCTTAATATATCTCAGCAATTCCTTCCCTACCAGGTGCCATACCTGTAAGGTCATGTATGATACATTTCAAGCATTTTTTTAATAAGCATAGCTTGTTTTTAAATTTCAGATTATATCAAATCGGAAGTGTTCTTTCAGTCTTTTGACATATTCTCAGATTCTGGAATTGCAGTCTTTCAGCTACTTCACATATACAAAGTGATGGATAAAGCAGACCAGAACTTGATTTTCTTATTCACCACTCACAAGGTACTTCAGGAGTGTAAATCATTCCTAAAGTAGAACAGGCTGAAAACTCCTCATGCTGGTGACAAATAGATTTCTTAAAGTAGAATGAGGAGTGCAAGTACAAGAGAGTTAAACAGAATAATGGACCTTGCCAATACGGTGAAATAAATACCTGCTAGCTCATAACAATCTAATTCTACAGCTATGATACAAACTGTTGATTTACCTTCCATATACCAACAGAAAACGGATATGATTTGGGACTTTCATCATCATAAAAAAAAAAAAAAAAAAAAAAAAAAAGGATTATATATAGCTGCTAAATAAATTAGTAATTTTTAAATGCACCCAGTCCTACAAAAATAGCACCCTTCTAAAGAAGCAGTCAAAGAATACCGCTAGGCTGGAAGGTACTTTAGGTATCAAACTACAGGAATCACTGACCCTTTCACACTGTGGTAGGTCAAGACTTACCATGATGAGCGCTTTAAAAGCATTGTAACCAAACTTTTTGACTTTCCTCAGAGATGAACCCTATGATGAGATTTTAGAACACCACTCTTCTGATTGCTGCATGATACTGACCTTCCTTTCTAACTCTTCCTTTCTTTATTTTCCTTCCAGCTGTTTAGTCTTGCCATGTTGCTTTGTGTTGGGAGCACAGGTCCAGCCTGTGCTCCTAACACAAAATGACAGGATTCAACAGAAGATTTTAAAATGACTCACTTTTTTTTTTTTCAGACTTGCTCTCTACAGAATATTTTCTGTTTGAGGGATATTTCCACTGCATAAAGGAAGGGAGAGAGGGAGAGAGCAAGACAATTCTTGCTGGCAAAGAGCTGAAGAAAAACAAAAATTCCCAATGTTCAAGCATATCAGGGCTTCTCATTTCTCCTCTTATCACATTGTATCAAGTGTATTGCACAAAATCACTAACTACCTTCAAAATTTCTGGATATCACTGAGTGATACACCTCTATACAGGAAAAAATGAATAAAAATGCCTGATAGGCATGCTAAAACAATAATCATTTAAATAAACACATACAAACTCATCTCCGAAATCAGAACTACTGCAATAGCTCCTGATTTAAAAACATTTTATGCTGACACCAACTTTCAATAACATCTCAATCCCTGCAGCGATAGATTTCCTTGAAGGTTTTTAGGAGCCAACATCAGTGATGCACGTGTGATAAGGACCCTGGTCCCCGTTCCAGTTGTTTCTCAAGACTTTTGGGGTCTCCCCCTCATCATGCCAACATCTAACAAGGCCTTAAAAGGGCAGAGTAAGCCTCAAGATCGTATGACCTTATGGCTATCATGGCTCTCTAGCCATAACATATGCCTTCTTGGAACACCATGAAGACTTTCAGGACTAAAGATTCCTCTGCATTGGGATCTAGGTATCAGTATTCAGTAAAATGCTAAATCAGCAGAGACAAGGACTAACTTTACTATTATTTAAGAGGAAATTAATGTATAGAATTACACAAATATCAATGATACAGTAAATAAATAATCACATGACATGAAAGAAAATGTTTCTAGATGCAACAGTTCTTAGATCCTTTCTCCAGCTGAGTTTGTCCTCCATTTCTCTTACTAAAAAAATATAAATGTGAAGGTCATAGACTGAGCACAGATCTTTTCTGTGGAGCATTTTTACCCATCCACACTGATACACAGATGCTGAGCTTCATGGACAAGGCACAGTTTCCCAAAACTCTGGAATCATCTGGATTCATCTGGATAAGCCTATTGGGGATGCTTTTTCATGTAAATCAAGAGATAGGCTGTTTGTCCCCTGTGGAAAAAAAGAAAAAGCATAGCAAGTATGTTTGAAGATCTTGGTAATCTTAGTTGCAAGCAACCTCCCAGGTGTTCTCCTATTCATCCTTTTTGAGATTTAGGTCAGCAGAAGTGGCTCTCCCCAGTGTTCCTATGGGAGTTTATTCCTATGGGAGTTTGCAATGCTAACCCGCTGGCAGCGCTATAGCTTATAGGAGGAATTCTCTCTCTCCGTGCTCATTGTCTTATGATGCATCAAAACACAAAGCATGGAGAAATCCTGACTGATGTGCCTTAGTCAGGTAACTTTACTTAGGTAACTATAGTCAGGATTGAGGGTGGCACTGGAGACAATCGTAAGTAAGAGTACTGCTCCTGCAGCCCCATTAGTGACTACTCATTAATCCTGCAGGCTCAAGGAACAGCCATATACAGGTGTATTAAGTAACCAGGTTGCAGCAGTGCCCCTTCTACACTTCTGTATTCCCAGATCATGCTAGGCAATATACAGTTCAAATAATTTGTTTTCCCTCTCTTTGCTACATCATTTTCCAGACCCCAGAGAAACATTGGGTGAAAACACAGAGGCTCTCACTTACCAGTAGAGGTCTGAATGTCCATACGTACATTTAACATCATCCCACGACACCTGAAGAAAAACACAGAAGATGAAGGTGGTAAAAACTCAGTGGATGGGCATACAGTGACACCAGTACAGCAGTCCTCATGAGGGTGACAAAAGTCATACTTTCAGGAACTAAAAACATTTTAATAAAGCAGTTTATTACTCTTACTTTATGAGGAAAATCAGTTCCTCTGCCTCTCTTGAGCATAAGTTAAACAGGTCTAGAGTATATAATGTAGGGTATACGGTCAATAGCTGTTTCTACAAAATGCAAACCAGAGCCTGAGGTCTTTTTTGGAACAGAAGCTAGAGCTGTTTTGCCCTTAACTCAGAGTATGTTGTAGCAGAAGAATGAGGTGTACAAAGTTCTGCAGCTTCATTTTTCTCTCCTGGTTCCCTTTTATCAGCAGTCAGTCAGACTAAATAAGATCTGGAGGAGTGTCTGGAAAGTTACAAAGGAAACATGGATTTGTCTCCTCACCTGGCCAACAGTAGAATCATTGAAGCAATACCATTTGCGTTCTGTGAGACTTCGAATATAGGCACAGTAATGTCCAGAATTAGCTGATCCTGAATGAGTGACAACAGCAAAAAGCTCATACTGCCAGGCAGCCTGTACAGAGACACAGGGTAACTTTCAGTGAAGCAGTTTTCATTTATCGCTGCTGAAGAAAAGCAGCAGCCAGAACAGCAAGAACGTGCGTTGCACAAGCAAAAATGAGAAAGGTTAGATTTGTCTAGAGTACCCTGTCTTTTATAGTATTACCCGCACAGTTCCGCCCACCTGCTGTGGACTGGCAGCCTCCCTGGAGGTCACAGTAACGTGGAAAAAGCAGTAGGACAGCAAAGAGGCAGTAAAGGGGTGACAAAGGTGCTATGCTGCAGGCAGCACTGCACCGGCAAGGTTTTGATGCTGCCACACTTTCCCTTGTTACTTCTTAGTAAAGTGAAGAGATCCACATTTCGGCAGATCACTCAGCTGTTTGGCAAAGCTGTTGTCTCCCTGCTAACTTCTACTCTGTGGCAAACAATACTGTACAGGAAACTGCCAAGAATTAAATTCTCCTGTCTTGGGCTGCCAGCCTCTGCAGATGGTATGTCTGGGGCTCACTGAAGCTGTCTTGCCACGGAAGCTGAACCCCAAGTTGCCTCTAAGGCAACAGCTGGATTTGGCCATCCAAATCATCTGTGTTTTAAGTCTTTTCGGTAGTATAGTTAGACACAGAAGAAAAAAAGTTATGCTAACCATTCTCGGAAAAATAAAACAGGCTTTCCATAAATCCTGTTTTCTGTCCTAATGGCAGAAAGCTCCATTTATGGTACCTTTGGTGATTTAATCTAAGCACAGAAACTTGAGCCTGAAATAGCCAGAACCATGGGATGTGAGACAACTCCAGACACAGGTAAAGTCTGAGATGTACATTTCTAAGACAGATGCTTTGAACTGAGGTGAGCACTGGTGTGATCTCTAAGTTTTTATCAAACTTGAGCAAAGGGGAGAAGAAAATCTACCTCTTTCAGAGAATGCATTGGGAGTATCTCACCTTTTCACTGTCATGTGCTTGGCTCTGCTGTTCTGTCAAGACTGCATTGAAATCAAGTTCTTCTGGGAATGGCAGACAGTGACTAAGTTTGTGGACACTGGCTGATCTTTCAAAGCAGAAGCGCTTTAGGTGTATGGTCAGGGTCTGTGGCAGATGGACTAGCTTCATGCTCTGTAAAGCAATAAATAATGCGATTTAAAACCAAGGAGCAAACCCAGGGGAGCTGGGATGGAAACAGCCATTACCACCAAGCGAATGTAGCACGGGGAGCAGTTGGTGCTACAGTGAATGAAAACCAACTGCACAGGACAGCAGGTGCCAAACCTTAGTAGCCCATCTATGCAGAGGAGACACATACATGTAGTAAAGCCGTGCTGACCAAGTTTCTCAACTTCAACGTGATCAACACTGAGCCTCGGGTGTCTCATGGGTTGCTTCATTTCTCATCTGCTTTCCCAACTTTAGGTTGGTAGCACTCCCATACCTGTTCCCTTGGACCACTGACCCGTGGACTGGAAGATGATGGTGCTAAAGACTGTTTAGGCAACCAAAGCAGCCACAGCATACAATACAGATGGTGCAGCATGCTACATAGCTGCAACAACCAGCACGCTGTTTCTACACCATGAAAACTAATCGTGTTCAGAAGGATTTTCTCTCTTGAACATCTTGTCTGTGAAGATTACATTGAGTTGTTTTGCTATCTGCTGGGTATCTTCAGTGGCAAGATACCTGATGTGTTCATCACCTCCTTGAACCTGAGCACCACAACACCATCAATAAATAGATAAGATCTTGGGCAGGTGGGTCAATAGGCAACCACAGTGCCTGGTGAGGAGAAGCAAGCCAACTTCCTTGTGACGTGGCCAGCAGAGCTCTGTGGAAGGTGCCAAGCTCCACAGCTCTGCCTGGAGCTCACTCCTCCCAGCACTGCCTTTGTTGACATTACTGTTGCTGCCACCAAGACATATGTATGTACCTTGGTCTAGGAGGGCAACCCACTCCTGAAAATATTGTGGAAAGTCCCCTCCAAGCCTTGAGCTGAAGTCCTCTCCCCTACACATCTCTCTCTTCAACGTGCTAGTCTCTTCATGAAACACCTAATTCATCTGCTGGCAGAGACCAATACTGTAAGCGCAAATCCCAGTGGAGAGCAGGGGAGAAGAGAAATCCCCTATGGTATCCTGCTCTTAAGGGTATGCACAGCACCAGTAGCATATTCTTGTCTAACCTGAGGTGACTTACATTAAAACCCAGAAAAGCATTCTTTTGTCACTAGAGCTACATTCACAGCACAGATCTGCCTAATCAGAAAGATGCATGTGGCTTATACCTAGCTACTGCTGCCATGCAGGCAAATCTTTATGTTGCTCATCTCCTCTTAAATTTATATGGTTCGGACCTTCCTCCACCCTTCCCAGTCCTACAGGGAGTTCTGGGTATAAGAAACATACGGGGAAATACTTCTTTGATTACCTGCAGAAAAGGTGTTTTCTTTTCACAGTATTCACAGAAACACATGTTGTGACCAGTCAACTCCTCTGGATGGAAAAAGCATTGCAGGCAGTCCTCCTGAGAAGACAGAGGAGATTTCTTTCAGTTGAATTCCTTCAAGCCAGATTTCTATTTCTACTTTGTTTCACCAGGTACATGCAAACAGCAAAGCTACAGAAGGCTTATTTTATTCAAAGGGCAAAAGAATCCAAAATACTTTTCTCTCCTTTATCATGAATTAGAGTGAAATCAAGTACTGCTAGTTGGATTTTTCTGCTAATTTTTCATGTTAAAAAGGAGATTTTGCCTGCCTTGCTTTCTTCTGATTTGTATACTGTAAGTTAGACTCCTTCTTGAACAACTACACAGGCAGTTAGAAAAAGTGACATGTTCAGTGACCTGTACACTAAGCAGCAAGTGGCACTGTTAAGCATGCTAGTCACAGTAGCATTAACACAGTCAATTTTTTAACCAAACAAAATAGAAGGAGGATTTGGTCATGTCAGCCCATACAGGTACTTCAGTTTTCCTTTTTTTGTTTAACTTGAGCTCTAACAGCACAGTTTATTTGGTTTTCCTGCACACAGGAGAGTGACAGAAGTAAAATCACCTTCATTCTTCTAAATACAAAGACGGAATTCAGGAAGGAAGTTTGCAGGAAGAAGACTTACTGGGTATGAAGACTGGCTAAGGCAGAGCAGGGAAGGCTGACCAAACGCAGAAAACTAGACTGGTGGACATCCTGACCCATCTGTTTATAAGTGACTTATGACATTAGATGCCTTAATTTCCAAAAGGCCCTGCTTAAGACACATTAGGACTGGAAGTCTCATTTAGCACTGAACCTCCAAAACCAAAGAGCCTTTAAGTTGGGATACCCAAAACCAAGAGATTCAAGGTCACTAGTGACTTTTGAAAATGATCTTCACTGAGCCACAGTTCTTTATCTTCCACCATCTGAAGTCAGCAAACATGACTGCAAAGCTTCCCCTTATATAGCAACCCTCATATTATAGGTGGCTATACAGACAGCCACAGTCAGACTACACTGGCGAGGCATTCACATATGTACACACGCATACACATACACTCTGTGCCAAATCACTTCTATTGCAGTGTGACCAGACAGCCTACACAGGCCAGGGCAGTCCTAAGTAGACACTTGTCCCATTATGCCAACATGGGAAAAAATATCTCCTTTATATCAACAAAAATATCCACAAAACATAAACAAAGTAACACCAACAGAAATACACTGATCTAGCTCCAACTTAGAATGAGCATGTGTAAGAAACAGTTGTGCATCTTTCACCCAGGACGCACATTACACCCTACCTCCCTTTTCATACTGCAGACCTGAGGTCCCCTGTTCTTACCCTCGCATTGGGTAAAAGTGAGACTAGATCCCAGACTCAGTCCTTACCCTATCTTGTAGCCCAATGCAAGACCTTATTCCCACTGTGCAGCCTGGTACAGGATCATCCCCACCACGTTCATTTCTTTAAATTTGATAGTGGTACATTGTGGCAAATGCACCATAAACAATCAGCTCCCTGTGTATCCCCTCTTCCCTAGCTCTGAGTGTTACATCATGTGGTGTTTCAACAGCAGTAAAAAATGAGAATACACAAAAAAGGCACTGCTGCATGAGTGTATTTTACACCTATTTCATTTATTATTTTTGCCTCAGAGGTTCTGAAGGAGGTTTCCTTATCTTGGAACAGTATAAAGTAGTCAGAATAAGGTTCAGTTGTCCAGTGAAGCTGAAAACATCCACCCCCTATTTGTTGCAGCACCCATATAGCCACCAACACTGCTCTGTCTGGATATCAAACAGCAGTACCGATTTACCAGTAAAAGGACACTGCACTGGGCAAATGCAGGATGCCTGGCCAAGGATAACAAGTTCTGTAGGGCACTTTACTGTGGTAGCTAAGCTCTCACAGGTGTGCATCACTGTGTAAGTCTGAGTCTTATATTTAGTCAACAGTCTTCTCAAAAAGAACTTTCAAGGACTTTATTTTCCAACCCCAAAATCGAACAGGTTTTTTGGAGAAGTTTAGAGCCCCTCAAAACAAACAAGAAATGAGAATGGGAAAAAGTCACCTCAAAACCCCAGACAATCTGTAAAGATTCTAGCTGAGTCCCATGAAACACCAGTCCTGCAGGGAGAAGACTCCCACAGTGAATAGAGGAGGAATCTAAGGAAATAGCGCTGCCACTGATCTTACCAGCGTCTTCAGCTTGTGGGAATTGGAATCCAACACTGGGAGTGGAAGGGTTAACATGTTGCTATTCCTCTTCGTTTCAGAAGAGCAGATCTGACAGGCCAGGTGCTCCTGTACACAGATAGTGTACAAATCACTCAGCTTTGTAACCTGGAGAGAGTAAAAATAGCCAAAACACGGTTTGTGAAGAACACAATGGAAGTATTTCCCCATGCATGTGGGAAGGGCTGTGTGGGCATGTCACTTCACTCAGTGTCACTGCTTTCAGGCTTGAACCCAGATCTGACGTAGACTTATGTGGACAGGGCTCTTCCCACCACTTAAAGGAGAACAACTCCTTCCCCTCATCCCCTAACAGAGGGAAGAGATGCATCCTATAACAAGAATGGACAGCTCAGTGTCTGCTTTAATGCTGTTTTATTTGGAATTGCAACAGGAGCCCATCTTCTGCATGAAGGGAACTGCGACACTGGCTTGATGAAGAGTCACTGTTCTCTTATTCCTGGGAGGAACTGTCATATACAGAACGTACCAACAGTGACTAATGCTAATGAAATGCACATAGGCGGCTTCTAAGAGTGAAGGAACTGTGTCAAGACATGCCAACTAATGCTTACAGAAATTTGGGAAGTAAAGAAATGCATGTTGAATAAATTTGGGGTTGCACAAAGATCAATCGTTTTGTTTATTAATAAACTCTCCCATTAGAAGAAGACCCTGACATGCTCTAAAGATAGGATGAACAAAAGTTAACTGTGGTTCGAACTGATGAAGCCTATGAAATCAAGATTGTCCATTTGAAAGATGAGAGGGAAGATCCAGATGGGAGATAATTCCAAAAATTTCATAGGATAATTGACAATGGATGGGATTCTTCTTAGAGAAGCAGAAGAAACCGCATATGACAAAGGCTAAAGAGCCTGCTGTTCATTTCAGTGACTGTCCTTACCAGGTCTTGGTCTTTTATCTGCATCTTTACCAAGTTCCAGAGAGTCAGATAGAGTTGGGCAGCATCATGTTGCATAAACACTGGACAAACAGAAAACACAACCTTGATCAGTATTACTGACAGCAGCGAGCACATACTTCCCACACGTGGCAAAGGTTGTCTCATTCTCCTTAACCCCATTAATCCGGTGTCCTGTTCCATTGCCATTCTCCACCAGGGAGGGAGCTTAGACTGGAGACAAGCTGTGGTGGCTTCATGTGACCTGAGCAGGCAGGGGGAAAATACGGGAGTGCTTGAGTGCCCTATTGTAAAGCAAAACCTTTATATTTGTGGACTACCTGTATGCTTGATAACAGGTGAAACAAATTTTGTGGAATAATTCAACACCCTGAGATGGAAGTGCTTTCAACTTCCCTAAGAGTCTGCGAGATTTGCCAAAGGTATTGACTTCAGCTGGTTTGTGTTAAGATTACAGGCACCCCTGAACAAAGAAATCTCAGAAAATAAACCTTTCCTCATGCCTACTAGCACATCTATGATCCAGGCAAAGTACCACTTGCCAGGATATATAACTTTATGAACCACACCTGAATTTTAAGGATGAAGTGTCAAGCTTTACAAGTTCTGTTTGGGCATTTCTCTTTAACTGAAAGAGAGAAGGCAGAATGCAGAGCCATTCAGTCTCAGAAGGAATTATATAAACAGAAATAAGTTAGCTCATGTTCCAGCTTCACATAGATCTGGGCTGGCTACTGTCTTGTCCCTTTCATTGTTGCTCTGTTTTGTCTTTTATAAGAGAAAGATCAGGGCATTTGTATACAAACTACCATCTTTTTTGTACACATAAACAGACCCTCGGTACCACATCCTCACTGGACACCTGTGCATTCAACAATCTCTCTCCTTCAGGCCCATGTCCAGGTGGGAGGTTAAGCCAGCAAATTCTTCTCTTAGCGTTTATAACAAAAAACAGGAAAGGGATCCTTGGGAAATTGGGTGAGCTCAGTATCTTTTCCACATAAACTCTTCATTCTAATAAGAAATATTATCTGTTTCAGTTACCATATCAGTACAGTAAGACAAATCAAGCAGTAAGCTGTCCAGCCTATGCTCTGCACAGCCCTTTCATTCTTGCCAGCATAAATAGATGAGTCTTCTCATCCTTTGGACATCAGCAAGGATATCTGGCAGGGCTTTTTTTCCCGTTCTTCAGAATTAAGACACAGCACCTCACTAACAACTAGGAGGCAGCTATAAAGAGCACTACATCTTCAGCTACCTACTCCTCATGTTTCTGAATCCCTGAATGAGATGACAAAGTCTGCACTGCTTGCTAGTGGTTGAAAACTGATATCCCCAGTTTGCGGAAAGAGATGGATATGGGAAAGGGGCTGCTTACAATCCATTCTGTGTACTGAAAGACAGCGAGCAAGATCTGTGGGAAAAACAGCTTTCTGCTTGCCAGACTGCATCTTCTCCAACAGCAAAAGCATTTGGTATGGGACATTCCTCCTCTTCAGTGAGGCATTTGGGGGCACTGTGATCCTATAAAGAGAAGACATAACATGAATGGTAATCAAGCAGCACAATGGAGAAGTATTAGACACCACACCTGAAGGAGCAGAGGTGTATGGCACAGACAGCAACTCCAGAAGAATCAGAATGGGCACGTTTTTAGCAAAAGAAGGAAAAAGAGAAAGCCCCCGTTCCCTGTCCCTCTGCACAGCTTTGGGGGAGGACATAGAAGAGGGTAGATGGGGGAAAAGGTGTTTTTAGATTGCTTTTAGTTTGTCACTGTTCCAGTCAGCTAGAGATAGACAATAACTTATATTAAACTCCCTATGTTGAGCCTGTTTTGCCTGTCACAATGTTGAGTGATCTCCTTGTCCTTATCTCAACCCTTGAGCCCTTTCCATCACATTTTCTGCCCCTTATCCTTTGAGAAGGGGTGTGAGAAAGCAGCTGTGGTGGAGTTCAGCTGCGTATCATGGTAAAAACACCACATTCATTTCCAAATACGAGGCAAACTGAGCAGGACCTGAAGTGTCTTCCATGCTCTAGAAGCAACATTAGTTACAGCTGTTTTCAAAGCTGCTCTTGTCTCCCACCTATCCTCTCCTTCATTTTCAACATACCCCTAAAATTTCATGGGCAGGTATATCATAATGCTTGTATTTCAACCATATGCCAACTGGGAATCTCTTTGCCCTCTCTAAATTTATTGCAGTCAACAGCTTTTTTCTGAGCCTTTCTTCAAATAACAATGGTAACCCACAGCCTACATTATTTAGCTTTGCCCATTCATGACATGTGTCTTCTCCGCCTGTAACTTTTCTTCTTCCTCCTCTGCACACTGGTGAGTGTGGAAGAGTGAGGTACAAGTCATAAAGGCTCCGTTCAGAACTGCAGCATTCTGATGTGCAAACATCACAGGAATGAAAGATGACTAACAAGTCAGAACTGCAGCCTTTGTAGGCCCTAGTCTGTACAAGAGAGGCAGAGACCATGCTGAAAGCACCTAACGCTCCTGATGAGCCAATCCTTCAAATGTAGCTCCCATACAAACAAGGAACGGAGACATCAGTGTAACAGGAGAGCTATCTCAGGTGATTCAAACAGGTGGTACCTTCGTAGTATCCCAGTGAAGTGTATGTTCATGAGGAACACTTGGAGTAGAGAGTTCAGACAGCAGGTCTGCCCCATGTTGTAAAGTCCAACAGCTCCTGTAGGCACAAAAAAGAGGAAATGAGTTCAAAGATAGGTACAAGAAAAGAAAGTGAAAATCATTTAAGGGATGGTAAACTCCTTTTTGTACATATTCGCCCATTCTGTGCACAGGTTCAACGTCTTGCTCAGACCTTAGAGAGGGGTCAGCCTATGTTCAAGTAGATAACATTTACTTTTGTTTGGCAACTGACAGGAAAAATCCAAGTAAGCAAGGATCCTGATACTCAGATGTCTTCCTTTTTTTTTTTTTTTCCTCAGTTTAGAAGAAAGGAGCTAGCCTGGGAGAAGTGGAAAAAAGTCAGCTAGAGTTGTTCAAACTGCATACAAAAGAAAAGGATATTCTGTGCCCCAAAGCAATATTAGTAAATTACAATCAGAAATTATAAAGTCATCACCAAAGAGAGAGAGGGTATGGAACAGAAACTCAGAACAACTGAACTGCATACAGCTAGTGGTAATGGGGGATGTATCTGAGACAGAACAGCATGTACACCTGAAATACCGATGACAGCCTTTGGGGGGCCAATCTAGTGATGCAGCAGAATAACCAGGACCTCGTCCATGGTTGAGCAAATCTTGAAGCAATGCTGGCTGTGCTTGGAAAGAGGACAGCATCTAGATGTTTTCAGCTGCAGTAACCAATATGAGGACTTCAAAGGGAGAACGCCCTGAGATCCTCACATAAGCCCTTCTCAAAAAACAAAATGGTTACTTGACAGCACAAAATGAGAATCATTTCACCAAGGAATGTGACAGCACATTCCTCGGTGAAGAGGTAAAGAATAGGAGAAGATGAAACCTAAGGACAAAGAATGGAACAGAAGGCACTACAGACAGAAAATATGAGTGAAAAATAGGCAAAGCTTTATTACCATTTTTTAAGTCTGCCACACCAAAAACTAATGGTAGCCTCTGGTCTTTAGTCTTCAGCTCTTTGTTTTCCTCTTTATTATCTTCTTCTTCTGCCGTCAGGTTTTCACTTAGTGACATCTCTGGCTTTTTGCTCCTTTCTTGACGTCCACTTCTTTGGCCCATCAACAATACAGCACGACGACAGAAGAACTGCAGAAGGACACAGAAAAATGGGGATCACCCAGAAACACAAGATTTGTCTTTGTATTTGATATTTTCATGACGAAAAAGCTGAAATGTCAATAAAATCAGTATGATTACTGCAGTGACATTTGGTATGTTTGAATTAGTATGGATATAGTAGCTGTGCAGTATATCAGCACGGTAAGAGACATGGAACTCAATGGCAACTGCACATCCTGTACTCCTTGTATGACTAAATAAATGGCCTTCCAATTCCACACAAACAGCCCCACCTAACCTGGGAACTCCAGATATACCTGTTCAAGATTTGGTGAATAAAATTATTAAAATTGTTCAAATACCCGGCGATGCAAAATTTCTCTGTTCAGTAAAACAATGCTTTAAAGCCTAAAGCACCCTAAGTATTCAAAGGGGCAAATTTTACCTTCTCTACCTTTTAATCTGATAAGCATTTGTGGGTTTTTTTTGTTTGTTTGTTTGTTTCTGGTTGGGCTCTTCTCTGCATTGTTTTTAAGTGCCCTAGTCACAGCTCTAGAGGGGTACCTTGGACTCTAATTTTTAAAAGCATTTAAGCATCTAAGAATCACTTTCGTTTTACAATCCTTCAGGCATTACAATCCTTAAGGAACTGTTTAAAAGAGCCATAATGCCTTGATTTTAAAGGGAGTACTGAATGGACCATTTCTCTGACAGTCTCTTATGACTCAACTGCTGGCCCTTTAAAAAAAAAATAAAAAATCACTGAACTAAAGCAAAGTAAAAATACTCAAGCAAAACAATGTGATAAATGCTCCAATGCAACTAAACAAAAATGAAACATTTTTAAGAGCCCACATTCGACATGGAAGCTTGTCGTGGTTTAACCCGGCCGGCAGCTAAACACCACGCAGCCGTTCGCTCACCCTCCCCCCTCCCTCTCTGGGACGGGGGAGAGAAATGGAAAGTGAAGCCCGTGAGTTGAGATAAAGACAGTTTAATAAGACAGGAAAATAATAATAACAAAATAATAATAAAATAATAACAATAATAATACAATGGTGATAATAGGAAAGTAATAATAGTATGTACAAACAAGTGATGCACAATGCAATTGTTCACCACTCGCTGACCGATGCCCAGCCTAACCCCGAGCAGTCCGGCCCCCTCCCCCCAGCTAGCCACCCCTATATATTGTTTAGCATGACGTCAGATGGTATGGAATACCCCTTTGGCTAGTTTGGGTCACCTGTCCTGGGTCTGTCCCCTCCCAGCTCTTACTGCACCCCCAGCCTGCCCGTTGGCAGGACAGAGCAAAAGGCTGAGATGTCCTTGGCTTAGTATAAGCACTGCTCTGCAACAATTAAAGCATCGGGGTGTTATCAGCACTCTTCTCATCCTAAGCCAAAACACAGCATTCCACCAGCTACTAGGAAGAAAATTAATTCTGTGCTAACTGAAACCAGGACAAAGCTGAATCAGAAAAAAATGGTATGCTTAGGGAAACACTCACAGGAAAAAAAAAATCTAGAGAAAGAGAAAGAAAGGAAAAAAGTACCATATGCTCAGGAATCATAACAGCATGTAAAATGAACCCGAGGTCATTCCAGGTGCAAAAAGAGTGAAGAAAATCTACCAAGAAAGGGAAATTACCAAAAAATCCTGGTTCTGCTTTTCATGAACAGAAATGTTTGTTTCAAAAGCTTGTTATTTTTCAGGTTGACTCTGCCTAATAATGCTATATTTCAAATTTTACAAAAAAATTATCATGGAAACTAGAAAACTAGAAATTATTTTTTTCCCAATTACCATTTTTAAGCTTCAGTGTATTTTTCCCAACCATCCTTTATCAAAGTTACTTTTGAACTCAAAGTGTCATACACCCAGATACGCTAAATAACATCAAATTTGCTGAAGAGATTTATCTGGGGAAAAGAAAAGAAAAGAAAAGAAAAGAAAAGAAAAGAAAAGAAAAGAAAAGAAAAGAAAAGAAAAGAAAAGAAAAGAAAAGAAAAGAAAAGAAAAGAAAAGAAAAGAAAAGAAAAGAAAAGAAAAGAAAAGGAGAAAAAAAACCTCAGGCATTCAAACACAGATTCAAGAACATTGCTCTTTGTATTGAAAAACAGCAATTAGGACAGCTATGTGGGAAAAGTAAAATTGGATTTCAATTTCTTCTTCTACAAAACACTCTGAGCTCAGGCTGCCTTTTCCCTGGGAAGCAATTTAACCAGGCATTCAGGTTTCTGAAAGCCCAGCACACCTCTGCTTGAGCAGCAAAAGCTGGTGGGTTTAGCCGGTGTAGTATCAGCAGGAGGGTGAGCAATGCCCACAGCCAGGGAGGACACAGGAGGAGACAGAAAGGAGGGGAAATGGTCAGCAGAGGAGCTGAACAGCAGCTATGGGTGTGCTGGGGATGAGCAGAACTTGTAAAACACAGTTCTGGGTACAATTAAGGGCAGGATGAACAAGCAGGCTCGGGGCTACGAAGCTTTGGGTGATTTGAGAAATAGGTAGAAAGATGGTAGGGCAAGAAGGTGCAGGGCTCTACAGAGATGGCAGGGTTTGAAGGATTCGGCTCTGCGGTTCGATGACGCTCTCCCCCAGGCACCCTGGCACTGCTAACAGAAACGCTGGGTTGGGAGCAGGGACAGGAACAAAACTTTCCAACCCTTGCACAGAATTGCCTCGTTACAGCTATAAAAATACAGTATTGCTAAGGTTCGCCATGACCTTCCTTTCCTGGCATAAAACGTATAAAAGGTCTGTTGCATGGGCACGGGACTCGGGGAGCAAGCAACCCGATTTCTCCCCTCTCACTGGAGGAGCAGGGACCCTTCTCAGTTCCCTTTGCAGACGAGGGGGATGGCTCAGTCCTGCTGTACGTGGCTTGGCCGAGCCAAGCAACCAGGCTACCTCTGGGCAGCGAAAAGGCGGCAGCGATGTCCGCCTCGCGTCCTCCACCCCGCGATCGGCGAGCCCTCTGGCCCACCCTTTCGTCCTCCATTTCGCTCTGCACCAGGTCGCTGGCCTGAGGAGGGCCTCTCGGTCCCCGGTCGTCAGTCACTTTTTCCTAGCATCGCCACTCCTTTCCCCTTCTTTCCATGCCAAGGGCACGGACCTCAGCCCCGAGGGGACAGATGGTGGCCCCTGGGTGCTCCGGGGCTGGGATGGACCCGAGCCCTTCAGCTCCGTGCTTCTCACGGACACCGCTGAAATAACACTTTGCGCTGTTCTGTTTGTGTCTAGCCCGCTCCCTTTTATATATATATATTTGTCCATTGGAGAATATTGGTTGAAACATTAAAGAGAAACCATCCCAGCCACTACAAACGCCCATCACTTGCGCTCCCTTGCCGGCATGCCCAACACCCTAGAGGGTCCACCAGCTCAAAAGTCATTTTCATCGATGAAAAGAAACACAAGCGACCAAGCTGACGCGCCACGAGCCCGGAGCCAGCAGTGCTCCGACTGGGTGCGTGCGGCCACGCAGCCGTCCCACCACGCTCTGGCTCCCCGACCCCGAGCAGCAGCCGCAGCCCCCTCACAGCTCCTACCTCTCTCAGTCGGAGCCTGGGCAGCCCCTCAGCGACCCCCCGGAGCCGCGGTCGGACGCGGACCCTGCGGGCCGTCCCGTCGCACATCGCCCCGCTCACCTGCGGCTGCCGCGGCGGCGCTGCCCGAGCGAGACTGCGGGGCGGCTGCGTCAGAGGGCAGAGCGCCCACGGGGCCGCTCAGTTTTGATTTCCCGCTTCGCTCAGCCCAGGGACGGAAAGTGAAACTTCCCGCAGCCGCTCGCTGCGCTCCCTTCTCGCCGCCAGGGGCAGCCCCGAGGCGGGCAGAGCCGGGAGATGGCGGCGGCTCCAGCCGGGGCCCCTCGGCCGCTGCCCCTCGGCACCCTGAGCCTGCTCCGGGTGGGAAGGAGTGGGGTTGGATGGCACGGGGAGAAGCGGAGCGCTGCAGAAAGCAGGCTGGGCGTCGGCTGTGGCTGCCCCTCGGGAGGTGTGTGCTGCCTGTGCCTACAGCGTTCCTCGCCTCAGCACCAGGAGTTTGTTAGCACGGTGTTGGCTTCTTGTGGCAGCAAAAGCAACGGGAAAGCCAAACTGCTCTCAAGGCACAGAAGCAAGAAATGGCTCATTTAAAATAACCCCAAATAAGTACATGTCTTAGAAACTTAACCCGCATTCCAACCTAAAAGCCTCAGGAGTTTACTGCTTACGTGTGCTGTGCTTCCACAGTCGGATAGCAGAATGGCAGCACCGTGGTAAAGACACCCCAGCAAACCCCTGTGCCATGCGATGTCTGGTTTCAACAAGGCCGAGGATGTCCAGACCAGCAGAAGTGCTTGGGTGGCTGCGCCTCCAGTGTGTGCCGGGATTCCTGGCCTTCCCCTTTCTGTCAGCAGGAGGAACGGAGGGGCACGGCACCCTGGAAAGGGGCTTTGCTTGTTGGAGGATGGCCATCGGCCCGGCTTTGCCCCACATGAGGAGGCAGAAGAGCTCAGAGGTGAGTGATGCTGCCCGGCAGAGCTCTGCTGACTGAAGAAACAGTGCAGCTGAAGTAGGGCATCCTGCTGTGTGTGTGAAAGAGATGGAGTCTCTGGGACCCCAGAATTGAGACTCCCCTTGCGATTTGGCAGGGCATACCTGCCTTTCTTTTATCTAGGAGCTCCAGCAGGCTGAGACAGCTAGACAGTCTCCAGACAAGCCCAAAGCCTCAACCGTGCCTCTACTGGGGTTGGCAATTCCAATTCGAATGAGGCAAAGGGCGTTGCTACTTTCCACAGGCTATGGGGAGCTCCTGAAGGCCTCTGTCTCCCTTTCTTTGCTTCCTAGAACCTCACTGGTGTCTTTGCGATGCACCTTTACCCCTCAGGAAAGCCCTTTCTTTGAGCTAACACACTGAATTTGCATGTGCTGTGCAAAAGCCTTCAGCTGTTGTTTTACTAATTTACTAAATTCAGTGGATGTTACAAAAAAAAGAGAGAGAGAAGGGAAGGAAGGAAGAAAAGAGGGAAGGGTAAGAAAGAGAAAGGAAGGAAAGAAAGAAATGATGAGGGAACCCATGGCTTAACGTAGCCCTGCCTTACAGGCTTCTTCTCATACAATAAAAACATTTCACAGTTAGAGCCAGCACAGCTGCTGGGCAGTCAGAGCTCCTCAGCTGTGGCAGCAGTGGCAGCGAAAAGCTTCCTGAACCGCCACACAGACATATATGGGGAGCTGGAGCGGCTGCAGGCGGAAGATTACAAATGACTCAGCGTCCTTCTTGTGACTCAGGTGGAGCTTGTTGGGAATGATGTAGCGGTGTTCACTTTCTATTCCTAGCTTGTGTGGAGCCTGCCTGATAGAAGGAAGGAAGAGAGAAAGAACTGTGAAGCCATAAATTGCCCAGAGACGGGTAAACCACCTAAGCGGATTGACATCAGAGATTAAATAGGAGCTAGGTCTGACAGATCTGCATAAACCAGTGAGGAGGTGTGCGGGTGACACGGCTTTTGGTAGCGATTCCTGTGAGAGCCTGGGTACTAGATTAAGAGGAGCATATGTCTTGTTTAAGAATATTTTAAGGTTTGCTTGTGGAATCTGGTTATGACACCCCACTTCCAAAATGAGTATTGGGCAGAGACCTGAGCCTGGAAGATACACTTAGTTGATGGGATGACTAAAGGTGAATAAATTCAGTGTTTGGGGCCCAAATACACTGACTATTGAGTGTCATGGTATAGTAGCACCTAGAAAAAAGCTGCTTGCTCCTGGTAACTGCCACAGAACTTCTACAGTAAATAAAATAACCCATAAAATAGATAATCAGGATGTGATTTTAAAAGCACTCAGGGAGTTAGGAACTCCACCCCCGTTGTTTCAGGACACATGAAGTACGCCACACTGGATCAGTAACTTCAAGTTCTTCATTGCATCAATTTCAGTAGTTTTTCAAGGAAGAAGGCAAGTGCTTCCTCTGCCTTTTTTTTTTTCTTTTTTTTTTTCTTTATCTGTGTTTCACTTACAAAATTTCCTGTTTCTGGTTTCTGTGGTTTATGGAATAAAAAATGTCCTTACATGACCCCTTCTATATTTCTGTATATTGCACACAAAGGGGTGACATAACGGCAGACGTACAATACAGTGATACAGAGACAACTCTGGGCTCATTGGGAGCACCGTATATTTTAAAATTACTCCCCATCGTTTTCATCCTCAAACGAGTCAGTTCCCACTTCTTCATAGTCCTTCTCCAGGGCAGCTAGGTCCTCACGAGCCTCTGCAAATTCTCCTTCCTCCATACCTTCACCCACATACCAGTGCACAAATGCTCTCTTGGCGTACATCAGATCAAACTTGTGGTCGAGCCTTGCCCAGGCCTCTGCAATGGCTGTGGTGTTGCTCAGCATGCAGACTGCTCGCTGAACCTGGGCGAGGTCTCCACCAGGAACTACTGTGGGAGGCTGATAGTTGATCCCAACCTGGAATTAGGAATATAAGAGAAGTAAGAAAAAAGTGCCAGAAGCAGTCACAGAGTAGAAAAAAGCGTGAGTAACATTATGGATGCTGCGGTAGAGGGGTGCCACTATCAAAACTACTGAATGGCACCTGCCAAAAAAAAAAAATAATAATAAGGTTATACATAGTTTGATACGTAATCATTTTAATAGTTGTTTAATGCACACTAGCAACTTCCTGGCTTTCTAAACAGCTACACAACACTGAACATACAGTTTTACCAAGATAACTCTGTACAAACAGAAAGTTGGTACCTGGTTAAAAGTGTTCAGTTTATTAAGCAAGCTTTTTGAATGACAAATGTTTTCCAATGTTAATGTCTGTATTGCTGTAGAAATTATGGTTCTCAGCACTACTGTGTAGCCAAAGGAGACATGCTGTATAAGATTTCTGTGTGGGAGGGTTAATTGACAGCTTCCATAATATCAGCATTACCTTTATTGAATGTATTAGTTTTAGTGCTTCCTTAGTTTTAGTTGCTCCTTCAGAGGGAACACTCACTGTCTTTTACACATTCAGCTCTGAAAACAATACTTCTTTAGATTTTAACTCATACACATCAAATATCCTTTTACTTAAGTATTTACAGTTCTGTGTCAGTGGGAGGTCATTAGGAGAAAGGCCACAGTTTATACACACACACACCTTTCTTAGGTTCATTCTTCTCACTAGTGAAAAACATGCAAGATCTAAAACTTTAAATACAAGTTTTCAGCTACTCATGGCATTCTTACCTTGAAGCCTGTTGGACACCAGTCAACAAACTGGATATTTCTCTTGGTCTTGATGGCAGCAATTGCCACATTGACATCTTTGGGAACTACATCACCTCGATAGAGCATGCAGCAGGCCATGTACTTCCCATGTCGTGGGTCACATTTCACCATCTGGTTGTTGGGCTCAAAGCAGGCATTGGTGATTTCAGCCACCGAGAGCTGCTCGTGATATGCTCTGTCAGAGGAGATGATGGGGGCATAGGTCACTAAGGGGAAGTGGATGCGTGGGTAGGGAACCAGGTTTGTCTGGAACTCTGTCAGATCCACGTTGAGGGCACCATCAAAGCGCAGTGAAGCAGTGATGGAGGAGACAATCTGGCTGATGAGGCGGTTGAGGTTAGTGTAAGTTGGGCGCTCAATGTCTAGGTTTCTGCGACAGATATCATAGATGGCCTCATTGTCCACCATGAAGGCACAGTCTGAGTGTTCCAGGGTGGTGTGTGTTGTAAGGATAGAATTGTAGGGTTCCACCACAGCGGTGGAGACCTGAGGGGCAGGGTAGATGGCAAACTCTAGTTTGGACTTCTTCCCGTAATCCACAGAGAGGCGCTCCATCAGCAAGGAGGTAAAGCCAGAGCCAGTGCCTCCACCAAAGCTGTGGAAGATCAAGAATCCCTGCAGTCCAGAACAGGCATCTGTCTAGAAACCAAAAGAGAAAGGACTAAGAATAGTGGCTGTAAAATAATGAAAGACTACATTTGCTTATTCTGAGGTGAAGGAGAGAGCAGTTATCAGCAGTATACAGGACATGTTTCAGGTCCTTCTTGAGAAGGAGTTGCTGATAATCCTGTTCTTTGCTTCCTTCACTGGTTCAATTTCTGATGTACAAATTAGCCTCTTACCTATAGAGCTTCTTTCTCTGAACTTCACACTTCTTTTAGTTAGTCTAACTGAAAGCAGCAATGTACCTAATCCAACCTTCTGTATCAGTCTGGGTGCTCTAGTGCTGTGCTAATGATGAAGAGTTACATATTCAGAACCATCTTTTAAGAATATCTGGAGCCATACAACCAGAAAGTGAACTGCTGGACTTCCTTCTCTTGGATTAGTAAGGATGCCTCCGTATGTCTTGCAATTACTTTTCTAAACTGTTAGTTTGATTTGTAGGTAGGAAGCTTCCTGTTCTGCACTTCTTCCTTCAGCAGAACCAAACTACTACAAAACTACTGGGACTTACCAGCTTACGAACACGATCAAGTACCACATCAATGCTTTCCTTGCCAATGGTGTAGTGGCCACGGGCATAGTTATTAGCTGCGTCTTCCTTTCCAGTGATCAGTTGTTCTGGATGGAAAAGCTGCCGGAAGGTGCCAGCCCGCACTTCATCTGACCAAGAGAGAGAAATTGTAAAAAACTGCGTGGCTGTGCTCCACCGCCAGCAAGTTGGCAAGCTTTCAGTCATGGGAGGCCTTGACCCAGAAATGAACAAAAAAAACAGGTGCTGGAGAAGGGAAAACTGTTTCCTAAGAATGTTTTCATTGTTGCATTCTGTTGATTTGTTGTAGGAACTGTATCCATCTGCAAAAGCTGTTCTTTTGACAAGTACAAATCACAAGAAAAACAGTGTGACTTGGAAGAAAAAATTTGGGTTCTTCCCAGGCGCCCCAGTTTTTAGAAATCTCTTTTTTTCCTGGAAAGAAACCATCAGCCTCACACTTTGAATCCCAAGTGGAGAAAAAAAGAACTCAGGCGGCAAAAATGTCATGATAAACAAAACTAAGAGTTAAAGGTTTTTGCAAAGAAAAGTCATACAAACCATGAATACTAGCTATTGAACTGCTGGTGATCCTGCCATTTCTAGGTTTGTAACACCTACAGAGATAACACAGTCACGACAGAATCTGGCATTCATTGTCACAAGAAAATTAATTTTATTCTGTCTGAAGGAAGACCAAGATACAAAGGGTGTGCTTCTTTGTTCTAGTGGAGGATGGTGACACGCCATGGTGATATTAGGAAGAGTAAGCTCTTCTCCATTTTCCAGGAATGTGAAAAAAAAAAAAAAAATTTATACTGACCTACTACACTTGGTTCCAAATCCACCATTACAGCCCGTGGCACGTGCTTCCCAGTGACTGTTTCATTGAAAAACGTGGTAAAAGAGTCATCGTAGTTGAGTTGACTGTTCTGGTCCTTGAAGGTGCCATCCGGCTGAATGCCGTGCTCCAGGCAGAAGAGTTCCCAGCACGCATTTCCTATCTGAACTCCAGCCTGGCCAACATGAATGGAGATGCACTCACGCTAGGGAGAGAGAGCAGAGAGAGGGTCAGGAAACCCAATGTGCATTAATATTCCTTATTCCTAACAGTTACTTTTTCCCAGCTTTTCAAAAAAAATGTTTGTCACTGGCAGCGTTTCATTTGTTTGTTCAGCCTCATGGCTACAGTGAGACTGTATACATACAGACGAAAGGTTGGGACAGCTCTTTAAAAATGGAGCTCTATGTGCAGTAACACATGAGTACATGAAAGCAAGCTGAAAAAATACATAATTTCAGATACACAAAACCCACCTTTCCTCCTATGGATTGGCTATGCTGAGGAACACATCCCAGTTGAGTTTATTTTTACTTCAGGCTGGAACCTGACACAGCCATATGGTATTTTTCAACCGTATGTAACCCAAGACAGGTGATGTCTTTGGATCCTTTTACCCTCTGATAGCACACCAGAGTGGAAACTTGGAAGAACTCCTTTCAGCAGTATTCACCTCAGGAAATGATTTCAGATTCTCTCAGCTGAAAAATGTTCTTTCAAGCTCCTGAACCAGCTGTGAATTTTACACTGCAAGTGCACTGCTTATTAAGGCACTGTCACTGCATACAGTGTGCTTATTTACATAATTTTGAACGTAGTTGTTGTGGTAGCTTTTAACGTTAATGAAAAGGAAACAACGTATGTAATACCAGGCTAAACTAGGCAGATGCCAACTGCTGAAAAGCCTTTGCACTCTGACTACAAGAGAATGAAGAACCTGGTGCTGGATTTTATAAGTTCAGAAAAAGAATCACAGAGCAGATAGTTCTGAGTTGGTGCAGACTTTTATGCCACTGAGTGAAGGGAAAGGAAGTTTTGTAAGTAAGGCAGTTACAGACCACGTGGAGTTTTTCAGCCTCAGTTTCTGCTTTGGAGCAATTGTAATTGTAGTCTTCTGAGCTCCACCTTTGTGATCTCAATAGCCCTGTCTACACTCGTGAGTGAAAAAGTCTGGATAGCCTGTGCTGACTGATAATTAGCACACACTCTGGCACAGTTTTGGCTTGTGCCAGTTCATACTTAACGAGACAATGCTTAAGCACCATTCAGAGGACAACTTGTTGTCAAGAATGGTTTCCAGAGAGCAGCTCATTCACTACTGCCTGACTTCGGAGAGGGAAAGAGATGCCTAAGTATGAAGTGGGGTATGCTACCTCATCTCAAGGCCAGATAATGGTCCCCAATCATTTTTAGTTTGTAATGTAGATATATCCAATGACAAAAGAGCAGATATAGCCAGTAAACTTATTATTATTATTATCAGTTATTATTATTATTATTGTTAATTATTATTATTATCATGTAACTGGTAATCCTGCAAACTCATCCTGTGACCTGACAGTCAAATATATCTTCCCCAAACACTAAATTCTCAGGCAGAATGTATGACCAGCAACGTCTCTGGAGCAGTTTTCTTCACAAATTAGCAATAACTAAACCTATTTTTCAGAAGCAAGTGGAGTTTTAGAGGTCACCACTGCCACAGGTGGTCATCCTCAGAAGTTCACGTGAATGTGGAAAATCAATCTAAATATTTCATTCAAGGAAACATATTATTTCTATTCACCACTCATTTTTAAGTTGCTGACTCAGGATTCATTTGCGGCAGCATGTGCAACATGCTCTGAAGTGTACTTGTGCAACCTTGTTTTTTTCAGTTCAGTTGTGCAAAAGTATCTGAGTTATTTGAGTGATGATGAGTCTTCATCGACTGGTATGTTGTAGTAGAGTCACAATCTGGAGGATTACTCAGGAGAAACTGAAGGCAAATTTGGGCTTAACGAGTTCAATTAATACTGATTTTGCACAATGCAAACTCATGCTCTTCATTTAGATCCCAATGTGAATCTACAAGGCTAACAGCAAGAAAGAAAAAAAATCTCTTTCCTTTTAAACACAGAAATGAGGCAAGGTGACTTTTTAACAGAATATCTTTTAGAGCAAAGCTACAATTAAAAGTCAAGCAATATTCGGAACCATTTTTTAAAATCAGCAATATTTTTTTTTTTTTTTTCACAGATGGAACAAGTGAATGTTGCCTTAGGAAGTTAATATTGTAGATCTTAGTATAGGACTACAGCCAAAAACTGCAGAACCAGTTCCTTTCCTTTTAGACTGAGCTTCCAGTGGCACTGGTTTGAAGCAGTACCTCAGCTCTGCCTTTTGAGCCAGGATTCCTGCTGTGACTCCTGGTTTCAATTCCCATCTTCTATCCCAGCTATCATTTGGAAATATTCTGACAAGTAGAGAAGACAGTAACAGCGATTTAATTTTGCATAGTAAATGGCTTTAAAATAGATGTCAGACTTTTAGCAGGAAAAAGAGTGGGCCTTCTTCAGAGTCACAAGCAAAGTAAACTGATCTCTACATGATATTTAAATTTTGAGCAGACTCCAAAGTCGTATTTTGCATTGCATCACTGATGTGCTGGGACCTATCTTTCATATTGTGAACCCGACCTTTTATCCAGCAAGAGACAGTAGAAAGGGTCTTTCATGAAATGAAACCTATGACTGCTTTGATTGTTAAAAAAACAGATTACTACCTGGCCTAAATATTTACTGTAAAAAGACAGGCAACTGTTCACTGCTATTCCTGAAACATACTCACTACCCTAACTCTAGATGGCTTGGTCTGTCTTAAGGCATGACGAACGTACAGAAGCGCGTCTCTTGCCTGTGAAATGAGCACTCTCATTTTGGGTCTACAGCTGTACTGGCAGAGAGTAACATAGTTCTCCACACCAGAATAAGACTCGGTGCTAGACATAAATCAGTACAAGGTGATTTTTTTTTTCACTTTATAAGAGGTTTTGAGATATTTCTATGGATCTATTCAAAATCTATTAAAAATATTTCTTATTTACTGCATCACATACACGTATAAAAACCTTCATGCACTCCAGAAACACACGTATACATTGTATAACTATGAACAGTATGGCCATTGGGAGTGAATTAATATAAAACAGACACAAAGGTAAGTAACCTCTCTGTTTTATTTCTAAAGGATTATTTCATACGAAAATTAACTTGTCTTGAGAAAATATAGTCACAACAGAGAATACTAGAAAGCAAAGACTCCCGATCTAATTTATCTTATAATTTTACTAATTTGAGACGCTCTGAAGAAAACATTGGATCAGCATGCCTTACTGCCCCGGTGAGGTATTCTGACACTCCTTTCCTGTCCTCCATGCTACGAGTAGCGAGGGAGATCAGACTTTGTGGCACAAATCACTGATTATGGCAAATCCCCCTGGCTGCCCTCGCCCATAATCCTCCCGGTCCCAGTATGGGGACCCCCTTACCATGGTGTCTCCAGTGGTGTTCCCTTCCCTCTGGGATCAGTGATGGCAGGTCTTTGCAGGAGCTCAGCTTTGAGCTGCAGGGCAGGAGGCAGCCTGGCCAGTACCAGGCACCTGCTGCTGCACTTCAGTGTCATAGTGCTCTGGGGAATAGGTCAGAGACTCCTCAGCTCTGCCTCCTGCATCACCGCCTCCTGCCCTCCCAGCCACCCCACGTATGCAAATTCATCCAGATAGGCAGGGCTCAGATCTACCCCAGATTTCAGATTTAGTCCCATCTGGTTCTGCATGATTTTTAAATTTGAGTGCAGCCATATAACACACTTCACACTATGCTTTCTAACACCTGAGTACTATACGTACACGTCACATGCAAGAGAGATGCCATCCCAATTCCCTGTTCTGACAGCATGCCAAGAATCATTCCTAAATTTTCCAATAAAATCATTCCTAAATTTTCCATTCATTGTCTGACAGCATGCCAAGACTCATTCCTAAATTCCAATACAGAAGATCAAGAGTGCATAAGGAAACATGAATGGAACAGAGAAGGGCAGAAGACAAAGCAAAAAATGAGAACTGAAACATAAATATAGTTACCGTTTTGAAGTGTGCTCTTAAATGCTGGCCTGACTTATTTCTGCCCATACTCCAGCTGTCTCTCTGTTAGCATTTCAATCCTTCTATTGCTTCTCTTTCTAGGTACAGCCATCTGGGCTCTCAGCAGCATGGGACAGCTTTCAATGTAGAGTCTAACTTGTCTGTTGAAATACAGAAAGAAATTTGGTTCCCATTGCAGTGCTTACTGCAAGAAATAGCTGGAGGCATCACACAAATGTTCAGACACCAAATTAGGGCAGTCTCCTCCACCTTTTTATTTCTTCCTGCATTAGCTCAGCACTGGTAAAAGAAGCAGCTTCACTCAGTGGACAAATCCTCATCATTTCAACTCTTTGGTTACAAAGCGAGAGACACTCTTAATTACTTGAATCTGGGTATTATGTATCCCATCTTTAGAAATATGCTATTTAGTATGATGTTTCATCAGCAGAAATATAAATTCCCAATTCCTAAATTTTAGGTTAATCTACTTTGCTATGATGTTAATAGATTGTTCTGCTACTGTTGACAACCAGCATCAAAGTATATTCTGCTTTAACTCCTACATTTTAACAACACAAAGTAGTTCGTGCTGTTTTTTATAAGCTCACATTTACTTTGGTATATTCTTTGTGATATTCTTTGTGTGTGTGTGTGTGTGTTCTTTACAAAAACCTGCAAATCCCTCCTCTGATTTTGGCTAGGAAAAGCTGCAGAGGAAGATTTCCCATGATAATTTCTGTCTGCTGCTTCTTCAGAAAGCCATCAGATCATCATAGCTTTAAGGCTGAGGAAAATTGCTCCAGTGTTCTCCCAGTGGAACTTGTAACATCCCAGTCCAGCTCCAGTGTGCTAGGCAATCTGAAATGTCAATGCTCACAGCGCCACCAGATGTAGAGCTCTGTTCAGAGAATCATCTCAGGAAAAAGTCTCACAGCAAATACTTTAGACAATCCAGTACCCAGATCCTCTTAGGCATTTTTTGAGTCAACATGTCAGATCTCACAGCTACCAAAGCACTCTGAATTACTAAACCATTTGCAACTTAGTCCATTGTGGTTCTGCTCGAGTGGGCAGCCGAGCTCCACCACAGCAGCTCTCTCACTCCCCCTCCTCAGAGAGGAACGGGGAGAAAATACGATGAAAAGGGCTCAAAGGTTGAGATAAGGACAAGGAGATCACGTAGTAATTATTGTAACAGGCAAAACAGACTCTGCATTGGGAGATAGTAAGATTTATTGCTTATTACTAACAAGCTAGAGAAGTGAGAAACAAAGAAAAGAAACCAAAAGCACCTCCCCCCCCATCCACCCTCTTCCACCTCCTCCCCCTGAGCGGCGCAGGGGAACGGGGGAATGGGGGTTATGGTCAGTCTACAGCACTTCTCTGCCGCTCCTTCTCGGCCACTCTCGTCCCCTGTGCTGTGGGGTCCCACCCACGGGATGCAGTCCTTGATGAACTGATCCGGTGTGGGCTTCCCACAGGCAGCAGCTCTTCCAGAACTGCTCCAGATATGGGTCCATACCACAGGGTTCAACCCTCAAGAGCAAACTGCTCCAACCTGGCTCCCCCACTGGCAGCAGCTCCTGCCAGGCCCCCTGCTCCTGCGTGGGCTCCTCTCCACGGGCTACAGGTCCGGCCCGGAATCTGCTCCGGCAGGGGTCTTCCACAGGCAGCAGGTCCACCTGCACCTTCCTACGTCGGTGCAGGGCCACCTGCTCTACCATGGTCTCCTCCACGGGCTGCAGCGTGGAACCCTGCTCCACCGTGGTACTCCATGGGCTGCAGGGGGACATCCTGCTTCACCATGGTCCTCACCACAGGCCGCAGGGGACTTCTGCTCTGGTGCCTGGAGCACCTCTCCCCCTCCTTCTTCACTGACCTTGGCACTTGCAAGGCTGTTCCTCACTCCTCTCACTGTCCCAGCTGCTGTGTGGCGCAGTGTTTCTTTTCCTGTCTTAAATCTGCTCTCACAGAGGTGCAAACAACATTGTTTATTGACTTGGCTCTGGCCAGCAGTGGGGCTCTTACCAAACATGGGGCAGCCTCTAGATTCTTCTCACAGAAACCACCCCTATGGCTCCCTGCTACCAAAACCTTGCCATGTAAACCCACTACACCCATGTCTGCACTTTCTCTGTTCCTCCATTGCCCTTCTCCTCTCTTCTGAAGTAGGCAGGGAGAGCACCTCTTTGAGTCTGTGTTAATCACTCCTCTGCCCATACCACTCAAACTCAACTGTCCCAAGACTACAGACTTGCCAGTCTTGTGTTGCCCAGCAGATCTGGGCATAGTATTTTTCATGAAGTGTGGATTTCCTTATTTTGTGCTGTCCACCCGTGTTTCTGAGTGCTTAGGCAGAAAGCCCTCAGTCTTGATTCAGAGGGTAACCTGAAAGCACAGCGTGGGACTGCTCCCAGGTACCAGTGAGTTTCTGTGACTCCAGGGTGGACCTCTAGACTTTCTCCAGAGAAAGACCAGGCAGATGTCCTGGGCCTGGATTCTTGGAAAAAAGTTATCTTGCTCACTGCTGTCATTCAACCTGTGTGGGCAGATGGTGACCTGGCCTCTGGGCTTAACCTTCCTCATACAGGGTATGTCCCATACAGGCCTGGTCACAGACTAGGCTCAGCTGGAGGGGTCTGGACATGCCTCAAGGGCTTCCTGTGCTGTGCCTTAGGTGCCCTACAGAGCCACACAACAAAGCAGTGCACTTGGGAGTTACCATCTCCAATTGTTTGTGATATTAGCAAAACCCACCTCTTAGAGGGATTAAAAAAAAAAACAAAACACTCATACAAAACCCTGCACCTTTTTCTCTATTTAAAAATTTTCTGAGAATAGATTTTTTCAAATAATCTAGAGCTTAGAAGTACTGTACAACAGATCCTGAGCTCACAACCACTAAGTCCTGTGATCTACCAGTTCTCTTCTGCCTAGAGAGCTAAATAAGTTAACAGGCGAATGAAGGATGGTAACTTCTTTATCTCATGCAAGCCACCTCCTCTGCCAGATGCGCAGCCCTCCCTGCAGATACAGTTATCTAAGTGGCTCACTCAATACTGGAAGAATTGTAGATCAATTTAGAACAGTAATGTGCCAACTTACAAAACCATGCCCTCCTAAGAAGTTATTTGATATATTTATTATATAAAAACCTCTCTTGTTTTTAATTTTATGCATGTGTAGACAGTACATGGTGCATGTACTTTGCATTTCCCACGCATTGTGATGCCTTCCTAAGTGAGATGAATGGTCATACAAAGGCTTCCCTGTGTCCCTGTTAGAGCTGTAGCCTGTCGTTCTGTTGCCACCTGCTGGGAGAACGGACAGCATCTCGCTTCAGGCGTTCCTGAAATCCTTGTCTAGTACTTCAGTATCTACATAGGAATCAGCTATCTCGATAAGAAATTGCAGAATCATCTCCCATCGTTTGGGAATTTCAGAACTACAGGTTTTAAAATAAAGACCAACCATTCATTTTGCAAAATAAAAAGGCAAATTACATCAATTATGTTTCTGGATATGCCCACTTTTCTTTAAGACCTTTCAGCAAACCTAACAAACTGAGCCACAAGAAAGGAGACAACATTTCCTCTTAACAGTTTGGGCAAAACATAATGCAGTTCTGTAGCCCTGCTGGAATTGTAGGTAATGAGCATATGTTTCAGTGAAAACACTGATTTCTTTAAAATAAATTTATTTATTAAATATCAATAATAAATCCAGCATTAAAGTGTGGTATGTACTAAAGGGTTTTGGCCTGTCCGTCCCCTCCAGGTGTCTCTTTGTCAGCATTATGGGAAACCTTCCAGATAACTGTGAGCACTTAAGCAGGTCAGACATGCATGGGAAGACAGACATAATGTCAGCACAACAGGTTTATTGTCTTGCTTCAGGTATTGTTCAAGCACAGCACTGCTTGACAGGTAACCCAAACGTTCAGGGTTTGCTTTACCTTCTATTATACTTTTCCTGCCCTCCTAAGTAGTTGCACAAGCCTCTAGATTTTCACCACTGTCCCTGTTTTTCTAACTTTACACCTTTATTTGGTAATTTCAGCTTTAGTTAGTACCCCCAGTAAGCTAACAGCCCCTTCACTTTCTGCTGATTTGAGCAGAGTCCCTACAACTCCCCTTTCACTATATGTAATGTCTAGTAGCTTCTGCTGCCGTTATCTCATTAATTTAGACATAAGTTAGTGCTAGGCAGCCACTTTTCTTCTTCCGTTGTCTGCAACATCCAACAGTTTCTCTTGTTGTTACCAGTTTTACCTCAGGCCACAGCTGGCCATCTGCCTGCATGCCTTAACAATATATTGTTCTAAAATCCTCAAGCAATGGGAATATACAAAAATATACCCTATGAAGACTAAACAGTGAAGCCATAGCTGTTCTTAGCCATCCTCCCTGTATCTATAACATGCATTCTTCATCATGGTTCTGGTTTATTCCATCTCAGTAAGTCTGATGGAGTTGGTAATGCTTCTGTCCAGTGTGCCACATTTTAAGGTCATTTTAAGGCCTTTGACTGAGTCATGGATACTATTCGTTTAGGAATTCCAACACAACTGTCAGCATACTTGCACCTCCACACCACTCTAGTTATGATGGCTACACAGCTGCTGCACAAGCATAGCATGTTCTAAATCCATGTTGAAGCAAAGAGTTGCCCAAGTTGTGTCCCTACTCTTGGCAGCTGGCAAAATCACACCTTCCAACCACCCCACACTGTGGATTGGGCAGAAGCAAGGGAACTCAGACTAGGTGTGTGTTCTCAGCACCGACAGAATTCTCACTGCATCTTAAAGTAGGACAGCTTTACAAGCGTTATGTTTAGAATTAATATGAAATAAAGACTCAGAAGTTCAGGTAACTCCTCTTCACATAGTGTCTGTAGTAGTTGTGTGGGAAATTTTGAAGCAACAGAGTTCCTCAAATAATATTACAGCTGTGTGACTATTTTTATGTTGAATAAATGACAGTACAGAAGTCAGAAGGACTCTTCCTTCCACAAGTAAACTTCCTTTCAGGAATATATTAGCAAGAAATATGACAGCTGTTGTGTTCTGAGGCAAAGTGACTAATGATTAGCTGGTTATGTATCCTGTGCTTGCTGTCTTGTGGTCTCATAGTGGACAACTCACTGTTTACATTCTACTAAGGTACCAATGGGCTTGGTATGTGTGAGAAAAGTGAAAATGCAGCCACATGAAATAAAGAGACATAGAGACAATCTTATGCACATTAAAAGGCAGATTAAGTTTTAAGGTTGCCCTGCATCATTTTCATCCTCAAATGAATCAGTTGCCACTTCCTCGTAGTCCTTCTCCAGGGCAGACAAGTCCTCTCGGGCTTCTGCAAATTCTTCTTCTTCCATGCCTTCACTTACATACCAGTGCACAAATGCTCTCTTGGCATACATGAGATCAAACTTGTGATCGAGCCTTGCCCAGGCCTCTGCAATGGCTGTGGTGTTACTCAGCATGCAGACTGCTCGCTCGACTTGGGCAAGGTCTCCTCCTGGTGTAGCCGTGGGAGGTTGATAGTTGATCCCAACCTGCAAACAACAGTAGAAAAAAGACAGTTGAAAAAAAAGTTACAAGAAAAGTGATAAAAAGAGACAATAAATGGGTTAAGAAAATTGTAGAGCCACTGGTGAGTGGAAGAAAAAAAAAGTAAGGAAAAACACAAATTGTGTTAGTGAAATCCCTGTCAAGTCTAATGTCATTCAAGATGTGTTTTGTGTGTAAGTCAGTTCCTACTCTCACCCAAGTAAAATAAAGAGCCATGGACCAGAACAGGACTCTCAATGAAGAAAAACACAAAAATGTGTTGTTATGCTTGACAAAACTGGTGAAAGTGGCTGTTCATGGAGATACTGTAGAAATGTTTCACTTACCAACAATGTATTATTGATACTGTTTTGCTGTGTTGTTTCTTTTTTTTTTTTTTTTTTTTAAATCTCATCAAGGACATTCTCAGCAGTGTCTTTAGAACGTAAGCCTTATCTTAATCTTTCTTTTAGAATGCAATATTTTAAGTTTAGAGTCTTACAGGGTTGACGTTGTCCCAGTAATGGAAATAAAAATAGTATATACGCTCCCATTCACTTAAAGACTTATAAGTCTGTGTCAGTGGGATGTCATTAGGAGAAAGGGCACATTTTATACACACACCTTTCTTAGGTTCATTCTTCTCACTAGTGAAAAACATGCAAGATCTAAAACTTTAAACACAAGTTTTCAGCTAAAATGAACTTGTTCATAAAACATGAAAGAGAAGTTCATGGCAGCCCTTCTCACCTTGAAGCCCGTTGGACACCAGTCAACAAACTGGAGGGACCTGTTGGTCTTGATGGCAGCAATTGCTACATTGACATCTTTGGGAACTACATCACCTCGATAGAGCATGCAGCAGGCCATGTACTTCCCATGTCGTGGGTCACACTTCACCATCTGGTTGTTGGGCTCAAAGCAGGAGCTGGTGATTTCAGCCACCGAGAGCTGCTCGTGATACGCTCTGTCAGAGGAGATGATGGGGGCATAGGTCACTAAGGGGAAGTGGATGCGTGGGTAGGGAACCAGGTTTGTCTGGAACTCTGTCAGATCCACGTTGAGGGCACCATCAAAGCGCAGCGAGGCAGTGATGGAGGAGACAATTTGGCTAATTAGGCGGTTGAGGTTAGTGTAAGTTGGGCGCTCAATGTCTAGGTTTCGGTGGCAGATATCATAGATGGCCTCATTGTCCACCATGAAAGCACAGTCTGAGTGTTCCAGGGTGGTGTGTGTGGTGAGGATAGAATTGTAGGGTTCCACCACAGCGGTGGAAACCTGAGGGGCAGGGTAGATTGCAAACTCTAGTTTGGACTTCTTCCCGTAATCCACAGAGAGACGCTCCATCAGCAAGGAGGTAAAGCCAGAGCCAGTGCCTCCACCAAAGCTGTGGAAGATCAAGAATCCCTGCAGTCCAGAACAGGCATCAGCCTAAAAAAAAAACAAAAAACAACAGGAAAAGTAAAAGAATAAGTGAACATATCTTAAATTAGACCCTCAGATAGAAACAGCAATACCCACATGAGATGCACAGCAAAAGAGTTAGCAGTTTTACCAGAAAATCCACATCATCTGTTTTCCCCTGTAAATCTCAGGCTAGTGTATCACTAGAGCAATACATATACATGTATATATTTTTCCTAACAATAACAATGGTACAGCAATATTTAAGGTTTTCCATTTAAGTCTTCCACTCACATGAAAGCTAAGCTTGGACATCAAGTAAACACATTTTTCTGTTCTGAGCCAATGACAGGAGTAAAAACAAAATGAGAGCCACTATCAAAAAAAAACGTATGACGTTACATCCCCTCCCACCCACCAAGTGTGTCCTGCTTCCAACGTAACAGTGCATACCAGTTTGCGGATACGATCTAATGCCATGTCAATTTTGTCTTTGCCAATGGAGTAGTGGCCACGTGCATAATTATTTGCTGCATCTTCTTTTCCAGTGATCAGCTGTTCTGGGTGGAAAAGCTGACGGTAGGTGCCAGTCCGCACTTCATCTGAACGACAAAGAAAATGTACAAGCTTAGAAGAGAACCCTCATATAAATTATTAGAAAAGATTTGCAAGAGTAAAACATCTTTTAGGATACTCCTGCTTTCTAATTCTCCATGCTCCTGTCTTTCATGTAAATACGAAGAAAGCATTTTCCACAGTTAGCAAAAGAAAAATAAAATCACACACACACACAAAAAGATTAGAAGGGAACCTCCCTAAGTAGGTTAAATTGTACTCATAACCAGTGTGGGTTTAGACAATAGTAAACTTTTGAGTTTATTATTAGTTAAGGCATCCATGACAGAATCAGTTTTCATCTAGTTGAAGGTGTCCCTGCCCATGGCAGGGGGTTGGAATTAGATGATCTTTAAGGTCCCTTCCAACCCAAACCATTCTATGATTTTATGATCATTTCAATTGAGAATAACATATTTTAGTAATATTTCCTATTTAAAACTTTGAATATTCTACCCGGAGGTCAAGATCATCCCTAAAGATAAGGGAGAGTCCTGCTATTTGGTGATCTGAGCTTTGCCACACAGAAGAGTTAATTCATTTCACTTTTCCAAGACTGGTTCTATACTGACCTACTACCGTTGGTTCTAAGTCCACCATAATAGCCCGGGGTACGTATTTTCTGGTGCTTGTCTCTCTGAAAAATGTGGCAAAAGAGTCATCATTGCTGGGTGGGTCGCTGAAGGTGCCATCTGGTTGAATGCTGTGTTCCAGACAAAAGAGTTCCCAACACGCGTTGCCAATTTGAACTCCAGCTTGGCCAATGTGAACAGAGATGCACTCGCGCTGTAGTGGGAAAATAAGGGGAAGGGTGGGAAGAAACAATGAGCATCCTAACTGTCTGTAAACCGATCCTGTCTGAAACCCCAAATAAAACAATGATTACAAAAATTTCCACAAGACTGGAATTAACAAAAAATGTTCTAACACTTATTTAAAAATAGGTAGATAAGTATTTTGTCGTGTGCAGAAAGAGACACTAAGGACAACAACTAGAGATTTTACAGCTGTGTCTACACATGATGTACATGGTCTATGTGTAAATTCATGTAAGCCTGTACAGATAGAAAAACTATATATAAATATACAAAATAAACTATAGTAGGTCCCAGACGAGGAATAGCAGCTAAACCCAGTTGTCTGAGACAAAGTACAGTTATGCTGCCTTACTGACATACAAAGAAAGCAAAGGGAATGAAGTATCTTCTGACGGCTCAGCTTTCTATGAAATGAGTGTTAGGTGCAAAATAAGTTCATAGAAATTAAAGTAACTGGAATTAAAGTGTCCTTACAGGCTTATTTCATTCAACTCCTGAATGTTTCAGCTCATTCCCTGTGCAATTTTAATTTAATTTAAGAAGAGTTGACTCTTACTGGAAGTGTTTTCTACTAGATTCTCAAAACTGACTATGCAATCTAGGGAAACTGTTTTCTGTAGTCACAGAAACCCATCAATTTGTAATCTAGGTGTACCACTGTGGCACAAATTCAATTAGGACCAAGTAAAAAGCAATAAGGAGACCAAAGGTATGCAAATTCAAAAATACTTTAGCACAGTAACTTGTCATTATGCAATTAACTTCACTATTGTGCCACCTGCATCTATTTGTAGCATTGTTCCATGAGGGGAAAAAAGAACAAAACAAACATGCCCCTGCATGCTTGAGGATAAAAACAGGACTAGAAACAAATGCTAAGAGAGGCTGTCCTAGTGCTTACTAACCTCACAAGGGGTTGTGGTAATCTTTTTGTTTCTCAATAACTGCTTTTGAAACCGGGCTCGACAGGCTTTTGTTAAGATTCACCCAACCTCTCAATTGCAAAACCTTGGACGCAGTACAAGAATTACAGATTTTCCCTGGTTTAGGCTACTCAAAAAATGTAGAGAATCGTGATGGTCTAGAAAGACCACAGGTTGTGAACACCCATCTTTGGTCCCCCTCCTTTAGTCACGGCTCTAACACTGAAGCAAAAACGTCCCCTCAGCCTTCCCACCTTCACTCAGCCCTTGACCAGAGCAGGGAGGAAACAAAGGCCAGCCTCACTGTTCCTTATCTCGTAAAATAACCTGATCCTTTCCTTACCATGGTTTCTCCTGTGTGTTTCTTTTCTGGATTGGATGCAGAAGCGGTGGTTACTGATGTTTCTACTGTTGTACAGGCAACCTGATGCAAGGGGGACAGCGCATCCTTTCTTGGCTGGCGGGGGCCTGCAGCATCACAGTGGAGGCAGGAGAGGTCACAATCTCTCCCAGGCAACCTGCCCAGGGCACCTGCTCCAGTTACATCACTAGCCTGCTTTCACCCAGCCCTATAGTCTATTGTTAAGAAAGTTTTCCCAGGTAGTTCTCCGTACAAAACATTAGTTTAAAAGGTAAAATAAAAAAAAAAATAAGAGTTACAGCTGGTATTAGCAGCCAGTATTTCAACAGATGAGGGTGTCTTCACAAATAACTGTTTTCCTTCCTTGAAACGCTTACAACTGGTGAATCTGCTACTGGTAACTCATTTTAAAGAGTACTCATTTCAGAATTTCTTCATTAACACTTTCAAATGGTGGCATTTTTGTGTCTTTCTGACAAAGGCGACTGTGTCCTCTGTTCAGCTGCAGTCCACTTGCATAACTCCCCCTGAGTTGGGGAACAGGTTAGGCTGTAAGGAGTTCCACTTGGTTGGCTATTTCATCATCTGTGGACAAAATACATCGGATTATCTCCTGGCCTCCTTTTCTTTGTGACACCTGTTTAGCTGATCACAGACGACTGTGTTTCAGCCCTTTGAGTGCCTACACTGTGCCGGTACAAGTTCTTTGCATCCAGCAAGAGGATGCAAAAAAAAAAAGCAAAACTATCACTTGCTCTTTGTTCTGGAGATACGAGCAGTAGGTTCACATACACATGGCAGGCACACAAACTCTCTCTGAATGAGCCTTAAATGATAGGATTCCTGTGGAACTATGCACGGCTACATCTTTTCCCTCCATGTTAGAATGACAGCACAGAGAAAAAACGCAGCTAAATATAAGTAACAGGTACTTTATTCTTAGCAGTACTGATCTTGGCCACCCCAAGGTACACAGAGACACTTAAGTATTAAAAATATATATGCTGCACCTTTCACGGAAAGTAATTATCACTCGCTGAACTCCTATGAAAATGCAGACCTGTTTCTACTGAATTAACAAGTCCTCTGCTTAATTCATGTATGCCCATGCAACGCAGACACATACTGAGACATCTCCAGAAATTATTTCACAAATCTATAGTGTCAACACATTTAATACAAAAGCTTTGATACACATAATCACAGCACAAATAAGCAACTCTACAATGAGGTAAATAATTAGTCATTTTATTGTGAAAATTAAATGTTGCAGGCTTACTATTAATTGCAAAACCAAAACCAAACATAACAAAAACAAAAAAAAAAAACAAAAAAAAACACAGATTGCTCATTTCTGCCTTCTTCCCTCTCATGAGGAACCAAATACAATACAAATGCAAAATCAGCAGTACTCAAGAGAAGTGGAAGTTGCTAACCTACAATTAAAATCAAGTTGAAGGTTAAAGTTCTGGTTAATGAGTGGCTGAGATATTTATCAGAATTTAAAAAAGTAATGTATGGTCTGTGCAGACCACTGATCCCAAGCCCCCAAAACGGGCACCTCTGCCATTTAACTGAAAGCATTAATTGAAATCTAGGGCAAACAAATGTTTTTTAGGCCTGACAATTTGGCCTGACTTCGGAGGGAAGTTTACTATTTTATTAGCTTAAAATATGTAGAGCAAGGCCTTACAAAGTGGTCAGTAGATACAACCTAGTCCCTTCTTGGAAGAACTCAACTCCAGCCAGACCCTCTGTGTTTGATTCTACCTGGTTTTCCCATCAAGTGTTGGTTGCAAGGAGCTGTAACCACACTGACAGCTGGATTACAAAAACACTTAGCAGTATCAAGAACAGCTCTTCCCTATATACAGAGTATATAAGAAATAATGCTTCACCATATTAAAAAGTTATGTGCTGCTTATCCTGATGTAAAGAAACAAAAAAGTTGAGGGGAGGGGGATTTTTTTGTGGTTTTGTTCATCTAACTAGGCAAGGTGAATAGTTTTCTGCATTCGTGGGTGACCTACCCTGCTTTATCTCACTTATCTCTATTGGGATAACTCAAGAAGAACTAGACAACATTACTTTAGCAGAGCACACACAGCACGATGACACCGGCAGGCTGCCCTCCTTGTAAATAAAACAGCAATAGCTGAGCTGCCACCTCAGCATATAGCTATTGCTAGAGACAAACAATCCACTTGAAGGGGGCTACTGTTGTAATACACTGCAGTGGCATGCATATAGGCTACTTTTCCCAAGTTTGGTGTGTTGGATAGGATTTGCCTGCCAGAACAGTGGCTTTGTTCCCCATTTTACCATTTTGACTCATGCCAATGAGCCCGAATCCTCTTGGCACAGATGCTAGGAAGGCTGCCTACGTTTGCCACAATGGCTCCATGCCTCTAAGTTGTTCTTTCCAGCACACTTCACACACTGCTTCAGCAGAAGCACTATTTAAATAATCTGCACTCTCTCCTTTGGCATTACTCATTGTCAATCTATGATAGGTGGATGGAAAAGAAATCAATCGTTTTACTGCCAGTCTCTGCTCCAGGTGGTCAAAAATGGGGTCAGTCTGCTAACAAACCGCCTGCAAATACAGTAATTTTCTTGCTACAGTTTTGGGAAGGCTTGGGGATCTCGGAGAAATCTCTGTCTACCTTTTAATAAGTTTTGTTGTGAATGATAGGACATTGCTAAATGGTTACCATGTAAATCAGGACTTTAGATGTACAGGTGGGAAGATGGATTCTGGACACACAGAGACTTTCTGACATCTACATAAACAAAGCCAGAGGTATGGAAAGAGTAAAACAATGCAACAACTTCAGTTGTTGTTGTTCAACTAGACAATAATATGGAATACAGTTTAAAAAAATAAACCTATTTCCTTACCACCGCCACGTGCTCCTAAGGATTAGGAGCCCATCAGGCAAGCACAAAGCACTGTCACTTGCATTTAAGAACAGCAGGTGCAGCACAACAGGATTTGTGGCATACCACCTAGGTTTTCTGGCTTAGAAATGACTAAAATCAAGGGCGCCTGTATGAGGAGGTATCAGTCACAAGAGAAACTACAGTGTTCAAACTGCAACAGGCTTTGTTTTCTGCAGCGTTTTTCTTCCACAGGCTTGTCCTACATCCCGTGCTGGATGAACTGGGCATTTTAGACATCTCCAGGCAAAACAGAGTGTTTCCCTAATTACTGGTACTCCTCTGCCTTTCACAGTCATGCTTCCAGGGATGTGATTTCAGTTGTTAAGTGAACCGCCCGGTATTGCAAGGATGGAACCTTCTTCCAGAACATCTCAGGCATCATGGTTCCTAACTGTCCATACAACTCGCACTCAAGAGCTACATCCAAATGAGCGCCTTCATCAGTTGTAGATTATGGAAGGCATGGCTTTACCCTAGACCTGGACAGACTGGAGCTTAATAGACAAGAAAATGTCAGGGATACTTGGCATGGTTTCAAAATTCCTATACCACTGTTCCCTGGCTGAAGAAAGGAAGGTACTGCTAAGCAGGAGTTTACAGGTGGTCATCTCCATTAGGACACAGATCTCAACAGTCCTTGAAGAGCCTCACGAAGTCCTCGAGACAAGCTGACACTTCTGCAGCAGCAGAGAAGAACATGTTCTGTGGTGGAATACACTTAATCTCGAATTGGAGGCCTATGAATTGGAGACAATACAGCTGCCCAAGCCTGTCGGAAGAGCTGGACCAGTTTGCAAAGGAATGGCAATGATGTGGGAGAAGCTGTGGAACAAAACACAAAGCAAGACAGTTTTACCTTTTATAATGAAAGGCTACGAAATACTAAACATACTGAGAAAGAACTAATCCAACTAGAGTTAATGGAAACCTATACATCTTAATTCCTTCTGCTTAGTTCAGTACTTTGGACTTCACCCCAGGCATGACTCCCATCCCCAAGGTTTCTGCAGTATTTTCCAGTGGGCATAATAGCCACAGAGCGCCCACCACCCAGCAGAAAGGGTGTCTCCAGCCAAAGAAAACACCCACCCCCTCCACACCCCAGCAGCCACATTCATGTCACGGGACCAGCCCGTTCGTCAGTGACAGCTCCAGCCACCACTTGCAAGGCTCCAGCATGAGCAGCTCAAAAGCATGAGCAAGTCTCCACCTTCCTGACAATACAGCCCTCAGAGGCAATCACTCTTCCAAGAGCCATTCACCTCGTAGCACCTCAAGGTGGCAGAGGCTGAGTGCAGGACAGCCCAGCCCTCCTCCCTTAGCCAGTGCCTCGTCTGTTGGAAAGAACTGAGGGTGGAATAACGGTTAACAGGAAACGGACTCCTGTACAGCTGCATCCTTCTACGTGGATTGCAATGGAAACGTTTGAAACACGCCCAAATAGTACGTTCCTAGCCAGTTTTTGTGTCTCCCAAAGGTGAAACATTCATACAGACCAAATCTATTTAAATCAGCAATTGTGTTCTGTAGCCATTAAGGGATTAAAAAAAAAAAAAAAAAAAAAAAGGAAATCTTAATACCGTACCCGGATCTAATCTCACTACCACAAGGTACAGCAGAAAAGTAGCCAAGAGCATCTTTTTGTAAGGAAGTAAATAGAAGTGGCTTGACATGGACCTCAGTGCTCTTCGTAGCAACGTCAACATAGTTAAGAGCTTTTGGGACAGAGCACCTAGAAAATGAGAATAGAGAAGCTGTTAGGGTAAAGTTAAAAAAAAAAATCATACAGATACTAGGAAATTATTATGTTAAATAAGGTACGACTATTCATATTTTAGTTGGCCTGAGAGGTTTTTGTGGTTTTAGTTTTTTTTTTTTTTTATATTATTCTTATTATTACTATTATGATTTAGGTGGTTTTAAAAAGGGGACAGAGGAACAGTACAAATTTATGATATAATTATCCATTCATTTTTTAAGCCATCAACTTATACCACAGTAGTTGCAGCTTCTCTCCTGGGAGATAAAGTGATTTACAGTGCTGGAGAAGCAGGGCTTGAAATGCCAGATGTGGATTCTTCTCCATGGACTCGACTTCTACTGCAGAAGTAGTAGAAAATACAAAGAGCCAACAAAGTGCCTTTATAGGATGGCTAGTTAGATTTATTTTCCTTGGTACAGCTCTTTTTCTGTTTTTATTTTTTTATATATAATAAATTTATTACTAAGCATTTTAGAACCTGGAAAATTATTCTCATCTCTGAGTACTGCTTGAGACTAAATATGTTTTTTAATTGTCAGCAAACAAATAATTGTCTTCCACTTGCTTCACTGACACCCAGCAGGACCTCCTTGTGGCTGGTATGGTCCGACATCATTATTAATACGTACTTAATTCTCACTACCCTTTTTTAGCAAGGGATGAGCAGGATTGTGTAGGTAATACAGCAAATCAGTTAGAGCCAAATGTGAAGAGTCATTGCACAATTGTATTTGAACAGAAGCTACTCACTCACTTAAGGATGTGTTTCATAAATGGCTTTGGTTGCCATCTCACTGGTAAAAGGACACCACCGCTACATAACCACACTTAAGGAAGAAAAAGCAATGGAAAGGTTGGTAAGAGATTACATTGCTTCTTTCCAAAGCCACTGCTCTGACTCTGGTTTCAAACAGCAGCAAATGAGATGGTTTCAATGATCACAGGGCCTGCAAAAGTTTTTACTCTTGGAACTCGCTTCTCTTTATGTGCCAGTGAGAGTTTGCTGTCTGTACACACTGCACGGTCCTGAGTGCTTGTGATAGTCGTCTCACCAACAGCTCTAGGGCACAAACAGATTTTCTGGGATGGACTATTACAGATTATAAGGAAGAGGGCAGACAGTTGACAGGTACTAACACAGAACACACAGATGTTGGTGACCAATCATAGTCCAGATTGAACTATTCTGGTAATCTTTAAGATATGTGTATCTCTAAAACTTTAAATAGATAATTTTTTTTAAAAAAAGAGTACAAACAAGAGGGAAAGCCTACCCAAAACAGTCTCTGTTGCTTTGTCTTGCTCCTCTTCATCAGTTGAGTGCATCTCTTCCTGTTGAGTCCACTGACATTGGCTATCACAAATGGTCTTGAGAAATGCCAGCTTCTGCTCACTGTTTAGAACATCACAGCTGTCTACAAGCTCTTCTGCCGCCTTAAATTGGCCAAGTGGAAGCAACACATGCAGCAGATAAAGCTCCATCAACGAACTGTACTCAGGAAGTCTCTTATTGCTTAGGTTTCTCAGCCAGGTCGTGCCAACCTCCAGCATCACCTGGGGCTCTCCCACTTTGCTGTACAACAGGATACTGCAACACAAGAAAGAAATAATAGAAAACAGTAATCTTGTGAAAGCTGGGATCACTAGCAATTACTACCCAGAAGTACCTATGGTTAGGGCAGGCAGCAAGGTTTACACTTAAGGTACGGAGACATCTCCCAGGGGAGCAGTGCGCTCTCAGAATCACACTGGCCCAGGCATTCCCAAAGGCAGCAAGAGCAGGTTCACTACTGATTATGAACCCGGACGGGGGAAGAAAAATAAAAAGATTCTGCAAAAGAAACAAACTCAGGTTTTTTATTTTATTATTCTTCTTTGTGAGAACAGGTCCCACGTTCCACTTTCATCCTTGCAACCTGCAAGGTGAAAACATCACACAATTTTCAGGTCTGGCCCGCTCTTAACTAACGCAGGCCCTGTGCACGCGGCAGCCACAGACCCACACTCACCACAGCTCCAGGATCTTTGGAGGCAGGTGCCCAGGGAACTGGTAATACCGCAGGAGCCACGACAGCACTTCTCTCCAGCGGTTCATCTCAGCCAGCGCCTGGATGCCCACCACACAGAGGGAGCACTTCACCTCTGCAGGACTGGTAACGAAGACAGACGCGTAAGCGCTTCTTATAACCGAATTTCCCACTGCGTCCATTCTTACGAGCTACTTTAGCTAGCTCTTTGTGGTGCTGTACCAGCAGCTCGCCTCTCCCTTCCCTCCCCTCCACCTCTTCTCCCTCTCAATACAGGCGAGTTTGATAACCCCAAGATGAGCAGCCTGTACCTCTAGGAGCAAGCAGGGAAGGTTTCTACGTACGCTTGAGGGATGACAGACACGCACAGCCTTTTATGCAAAAGACTGCGTTTATTAAACGCAGAAAGCCCCTAAAAGCGCGGACCACCCCCACGAGCAGCCCCGGGCCCCCCGGCCCGCAGTCACCCCCGCGCTCCGGAGCCGCCCCCCTCGCACCTCTCGGGGCCGCTGCCGGTGCCGCTGCCGAGCTCCAGGCTGCTGCAACCCGCCTCACAGCGCTCCAGGGCGGCGGCGAAGTCGCGGTGCAGCACCAGCAGGTCGGCCGCCTCCTCCAGCAGCGAGGCGGCCTGGGCCGGCAGCGGGGACCAGCCGGCGGCCGGCGCCCCGCTCATGGCGGCGGCGGGCGGGCTGCCGCTGCCGCCACGACCCAGCCCCGCCGCCCGCCCGCACCCCGATCCTCCTCCAGCAGCGCCGCCACCGCCGCCCTCCCGAGCCCCTCTCGGGTGCGACGAGCACCGGGAGCCGCCCCGGCACCCAGGGGCCGCCCGCTCCCGCTGGGAGGCCGGCAGAAGGCGGCCGCCACCGCCCCCCGGCGGCGCCAGGGCGGCCCCGGCGGCCATCTTCTGTGGCGCCCGCCGGGAGATGTAGTCCCTGTCAGCCTCGGGTCGCGCCCTGCCGAGGGGCGGTGTCTGACAAAATTCTGGCTAGAGAGCACCCGAGGGGTGTTTATTCGGGCCGCTCGTTCAGCAGCACCCTGGGGATAGGTGCTGCCCCAAGGGAGGGCCGCCGTGCCACAAGCCTGTACCCGCGTGGGACATCTTTATTTAGGGTCAGGGCACGTCTCTGGCTTTGCCTCGGTGCTAAGCGTTCAGGGGGTTAACCCAAGAGAAGGGGAAGCCTGGCTGCCAAGGGGAGAACGACTAAACCCAAAGAACAACTAAACCACCTCGGTGTCAAAAGCAGCAGGGGTCAGCGCCCCGCCAAGGTCACCGCCTTGTCCGCTCGGCGGCCGGCAGGTGTCACCCGCAGCACGAGCATTGCCGCCTGCCAAATGCAAAGCTTTCAGGTGCTGCTTTGGAGCAAGGCGATAAAGTTGTCGTCCTGGGGTTTTCCTCGCCATAAACAGGCCGTGGGAGAAGGGCCTTGGAGTGCCTGGTAGTGGGGGAGCGCTCCCTGTGCGCTCCCTGTGTGCTCCCTCTGAAGCTTGGCTTTGCCAGCGGGATCCTGTGTTGGACAGGCTTTCCTCTCCTCGGGTTATAGAATCTTTAAGGTTGGGAAAGACCTTCAAAATCATCTGGTCCAACCATCACCCTACTACCATGTCCCTGAGCACCAGGTCCAGCCTTTCCTTGAACACCCCCAGGGATGGGGATGCTCCTCTGGGATCTTTTCTTCACCCACCCAGCGGCCGCTGCTTTAAGCAAATTAAACTATTAAATGGAGTTGGGCAATCATAACAGTATCTCCACCAGTACCCTACAGGCAACAATATAAAAATGTTTCACATTCTTCTTTAACTGGTATTTTAAAACAATAGGGAGTCTTGGTTGCAAAATAATTATTGCACTCTGTGAAAACTCTCTTCAGAAATGAATCTGTACAGAAGAGGCAGGATTTATTATACTGTTTTTGAAATGCTGATCCCCTACTATAACGGTTTAATTAAATAAATCAAAGTTACTAATGCAGAACATGTAAAAGAGTGAAGCACGGTTTTTAAAGGAAGTTTCCATGCTGTTTCAGTGCTGGATATGGGGAACAAAGTGTGGGGAGAATCCATAAAAATTGGTGCTAACTCTGTAAGTGGCTGCTTCCAGGTGGCAGGACCGAGTGCTGGCACCTCAGGATGACGGTACGAGCACTCTGCAGCAGCAGCAGCTTTCGCAAGGCAGTGCGTGCATGTGTGCTGTGCCATGAGCTGTGGAAGAGGCCCCAGACAAATTAAGCTCATTTAAGCCACAGCAGAGAAACGTTGCAGAAGGCAGGGCTGAGCAGCTAAGCAAAGGCGGGGATAAAGCCTTTCGGACTTCTGTTACTGTTGCCTGGCTCTTGCAATTTGGAAAACAACATTCCTTTTTGGGAACTACAAGTCCCAAAGTGCACTGTGGGAAGACTCTGGCTTGTACCAGCTAGTGCCCAGCACAAATTCCCAAATATGGATAAGGAATCAATTTTGAAAAAGCCTCACACTCACCAAATACTCCTCACTGAGACGCTGAAAAGGAGCGAGACAGCATGAAAATGAGGTGAGTCTGCAAGATGCAAAGGTTTTGTTCGAGAATGCCTCTTGGGGAGAGCAGCCAAGAATATTCTGTTCCGTAGAAGGACAGCACTGCGGTGCACGGGCGATACGAGAACTGTGGCAGTGGAAGGGACTTGGAAGTGGGATTGTTGTTTCAGGTGGGCAAGTAAGCAGCAGGAGCTGCTGTGCTGCGGGGTGAGTCAGATCCTGTTTCCTTGCAGATGCTCTTTATTAATAAAGAACTATGGAAAGATACATGAGCTGCAATAACACTGCCGTAAGTTAGAGGCGGAGAAGGGCAGGGGAGAGGTAGGAGCTGCGCTAAGCAGCAGTTGCAGTGCGGTTGGTTAAGAAGCTCTGGTGGAACAAGTAGCCTTCTAATAGTGATAATTACAGGTGAAATTATTGTCTCTGTAAGGCATGGCAGAATGTTTTTGTACTTCACCCCTCTTCCTAGAGGGGACAGTGTGGTGCCTTGAAGGCCAAACTCCTACCATTCCCTGGCCTGCAGAAGATGGTAACGCACAGAATTGTGTAACTTCAGGCCACAAACAGCTACCCATTTATTGGCAATTTGTTGATGAGCCAAACAAAATCCTTCTGTGACAGAAGCGTCCCAGGGGAGGAGAGGGATGCTCGACCTCCAGCCTCAGAGGAGCAAAGTCCCAGCGGCCTCCCTTCATTTCCCTGGCACTCTCCTTGCAGTCCAGGTGCTGTTCGTGGGCCTTATTTCTTGCTGCCATCGAGTGCAACCACTCGGCCGGCTCCACAGCCTCCTCCTGCTGTGTAGGGCCATGGTGCGGTGCTGCAAGTGTAGGAGGTTCGGCCAGGACAGGGAGCGAAGCGTAAGGCGGTTTGGGCTGGTAAACTGAGCTGTCACATGTGGACGCTCATCACCAAATCAGAATGACGCTGTTTTTCCAGCCTTCCCGAAATGAGAAGGGCACAGACTGTTTTCAAAGCTGTAAGAGTCACTCTTGTACCTGAATTAGCCTACGCAGCAGGGCTATTCCCCTACAAATATATTGGAGGAAGTCAATGTACTTGACTGTGCTCCTGCTTCCTGGATAACCATTTATTGTAACCGGAAAAGCTGAATTCAAGCAAACTTGCTTAAGAAGGTGCATCACAGTGGATTTTGTGTCGTGAGTGTTGAGGCCTGGCTCCTTGCTCTGGCCTGAAATCTAGGATTTTTGGTTGTGGTCGTCCTGATTTTATACTGGAAAAGGAATGAAGCAAGTTGCAGAGGGGCCTTGTTTGTGTCTTCATCAGCTGTGAATTCACAGGTTCCCCTCCTCCCGCTCCTGCGAAGCAGTTCAAGGAGAGTTTAGAGTTACAGGCACCTGTGGAAGGCCTCCTGAGGCAAATCGCCTCAAGTATTAATCCAGATCTGACCAGCATGCGGTCACAGGACCAGGGAGCTGGCAATCAGTCTTTTCTGCGGTCTCTTCTGTGTCAGTAGGCTGTTAATGCGAGATTAGCAGCATTAGGGAGGCTTGGAGATAGAAACTGTGAGGCCCTACAATTTGAGCTGAAGTGAAAGAAACACCTTTACGTCCAGACAAAAGCACAGAGCAGAGCTGCACATTATGAAAGGCATTATATGCACAGCTGAAGGGAGCACAGTTTCTAGAAAAGCTGTGGAGTTTTGCAGGACTTGGTAGATATGTATAAGGCAATGAGGGCCACAGAGAGAGCAGGCCCTGGTGTGCAGCGCTCCGTCTGCACCACCACGTGCTTTTGTTTGGGTCTGGCTAGGCCATTACATGCTGGAATCTGTAATTCACCTGTAATGTCCACAAGCGGTGCACCCCTATTTAATATGAAGATATCTGGCTGCAGTTCCCTTCAGTTAGCCCAAACTCAAGCCCCCTCTAGCTCCCGGCAGGCCTTCATTAGAGCCCCCGGTGGTGTGAAGGTGAGCACTTTCCACCTGTGCGTTGAACAGATGGCCAAGCATGACCTTCTGCTTTCTATTTTACTTAGCGTGGGACAGAAGCAAATGTATTTTGTTGTTTTAAACATAGAAGTACTGAGCGGTGACTCACCTGATGTTGAACCCCCCTGCTGGTGTTCCTAGTTACTGTTTTTTAAAGCACTCGCCTCTTATTTTGGCTGCATGAAAAGCCAGATAACCAACAGGCAAGGATGGTAGAAGACAGGAAAGAAAACCACAGGGGTAATCATAGCTACAATCCTGCCGGGGTTGTCACATGGCATTGAAGGGTGAGCAAATCCCTGCTGTAACCTTCACCACTGAACCACAACCACTGTGTAAGGTGCAAACACTGGAAACCAGAAGACTGGAAATGCAGAGTTGTTTCCACAACTTGTAGTAACTTGAGTTTTTCTTAAATAATGGCAAAAGCTTCCTGAAACAAAGGGTGATTTTGAATTGATTGTGGCTCTTTCTTTGTTTCATGCGGAGCAGAATGCCAGACTTGGCAAGGCAGCAGCCAGCTCATACCAGCTGTTACTTTTTATTTCATTGTTACTGTTATAATAGTAATAATTAGTGCTGGGTGGGGTATTTCATAGCTTTAAGGTGACCAGTTCAGTTAAAAGCCTAAGGCTTCTTCTTTTCTGCAACCAGTTATTATCTGTGAGAACATACGGAAGGCTGTCATCAGTGTGGGTCAATTAAATCCTGTCTGCCTGGCACTGCATCTCTTCGCTCACAGATTCAGTTGCATACCCTTCTAATGGTTAATATCTCTTCTTAGAGCCCCACCTGCTGAAATCAGTTGGTATTGGTTAATCTCTATCTTTCCTCTTTTCCAAAAGTGAACAGTGTGCTCTCATGGTTGGGAGAAAAAATCCTGAAAGTACTGACACCATATGGCAAATAAGAAGAAATAAAAGTATTTTCTCAAGTCATATTGTTTTAACCTAGCTCCATAACTCCTCAGTACTTGTCTTTTTCAGTGTTTTTAAGACATCTGTGCCCCATTTTTAATGCAAGCTTTCAATGCCCTCCTGTCAGTTATCCCTACGAACCAATCCTGCATGCTCTGCGTGAGTTGCAAACTGCAGCAGACGTCACAGACATTAACAAACCCGTTCGCGTCTCAGACCGCTGGTCCTGGCTCTTATGTGGCTGGGTCTTGTGATGCCCATAGAAGCTGCAGCTGGAGGTTGTTTTAGGAAAGCTGGCAGCGCTGCGGAGTTGCCTGGTAACAGCATCCATCGCTGGGAGAGGATCGGCTGGGCAGGGACTGTGCACTGATGCAACCTCTGCGTCTGCTGTTCCAGGACACACGTACCATACTGTACCGCTGGGCACCCCTTGGGCGCCGGGGCCTCGGTGGGCAGGACTTCCCTGCTTGTTTTGGAGAGTAATTAAGAAGTCACTCTTTATTTTATTATTTTGTCTCCAAGCTTTTGTTACCTAGGTAATGAAACAGCAGCATCTCTGTTTTTCTGGGGGGGTGTGGGATTTTCCCCTTCCTTTGGAAGATCTGCGTGCTATTTTAGGGCATTACTGGATTGAGGGGTATGATTCTGCTTTGTATAAAATTAGTGCCTGGAGCAGCATATTATCCCCATTTCTCCTGCGAATTGATGGTCTCCTTCCCTCTGTCCCCTTCTTACTTGCTGGTCCTTCTCACCTTTCTCAGCAGCCTCACAGCAATACTGGGTGCAGACAAATGTAGGATCAGGTGTCTAATTAGTTTATGTCGACTTAAACACACTTGTTTACTTCTCGGCACTGGGGGAAGGGCAGCCCACAAGGAATCCAAGGGCTGTCTCTCCTGGAGGTTTTCAGCTTCAAAAGCAGCCTGAAAGGGCAGGCCACAGTTTTCTAGCTACATTTTCATTCCAGATGCCTGTTTGTGGAGGAAGTTGAAAACTCAGTCTGTATTACCAAATCTGAAATAATTTCTCATTTAGGGTTAGATCCAAAGTGTTTATTTCCAAAAAGTGACTCAGTGTAGACAACCTGAAAGAACTTGCTTGAAAGGTTATGGAAAAGCTAATAAACTGTAATTACCATATTTTGGAACTCTACCATAGAGCAGGACAGTTGCATTTCAAATATTTTGGATTTAGTCAAAGTGAACTTCAAGCTATAACTTTCCTGTCTCTGACTGCAGTCACCCTTTGGCAGACGTAGCTGGGGGAATTCGGCGTGCTATTCCCAGCACAATTAACTCTCACCCCGGATCAATGCTGGCTCGTCTCTGGGAAGCAGGAACACAGCAGCTCGTGTTAGTGCGCTGCAGAGACAGCGGCTGCTGTTAAACTACTGCTGAGAAGGGCTTGGACCAAGGTGGCTCTCGTGGCTCTTCAGTGCTTGCAAGATCTTTCCCAGCATTTCCAGGGCGAGAGCAGCCTGGCTGTGGGGAAAAGGGCTTCAGGGAGCAGCAGGAGTGGGGCTGCTCCGTGGAGGAGGGCACGTCGCGAGCCCGGGGCAGGCAGGGGCAGTGCCCTCTGACCAGGGTGCAGTCACACCCACGGCATCCAGAGGGCTGACAGCATCAGGCGCTGATAGCAGCACCAGCACCAGAGGGATTAGGATCAGGGTCCACCCCAGCAGGCCAGTGGGGAGCAGCTGGAGATTGGACTGCAACACAGGTCCAAGGTCTGCCCAGGGGCAGTGACAGCACCGCAGGCTCCTACAGCTCCAGCAGAGCTCAGGCCAGACCCGGGTGCCCAGGATGGAGCTTACATGGAGCCCCCATCCCTGGCCACAGGGAGCAAGGGGCAGGGTGGGTGTCCCTGCTGAGGCTGCTCGGGGCATGGAAGGTCTGTCAGTGCTGTCAGGGTGCAGGCCCTGGCACTGACTTCCTAAGCTGCTCCAGGTGTTTCCAAAATGATTGAACAGCTAGATAGCGTAGTCATTTTTTAAGCAGTTCTACTGATTAATAGACTATGCAAGTGCCTTGATTTAGCTGAAAATTAAATATGTCCTGGGAAGGTACGCGTCTAGCATTAAAATTATCCCAAGTCATCTTAGATGCAGAGTTTATTGACGAGAGATTTCTTCCTGTACAGTTGTTCTCTCTCTGAACATCAGCTTCTCTTTTCATAAAACAGAGGTAATATTTTCATTGTCTTTACTGCCTGGTAGAAGGGTTATTAGTCTTGCTGTTTGTGTTGTATTTATGAAATGTTCTGAGAGCTTTGGATGAAAAGAAATGAATTAAGGTAAAGAGAAGAAACAGAAGTATGCTGTGGCTGGGTGTACTAGCAAAAGAAAATTACTCATGAGCAAAGTAATGGCAATGAGACTCACCCATAAACATTGGCCAGTCCCATGGGGATGGTGACTGGGGTGGATTCTGCCAGAGGCTCAGAACTTAATTTTTGCATTTGGGGACAGAGAGCATCTGCCCTCCTGTTCCTCATGAGGTGTATTTGTGAGGAAGCACCAGAAGGGTAGTAGACAGCAGAAGATTATAGATGTGTGCAGGTGTGTCAGGCTGGCACCAGGAATACAACCAGGTCATGAGGGTGGAGGTCACTGCAAACAGGAGGGAACGTTTAGAGGGGAATCAGGAGGCCGTGCTAAGTTTAAAAGGGAGAGTGGACGGACAGATCTGACTGCTGACAGCCTTGGCAATTGGGAACAGAACCGTAAGTAGCTCAGATTTGTTCTTTGTGTTCAAGAACACTGATCCATGCCAGGACTCAGCATCCCGTCTTTCTCGTGTAAAATTAACCAGCAGTTAACATTCCCCATGTGCTGTAAGCTGCCGGAACAATAGGCCTATTCTAAGCTCCCCTTGCAAGAGTGTCTCATGCCAAAAGGTGTGTTCACCAGAAGAAACTCAGTTCTAGGAAGATACTCAGATAATTTTAGGAGGTGGAATCAGTGCATGCTAAATCCCCAAAGGAGGTGACTCGCAAAGTCGTCTTAGCTCGGTAAATCATTACCAAAAGCTAGGCTAGAAGCACTAAAACACTTTGTATAACACGCACAAACTTTGTGACTTCATCCTCCAAACCACTGTTTTTTGTTTTCCTAAGTTTGCTGTGATCAAAGCTGGTTCTGTGCTCTCACCACTCATGTGACAGCAGAAGATTCAGACTGGCCAGAAATAGGACAAACATGGGACTGGATTGCTAGAGCTGCCTGAATCAGAGGGCTAGAGGAGAACTGTGAAGCACTTCCTAGGCTGCCTTCACCACTGCTCAGCGAGTCAGAGGTTAACAAAGAACCTTATTCTTTGAAAAGATAATTGACACTGAAGCCAAGTCAGCCATCCCACAGCCAAGTAAGCCCTGGAGATCATCAATTTTTGTGAACAATGGCTGCTGATGTTCAGGATTCAGTGGGTTAAGTGGTTAATCCTATACAGAAAGCTGCATTCATAATGGCATTTAAATGGGGGGAATCCACCCAATTCGACCCCTAGAGAATTGCTTCCTGCTGTTACACTGATGGATATGTCTATAAATACCATGGTAGCCATCGGCAGATAGTATCTTGCAGAGTTGAAAAGCCTCTTTCTATTAAGTGATACATTGATCTTCATGAAACAGCAGCAGCCTGGCTTAATGAGCCACAGAAACCAATCCCCTCGCTTTCACAGGGTGACTGTAGCCAAAGAGAAGGACGATCCATATATTGTTTCCTTCTTCATTTGGTGAAAAACATCAGAACTCTCCCATACATACTCTTTCTTCCTCCTGCCCATTCATCCCCAACCAGGCTGTTTCCTTGTGTTCTGTATCAGGCAATCGTGGATCAAACCATCCTTTGCAGCCTTTTCCTGCAAATCGATCCAAACTTAGCATTTGTTCATCAGAAGAATCCACTGGTCCAGACAGTTTTTAGTATCAGTGTTGACGGTCCTGTGTTTTTCTGTTTGTTGTTTTCTTTAAAGATCAAAATCCTGAGGTTTTTAAGGCTATCCCATCATGATGCCAGGCCTGACTCATAAACATGTCCACCTCAGAGCTGCTGGTACTGCATACGTATGACATGTGCTTATGCATAGTATGTGGCCTTCAGCCCTGTTCTCCACGCCGCCTGTTTGGTCTCCGTGCCTGCACGTGCAGTCAGGCCTCAGGACAATCTTCTTAGAAGAAGCCAGGACTCCATGGTCCCCCCAAAGCCACGCTCAGAGCTGCTCACAATGTGAGGGTATGGAAGAAAGGGGCACTGCGAGGGCAGAATGCTTAGGGTGCTCTCCTCGCCTCTCTCCCTTCTCCCACAAGTTTTGGCCTTCCTCCCCCTCCCCACGGCCTGACAGCGGCCTTCCCACAGAGATAAATTCTGTCTTTAGCACTGTGCATGGGTGTTTCTGCTTAGAAGTAGTCCTACACTTGCCTGGCAGTGAAGGAAGAAAGGAACGTTACAGGGACTTTGTTTCGGGATAGTCTTTTGCGGCTTCAGTATCTTTGAATGTGAGACAGGCTTTTGCTTCAGAAACTCGAGAAGGAGTTAAAGTAAACTGGAACATCAGAGGATGGTCATGCGATTCAACAGCTCTGCCTGCCCCAGTTGCTCACACAGTTGGGTCTGCCGATCTCAGTGACTCAAAGAAAGGAGCTGTCATTAGCTCTGAGGAGCCAACACGCTAAGAAAATGGTTCTCCATTTTCAGCAGTATCAACAAAATTGTTTACCAAGTTCCAAAGAGATATATTTTTGGCATCACTGTGGCCTGATTTGGCCTGCTGAATGTTACTTATGAGTAAGGAGGAAAGAACTTGACTTGACTCTCAGTTATAAAGCAGAATTTGTATGGTTGACAGCTATAGAAAAACAAAGCAAACCAAGTTTTTGTGTGTTTACCTCATCTGATCCGGAGAGACAATGACGATGGGGCCCACTGCTTTCGACAGGAGGGACACGTACTGCCATTTTTGTAAATCGCCTCTCTGGTCTCTCAGAACAACCACAGCCTGAGACTCCCAGGATGAGACATCGCTTCTACGTCTAATTGTAAGTGGCCTACTCAGAGTCACACACGGCTGTGGAGGAGCTGGAGGGGGGCCTCAAACCTTTTTTTCTAAGGGAATTTCTGTCACAGGCAAGCTTCCTCTTCGTCATTTGAGGCCACGTCAACCGTGACTCTGCAGTGGGTTGTAGTCTCTTTTATGTCAACAGAGCCCTGCTTTGGTTTTCTAGAGAAATTGCAGAACCAAAGGTATTTCCAGGACTCAGCCTTTATGGGGGAGCCTCAGCCACCTGTGGTCTCTGCTGAGGGAGGAGAGCGGAGCCCCCTGCAGATGTGGTAAGGGGACAGCTGCAGCTAAGGCTGGATCCTGAGCCTGGTGGCCAGGTGAAAATGCTGCTAAGTGGGTAACCGGCCACAAGATCTTCACTCAGGTTCCGTAAAAATACACATGGCAGTACCAGGAAAGCTACACTCTTCGAACAGCCACGGGTGGATGGTGTGGCTGACTGCACAGCTTGGGCTAGAAATAACAACCGTGGCAGCACTGGCTTCATCCTGGCTGCTGCCTAGGAAGGGCAACAGGGGAAAGTGTAAGAGCACAGAGAGCAACAACAGTAAAATAAATAGTAGCCTGATGAATCATTCATGCCAAGGGTTTATACAGTGCTTTACCTATCCAAAGCACAGTGCAAAACATTAGCTGATTAACCTTAGTTAATAATGCAGGTCATTAAATGAAGTGGAATGAAAATGGTTAGAGGAAGCGTGGAGTATGAAGGCTTCCTGAAATGATTAAATGATTTTGCTGGAAAGGAAAAAATGTATTCCTTTAGGGTTTCAGTGTGTTCACGGTGTAGGTGTTATTACTGTAGTTTTAATAACCACCTGCCTAATTCCCTGGAATAGGAGATGACATGCAGCATAGCCAAAGGTGTCTGGTTTGCTTGAACAACATCTACAGTTATGTGAGACTAATAAAAATGAGAATTATCACCAATCCTATGCTTCAGGGGAGAGAATGATGGCCAGCTTCTTGGAAGAAATCTTATTCCTTCAGCTGTCCGCTAGCAGGATCATTTTTTGCACATTCCTTTGCAAAACGTAGCATTTGCCTTTGCTGGGAGATAGGATGTGGTTACGGTGTGACCTACTGCTTTACCTTAAGCAGCAGGGGAAGATGAAGCTGTTCTGTCACTCAGGGCAAAGGAATCGTGCAATGAGCCTGGCAAGCAAAAGACTGAGAATAGTGCAAGTGAAAGCTAATGTTTTAAACGGGCTAAATCATCTCCCTGCAGCACGAAGACGGGAGTCTTTGGCAGAGAATCACTGTGCAACTCGATTCCTGGCTGTGACATATTTAGGCTTGCATTATCACCTGCTGCCCACACGTATGTGGCATAAGCTCCTCAGAGAACCTGTGAAGAGATGCATTTTCAGTCAGCTGACCTGAATCACTTCTTTGTTGCTGAGCCCCTGAAACTGCTGGAAGGAGAAACGTTTCGTGCCAGACCAGTACAACCTCAGACCAAGCACGTAGCCCTGATTTCCCAAATTCAAAGGTTGACTGACTGTATCATGTAAATCGGGTTTTCTGTGTAACTGAAACCTGATAACTTGGTATCTGCCACAAGTACAATGCAAGCAATTGGTGCTGCAGATAAAGCCAACAACCTTCAAGAAAGCAGTGATTTAATAGACTACTAATTGCTTTGATACCTTTGCTACCCTCCTTATAAAGGACTACAAAATTCTGTGTTTCCTTATGACCCGGGATACTGTCACTGTACGCAATGAAAGCTATCAGACCTCCTTTTTTCTCCTCCTTTTCCTCTGTCTAGCTCTCCTGGGGATGGACGATCCTGGCAGCTAGACCTGCCCCAGGCTTTTGCCTTTTGTTTTCCTGTACTTTTATTTTGGCACAATTCAGAAGTTTTCAGTGTTGTGCTTCCACAATCACATGCTAAAATATTTGCACAGCTGTCTGATGACAGAAAAGGGGAGAGAGAGAAAATCCATTCCTCTCTTATTTGAAAATTAAAAAAACAACAAAACAAACAAAACCACCACCAACAACAAAACAACCAGTCAAAGACAACCAACAAAAACAAACCCACAACCAGAGTTTAGCACAAGTCAATCGTAAAAAAATATCGTCAGTTTGTTCTGCTCTTTCGCCCTGTCCGCTTTTCCCTATGTCCTTCACCTTTCTCTTCTCATACATATAAACCCACCTTTTAATGCTTCTCTTAAAATGCTCAGGGGTTAAAAGCCCATGGGGTTAAAACGCCCGTGGGACTCCACTGCCCACCTGTGTGCACGCCTTTCAGCCTGCTCCCGGCGTACAGAAATAGGACCAACTCCTACAGGCTATCATTAGGCATTCTTCAGGCAAAATTCTGACTGAAGTTGGTGGAAGTTTTGGCAGAAGGGCTGTAAAACTAATTACATTCCTCCCCCAAGTATATATATTGGATGGTGATGAGAGATGAGAAAATACTGCCTAGAAAGAAAGTCCATTAATAAATGAGAACTAGATGCGGGGAAGAACAGTTGATTGAATTATTTATAATGCAGTTATAAAATTGCTGAGTTGCTGGGCTTTCCAGAAACCTATCGATAACAGGCATGATCGTAGCAGCAGTTAATAAGACAAGCAGGAGCAAGGATCTCCATGAAAATCAGGTATGGAAATGTCTCGCAAAAAGCCTAGCATAGCTAAATCATTTAGCACAGAAGGTATTTTAGAGAGGTGGTAACGCTCTAATGGCCTGGAAAACTCATTGTGAGTTTTTACCAGCAGTGCACCACAGAACTTCAAGCAAAAACTGAACAAGTGTGGTCCCCTCTTTTAAAAATAGAAAAACAGCATAAGTGCTCCCTGATAAGGCTAACTATAGATCATGGTGAAAAAGGAAATATGTGCAAAATGTGTGTAAAAAGTATCACTGGGTAGTGCCACTAAGAGCAAAAATGAATGTCAGCATATCTGCTATATTAGACAACCTGTTGCAATGTCTGGAAAGTTTAACTTTTCAAACCTTCAGCGCCTAAAAGAAGTAAAAGTGAAAAGGCCAGCGAGGCCTTTTTCAGCCTTGACATCTCTAATTCCCATGCATGCACTCCCACTGCAAACAATCCACTCCCTTCCTACACGCACAAACACACTCCCTGCCTTTATCCTGCCCTCGGACCACACACGCATCTCTACCCGCTTGCTGCAGCCTCCTCCCTCAGACACAGGAACCCCTTCTCTGAACCCGCTCCTCAAAGAAAGGTGTGTTTCCACCCCGGTCCACCAAGTTGGAGGGTTTTTTTTAAGGGTTTATTGATGTCCCCAGTCACAAACTCCAGACAAAGCAGTCCTTTCTGTGAGGGAACTTCACACCCAGGAATGTGGTCTGGACATCTATGGACAAAGGGACATTCATGTTCCCGCTCCTCTTGCCTCTTAATCCTAAAGGAAGAACAAATGTGCTGACGTTAGCCTTCCAGCTGGGTTTAGGAAACGTGTCCTGCTGCGGATGCATGTTTACGGTATCTCTCTTTTTGTTTGTGGTGTAAGGCTGAGGTGTGCAGGCACAGGGACACGCTCTGTCTGTGCTGGCCTGCATTCAGCAGCCCGGATGGCATTTCCAGCCCGTTAGCCTCCGAAGCGTTCTGCTCGTGAAATTAGCTTGATGAGGCGACTGATGAGAAAGCGGTGCTTATTAGCTGCTGTCATTTTTATACCCTCTTCCAGAAGTAATGGTACAGCAACTCATGATCCCATTAAACCTTCTAGCGAGTGCTCTGACTGTGAAAGGACAAAGCTGCAAACAGCCAAGGCTTCTCGGTGCTGCAGGCCAGGCCTGGCCACCTCCTCTCCCCTGCGCCCCCCCTGCAGCTTGCATAACCCCCGGTAACCCAGCACTGCTCCTTCTCAGGATCGTCTTCTCCAGGGCACAGCTTCATTCTGAATGGCTTCGTGCTATCACACCCAGGGGCACCAAGACTCTTCCACCAAGCCAAGCATAAAAATGTCTGGAGGGGAGGGGGGTCGGCAAGACAGATGTATTTAATTATATGTGCCAGCCAGCATTTCCCCTATGTGAGATTAAGTGTGCAGTTCAGCTTCTGATCTAATTCCATTCTCGTTTAACATCACTGAGGAAGGAGCCATAAACTGCCCACTGTAATGCAGATTTTTATAACGTGCTTTCATATTTTCAGTAGCCTCCCGTCTGTATGGAGCCAGGTGCTCGTAACCCTGGGTGTACTCGTAACTAATTTTTGAACAAGCCACTATGCCACCATGCCAGGACCAGGGGGTGCTGTTAGAGCCCAGCATCTTCAGGGTGAAGGCTCCAGGCTTCCCGGGACAGTCCCGAAATGGGCTCACCTGCTTTGCAGACATACTTCTGTGCTGCCCTGTCTTGCAGCATTGTCATGGCCACCGCTGTATTTGGTGATGTTCTCCAAGCCCCACGTTTTGGAATCACGTAAGCACAGGAGAATGTAACTTCTCCTAAACCAAATTAAATCACAATTTTCTTTTAGTATTGGCGAAAAGCTTGGAAACTGAGTCTGAAGGCAGAAGCAAAGATGAGTAACAAGACTTTCATTGTTACTGTTATTGAAGTCAGGGATTTTTGTAGCCCACTCACAGTTTTCTGAATGTGGTTCAAGTCTCTCTAACCCTTCTGGCTGATACTGCTGCTCTGAGCAAGTCCCGTCCCTGCTGCTTCAGATTATATTGGGAAAAAAAAATGTACTTAATCCCCTGCCATGATAGGATCTTTAATATCTGGATTTTGGCATCAGGAGGCCTGTCCCTATCCAGCAGGTTATGATGAGCCATCGTCAGGGAAAGCTCAAACAATTTGGGTTAAAAGTGAGGACAGGAAAGTTAGTGTGGGTTTTAACTGCTGCTTGTTTGTTTTCGTCCCTACCACCTACGCGTACAAAGAGCTGTATTTGTTACGGGCATCCTGAGAGAGGAAATCTCTTACCTTAAAAGAAGCACTTGGCATTAGGAGAGAATAATATGGAGAGCAACAAAGAACCATTAGTGACGTTTTATTAAGAAGATGAGATAAATAGTCTCTCGTAAACAAGTGGTATTATTTAACTATCCAAGGATTTGCTTTCCAAAACAAGCCTGAATTGTTCATTGTCCAGCAAAATAACGCCTGCTCTGCAGTCCTGACTTCTTCTCTAAATAGAGCACAGAGTCTGCAAGGCTCTGTGCCTGTGGGCTGTCCTACCACATTACTAATGACATTTATGTCAATGCTGTCATAAAAATATTTTAAATAAGTAGAGAACAACAATGTTAAGACCGAGAAAGGATAAAGTGAGGAGGTTTTAGTTCAAGAGACAGGAACAAAGGAGCTCTGCCTGCCCTACAGCTTCCCTGTAGCCGTAGACGGGGCCTCACAGACACACTTGCACTCGCTCGTGTTGGCAGAGAAAAACCTGGCAGAACAATGCCCCGTTGCTGCCTCAGCTGCTCGGTCACCTGCTCAGACAGAATTATGGCACCCTGTCCTAGCTGTTCTTCAGGCACTGGTGGGCACGCATTGATGCTCCGAGGTTTGCCAGAACAAGGTTCCTCTTCCCTGTTGTGCATGTCGCAGGGTTTCCCAGGGGCAGTGAGGGCTCCCTGGGGATGCTGCCAGCATTGCCACACTGTAAACGAGATGGGGCTCCGTGAGGGGAGCAGCCAAAGGTGCGCGCGTGGGCAGGAAGCACTCGCTGTCTGAAACAGCCTTCCTTGAGCATGGGTGGCTTACCCTGGTCAGAGGCCTGGGAGGAGGAGGAGGAGGAGGAGGAGGAGGGGGCAATGCGAGCATTTGGGGTTGCCGCTGCCGCCCAGCCCCCAAAGGAGACCACTGCTGCGTTGCCATGGCAGTGGTGACGAACTGGCAGCCGGAGCCAGCATCGCCCGTCTCCCCCAGCCCCTGCGCGATGATGCTCCGGGAAGGACGCGCAGAAGGAGCTTCGCATCCCAGTCCCCAGCTCCTTTTTACTTCGCCTTCACCTTGCAGAGCTAAAGAAAGAGAGAATTGCCTGTGCAGGCTTTCCGGGGAGAAACCTGTGCGGAGGCAGGGCCCGAGGAGCGGTGAGGGGCTCTGATTTGGGCGCTTACCCTGGCAGAGGCGGGCGAGCTATGAGCACCTGTCGGGGAGGAGCTGACTTGTGCGAGAAGGTCACTTCTACAGCCTTGCTCTGTGAGTACTGACCCCGCTGGCCTCTCGCGCCTTCCGCTGAAAATGTTTTTTATCGTTTCTTAGCAACTACAAAAATCTGTTTTTCCCTGCTTTGAAGGGGAGGGATTTTCTATTGTGCTAGCTCTTTTAAACAACCTCCATGCAAAATCTGTGAAGGTGTTACTGCTGGATTTTCTGCTCTAGGCATGAAGTCCTGCAGGGGCTGCAGACTTAGCCACTTGCAGCAGGTTTCTCACCTGCTGGCACCAAGCAAGCATAGTGAAATCCGCATGGCAGTACCTGCAGTTTGCAGTCAGAGCAGCACAATCCACACCTGAATGCATCAGTACCAGGTTGTGCATCCTAGCCATCTGATACAGCGCTATCCAAAGATCAGCTCTTTCATTTTCCAGCCTTTGTTATACATCCTCATTTGTTTTTGTTAAGATGAAAAATTTTAGCAGTAAGCAAACCAAATGCTGCTTGGAACAGGTGCAGAAAGAGTATTCTTCATATGTGGGATAGGGTTACAAATAATTTCTGTCCAGTGAGCCAAACAAATGCATCAGATAAACCGCTGATAAAAAAGAACGATTATATTGGCACAGATCCACCACACTCCACTGTAGCACATGGATATCATAGGCAAGCACACAAACAGACAGTAGGAAACATACAAAAGCCATGTGTGAGATCAGTCAAGAACAGCTAACAATAGGCATCTCTAAATGTATTAGGGCTACAGAGCAGTCTGAGAACCAGTTTTAAATTCACACTGGCAAAATATTAATTGAATCTCAAGATCCATGAGAATAATATGCTGCTTTATAAAAAACAATTATGCATTGGAAAAAAAAAAAATCAAAGGGATCTGGCACACCATAGTTCTGAAATCTTGGTTAAACTGCAACCCACTCACATGCAAGCTAAGGGGATTTTTTTTTCTTTTTTCTCCAGATGAATTTGATGCTTGTTCTGTTCCTTGGCCAGACAGCAGCACTGGGGCATCTGTAGCTGTAATCTCATTAAGACTATTAGACTGTGCTTGTGCTTGTGTTCTGTTGCTGGCATGGGTTTAGGCAGCCAGATGATCCTCAGAGCATGGATGGCTCTCACAGTTGAGAGGAGATGGGCTACACTGTTTTTCATGAGGTTTGAAAATATTACAACTTCTGCTTTGGAAAGGCACTGTTTGCAGTCCAGCCGGAAAAGCAAATAGTGACAGGTCCACTCAGTCCACACACAAAAGGGAAATTTATGAACATAGTTTCTGTTTGTGGTAATGGGAGTCACATGTGTAAGTTCTCCACACAATGAAGGCAGAATACACTCCCTTCAGTGTGTAAATAGCATAAAGATGTGCCTGTGCGAGTGCTGGCATGAGATGCTGGACTACAATAAGAAAAACAGAAATCAGAAATGAATTATTTGTTCATTTTTCCACTCCAAGAAGCAGTTCTGTGTTCTGCTTTGTCCACTCTGTTACAACTAACACAAGCACTGTAGCTTTTGCTTTTTTTGGAACATTCCACCAAACTTTAAAGTATTTTGATGGCAAGGGATGTTTCTAGGGTCGGACACAAATTCTTCTCATTCCATTTTATTACATTACTCTTCATTACAATTCCTTAGGACTTCATAAATACCTGTTTTTCCTTTTTGCATTCCTGCATCACACAGATATTAGCAGCTGGTTATGTTCCTCTTCAGCAGTGGTGCTTAAGTACTTCTGCATGTAACAGGGTTTCCAGCCCCTCTGTGAACTCTGCACATGCAGACCTCCTGCACATAAGCCAGTACCGGTTTATGTCATTCGTGCATGAGCCTCGGGAAGCCGTCTTTGCTGAATGAATGCCAGTGTACCACACAGTTCATAAATATGTAAAAGTAATGGGCCCTATCCCAACAAGCTCAGATTCAGAAACGTTTAGCAGATGTTCTGGCTGTGGGGGAGGAAAACAGGAGATGAATAAATACAATACTGCAATAACAAATACTTTGTTGATGAAGCCGCACATGAATTACAATGACAAACACACCCCTACCAGGACTTTGACCTACCCATGAAACAACATAAACATGTTTTATTAATAGCAGTTCCACGTTTTCAGGATCAATATAGTGACTTCATCGATTTACTTTCCCCTTTTTATTAATACTTCTCTAAACAGTGATGAATTTGGATGGAACATAGGTAGAGTCTTTTTCATAGCTTGCCAAAGGACAGATCTAATACTACGAGTAAAACAGTGAGGTTCTCAACGAGGACCCCAGAGCCTTTTGCTAGAGAGCCTAACCATGGATAAGTTAAGAGCTTGAAGAAAACTTCCAGACTTGTTTGAGAATCAGGCCTGTTGGTTATTTCTAGACAACAACACAATGGAGCTGCTCTACACAGCTTGTTTAGAGGAGTAAAATGATGTTGTTTTAAAAACAAGTATACAAAACATGGCTCAGACTCCTTCCTAATCCAAACTCAAAAAAGGAAACACGCGTTTTAGACCTTAATGCATGCTATGTGGAGTAAACCAGACCCAGGGGAAGCCCTGCACAGGCAGCCCTTGTGCAGGACTCTTGTAGCCCAAATTAGGTCAAGAACCAATGAGGTGTCTTGGTGACGACATCGTAGGCCTTTCTTCCCATTCTACTCGACCAAGGCATATTTAAATCTTTTTCTTTACTCCTTCTCAAGGACTATCTGAGTAAAAGGAACTGCTGTACTCATGATTTTTTGTTTAATACATTAATCGCATAGGATGACAACAGTTATCTTCTTGCATATTTACATTTTGCTCGTTGAAAAGCACTTGTCTTTCTGTTTTAGGTGGTCTTGTACCTCTTTACATGTCCAGGTGTTCTATAAGCAACCATGAAGTCAAAATCATCTGGGTTACTTTTCCTTACTGTCCTGTACAGTTTTGGGAGGGATTTTTCTGTCCTTGTGTAGCCTTTCTTTTAGGTTGTCTCTATTAAAAAAATATATATATATAGTACAGTGTAGTGAAGTGAAAGTTGTGTGTTTCTCATTAGCTTCTCATATGCCCACAGTCCTGAGTAGTAGCAGCAAACCTGACTGCAATTTTAGGTTTTACTACTTGGACAATCTGTGAGCAGTGAAATTACCTGGAGTGTGTGTGGACAGACCCAGAGCCTCTCTAATTTCTAAAATACTCCCAAATGCTCAGTTTACACTCAACATTCAGCAGATTTGCATGTAGCTGCAGGGAGAGTTTCCTTATGAGTTCCTATATGAACGTGTATTTTCTTAGCCTGAAGGATTAGAAATGTTTTTCTAAATGCTCAAAGTCTAGTGGATCAGGGGGCTGGCTTTTTATTGCTCTGTCAAGCTGGAGGAGTTTTGACCTAGAAAAGCCTTTGTGTTTACATGGTGAGCCAATAAGAACTTTTTCAAAGTGAATTAGACTTGTATTTGCTTTCCTGTAATGAAACACCACTAGCAGTTTATTTGGAACTCAGCTGCCACCCCTGCACACAACATCACTCCAGATTAGTGTGGACTTGTGTGTTCAGGGGTGGTGGAAAGGGTTAAAAACTTTCATTTTATAAATATTACAGTTACTCAAATGCTCATGCGATAAATATCCACTGGCATGCAGGAGGACATAGGGTTCATGATGACTTCTGCCTTGTATTTCAAAGACAAATTGAACACCTGTGTTATTGCTTAGGGGTTAAGCTCTTTACATTTTCCCCAGAATTGGACACTTTTTCCTGCTAACAGTTGCAGCTGATGCAGAAGATAGCAAATTTTAAGGCCTCTGTAGACTAGATTTTCTCTGCTGTCCCTTGGTTTCTTCGGGAAACATTTGTTTCTTTTGGAAGCATTCAGCAGCTGGTTTGTATACAGATTACTTTTACATAAAGGAACTATGCTTTAGCTACCCAAGTAGATGCGAGCATCAGAAAATAAGGCAATATAACCCATCACAGAGATCCCACATTAAATCGCCTCCAGCAGGCAGCAATATAAATGCAGTGACTTTTAGCAGAAACACTTTTGTACGGGAGACAAAAGTTCTGGTTAATGGAGAGCATTTCAAATGCTTCAGTGTCACTTTGCTTTCATGTTGTTGCCTTGACTTTTACAAAGTGACATGTATGTGGAAAGCACACAAAACCCTCTAGCACCATAAACATCATGCTAAGATGTACAAACTGGAGGGGTGTTTGCAGAACACTCCAAGTGCTCCTTCTGTTCAACATACCAGTGGTAAGGCCACAACTGGGAGCACGCTGTGTGCTGTTCCTGGCAGTGAAATTCAGGACGGACGTGAACTAAACTGAGAGCCTCCAAATATGAGCATCACGAATCACCAGAGGTCTCACAGTGTAACCTAGGAAGACAGATAAGAAGAAATGGCATTTAGGTCCGGAGAATGTAATCAGAAGTGACACAGTACGTCTTCATGCAATGAAAAGGCTGCTGCAAAGGTGAAAGGAACAAATGTTTCCTTTGTCTTTGATGGGTAGCATGAGAAATAGATTTAAATTATGGTAAAAGGGATCCAGGTAAATCACTATGGAAAAAATAAAGGCAGGAAGAGTGAATCATGAGAACAGAGTGGCTCGCCTGCGTGGCCTGTGGTGTCTGCAGCGTTGGAGGCCTCTAAGGGGTCAAACAGATGGGGCAGAGATGCTTTCACAGGGATGGAGTTAGAGGACCTCTCAGTACCCCTTCCAGCCCTGGAATTCAGTGATCGCCTCCTCATCTGAAAATTCCCTTGCAGTTTTTACTCGTTAGTTCTCAGTATTTTAAGAGGTTACCAGTTCCCACAGGACTGGCCATGCACCTGGCCAGTTCTGAGTTTTGGAAGGCTGTCAACAGAGAATTCAAGATTCCTTGGCCATTTTTACTGTGAAAATAGCTTTGATATCATGGAGAAACTAAAAGCTTCTTTGGATTTTCTTCTGTAACTTGCCTTCCTTGCTGTAATCCTTCTCTAACTGGGAGCAGCAGCTGGCCCTTGTGAACCTTCAGTTATTTTAGAACCTGAATATATAAAGAAGGCAGGCACTATTTTTGTATATATTGATTTTTCGAAATGGGGCACTGTGCCATAACCTGACCTTATTTTGAGCAGCAGCAGCTCACCTCCTTTTAAGAGCTGAATCCTGAGCCACGGTGTTTTTCCCTGGGTTGGTTTGGGACTGCTGCCTCGACTGCTGGCCAGCTTACTGGAGGTGACTTCTGGAGCGCGAGGCGCCCGGTTTTATGGTGCTTGCAGGCACTTGTTCACGGGGAATCGCTGCTTTGCTGACGCCAGGTGATTGTTATCTAGCCCAGTGCAAAGCAGCAGTACTGTAAAGGCCTCAGGGAACAGACGGCGATGGGCTCACCTTGTACATCACAAGCCTGGAACATCAGAACTCTGCAAGGCTGAGCTGCAGGGTCTCAGTTTTCTTAGCTTGTTTCTATGGAGTAGCCATTTTGTAGCGATATCCCAACCCCTCGCTTTTGTGTGCTCTCGAGGGTGTGTTTTATTAGCCTAAAGTTCTGTATGGCATTGCCTTGCACCCTCCTCCCCTCTGAACACCACGTGCAGGCAGTAAAAGGAGACATGCAAAGGAAGCACAGTGCTTTGTTTTTGCTTTAGTTCTACTTGTTTAAACCCTTCCTCTTACAGTGCATTGTGAAAACTCCTCTGGGAATCTGACAGCATAATGATGCAAATAACCCTGTCATATGACTAAGCCTCTCTGTTGCTGGATTCCCAGATACCAAAGCAAAACGTGCAAGTCTTGCTGTGGATGGCATAGGCAGCTTCATTCTTGAGTGCAGATGGATCTCCGGTTCCCTAATGGGAATTGTTTGGGTCCTAATTAGCATTTTACGAAGATTACTGTTAAACTGACAGCCTTCCTGATTGTTCAGAGGCAAAGTGCCTAGCTGGTAATCAGTGGACACACCGTATGCATTGGCCTCTTTGAAAGCATTTAAAAATATCTTCTATATTGCCATCTGTGAACCCTCTCCTCCACCTACTTCCATCTTGCAGTAATTTAACACATCCTCAGCCTGCATCTTTGTAGGGAAAAACACCTCAATCTTTTGGCTATCAGCAGTTAACATGAGCTGCTGCCTCCCCTGCAAAGAACTGCTACACCACTGACCTTGGGTGACTTCCAAGGGGGGAATATCCACTGCCTGCAGGTCTGCCTGCCCCTTGGCACCTGCACGTGTACGAACACAGGCACCTGCTCAGGTAAGGACAGACGTCTCTGCCAGATTTTCCACCATGTAAGCTGAGTCAGCTGGCTGCGGCTCTCAAGTGACTGCAAACGGTAGCTCTAATTTCTATGCTCATGGAAACTCCATCAGTAAATAGGGTGGGCTGAGCCAAGTTTGTATCAGCCAAAGGCTTCCCTCCATCTGTTCTCAGGCAGGGATATAGATAGCGATTTGGGAATTGTGCACTTCTGGCTGATATTTGTCACACCACGGCAGAGTAAGAATTTCCTCTGCCATGTCACGAGCTCATTTGGTGCATCTCTTATGAGCGGTATCATTTTGGTTTGTATCACGTTATTGCAGGACCTGACTGCTTTTCAAGCCAAAATCAAACCCAAAATCTTTATCAGCTTATGGAAGTAAAAAAAAATTCCGTTAAGGTAGGGTTGGAAAACTCGGTATCTGGGCCTTCCCCGCTGCCTCAGCGAGCGGGGCAGGAGGGCAGGGGAGGCGGCACACCACGACGGGACCGCAGTGGCTTCACAGCGCGCACACGAGGCCCGGAGAGGAGCGTTGCTGCGGCTCGGGGACCCCCTCACCTCAGGGATCCGACCGTTAACGGCACGCGCCCACCCCTAACGGCCGCCGCGCGCGCGCACGCCCCCGCCCGGGGCACTTTAAACGGTCGCTGCCTCGCCCCGCCCCCTCCCCGTAGCCCCTCCTCTCCCCATCGCCCCGCCCCCTCCTTAGCCCCTCCCCTTTTTTCCCTCCGCCAATCCCGTTCCGCGCCCCCCTCCCCTCCGCCAATCACCGCCCGGGCCCTTCCGATCCGAGCGCGGGGTGTGTGGGGGGGGCGAGGGCAGTACCATCGGCAGGGCGCGGGGGGAGCAGGGGGGGGGTCAGAACGAGGCGGGGGCAGGCTCCCCGCCCGGCCGCGTGGCTCTCAGCGCTCCCCGGGGCCGCGGCGGGAAAGGGGCGGAGCGCGCGGGAGGGAGGGGGGAGCCCCGCCCCCTGCCCCCTGCCAACGGCCGGCGGCGGGCAGCGAGCGGCCGCGGCGCCAGCACCAGCACCAGGTGAGCGGGGCCGTTGGGGGCCGTTGGGGGCCGTTGGGGGCTGTGCGGGGCCCGGCAGGTGCGGGCCGGCGGCGGGCAGAGCCGGCACGGGCAGATCGGATGGGATCGGGTCAGATGGCCGCCTTCCCTTCCCTTCGCTTCCCTTCCCTTTCCTGCCTTTCTGTCCGCCTCCCTCCCTCCCAGCCGGCTGCCGTGTCCCGCTGTGACCGCACAGGGCACGGGGAGCGGTGCGCCGGGAGGGCAGAGGCACACGGTGTGTGTGTGAGGGGCTGCCCGGGGTATAAAAACGCCGGGGGTCTGGGGCAAGGCACGGCGCTGCTCGCTGTCTGTGCCCCCCGGCCCTGAGGCAGCTGGGAGGGGCGCGGGGCAGGGCGCTAACGGCGTTTGGCTTCTGTGGTTTGAGGCAAGGGAGGATGCTCACCCCTGTGGGCAGTCTGCCCCCTACCCCCCCTGCCTTCTAGTTTGTTTTTATTTTTATTTTGGCTTAGCATCAAGAGGAAACTCAAACACGTCTCTTCTTCGTGCTCTGAGGTGCTGGGGTTGTCTCCATTCAAACGTGTTTGGTGCGACTAGGAAAGGAAATGCGAGTTTTCGCTGATCTGAGACAGCGGTAAATTAACAGCAGAACTGCCTCAATTCCATCAAACAGGAGCCTGTTTCACCCCACAGCTCTCAAGGAGAATTCACAATTCTCCCTCTTTCTGCTAGAGGCGTGCAGTGGCAGCACGGCTTCTTGCTGAAGGCACAACCTGGTTGCTCCAGCAGAGATCGGCTGTCCTGAAACTGCTGCTTTTGCAGTGGGCAACACGAGAAACTGCCTTGCATGTTTGAGAAAGGATGCTGGCAAAGCTACGGAAACAAGGAAAACCTTCTTACCGCATTCCTTTCTATCAGCCTGCCACTTCTGCCTTCTCCCGAGATCTTCATCTGGGTTACATGTTAACCTTTCTCCTTTCTTTTCCCGATAGCGTCTGTGAGATATGATCTTTTGTGTCTAGCCACATGGTTAAAACTAGTCTAGGCTGTCCTTGCTTTGTGTCTAGATATTTTTTTGACACTCAACCATTCAAAACAACGACCATTTTACTGAAAATGGTGTTTTTGGATTTGTTCACCATTAAGACTTCTAGCAAAATCATTCTCAGGTGGGTCCTGCAGGTACTGGCATGGCCAGTTTCCTTCTTGGTCGCTTTCTGCTGGCACGGAGAGGGGCATAAGATGGAGAATTTGACAGGTAGTCCCAGCTGTCAACGCTGCCAACCTTCAGGCATCCGCCAAGGCCTCCCAGTTTTCTGTCTTCACCTTGCTCATCCCAAAATAGGAGTGGCAGATACAAGCGCTTTTCCCCCACCATGCAAGCGAGTCGTGTGAATGCCTCTGGAGCTGTCGGCCCCGAGATCTCCAGGGGTTTTCTGCCTGCCGACCCTGCCTGAACCACCACAGCCAGGCAGCAGGCTGAGCGGGCCACTGCTTTCTGTCCTGAGCACGTGTGGTTTTTTTGCTGTGTTCCCTTCTTTCTTTGAATCCACTTGTCTGGCGGTCATCCCATCCCTCGAATTGGAGCCTGTGTGCAAGAGGTGTTTTCTTGCTCTGCTTCTGTGTAGTGTACCACACCGGGGAGTTCTGGTTTAGCCTGATCTCAGACGTTGTTGTAGGGTACCAAACATAACTTCAGTCCTGCAGTTTTCCCTTTTTTGTGCAGTTTCTAACATCAGGGACGTTTGTCTGATGGAATGGGTCTTCTGCTGGGTTTGTCTGCAGCAGCGTTCCAGTTGTACAGCTTAATTAAAATCTGGGAAATAAACCACTTATTGCATCAACTTCCTCTTTGGCCAGCAGGAAAATTGTTCAGTGTTACTGCTTTCTGCCCTGCTGCTTGGAAATAATTCCTCTGAATCTGCAGTGCTTTGAAGTGGGGCAAGGCTCGCTGGGAGCTGCTGTGGTTGAGGGAAGAGGGCATTTCAGAGCACTGAAGACTTTATATTTAAAAAAAAAAAATCTCTCCCTTTCAAGCTTTCCTTTAGCTACGTCCCTTATCGTTGCGGCTGCAGTATGCTTTGTATGAACTTTGTGTGATGTCGAAGGAAGTCTTAGGGTATAATCCTCTACTCTTCGAAGTAACTTTTGAACTGAAGTGACTTAATGGATAGGACAACTTTTAGTGATTTCCCTTTAAATTATTAAGCTCTCTACTCTAAATCTGTGGGGAGACTTCTTGCTGGAAGTTAAAGTGTAGGCAGCACAGCAGCATTTTTGTGGTATCATATCTTGACTTGCCATCTGTGCCATGCAAGTAAAAATGCCTGTGGCCGTGCAAGCCCTATCTAACATCTCTATCTTTTTATGGCCTTGGTGGAAGTGTGGTGCTTGTAGTGGGATGGTGGGGAGGCCCTACTGGCCCTTCTCTTGGTGTCTCTAAATGCGCAGTGTGGGCTTGCACAGCTGTTACAGCGGGCTTCTCTTTTGCCAGGTCCTGTGAAAAGGTTGGTATCAACTGCTCCATTTCCGTGAGACACTGTAGCTCGCAAAGACTTGCACCATTTCACGCTTGTGTTTTTTCAGGGCTCAGTAAAGAAATGAATCTTGAGGCACCAGAAGCCAAATTTGGCTCAAACCCAGTTAAAAGCACAACACCTGGTACCCACCCAGGGATTCCCAGGTAACAGCCTGCCCTGGGTCTGGTGTTGGGAAGCGTCCTCTTAACGCTTGCAGCACCGTGGTCCTGTGACAGGAGGAACAGAGGGGAGCTGGGAGACTCGTCTCCTCTGCCGTGTGGTCGTCTGCACAGAAATGAGGAAACGTGTGCCTGGGAGTCTTGCTTTAAACACCCAAATGGAAGAACATTTCACTGATCTGTTCTGTAGAACAAAGTTATTCCCAAAGGTAGACGGTCGGTGTGCAGTGTGGATGGGGCTCCGTCTGCTGGAACAGCAGAGAGAAAAGCCTCCTGAGGCTTAGGAAGGGTAAACAGTTTGGGGACTGTGGCCTGATTCCGACAGCTCGCTTAGCCAGGGAAATCACTACTGAAGCAAGGCTCCCGTTGAGAGTCTGGGAGAGCTGTGCCTCTTCCTGCATTGGGTGGAAAGAAAGATGAGCTCAGAGGTAGTCGCCTTTGTGTATGGTTTCCTTGGTGAGCCTGGGAGGTCAGTGCCTTGCACCTGAGATTTCGTCTGGGTCTCCGAAGTGGTGTTTGGCTTACTTTGGACTTTGTAGGGAGAATAGGACTGCTCGCACGGCCAGGTAATGTAGGGAAAGGCTGGGAGTCGATGGCACCTGGTCTGCTTCTGTACCTCAGAGAAAGAGAAGTTCGTGCATGTGAAGGTGGATGGAGGAGGTACCCAGACGCAGACAGCCTCTGTAGCAGATCTCTGCTATTGATTTTCCACAGTGCTGGTATTTGGTGTTCCCTCAGCAAACGCAGGTGGGCTACAACTGGGACCATCGCTCTGTCTGAATACTTCTCATGTTGCTTTTGCATCGCATCTAAAGCCTGGTGCATTACACTTACGCCTGGAGACCCACCCAGGGCTCTGCTGTGCCAAATGCTGTGTTAAAGCACAGTAAAAATGTCCCTGCTCTGAGTATTCTTTTGCTTAATAAGGCATACGAGAGTGGAAGAAAGCAGATACCATTTTCTATTGATGTTTCGAGCAGTGAATGCTGGCAAGTTTTGAATTTGGTGCCTTGGATAGAATATGATTTGATAGTGGATTTATTTCAGGACGTGAGCCAGCCTTCAAATCATCCTGTGGGGCACTTCTGAGGCTGCCAAATGTCAACTCTGTGGGCTTATGGGGGGTGTGTCTGTGAGAGGTGTGTGCTTCTGTATGGTCTGCGAACCTTTGTCTCAGAATATCTGGCCCTGCTTGGGCTGAACGTCAGCAGCGCTGAGGGACGGAGCCTGGCATCCCAGCAACAGGGGAGGGTTTCTGGTGTCTCACCCTCACGTGTCACGGCACGGTGGCACCAGAAAACTGGCTTTTTGGGTGCCTTCAGGGCAGAGCGTGCTGCTTAGGTTTGCTACTCAGTGCTCCTTTTGGTTTCCTCCTCTTATGCATTTTCCTTCCATTAGCACATTTTCCTCTTTTCTGTCTCTGGTCTCCCCCAGCCATTTGCTTTCTCCCTCAGGGCCGTTTGCTGTTCTACCCTTCTTTGGTGCATGGAGGAGAAACCAGTGACTTTTTTTGAGCAATATCTATAATCCTATTTCTGACCGGGGGAGCCAGAGGGAACATAAGAGCAGGGTATGTCTCACGGACTGGATTAGCTGTGCAGCTTGGTGTATTATTATTGTTCTGAAGTGAATCAGTTAATGTTAGTTCAGAAATGCTATAGTCCCAACTGTGATCCGAAACAGCTAAATTGCTTGGAGAGTGTCACTTGAGATGTTTGCTTCCTCTGCAAGAGAATTCTTCTGGTAATGTGCCCTTTTGTGGACGGTTGTCTAGCTGTCTCGTCAGTCTGGAGAGGCTTGTTTTTAGTGCTATCTGCTCTCTGGAGAGTTTATTTTTAAATAGTTGCTGAAGCAACAGTCTTGTAAAATGCTGCAGTGTTAGGATAGAAAGAATTAAAGTGTTTAGTAATCCTTCAAAGGGATAGAAGTAATTGTTTCTATCTTCCCTTCTCTAAGGCTAGCTGAAAGCACTGGTGAAACCGCGTTCTCGTAGAAGACTAGCTTCAACATTTTCTTCCTCAGAACCCCTCTGTTTCAGCTGGGGAATGTCCACCTTTTAAACTAGTGTTTAAAGACCGAATGTCTGAGTTCAGGAACGGCTGTGCCCTGTCCTTCACTCCTGCTATACGAACATGGCTTATTTTCTCCCGGGACGAATTCTGCCACCTGGAGATGGGCCGTGCCGTCAGACAGGCACTGTGGCCCCCATAACTCCTATGAAGCAGTAGAGTGGTGCTTTAGAAGCCAGATCATTTACTTTTTCCACAAGAAGCATTTTGAAAGCTTTCCTTCTTTGTGCCAAAACCTGAGCTGTTTACTCTGTGCCAGAAAATTTCAAAGAAAACCTATTTCAAAGAGGTCAAATCTCCTTATGCTCTGTTCCTGGGGCATCGTAGGAGCTTTACGTTATATCATTTTCTTGATCTACAGTTCTCAGTTCGGTTGTATCAGCACGACAGTTGTGCTTAATGAAGCTGTTGATTTTATTGGTAATCGTGTCGTGTCACTGCTGAAACAGATGATTAATCGAAGGCAATCACAAACATCAGCACAGACGGAGTGATGAATGGACTGAGAGCAGCCCTGAGGAGAAGGACCTGGGGGTGCTGGTGTATGAAAAGCTCACCATGAGCCATCAATGTACATTTGCAGCCCAGAAAGCCGACCGTACCCTGGGCTGCATCAAAGCAGTGAGGCCAGCAGGGCAGGGAGGGGATTCTGCCCCTCTGCTCTGCTCTGCGAGGCCCCACCTGGAGCCCTGCCTCCAGCCCTGGGGCCCCCAGCACCAGGACAGGGACCTGTGGGAGTGGGCCCAGAGGAGGCCACGAGGCTGATCAGAGGGCTGGAGCACCTCTCCTCTGGGGACAGGCTGAGGGAGCTGGGGGTGTTCAGCCTGGAGAAAGGAAGGCTCCGGGGAGAGCTTACAGCGGCCTGCCAGTGCCTAAAGGGGCCTGCAGGAGAGCTGGGGAGGGACTCTTGGTCAGGGGGTGCAGTGACAGGACAGGGAGAGTGGCTTTAAACTAAAAGAGGGTAGAATTAGATTAGGCGTAATGAAGACATGCTTCACTTGAGGGCGGTGAGGCCCTGGCACAGGCTGCCCAGAGAAGCTGTGGCTGCCCCATCCCTGGAGGTGCTCAAGGCCAGGCTGGATGGGGCCTTGGGCAGCCTGGGCTGGGGGAGGTGTCCCTGCCCGTGGCAGGGGGTGGAACCAGATGGTCTTTAAGATCTCTTCCAACCCAAACCCTTCTATGATGATTCTGTGATGCAAAATGTTACCTCCAAATATAAAGGGTTGTCTTCTTTCCAGGTCTTTATTCCTTTATTGATCTTCTCCTGTGGTCTTCAGCTATCACAAAAGGCCCTTTGTTGTTCATTTGGCTGTTAAACTGCATTTATTTTATGCTTCATCAAGCTCTTAATGAGCTCTGGGTTTGTAATATCACAGGTCTGGATCTCCAAGGGTGAGAGAAGCTGACAGGTTTCATGAAACTGTAGGGAAGAACCACCGCATGGGAGGATATCCCAGGCAGGCAAGGCTTTTTTGATGGTGGAGAGCAATGGTGGTAAATTCTTCATTATGCGTTTATGCATTCATGCAAACTCTGATAACTCACAGGCATGATGCGTTCTCACAGTCAGAGTCTCGTGGTGGATTCATCCATGAGGCACAGTTCTGTGGTCCCAGGCTGTTAAGAAAGGAAGGGATTTCACAGCAATGACGTACAACAGAAATGAAAAAGAAGGTAACGGAAACAGAGGACAGGGCAGACACAGCCAGGTATGTTCAAGACGTGGAGGTTTGACTTGGCCCATGAGGCCGGTGTGTGCTGCACACCAGCCAGTCTGGGTTCTTCCTTTTCTTGTTGGTGTCACAACAGAGATGGATCTCGAAGGGAAGACTCTGCAGTGGACTGGAAATAAAGTGCTGTCAGATGAGCACAGTAAATCAAGATGAGCGTTAATTTCTTCTGTTGGATTTGGGGATGAATTGCCTTACAATGCTGTGCTAATTATGGCAATTGAGGAAATGATTCACAAGAGTGGGCAGCTGAGCGTGGTCCTTCTAGCAGCTGTCTTAGCTTAAGCTAGGTTGACTTATTTACTAGAATTGTGTTTCATTTGCTACAATGACAAGTTCTCCATTTTAATTCCTATGGCTTAGCTGCAGTCCTTTGCCACCTGGCAGGAGAATGGCAAAGCCCTCAGCCTGTCCGCAAAGTCAGGCGTGCGACTTGGCTGTATGTGGCAAAGTTTCTTTACAGGGGTGTGGACTAGAAGTTTATTTCCAGTGCTGTAAGTTAAATGCTAGGCTGTGTAACACAACCATGACGTTTAGTGTTAATAGTTTCACTGCGTGCTGCTTCATTTTCCTGGGGCTTGCTGCTTGCTTCGTTGCGGAGGCAATAGCCTTGCAATATCCCAGTCCTGGGGCACCTGGCAGCGGGTAGATTTTGTGATCCTGTTCTCAAATGCAGTCATGACTTAAAATAGGTAATACTTAAAATGCATTTCATTCAGTTATCTCAGCTCTCTGCCCCTATTTCCCCAAGCAGAATGCAAAAGATTGGCGTTTCCCCTGGCCAGAATGGCTCCTGCTGTGCGTTACACAAGTTGCTGTGACCTGCTGGAGCTTGTGCCACAGGCAGGCACAGCAAACGCATGCAGGGTCTGCGGAGGTTCAGTTGTGGCAGCGAAATCTTTAGGTAGCAAGGTCATGTCCATGAGATTAACGTGCGTACAGCAGTCCCTTCCGTGGAAAGGAGTGTTTGGTAGACATTAACTTTTTATAGGCTGATGACACCCACGTACTGCAGAAAGATTCTCTGTTCTGTGAAGGCCTCAAAAACAGTGGTGATGTGAACCCCAGACAGGCCCTTCAGCTCTGGGATCAGAGGGGCTTTTCTTTAGGAATAGAGCTGGGGGGGAGACACGATGGGCTGGCCAGGCATTTGGTAACATGCTCTGATTGGTGTCAGGCTGCCAGCAGCAGTCCGCTGCTGCACTGTGCTCTCACCTGCACATCAGCTGGGGCAGCCTGGAGAGGTGCTGGGACCCTGCGGGTGGAAATGGCCTTACTTTGCTCCCAGGCAAAGCCCTGACAATCAGGAGTTAACACTTGGAGAGGAATGAACTGAGGTCAGCAGCACCAGCAGTCTGTTCAGTAAATAATTTTCTTTGTATACTTACTCCATTCTTTCACTCATTATTTGCTCCACTTATTCTTTTCCCTTCCTACACGCACACACACACACACACATGATTTTTTTCTGGCTTCATTATTCTCTCTTGCCCTAGTTATTGCCTTCCAGAGGCCACTTGTCACTGTGACCCTCCCTCTGGCTGAGGAGCTGCCGATGATAGGTTTCCTGTAAAAGAACCACCCTCAAGCTGGGATGGACACCTACACTCTGCGCTGGAGATGCCAGGCTGTTTTCCAGCTGCTCTTGCGAGTCCTCTTGCTCTGAGCACTGCAGTGGATGCACAGAAGGCAGCGCGCAGGAGGCAGAGTACTGCTCAGCCAGACACAGGGGGATCAGGAGCTGTTTCCCATCTCTTTTTCCCCTTTGGGGGCAGGCTGCGAGCTCCTGGGTGAGTGAGCATCTGATACGTGGCATGTGCTGTTCCAAAATGCGAGGGGAAATCTGTTACAATGGCCGTGCTGTTACTGAGGGTGACTGCAGGACGAGGCATTGCTTAATGGTGGAGCCTGCAAAATGCAGCAGGCTGTGATGCTGCTGCTTGGATGTGATGCGATGAAAAGAGAAAGCTCTGAGGGTCACGGATCTGAGGGTCCACAGAAAGCAGCTAGAGGAAGTACGACTGGGGAGGGGGGGTGACCTTGAACGTCTGCTCAGTGAAACAATCCAGGTGTGACTGGTGTTTAGGAAATAATTTTTTTGGGAGGCCTTTTGTTGGGTTGGGAGTAGTTCAAATGTTCTGTGTCTGCTCAGCGATCCGTTCTGCTTTTTCACTGCAAGTGTAGTACCTGCATCTTCTGCATGTGATGCTGTAACTCTTCCTGTCCCCAGGCTGCTGAGAGCTGTGCCAAATCGCTTTTTCTGGGCATCAAATTGCCCGAAGGCCTCACGAGCAGGAAGAAATGACTGTTTAGCAGGCCCAGTGTAGCAATTGCATGGCAGCTGTTTAGACGATGGCCTGTGTATAATGGTACACGCACTGGGGGCAGGAGGGGGGCTCTGGTCTGCGCTGCTCAGCCACTCCAGCCTAATGCTTCTCGCCTGCCGTTGGAGCCTCCGTGTACCTCTCCTTTGGGGCACTGTCGCCTCCTTCATTCTTCTGAGATTTTTATGCTTTCCATTGTGTTTTCTTAAATGAAAAGGCAGCTCTAGAAACAAACAAACAAAATTCCTTTCTTGCTTGCCTTGTGGTTTTCACTTATAAGACTGATTTTCCTTTCACTGGCATGGCAGTATTAAAAGCAGGACTCTTCTTGGCTAGACTCTGTTCATGCAGAGCCTGTGGGGTAAAATGAATGTAGTGCTTGCTCTAAGAGTTTGGGTTTTTACCCCCCTTGGTTTAAATATTGATAGCAGTGAAGTTAGGACTCCGAAGATACTAAATGAAGACAACTGTTCCTTGTTCTCTGACAGACTTTGTGTGCAGCTTTCCTATAGCTGCATTGTTCAGTAGAGTGCTTTACTTTTCAGTAAATAGACAGTCTTTAAGGCCCTCAGGTTCTTCACATCTGAAACAATAGGCCTAATCATCAAAGCTAAATCCAAAAGGAGAACAATTAGGAAGGGCATGTTTTTTAGGAGTGTCTTGGGCAGCGCTCCTACCTCCAGCTGCTTGTTTTTATCCTGGGGTGCCGTGTCCTCTGCTCCTCTTGCTGTCACACAGCACAGCTGTCTGGGCACGCATGAGAAGTCTGATCAGAAAAGTGATCTCAGTTTAAAAACAGCCGTGCTGGAATAAAAGGCAGCGAACCTGCCCAGGTTGGCTGCGCAGTCCCGTGGCTGTTGTAGCAGCACTCCTGGCTGGGTGGGATGGCTCAGTGTGGGGTGGTGATGGGGCTGCTGTCAGTACTGCTGGGGGCCTGGTGGGTGACACAGGCTGGGGTTGGTGCTTGATGGGGTGGATTGTATCTGGGGGACGTCCTTTTGATAGTGGTTGGATGAGGGACCACTGAAATCGCTGTTTCTCTTGAACCGTTCCTATTTTTCTGGTTTAGGGTTTCGGTTTCAAGGCTTGTGTTGTGACCATGTTCTGCTTTTCTAGGGTCCAGGCTTCTGCGACAGCATAGCTTCCCTGTTACTGGTGTCTGCTTTCCCTCCTCAGTGAGCTACTTCAGCTTGTCCCAGCTGGTTTTGTAAAGAAAAATCCCCCCTCCCTGTACATGACCTCACAGTAATACTTGTACTAGGACAACGTATGCTGCTTGCTTGTTCTTAATTATTACCAAATATATGGAAAAACTTGAGGCTTCTAATAACTGCAGAAATAACTACATTTTCCTGTGAATTGGTGATCAAAAGTGGTTAGGCAAAATGATTGGAATAAAGCTGGAGCACCCCGTGTGCCAGAGGACTTGTTTAAATGGGGTAAGGTCAAATGGATGAGAATAAACTCTCACTGCACTTGGAGAATGAAGCGAGGTGATGTGTCTTGCTGATTGAATGGAGCAGCCCCTTTCAAGAATGAAGTTTCTTACCTCTGCCAAGCAACTCCAAGCAAGATCCCCGGTGAGGGAGGAGTCGCTGTAGTCTTGAAATAAGCGCTAGTGAAAACTGAGTCTGAACCCTGGTGGGTCCAGTGTTACTTGGATATACAAAGTCTAAAAGAGAGATTGAAAGGAAACAAGATTGGAAAGGAAGGACCCAGCTCTCTTTCCCGTTTCACAGCAGTTGCATATGAACCGGGGTGGAGCGCCCAGGAGATACTGCTAGCTGCCTTCTGTCGTCCTCCTGTACTTCGCTCCCTAGTTCAGATGGGCATTTGCAGCACTGCAGGATTCCTGTGCGTAGCCTGTGCTTATCAGGAACGTAGTGTTACCTTTTAAACCAGCGAAAATAGTATTGATCCGACCTTACGCTGGAGTTCTTCCATCTCCAGCTGTTGCAGCCATTTCAGCAAGGGGATAAAAGCCTGCGTCCCCTCCGTTTTTGAGGGGAGGTGAATGAAGTGCAGGGTTATCGTACTGTAGATGACCTTCATAAGCTCAGACACAGCCAGGATAAGCATCTACGTCTCTTCCTGTTCCCGGGATCAGTGCATTAAGAAGGAACTTCTGTCTTGCAGATGTGATATACATGTTTGAGGGCATGAAATAGCAGCTAATGCATATCCTAATGAAGCCCTGCATCTGTTTTTACATATGCGTATGGGTATGGATTTGCAAGATAGTGTGGGTGTGAATAGATGCAGGCCTGGGAAAATTGTGATAGCTCGTAACTGTGCCGCTTGGCACATACAATGTGTACAAACAGAAACTTGTGAAACAGTATTCAAAGTAAAATAATTTCTACCTCCTCTTCCTGTCTGAAGAGTCGTGAACCCTAGCATGCTTTTTGTGTTGTTTTTTAAGCGTAACTAGCACTTGCTGAGAATCTCAAATGCACCCACCTGTACCCACCCTTCGTGCTGTTGGGGACTTTCTGAATGGGAACCACTGTTGTGTGATGTTCACGTTCCCAAGTAGGCAAGCCTTGTCATGGTACAGCCAGGGAAGTGAATGGCATTAGTGAATGCAGCAACCATCCCTAATATACACTGTGATGTAGAATGAGTGGCTGCTGAAGTTGACATGTTGAGAAAGCTGCCTCTAGGGGTGCATGCATCAGCCTGCTTTGTGACAAAGGTGCACCCCCCTCCTAGCGCTTGGTTTTGGTGGTTTTGTTTGGTTTTGAGATTGGTGATTCATAGTTACTTTGTAAAATCTGATCTGCTGAAAGCTGTAGTTTGATTACAAGAATGCTTCAGAAATCAATAGTGTTTTATTTGCTGTTAGATCTACAGAGTTACCGAAGCGCCTCTTTAACACCTGTACTATTTCTGAACTTTCCATCGTACTTGGTGGTCTCTGTGAGCCACTTTTACTCCTTTCACAAAGAGCAAGAGCATCAGTAATTGATTCTGAAGTCTTTCTGTTGGTGCAACTATCACTGATGTAAATGTTGAAAGACTACTGATTCACGGGGAGGAACACGGGCTGTTTGGTAAATTCCTTGATTTTACTACCGAGCTGGTAATTGGAGAAATGGGAATGCAGTGTTCTGCTCTCTTACTGACTCTTGTCGTCTTGTTTTTAAAGGTGTTTGGCCTTTTATGAGGAATGATGTAATAGAGACAGCTTGTTTTCCTTCTAGTATTCACAGTATCTCTTTTTAACCTGTTGGTTCAGTGATTTTTGTCATTTTTGTCTGCAAGTTCCAACTGTTTATGCTTCTAACCCTATCTCTGAAGGCTTCCACTCCTCAGGCCAGCTGTGAGATATTAATTAGACAATTCTGTAATTACGTATCATTAACTGCTCTTTCAGGAAACCAAGAACCAAGCTTTTCTGTTACTACTGACTTTGTCAGTGTAATACACATGGAACTGGAGTGCCAAGGATGGACTCAATTGCGATTCTTCCCTCTGGGGTCCTGTTCCTGCAAACTGTCAGCTAATGCCTCTTAAAAAACAGCTGTCAGCTATATGCAGGAACTCAGTCCATGAACTCCGTAGAAATGTGCCAGTCTTCTCAGCTGAAACCGGGAGCTGTACTGAAGTAGAGCAGTTCTTGTACAGGACCAGTTTTGGCAGCAGCGCGTGAGCCATTTTCATTCTGTAGAAACTAGAAAATTAATAGGCAGTCAATAACAGCAGTTTCAGACTTGAACTGAATTGGAGTTGATATTTGAGGATCAATATATGCCTGCTCACCCGTTTTCCAAGGCAATGAGTGATCCAGCTGTTACTGCAGTACCTGCTCCTGCTGTAAGACAGCCTGTGCTGCACCTGGCTGTGATGTTTCCCTATGTATGGATTTCCTCTCATGAAATTGCTATGCCCTAGGGGATGCTTTTTCAGTATTGGCCAGTACAATGGAAATGATTTCTTCCCTGTTTGTTCCTGTGATCTTTTTTTTTTTTTTTTTTTTTTTTTTTTCCCCTCTGGTCGCACTGAGTTATCTGCTTCCAAATTAAATTATGGTGATGACTTCCACAAGCTGTCAGGTGGCATCTCAGAGACCTTCCTCTGCGTGCTTCAGGTCAACCAACAGAGCAGAGGCAGCTCAGCTGGCCAGGGCTAACGTACGGGAACTAACAGGGCTCTTGCTGCTCCCTCCTCGGCAAATTAATAGAGATGAAACGGAAGAGGAATGAGGAAAAAAGAGCTTGGTAGTCCTGCATTCAGAAAGGGAAGTGGCCAGAACTGCTGTATGTGGCTTCTGTCTTCTAATGCCAGCTCATTCATTTTAGTAAACCTGACTTGTTGTCTCTTATTTTCATCTCACTTTGAAAGACTCCAAGTTTTTATAACTGTTTTTAACACTTCTGATTGAGAGACGTAGATCTTCCTATATAAGTTCTAACTTCATGTTCTGTAGAAAGATAGCTAGTGAATCATTCCTAGACTAGTATTGACACTGGTGATGAGGCAAAAAAGAAATTAAATGACCCATGGACTGATGACTGTGTTTTCTTATCTTAAGAGCACAAGGGAGAAGTATGAGAACGTGCAGTTTGACAGCTGAAGGAAGTGTGTATGGTGTGTTGGGTTTCTTTTTTTTGTTTGTTTGTTTGTTTTTGTTTGACTCAGCTCTGACTTTTTAGAACACTTAAATGAACAGATGACTTGCTGTTTTTCCTGACCTGGCTTTTTTGTTTGGTCTCAGCTGAGGTGCATTTCACAAACAGATTTTGTGGAGGGTTTTTTGAATGGCTGACTTGCCAGATGTGAAAGCAAAACTTGGGCTGCTTTGTTGGTAAACAGTATTAAAAACAAAACAAAAAAAAATACGGCAGCGAGGGTACACAAATTTTGTAACTTCTCTCCTGAAGACAGAATTCCTTTTCTTCTTCAGCAGGTAGAAAGGAGGCCACGAATCTAAGCTGGAACTCAGCGTCCTGACTGGAGGCATATGAGGTCTTTGTTCTGGGATTTAGCTATGTTTTCAGCCTCCTTATGCACTCAAGATCTCTGGTTAAGGGCAGGTGAAAGGCACCTTTCCCAATTCTTTCCTGCTCTGATGTGGCAGCCCAAGAAGCAAGAATCTGTTGTCTCCCTGTTTGATAGGGTTTTTAATCTGTCATAGCCCCTAGGGCTTTCTGGCATGGGTAGATTGTACAAGAAGTCTGTGAGACCAGGCAGCGGGTTCTGTGGGCAGAAGATACCTTCCCTATTCCTTTTGAGGATGAGTTTCTATACACTATACTGGTAGTCATATCTCTCCAAGTGGCATTCCTCATGAACCTGGGTTCAGATGATCCATTGAAGCTGTTCTGGGACCCTGGACAGACGTCAGCTTTATGCTTCCCCTCTCTTTCTGGTATTGAGAGTGTGAGCTGTGACTTTTCTACATCCCACAGAAAAAGCTGCATGACCAAAAGGCCGAGGCTGTGGCCCAAGTGAAGTGTGGGGCTTAAAGAAAATAGAGAGAGAAGGAGCCTATGGTTGGTTAACGGGAAGGCAAAGCCCCACCGTAACAATTTGTTAATTGCTAGACAGCTTCCTTTCTGCAGAATGCTTATCAGAGAGAAAGTGAGTAATTTACTTAGTGATTTTCCTCTGAATGCCAGTTCCATGATGTAGGGGAAGCAAAACAGCAGACCTGGGCTCTGAGAGGAGAGGGCTGCAAAGAGCTTGCAGCGTTTCAGGCCAGAACTCAATTCACTTTGGTATTTCCTGGTATTCCTGCAGTCTCATGGCAATAGGAACTTTCTCAGACGGTCCAATTCTAATGAAAAAGCTTTTTTTTTTTTTTTTTTTTTTTTTTTAAAAAAAAAAAAAAAAAGCAGAAAACCCTGTCAAGTGTTATGTTTCCTTAGGCTTTGGTGAAACACCTTGGGCATAAGAGGTTATCTCATACACAGCTGCAAGTTTCCTCTACCTTTCCATGAAACAAACTACTTAGAAAATGCTTAGTCTTTGGGATGTGTTCATAAATTGTATGTTCTGACTGTGAAAAAGGCAAGATACTTCCATTTCCTATTATTGTTGTGTGAGAGTCCAGGGCAGCACTGCCCAGTGCCTGCAGCTTGCATCCCTAAGGCTCTTTATTGTTTTCTTCGCGGAGTTGTGTATGTGCAATAGCAGATGTAGCTTGAACTTTGATTGCTCTGCTCCTTTCCACACCACTTGTGTTTTTGGCTATGCAGTGGCCGTTCATTTGGCACGCTGAAGTAGAGCACTTATCTAGGGTATCTTGATTCTCTGAGAATTTGCACTGCATACAGGCTTCAAGTCGATGTGTGCCGTGCTAGCAGAGAGAGAGAAAACTTCCAGCTTTATACTTGTCAGCTTGACAATGTGTCATGAGTTTTGTTCTTTTGCATGGTTGGTTTTCTCCTGTGCTGAAAAGGCATTTACAAACACCACTAGAACAAGCGAGCACGCTGCATTTGGAGAACTTGGAGGGCACGCACGCCAGCTCTACTAGCTTCCTTGAAGCTTCTTGTTGCAAATCATTGCTGAGGTCTGGTTTGTGGAAAAATTAGGTTCTTTTCTGCTTGCAAAGTTCAAACTTTACAGCTGGGGAGAGCTCTTCAACACCCAGAGGCCTGGGGCCTGTAGTACTGCTTGGTTCTCCCACCCTGAAATAGAAGCAGAGGCACCAAACAGCTTCGTGTGACTTTGTAAGGTTGCTGTTCCCCGTGACTGAGGACCGGCCTGTTAATATTAGTCCAGTTCTGACATAAATGACCCATTTTTAAGTATTTCTTTTGTAATGTGATTTAAATCCTGTCTAAATAAAACTTATCTACAAGACTTGTTTCAAATCGGAGAAATAAATCTCAAGCATACACTAAAAGTATCGTTTTGAATGTGAGGGGGCAGAACAAGTTGGTGCTAAAGAAAGCTTGTGTGTACCTATTTATCTTCAGCTATTGCCCTAAACGGGAAGGGCATGACCACTTCTCTGCGTTAGTAGCGAGGTGCCAAAATGTAGCACGTAGCATCTTGCTGACTGTGCAGATAACAACCCTTCCTTTTCCTTTCCTATTCCCACGGAGAACCCTAATGTACCCATAAACCAACCCAGCTGCTGTGCATCACGTTCTCTTTTGTCTTTTTCCTACCATGAGAGGAAAAGTCCATGTTCGGAGCGCAAAGCACCCTGTGCAAGGAAGATAACAGCAGGGTTGATGTTTTTAGGAGAGGGCTTGGCTCTATCACCAGCTGCTGTCAGCTTGCCCTGGACTTTGTTATGAGACAGATAGTGCTTTTGGAAAGCCCCATCTCTGAGTCCGTGTGTTGAAGTGCCGCAAGCTGGCTGGGGAGAGCTCTGTTTGCACAGAAAGCGTTGTGCATGCCTGCTCTCCCCTCAAGTGGGGCACCCTGTAACTGTTCAAGTGAATTCCTGCTGCCAGGGAGGAATTCCCTAGTGTCTGTAGGACAAAGAAAGTAAGGTGGATGGCACGGCTGAGCCATGGGGTGGTATGCAGAATGAGAACTTCACCGTGGGTGGTTTTACACTGGAATTTGAGGCAAATGTCCTTGATTATGACTTTGCCAGAACCCTTCCTCACGGTAAAATAACAGCGTGGATACCTGTGTGGTTGGAGGCAGTTCTCACACGGATCAGGTGTATTGATGGCATCCCAAATAGTGAGGCTGTGATGTTCTCCACTCCCTCTTGGTGCACGTCCAGCACCTCGGGGGTAGCGTTTTGTGGGACTAGGCACAGTCCCAGCAGGAGCAGCCTCCTCTTCATGGTAAGACACTTCCTACAGGACTTCCTAGAGGGCCTGAGGAGAATAGGATTCAAATTGTGGTGAGAATTGTCGGGAATTAGGTGTGCAGAAATTTTTGGCTCTTCTAAAAATACTAGAATAGTCACCTTGTAGGCTTGAAGCCTTGGAAATCTGGGAGTCCAGACAGATTGGTTTAATTAGGAAGTAACTTTGAATTAGGAATTAAATTTGAAAGAAACTTTTACATTTCTGAGGGGGAGGGAAATAAAAAGTGCTCTGAAATAAATACTTGGTCTTAGAAGTGTTTTCACAGCCTTGGTATTAGGTGAGCTTGAGAGCCACTCGAAGCTTTTTGTGTGTGCAATAACTTAATCAACTTGAAGTTTGGCCTTTGAAGGCCATAATAGCCTCATCAGGGCGCTGTTAGTGGCTGAATTTAATATCTTCTGTCTAACATGGCAAGTCTAGCGTGGTGTGGTAGTTCTTGGGCAGTGAAGGGAGGGGAAGGGTTGTGGAGAAAGAGCGAAGAGTCTGTATGAGCTCCTGTGAAACTATGACTTTGCAGTGTAAGATGTATGTTGCAGGAAGGGCCACCTATACGGGCACTCTCCTGTCTTGTTTTCCACATTACCTTGGATATCTTGTTCTGAATGCTGGGGGCTCTGGAGGGGAGGCTGCTTTGTAAGGTGCACTTTCAGAAATTGTATTGCTGATAATACCTAGTGGATAGAAATAAATTGATCCGTCCAGGTAGAGAGATCTCTGGACTTCCTGGTGAGATTCTGATACTGCAAAAACATGAGGAGCTTTCTGCAGAGTTGGATGATCTGTCTTACAGTAATTGTCTCTGCTGTTTGCTCGGTTACGGATGGTGTCCTGCAAACTGTTGCCAGTGAACTGACAGTCGCATCCTCCCCGCAGGTCAGGAGGCAGGAAAGGCTGGCTGAGGGGAGAGCGAGGAAGGAAGCAGAGCAGTTCCATGCGAGTTAGGCTGTGCTGAGATGGCCGTAGCCCTGCTTTGCATGCTGGCTTCTAAAGGTCCCAATTCATGTCCTGGTCACAGGGGTTCCAGGGTAGAAGGTAGAGCTTGAAGCTCTTACTTATAACTCCTGCATCTAATCGTGAGCGTGCTTATGTTCTTTGTTCCATATTATTTTGACACTGGTGCTGGTCGTTCCCATTTTAATGTTAGGTTAATGTTCTCTCCCAGCTCGGAGAGAAGTGCTCCTCTTGGATGTGGCCAGCTGTTAAATCTCTAAGTTCTTGATGTAAAACTACCTGTGTAATTCAATACATTATGAAGAAAGTCAGCGAATACCTCATCTACCCATTGCCTAGGCAACTTCTGGTACCATCCCTCCTCTGAACAAATCTTTAGCTAACAGTCCTTGTGTTGCAATGTGTTGCAATTAGTTGTTTTGTAAATCTTAGGGAAGATTGTCTGTCTTTCATGACTTGTGTTTAAGTACAGGCAGAGGTTGAGTTCCTGCCTCTCCCACCTCCCCTCATCCTAAAGCAGGCAGAAATATGGAAAAGAAAATACTGTTTCCCTGCCTTCCACTTGCACTGTTAATATAATCCCGGGCTTTGTCCTTCTGGTAAGGCCTTATCACTCATTTTCACCACTCTAGAAAGTGAAGTAACCTCTTCAAAGCACCTCCGCTCCAAACTGTTTATTTAATGCTTCCTGGAAGGCCTCCCTTTCAGATTGAGTAATGCCACCAGAAAGACCCTAAAGTTTAGGGCACAGTGTCACAGTTGTGTGGGAAAATAACAGGTTTGCTGGAAATTTATTGAGGGGTTTCCAAGCACTTGTGGTACTTCCTGATAGAGAGAAACGTTCGGGAGTTGCACTGGATCGTGAAGAACCGGGGAGGATAGCTGTGCTCTCCAAAGGCACTTCTTCGGAGCATCACTGAAAAAGGCCAGGCACATGATACCAGTGGACCCCATCCTCTAGCTGATTGCTGGCTTTTTTTCCTTCCCAATTTGATCTGGGCTCAGGCTGACCTAAAGATTGGCTGTAGATCGAGCTTTTCCTTCCCTTTTGAATTCAGGGAGGCATACATTTGTCACTTAATGCTATTAGTCAAGTGAAGTCCTTGTTTGGATCCTTGACTTAGTTTAAATAAATAAAAGTAAATGTGCCCCCCTTAACCTTCTGCTAGTCTGCGGGAAGTGTGTTAGTGCAGGGAAGGCTATGGAGGCCCTTTTCTGACCTTAGTACTGGCTGCAAGTACTTGTTTTTATGATATTTAATATGAAGCCAGAGGTTTCGTTTAGTTGATAGCCCCTGGGTTTCTTTGGCCAAGCAGTAGTGAGCTCAAATGCTATGTAAAAATGTTGGCTTTTTTGCTGGTTGAAACCAAGAAAGGAGTAATGCAATTTTGTTACAGTATTACTATAACATTTGTTAGTGTTTGTCTTGGGGAGCTTGGTAGCCAACACTGGTATACAGCGATTCATAAATTGTGGTAAGTCTTGTTTTGAAGAGATTGTTGGTAAAAATGCGAATCTTTTCAAGCTTAATGCCTTAATTTTGAAGCTTTAAGGTGGATCCCAATTTTGGCCTTTAGTCTCAGTTTCAAATTGCTCAGAAAGAGGTGGGAAAAAAAAGCTAAAATAAGATAATCTTTGGGTTATTCAAAAGCATATGCAAGATTAAGATGTTTAGTTCTAACTCTGAAATAATTATTACCTAGAGCTTGTCTACCATTGCGTGGAGTCCCCTTACTGAAGAAATCATAGAGTGATTTGGGTTGGAAGGGACCTTAAAGATCATCTTGTTCCAACCCCTCTGCCATGGGCAGGGACACCTCCCACTAAACCAAGTTGCCCAAAGCCCCATCCAGCCTGGCCTTGAATATTTCCAGGACAGGGCATCCACAACTTCTCTGGGCAACCTATGTCAGTATCTCACCACCGTCATTTATAATGTTGAATGTGTCTCCTTGAGACTGGTTATCTTGAGTATATCTCCTCTGCCAGGTGTGGCCAACCATTCATAGAATCATGTAGGTTGGAAAAGATGTCTAAGATCATCAAGTCCATTAGGGAGTGTATCACTGCCAAGTCAACCAGTAAATCATGTCCCTTAGCACATCTACACATCTTTTATATACTTCACGGATGGTGACTCAACTACTTCCCTGGGCAGCCCATTCCAATGCTTTACAACCCTTTTAGTGAAGATTTTTTTCCTAATATCCAACCTAAACTTCCTCTGACACAACTTAGGATAAGAGGAAATGGCCTCATCACTTGTTGCTTGGGAGAGACCAACCCCACCTTGCTACAAACTCCTTTGAGGTAGTTGTAGAGAGTGATAAAGACTTCTGTGAACTGCCTTTTCTGTAGGTTTGATAATCCTGGTTCCTTCAGTCACTAAGACATAAGACTTGTTCTCTAGACCCTTCACCAGCTTTGTTGCCTTTCTTTGGCCATGCTCGAGCACCTCGATGTCCTTGTGGTGAGGGGCCCAAAACTGAACACAGTACTCGAGGTTGCGCCCTCACCAGAGCCCAGTACAAGGGCACAATCACTTCCCTAGCTCTGCTGGCCATGCTATTTCTGATACAAGCCAGGATGATCTTGGCTTTCTTGGCCACCTGAGCACACCACTGGCTGATACTCAGCCAGCTATCGACCAATAATTCCAGGTTCTTTTCTGCTGAGCAGTTTTCCAGCAACCCTTCTCCCAGCCTGTAGTGTTGCACGGGGTTGTTGTGACCCAAGTGCAGGACCCGTGCTTAGACTTGTTGACCATTGTGGAGCTGGCCTCACCCCATCAATCCATAATAAATGCTGAGCCTTACACAGAAATATGGGAAAGAGGCTTGAGCTTCTTAGTCATGTGGTGGAGCTGCAGCCTCTCCGCTTGGTTCCTGCCTTCAGGAGTTTCGTGGTGCCCAGGTAGCAACCTCAGCTCTAACACTGGTTTAATTCCGTGCCAGTGATGCAGGTATGTTAGGCATATTCTGGGCTAGGTCACTTAGCTGGGTGCTAGATATAAGGTAGTAAGTAATGCTGTTTTCTTCTTATGCATGAAATAATTAGTGATAGCTTGAGTCTTCGACTCTGCAGCTATGGCAATCTGTCTCTAGTCATGTTCTGCAAGAAGTTGGATTCATCTCAGATGAATAATGGTTGCAAACTGCTTGCAAATATTATGCCATTCATGCCATCAAATATTTTGTTTTGTTCTTAAATAGTAACAGTTATTTAAAAGAGTAACACGCTTTGTAGTTGCATAAAAGCTTGTATGAAGGACATAGCATATGGTAAACATCAACTGTGGTTTTGCAAGGTTTTGAGTCTTGGAACTGCTGCTCTGGTTGATATTTAGCCCCCCAAGTAGCCAGGGCAAGGGGTCTGTGTGGGGAGCAATCTTAATAAAGTTCACAAGGAGTAAATAGCTGATTCTGAATATCAAATAGCCCAGGCTTGTGCTCTGTAATATGGTAAAGGGGTGTATGGGGGTGGGGGATCCACCTCCAAAAAAATACTTTGGATATTGATAGCATCTCCAACCACCCCCAAAAACACGTTTCAATGAAACAAAAATAGTTGCATGGAACAGCTTTTGACAAAGAGAACAAGCCCAGAAGTGTGACCTTTACAGAGATGTTTTTGACAGGACGTTTTCATGAGGCTCTTGTACTAACCTGTTCTTCCTTGCTGGTGTAAAAATGTCAGGTATGCAGACCAGTCCTTTTTTTTTTTTCTTTTCTTTTTTGAAATACTCCTCTGCTGAAATTGAATTTGGAAGCTGGAGAAGATGAATGTTTACTCTTTGAATCCCAAAGTGTCCTTAACACAGCAGGGCTAGTATGGTCTTACCTGCTGAATTGTGCCTCAAGAGGCAAAGATTCAAGGTACGAGCTGCTCCTGCTGTGCTGAGATTCAGACTGGGGAGGGTTTTTTTCTGTCACTGTCTTCTTATTCTGGAGTCTTGCTTAGTGCCCGTGTCTGTTGCTCTGTTGTCACAAATGGATTTTGTTTCTAGAAGCCAACAGCTCCTTCTTAGGTATAAAATATGCCTTTGGCTAGGCAGATTGTGTACAACTTTCTTGTTAAGTGCCAGGTGACTTGTTTTGAACAGCAACACACTCAAATTCAGATGTTTCCTGCTCTAAAGAGCTTATTTGCAAATGACATTGCTCTTCTCGTAACCTTCACTTTGTATCCCTCAGTCTAAAAATGCTCACTGCTTGTGTAGTGTTCCAAGGACAATATTTTACTTGTTTTCAGCAGGAGACCGATTTTTTTCCAATTGTGATTCATGTAATTGTTTACAAATGAGAAATTTTGGCTGCATGTTGAACACTTGAAAAGATTACCTTTGTGAAGTTTGTTACATATTTCAACACAGATTTTTTTTTTTATTTTTTTTTTTACAGCATAAATATTCATGTGGTTTCTTCCCTGACCTGGTAGGCCAGTTTTTCTCTGGGTCACAAATGGTTCAAAATGGCTCATAACCTGCTGCAAATTGAGATGCACTCACGTGCTGGTCGTCTTTAGGCCCCTGAGGCAGCAGTAGCGAACCCAAGCTCTTTATACTGTGTTTTTTCCTTCTGCCTTCAGACTGTTTTCAGGATCAAGCCATTTCTGTCTGCGTGTTTCTGCACACTGATCAAACAGCATCAGTTTCAGCATCTAAACAGCTCCTGGAATTAAGACTTGAAAGGCCTGTTCATTTACCTCGTTTTGTTTTGTTCTGTCAAGGTTAGTAACACATCAACTCTGGAGAAAGTGCATTCATGTTTGTGTTCACAGCTTTGGAGAGAGCAGGTTCCTGTCTGAATGCTTCTTGGAGAGGCGCTTCAGAGCAAAGTGCTTGTGTAATGTGATTTGTTTTACTTGCTGTAATACAGAAGGAGGAAGAAACTATGCATGGCTCTCTTGTAACACTCCAGGCTTAGCATCTCTGTGCATATAAGGTGCTCCAGTAGAGAGCTTTTGTGTGTTGGGGTAACCTCCAGGAAGGCTGTTACGGATGCAGGTCCTGCTGTGCTTGGTGCACTCATGGGTGGGACTGCCTTTGCCATACACGTTTGTAGAGCTCCCCATGTGGCCAGGCAAAAAGTTCAGCCTGGAGGCCAACAGTGCCCAAACTGTCTGACACGGGAGTGCTCTCGGTGTTCTGCTGCCAGAACCCTTTGGGTTCGGGACTTTTTGAAGCATCCTCAATCTCACTCCCCACGCCACCTTCAGAAGATGGTGAGGCCGCTGTGCATCCCTCTGCTTGAGGATGGTGAAAGAGAAATTACAGAGGTGCTTGTCTGAAGGAAGAAGAAATGCCAGCAGTCTAATGTTCCGCTTCCTTAGGCCTAACAAAAGAACTGATGAGGTGTTTGAGTGACACCTTTTGATCAGGTGTTCAGTGTAGTGAAGCCTGTAACTGGGGTTTCGGCATTAACCTGAGCTGAGACCACTGGCAAGAGCCTGAAGAAGAGCTTTCCAGTTCATGGGGCTGTGGAGTCCTGATAAATCACTTGTTGGCACACCACATTGCTGTGGCAAGGGTGGAGCCTGTCCCGCTGCTCTGCTGCCAGTGTCTTTGTATTTCAGGGCACTAGCTAGGTCTGTAAGCAGCCTTTTCATGGTCTTCTTGGTCCTCCTTCTGTGACTGTTGGGCAGATGATCTGCAGTGTGATGGCGAGAAGAGGTTTTGCAGTCCTGTTGCAGGATTTGCCCAACCCAAGGAGCCAGAACTGTTCTGGCTGGCGCTGAGTTCATCCCCCCTCTCCCCCTCGTTGATCATTCCTCACTTTACAAGCTACTCGAACGCTAACGTTTGACATCTTCTACACGTCTAAAGGCGATATTAAAAGTGCATTTACTAGCTCTTCTGTTTTTTCTAGGGGAATAACAGCTGCCGCAGTTGGAGAAGGCTCCGTCTGCAGCATTCCCCCTGCTCGCAGGTTACAGGCTGCCTTGGCGCGGCTGCTTGTTGACGTGTGGAGCACTTCAGTTTAGGGTCATCAGTTCAAACGCAGCCACGGTCAGCGGTGGAGGAAAGCTGTTACCACGGGAGGTTTTTTAATGAAGTGAGCTGGCAATCTGTCAGGCTCTTAGGGCACGGCTTTCTGCAAAACTGCCATAAATGGTACTTGCAAATAACGTCGGAGTCAAAGAATTAAGCAGGTGTCAATGATAATCCAAAGAAACGAAGTAGGCACACGGGGAGTAACAGGCATTGAGCAGTCATGCTTGTACAGCTGATAAATGAGGTGTTTATACATTCCTTCACCGACTTCAAATAAGAAAAATCTAGTCAGTAAAGCAGTGAGAAGCCTGCAACTATATTCATCTACGTTTTACTGTCCAGATAAAAATAGAAACCTCTAATGATAATGTTGCTGGGTAAGCAAGGCACCACTGGAGCTGTGCTTTTGTGGTCAGAATAGGCAGTCCTTGAGTTCCTTTTGACTTCTGGACGGCCTTTTCTATGTCCCAACATATCACTTTTATTATTATTATTTTTTAAAGTTCCTGGAGATCTTACAGAGCTCCACTTAGCTCTGTCTTGTATGCCCTGTTCATCTGAGGTGCTGTGTGTTGTGGTGCAATTGAGGCTGACTTTCCCCCACTGTAATTAGCTCTAAAACCAACGGGAAGAACTAGAGGCTTCCTCTGTTGCCCTCCTGTGAACTCGGCATGGAATTGCCCTTCTGTGTCACTGCCCTTCTGCTTACTGGGGACCGAAGGGTGCGGCAGTGCTGTGCTTCTCTCCACCTGTTTCCATTGTTTGGGGTGTAATTCAACAATTTGCTTGAGCAGTTGAGGAGACAAGGAATGCTTCACCACTCTGACAAACAGTATTTGCACTGTCATTTTCTTTCTGGAGGCTGCCTCCTCTGCCCCACTCCTTCTTTTTCCTGCTTACCCCCACGTGCAGGCTCTAAGCCTAGCTAGACAGCTCCATTCACACAGATCTTGCTATTCCTTAGGGATTAAAAACAAATGAAAGTAGCTGGCCCTGAAATTCCTTACTGAGAACAGTGATTCTAAAAGCTGTTCTGGCTGGAGCTGTGGACCTGGAATAGGTCTCAAAACAATTTTATTTTTCCTCTTCTCCATCCCAGTCTTGCCACATTGTGGTCAGGAATCCTTTTTTTAAGTTCCTGATGATTTGGGATGTTTTCTTTGACTGAAATCAATGTGTACTCTGAAACGTACGCTCCTGGCATGAAATCATCCACTCCAGGGAGAGCACAACTGCCACATCACCAGGGCTCTGTCTGACCTCACCCCGTGTGTGTGTGTGAGAGATGGGGAGAAAAAATACATGTAAAAGGAAAGCATTCAGTTTCCACCGAATGTGTGCGTGCTCTAAGAAGCTGAGAGTCCTTAAGCTCACTCGTATTACGCTTGTGTGCTGTTTCTCTTGCTCTGCCCTTGCCCTTTAAAATCCCAGATGCTAGATTCCTGCTTTACACCTGCACCTCTCTCCTTATCTGCCGGAGGGTGCGTGGTTTAATGGCTGAGCCGAAGCCTGCGCTGCTTGATTGGTAGGCGGTGACGTAAGTGTGCATAATTAAAATAATCAATTTCCCTGGAGTGCAGGATTGAAAAGCAGGAGGTTACTCAGCAGGATGTGCGCTCTCGTTCTGGGGGAACGGTGAAGAAAGGGAGCAAAAATGCTGGAGCAGTTTGCTTCATTGTACCACGTAAGTGACAGCAGCGGCTGAGGAGAATTCCAGCGTGCTCGGGGACGGGCAGATTTTGTGCTGCAGTCAAGCAGAGCTCCTCTTGAGGAAGGCTTTGTGGAGGCTGCAGGATCTCTCCTTTAAAATGGTGGCAGGCTGGCAAAATGTGGGGATTAAATAGAGACTAGGAATGCATATAGGGACTTGAGGCTGAACGCTAATTGCACAACACTAATTGAGTGTAGCTGTTGCTTTATTGTGTCTAGCACTTCTTGCGAGTAATCCCTCATCTTGCTGCTCTGAAGATGAGTAAATAGGTTTTACAGTGAGGACAGAATGTGCTTTCTTGGCAGCAGGCTTGTTTCCCACTGAATTTGTCTTCCTGTTTCTATAAAACTTCTTTCTGCATCTTGGGTGCGCTTGTTACCCCATATTGCTTGTCTTTCATGGGCACGTGAAATGCCACATGACAACCCCTGCTGATTGAAGAAGAAAAAAAAGGCTAATTAGGATGTGTAACCGACTCGTAACCCTTTCAGGGATCTGGAGGACCATGTATTTTGGCTTTGGAAGGAAATATGGAAGGCTCTTGTAGAAATCGTAGTTGTTAAGCAGCGGTTGCTTTCTGCCTGCTTAGGCAGAGCTTAATTTTCTACTTCCTTACAAACATACAATCACTGCGCTATCTTTAGCTGCTTTGTGGTACAGCCTCACCTCGTGAAAGACAGAGCATCACAGACAGTTTACATTTTCCCAAACAAAACATACTCAGGAGAGTAGGCATGTTCCAAAGCTCTGCTCTTTGAGCAGCTTGCTGGCTGAAGGTGGTAAATCAGATATGTTTTAAAGCTGAGTGAAAATAATCTATGGAAATAAGATATTTTTTTTTTACATTTTGAGGACCAAACCTGACTCTTCTGTTTAGAGAAATTCTTCACTGTGAATAAAGTATGTAAACCTCTGAAGCCTTGCTTTGAATCCTCAGAGAATCAGATGGTCATGTTGAAAATGGACCATGAGCCAGAGCCTTAACCTTGGTCCTCTGAAAATTTTCTTAACTAGAATTGAGCATAGGTCAAAATTCACCGTAACAAGGTCATATAATTCTTTCCATTTTAGTGGCCCTGTCCTTGTTCTAAGTATTGATTTGAATGCCGAATAAACACTTCAGGCTTAGTCTTCATTCAGAAATTTTGTGGAAGTCTTAGTTAAGACACACTATCAAGTGAGAACAAGAAAAGGAAAAAAAATGGTGGGAAGTGCTTTTTTTTTTTTTTTTTCCAACTAAACCTGTACACTTACTTAAACAAAACTACAAGTTTTGTTGAAAACTGTTTCACGTTCTCACTATGTTTTTGAAGTGTGGGTAGAGCTGGCTTTTTACCTTTCGCTATTTTAAATTCCTAAAGTCTCTTCTGTTCTGACTAAAAGATAAGACATGACATCTGCAGTTAACAGGCAAAGGTAAGATGCTCTAACTTGCCCTTTCCTGAGGTACTATGTGATTAATATTGAATACAAATGATTACACTGAAAACCCGAACAGCTGCAATAACCTTTTGCTGACACCGTTCCTAATTGAAGTTGGCTTTATTTGTTACAGACCAATTAATTCTCTATGTGGAACAAATGTATTCCCAATAGAAATGTGTGGGTTTTGCCTGGCTGACCCTTAGGGAAACTTCGGGGAGTCTTTGAAGGGGGGACCTGAATGTCCAGTTATTGCTGGGAAGCTGTGTCACATAAAGTGCCATGGATGCTGAAAAACCAAGAGAGCTGTTGGCAAAAAAAAAAAAAATATATATATATATATATATACATATATATAATCTATAAATATATATATGCAAAAGTTTGTGCTGTTATTTGAATGAGTAGTGGTTGTTGCTGTGTCTGACTTAAGGTGAGATGTATTAATACTCAACATCACCTGGGGTTTGGTTGTAGGGTTGGGTAGAGCAGCTGTTTTCACATGCAGTTTTGGCATGCTTTCGGCTGCCAGAAGAAGACTTTAAATAAATAAATAGGCAGCGACGGGTAAAGTTGTGGTAATTGCATGGGAACTGTTGTTGTTTGTTGCCATAATTATACCGAATTGTGGTTCCTGGCTTTGGGTGGTGGAAGGGTAGGCTGAGGAAGGCGAGCTGTTTGGTGTACTGACGCAGTTAGACCAGATCACAGTGGGTGGTATGATACAGCTGTGATTTTGGTGTCTTCTGAATATATGGTAGGTGTACACCTTTATGATTCATTTTGTCTGACAGTATAAAGTTTTTGTGTGTTTTTAAGTTTAGAAACCTGTTGCTTTGGTAGCTAGTAGACATTTTTCTTTCCATCTTAGGGGGTGGTGACACAAGCTCTTGCAATAAAGTGACACAGACATAAAACTAGTAACTGCTTATAACCTAGATAAAGCAATTCTTTTCCTTCAGGAGCTCTTTACTCAATATAATGTATGCCACTGTGGCTATGTAGGTAGTCTCTTGTATGCCTGCTGTGCTTTAATTTTTCCTGTGGTTAACTCTACCTCTTCTGAACAACTCGCATGGAAAGCTTGCCCATCAACTGGCACAAATACCATCTATTCCTCGACTTGAGATTCCCAAGGAAATAGGAGCAAGATTGTCTCCCATCCTGCTCTGTAGCCGTGTGTATGAGGGCTTGAGGGAGAATGGCTGGGGACACTCAGGTAGGGAAAAGCTCAGGTGTTAGTGCTGACATTTGAACTCAGCTGTTTTGCCGGGCACCCAACCTACTTGAGCTCTGAAAATGTTAATGGATGGTGTGGGCAGTATTGGAGCTCAAACGTGCTGTGTAAACCCTTAAACATCTAACATTGGGATGCTTTACATCTCACAAGCTCATTGCCCTCGCAGGAAAATAAAGCTGGTGTTATTTCTTTAAACAGTCTAATTTTAAATGCCTCGAACAACAGACTTCCACAACTTCCCTTGAGCGTGTGCCAAGCTGATATGAGAGCGAGCATTCAGTTTGTTCCCCAGCACTTCTGATGTGGGTGTGAGCTTTTCTTTACTGCTTTGTCACAGTTCCTAGCGGCAGCCCTTTGGATCGCCCGCATTGATGTTCCTCCACGTTTTTTGGAGTTAGCTGGAGTCCTTAAAAGCCAAAGTAAGGTCCTGGAATGAAACTTCAGTTACTGTGTGGCTGCTCTGTGCAGAACAAAAAGATAATGGTGAAACTGCAGGCTTTTAAAGCTGGGGTACAATATGGCAATAGTAAGAGAGTAATCAGAAACTTTCTTATAGAGGTAAGCAAGATGAAATGTCTGAGTTTTTAGAGGCATTTTCTTAAAGTGTCCTGAGTGGCTAAACTCATCGGGAAGATCTAGGGAAATAAATCATATTCTGTCTTTGGCAGTAAGCAGGCTGGGTGTTCGTGGCTTTGCGTGTACCACTTCTAGTTAGACTTAGTGCACTGCAACTAAAAACAAACAAAAATATTTTCCCTTGACAAGACATTGTTGATTTTTAATGATTTTTTTATGAACCGTCACCCACTGTGAAAAATCAGAGAGACTGTATCTTAAGCTGTGCTCCCTGGGATGTGAGAATATATCCATAGGGTGGCTTTTCGTGGTGTGCATAAACCAGCAGAAGATCACGCTGTTGCCCAAGGGGTGGGTCCCATCTTGTCACACTCCTTGTGTTTCTTTTCCCCTCCTGTTTCTGTTATGATAATTGCACAGCCCTGTGGGAGCTGGATCAAATCTCAGATGTGACTGAACAAGCCAGTCTTGTTTCTTAGGTTAGGGGGTGGCGGCGGCGGTGGTGCGGTCTTCAGGTGAAACTCTTTGTTAGAGCCAAGATGAGGGGCAGGAAGGAGGAAAGGAAAACGAATCCCTTGAATCAATGGCAGCACAACCCTAAATAACTTGAGGCAAGCATGGATCTGTGCGTGTGGAGATGCTGCGTGCATGTGCTGTTAGTTATTGCTTTGAATTGTGCATTAACAGGAAGGGCATGCGGCTAGGTTTCCGACCGCAGGAGTGGTGCCGTTCCTTTCTGCAGTATCATTATGTACTTAATACTATCGAGCGATATGGTTTAATAAACCCAGTGAAACCACAGGACTCGGGGAGAAAGCTGTAAAAATCGGGAACTGGTTTTGATGAGCAAGCATTTTGTCTCTGGGGTTTTTGAAGGCAGAAAAATTTCTGCTAGCACTTCTGCTTTTATCGCAGCTTCTGATTTTTTTTGACACGTTTGAGATTATATTTCAAGGGTTTGGTTTTAAGGAATGTCCACTTTGGTGTTTTGAGTCAATATTGAAATTTAGTATGAAAGCATATCAGGACATTAAATAATGCTTAGTATACTGTATCCCATATTCTCTTTTTACAGTACTATGAATGTAGGAAAAGCAAAACAAGTGATTCTTCTGAGATATACTTACCGAGCTCCGCGTAGCTCACTTGCTGGTGATGGATAACAGAGCTCTTACCTCAGGAATCTCTAGTGCCATTCCAGGGCGGTTACTGGTGACTGAAATAGCCTGAGAAGAGTGCCCTTAAACTCACAGAATTAGCAGCTGATTTGGGACAGTTTATCTGTCCGCCTCCTAGAGACTGTTCCGTGCTCTGTTCTTGGCAGTCTCAGTCGGAGAGATGGTACTGAAAGGAATCCTTCTTCTTTCTAGGATGGTTCCCACTTCACTGCAGGATCAAAAGCAAAGAAAGGAAGGAAGAAAAAAGAAAAAAAAATATAGCTGTGACATTTCCTTCTATTCTGTTTGTAGTTGATTTAAGACTAGAGTCTGCAATAACTGTGTTGGTTACTTTATCTCAAAACTGAACATCGTATCATTATGATATATTAAGCTATATGTATGCACACTATATAAGCTATGCAGTTTATTACATAAACTGTAACTATAAATGCCATGGTATGTTTAACTCTTTGGGTGAGATTAGCAGTGCTTTTAATAAAAGCTGTAAACAAATCTGTACTCCTGAAATCAGTCTGCTTTTGTCTCAGTAAACAATGAGCTTGAGAACTCAAAGAAGCATTGAAGTAATTTGTTTGAACTTAACTGTGGTAAGGAAACAACTTTCTGAAACTAAGCACTTCTGTTCCTTTTAAAATCTTAATGGCGTTTTCAAAGGCCGGGGGTTGAAATGGGGCTTGAAGAGTTATACCAGGAGGAATTTCAAGGATTGCAAGGGGTGGGAAGTGTTTAAGAATTTGCAGAGCCCTATTATATCTCTGAGAGGTGCTTTTTACCTGCTTTTGAGGGGACAGGTCACTAGAGAAGAAACTTAAGTCTTGGGTAGAAGAAATTATTTGATAATTATGGACTTTCTCTTTAAATGAGAACAACCTTGTTTTTAAAAATCAGGTCCCTGTGGTAAGACTGCCTTGCCTTTTTATCCAAAGGGAGGGTGGTTATTGCATGCAGAAGTTCAGTGAACACTTGCACGAGCAGCAGCTGATCTCTTTAACCTAAAAACCTTGAATTATTGTGCCAGAACACAAGTTTTTGTTAAAAATTGTTGCTTGGGATATTTTCAGCTGTTAATGAACAAGTCTGGGCAGTGACAGCATACGGTAACAGGGCAGCTGAACTTAGTCTGGCTCTGCTACCTGGGCTGCGTGCTGTGAGACTGACCCTGGGCATCAGGGAAGTTCGGGAAGCTTTCACTTGGTCGCTGCTTGAAGTCTTGTCTAGCAGAAGGCTGCAACAAGCTGTGTGGAGCAGGGTAGTGAAGTATCTTCTGTATCCCCCAGCACCTGTTGCCTCAAATAACCACTGCCCAGGGCATGTGCTGCCATGCAGGGCTGTCATTTACAGGGCACTCAATGAGTTCAGGCTAGTTAATGGAAGTCTGTCTGAACCCCTCCTAGGCCTTACCCCTTAATGGTGCTGAGGTGATTAACTTCACTTTTAGACTGCTGGCTGGAACTCTCCTCCAGCTTTGGCCCGATAATCCTCTCAGATCCTGTTGCCAGGCCCTCCTATAAGGGAACAAGGAAAGGGAGAAGGAGCAGGGATGTACGAGAGCTGACCTGGTAGAGTTTTGTCAGGCCAGCACGTGTGTAATAGATTTCCACAAAACTCGGCTTTCTTCCTAATGAGCTATTTGTAGAACTGGTTTCTTAACCTGCCTTCCCCTGTGATTGACCCTGTTTTTTCCCCAGCAAAATGGCTTGTTTTTGGTGGCAGTTAATGGCAGCTTCCTCAAGTACTTGGGGAAAACAACTTCTCATCCAAGAGCTGAACCTCATTTTAGTGAATGCCTTCTTCATGTAGCAAAATTAAAATGACAACTGCAAGAGCTACAGCCCGATTGCTCTAAAATTGAATGATGGCTCTTTGCATTCTAGATCTATCCGGTGTTGTAAATCATCTTTGTACAGTGCAAGTCATCCAGAATCTGACTTTATAAAGACAAAGGTACAGAATTTAACTTTAAAGGTAAACATTTTTGCTTCCTGTCTGTACATCAGCATTACATTTCCTCACAGCTCTGTGGCACTGACAGCACAGGATAAGAGAATAATCTCTGGCTTTGAACTATCTATTTAAAACCTTGTGGGTTAGTTGCCAACTGAGAGGCTATTCCCTGTAGCCCCACTGCCAGGAATTACACTACCCTTGGAAAATTGTGGGTGTGTTGTTTTTTTTTTGGTTGTTTACTGATATCCTTTTTGATGTCATTAGGTGTCTTTCATGCTGTAACCCATAAGAAACTCCATGTCCCATGTCAACAGCTGGAGCAACATGATGGACTCGGTGGTTTCTTGAGGTTCTTGTCAGTGTTATTTCTCTGATTCTTCCAGAGCTTGTTTACTGCAAATTCAGATGTCATCAAATTTGACCAGTAAGAACTCTGTTTCAGGAGAGGGGAGGCAGTTCAGTTGAACCCTTGGGCTATATGTTAAAGAAGAATGTGAAATGGGATTCAAAGCTCCAGATCTCAACTACTAGACAGTAGCTTTGTGTGTTATCTTCATGGGTTAAGCTCTTCTGTTTAATGTTCCACAAGGCATGGGAATAAACATTTTGTTTCAAGGTAAGAAGGAAATCTGAAGAGGTTTTGAGTTTCATGATTATAAGGGAAAAAATGACTTGCTGCTTTTGATTCTCTTGTCCTTACCTTTTAGGGTGATGTGTGCTGGGAGCATCTATCCTCTCCAGTATTGCTCTCGTTACATAAAAATTAATCTGCCTGGAGGTTAAATATGCAGGTCTGTCTGCAAGGGATATTATGCTAGGTTTAAAGCATTCCTCGTGACTCCATCCTTGAGGTGCTCGAAACCTGACTGGGCACAGCCCTGAGTAACCTGCTTTAGCTGACCCTGCTTTGAGCAGTGGGATCAGGCTAGGCAATCTCCAGAGGTTCTTTCCAACCTCAATTATTTGGTGGCTATTTGACTCCCAAATTTTTAATTTGACCCACTTCTTAGGAGTTTTAAACAGGACAGATCAGTGCACTGTCTTAGTCAACATTCAAATCAGCATCCCTAATTCAGAAGACAAAGGAAATAATGTTTCTTCGCCAGCCAAACATGCTGGTCCAGGGAAAGGTATCAGCACGGCAGGCTGCTAGTTACACACTGCCAGGGTCAGCATAGTACCTGTTGAGTGCAGCCTAATTGGGACAGGCTGGTTTTCCTTTTCATGCCCGTGTGCTGTTTTTCCATGAATGCAATTCAACCTGTGTTCAGTGGAAGGAGACCAAAGAAGAGCAAGCTGGAAGTTTCTCTATGCTAAATCCTGTCTGCAGGAGAGTGAGCCATCCTGCCTGGATGCTCCAACCAGATAGCATTTATTTTTTTTAATGTGAAAGAAGAGCTGCATCTTGTTCACTTCATGCCGTCATCTCCCCTTGAAGCTTGCTGTGTCTGTGGAGATTATTTTTTACAGCCAGAACGTGTTGGGTTGAACTGAGGTAGGGCTGAAATGATTATGGGCACAGGTAGGTATGTGATGTCTAGTTATTCAGTGGGAGAAGGGGCAAAAAAAATCACCTTAGATAATGGATCAAGCTTGTTTGCAGATGTTTTGCATCCACATCTACCTTGCGGCATGTAGCTGTTGTATGGTAGAGTCAACTTCTTCCACAGGCTCCCCGCACTGCTTTGAATTCATCCTGGGAAAATAGCATTTAATAGCAAGGTTCCTATCTTGGCCATTTTGATTAGGCCTCACTTTGCTATTAATTTACTTACCGTGCTTATGTTAATGAAATGTGGTATCACTAATGAACAGCTCTGTGCTGAAAGTGAACTGCCTTGTCCCCAGGAGTGAAGCTACGTGGGAGTGTAATGCCTGGATGCTGCCACGCAGAGCCGGGGAACGCTAGGTTAAGCACAGTGCAGAGGTGTGTGGTTACCACTGGTGTTTTCTCCAGTGTGCCTTGCAAGTTACCCAGGTATTGGATGTTGAGTCATCTTATGTACAAGGACAAGCTCCATGCTGCGTGCTGGCGACCTGCTTTCTCCAAAGGTAGCGAGTGCGGGCAGAGGGGTGCTCAGAAGCACTTTGAGCAGGTAGGAACCCAAACTGCAGAAAGGGTCACCTGTCGTGTGTGGTGGCCACTGCTGTGTTATGCTTGTCAGGGACATGCTTTTGTATTTCTTACAGCTGGGTGCTGTAAGCTTGTTGCTGCTCTGTTCTCTTTCTCTAAGATAGCACGTCTCAATCTATGGCTGCTTATAAATGTGCCAGCAACTCTGGACTGGAGTAATAAAGGCGTATAAACACTGATCTCTCTTGGTAAACTTGGGACCCTCCCGATCTGCTTCTTGGCTGTGTTTTTGTCAGGTCTGATGGGTTGGCCAGGAGACTAATGGGAATGAAGTTGCTGTTACGTGGCATATATGGAAAAGGGAAAGTCGAGCTCATTTGGGGCCGGGTTGGAGCAGTCCTGAATTAACTACATTGTTAGTGTATGGTAGCTGCTTTTAAAAGCAAATCAAAGACACTGAACAACTTTTTTTCTTTGGAGATGATGGACTCCTGGGCACTGTAGTACATGCTTGGAGCACAAGAACAGTGCTTATCCCTTCAACTCCCTGATGTAATGTGGTGAACTCATTTTACTTGTATAGCTTGTAGTCATCTCACATTCCTTTATTAGCTGCAGGAACACACACAGATGTGGCATAAATTGCCTGTAGTGTTTCTTTGCATAGCATCTTTATGCCTTTGGGGGAACACAACACTCAAATTTTGTTATCCAAACTAAACAATGTGCAGAAGTTTTTAGTATGTTGCTTCTGCATCCTGGTGAACTACCAAAAGCACGGGGATTTTTTTTGCTTGTTTTATTTTTAATTGATTTTTTTTTTTAATCTTTCCTGTCTTTCCCAATAACTACCTTGTTAACAGCACTGTTTTTTTCAGCTCTACACACACAAGCAAAGTCCTGGAAGTCCATGGTGTTCTTCAGCTTCCAAGGCTGTTATTTTTTAAAATAGAGGAAGAAGTGATATTTCATCCATCCTGGCAAGGAAATGGGGTTTCAAATATACTAGGGTCACCTCCCTCCCACTTCTTCCCTCCCCACCCCACACAACACATGCGTCAGTAAGAGGACGGGCAGTTACAGAAATGGCTACAACATCAGCTTCTTTCACAGAGAAAACTTGTCTTTATGGAGCAAAAGGCCTTGAAAGGCGATAATCTTACACAGCATTATGAACCTTTATTAAAGCTCTTTTTTTTGGCTATGCATAAACGTCTGTGGTTGTGGTTAAGATCACTTGATTCTGGGTTGGCACGTTAATTGTGCGTATATTGTCACGTCCGTGTATGTGCAGTAAAATGAAAGCACTGGACTGGTCCGTGGTGTGTGTTCCTGCATGCTATTAATAAACCGAGCAAGTCTTTTATTGCCTTGGTCCTTTCTCATGGGAGAGCGCCCGAGAGCTTTGTATCTCTGCTTTCAAACATTGATTGCAGTCTAAAGCCTAACACACATTTTTACTCTCCTGGCAGAAATGGGTCAGGAAGCAGGGAAGAGCTGAGCTGCACCTTTGTTAGTTTGATGAGCCTGCCAGCCCTCCCCTGTCCCTGTAGGAAACAAAGCCGTAAATGCTTCCAGCTGCCCCCTTGTCTGGCTCCCGTTAATATTGCACCTCTTCTCTGGGGAGTCTGCTGCAGCCAGCTGTCGTGCTTGTTTCTTTCCCATTTCTGATAGCCCTGCCACTGGGTTTCAGCCACTCCTGTCGCTTTAGTTAGTGCTTGAGGTTAGCCAGTGTCCAGGGTATGGCCTCCTGCTTCCCACAGCAAGCTCATGCAGAAGTGAATCCAGTGCCCTTCTCCTTGCTAACAAACACTCTGTATGGTCTGTATGGGGCATCGTGTTTTCTGCTGAACACATCGTGCTCTCATCGTGTCAGACACAAGTACCTATAGGTGAAAGCACTTATCCTTGATGCTGCTCAGCTGGGAAGATGAGTGGTGCTTGAGCACTGTACCCTCTCAGCATCTCCCTCTGGAGCAGAAAGCAGCAAGTTGTAGCTGAAAGAGGAAGGGACTAGTGTTGGGAGGGAGTGGGGGCTGTTCGTGTTCTTTAAGGGTGCGGGGCTGTGGTGATACTCTCTTGGGACTGGCTTGATCTTTATATTGATATTCTGTATAAAGAACTCGAGCATATAGGATAGAAATGAAGTTAAGGAATTGTCAGGAAAGGGGTGTGCTGTGCAGTGCTCATCCTGTTGTGCAATATCCCTGTGGGAACTCACCGAGCCACATGCTCATTACAGCTATAGCCCTTCATAAGATGGCACGCACCCCTTACAAAAACTCCCTAGAAAATAGCCAAAAAACCAACTCCTCCCACCCCAAACATAACAACCCTGCGGTCCTGCTTGGGAGGCAGGCAGGCAGGTGCACACATGGGGAAGGATGAGGGAGCGGGCGGGTCCGTAGATTCCAGCAGTGGCTTCTGACCTAATGGGGAACAAATTCTTTACATTACTGAGTCTTTAAATGAGACAAAAGCAAGCTTTCTTAATAGCAGCATGTACTTCTGCTAAACTAATGGTAAATATATAAATACTGCTTAGTTGCTCGTTTGTGTTAGACAGCAGGGAGAGTGGTTTCCAGATGCCGAAAGCCGCAGGTTGCTGTGTCTGGGGAGGAACTTGCAGCTAACCTTGTGGTAGCAGCACAGGATCACTGGAGGGATTTCTAGGAAAGCGGCCGCTGCCGCAGCGAAGCTCTGCCACCGCTGCTGGCCAGTGCAGGTTTGCAGAGGCGTGCTGTGCTGCAAGTCTGTGCTAGCTGACTGAGCCCGAGGGCAGCGGATGAATGAAGCTGAAGGAAGTATCTCTTAATTTCAGGCTTTTTCTTCTTAAAGCTACCTCGTCGGTCTGATGCTGAAGTCATTACCTGCCCTCAGGTAAGCCAGCTACAGCCTCTTGGTATTTCTATTGGAGAGAGTCATAGCTGTTACCTTTAGTCCCTCTTGTCCCTTCTTGCTGCATTTAAAAGCAATTTGAAAAAAGGCCAGTCTGGCTAGTGCTCAAATACCAGATGGAGGATGATGTTATGAAATGAGGAATTATGGAAATTATTCAGTTTGAGCCCAAGGTCTAGAACTGAATCATCGTGCCAGTGGAGATCCTGGAATGCTTCATAAGACAAATTCCAGCCCACAAACAGCAGAGTGCATGAAGAGGTGCATTAGGGCTGTCAAACCACGGTGGACAGAAGTTGTTTCACAGTAGGTAGTTCTCTGTCACCTATAAAGGCAGGCTGCTAAAGGGGCACGTGTCAATATCTTGCACAAGAGGTAATTGTGGGTGTCTTAATGGGGGCTCTCAGGCTTGCATTAAGTAAAGAGTGCTCATGCCCTCTCATATCGCTGCGAGATAGCTGGGAAGTTCAGCTCAGGATGTCTGCCTCAGACCCCCAGGTATCCTTGCAGAGGAATGGCCTTCATCCAGAGAAGGACGGAATTAAAAAGACGACAGAAAAGTCCTTGAGGATGAAAGGCAAATAGAGAAGCTTTCATGTGTGCTCACTACTAGGAACAAATTCTGCTGAATGGCATCCTTGCACTTAGATTGGATTAAATCTCTGACTAGTTCATACCAAGTCTTTTCATGTCCCCACCAGTGCAGCTGTATTTGAGCAGACTAGTACTGTCTGCCTCTGGAAATGATGACTGCCATCTTATTTCAGAAACCGTGCTTGCCAAGGCCTCGGGGAGAGGAGAGCAAATCACCAAACCGCCTCCACCTCTTCCCTCTGTAACTGATTTCCTAACAGATTTTCATCTGCTCTAGGCATTGAGCTTGGCACTGTCTTTGCTGAGGGAGGCATCTCTCGTGTGTTTGGAGGCTTGGGGGGAATCACTCTGGCCAGTTGAAACGGGTTCAGCATTTACGGAGAGTCAGATGTCCAGCCAAGTGGGGAACATGCTGCCTGCTTGCTATTTTTAAGCTATGTAACAGTATGTGCAAATGATACTTACGTCCAGAGTAAAAAGTTCGACGTTACGGGTTTTGGTTTTTGCTGTACTTGGAACTCCACCTATAACGGGGATTACCTTGAAAAGTTTTGGTATGTCTTATTGCATGAGAAAATAATAGTTTAGTCAAAATGTCAAACTGGTTTTTGCATACAGTGTATTTCTGTCTCCTGGTAAAAGCTTTCCTGTTAGCTATGAGGTAAATGAATGATGGGAAGCATTAGACACAGGATTGTGCAATAGAGAGTTTTCATTAAGCTGCTAGATCGGAGCAGTTGTTGACAGGCTTGTAGTGAAGTTTATTAGTTGATATGGGTTGGGATTTGTTTGATTTCATTAATATTAATGTTTATTGTTCTCGTTAAAGATCATGGTGTTTACCAGAGTGCAAAGGGTTGGGCGTTCTTGCCTTTAGAAGGGGAAAGGTTTACATGGCTAGGGTAATCAAGGATTAATACTAAACGAAGTTTAAGATACTGTCCAATCAAGAGCTCCAAGGTGCACGTACAGTAAGAAAATACTTTGAGAAAAGGGTAGGATTACATTTTTTTTTCTTGTCTATGGGAATTCAGCCTGGGACAGATTATAGAAAATGTTTGGGGTACCTGTAGAAGAGAGCTGAGTGGAAAGATCTAATTTCTGAAATAAAAGTGATGGGATTATTGCGTATGAGCATGGTTTTCTTCCTGTGGGCTAATGAATCGGGCTCTAGCATTGTCTGTTGAACGTGTTCAGTGTGTTCCCTGTTATCCAGAAGCCCCATGCCCTCAGAGTCTGGACAAGTAAGTCCCGTCATGAGAACAGGCGTAGCTCCGTGTTGCATCAACTGGGCATTCCCAAGGACATTCGGAACTTACTGGGAACCAGTCTCTTCCCAGTTCCCTTCCAGTCCTGCTTTGTGGCTCGTTCAGGCCGCTCAGTCAGTACTGCTGTTGCCGAGGTGTGTGACTCTCTGCTTTTGCAAACCGAAATGGAATTGCCTGTTAGTATATTATGGTCTAATCTGGTGTCTAAAGTGCAAGGACAAAGCAAGCCTGTGGAGCGTCAAGAAAACAGCCTGCTGCACCTCCCCTAGGTTGAGTCCCTTGCCACTGCTGTTTCTGTTCGTAGATATGTGGACAAACTACACAGCACGTATTTTCGTGCACAACTTTTAAGGTGAAAGGTAAGGTAGGTGTGTAGTGATCTGGGCTACATGAGCAGGGGATGCGGATCAGTGGTTATAAGCATGCCATGGGATTTGCTTTGGCCGCAGTGAAATTTAGGGAGTCAGCCTGGCTGGTGGAGTTTGGGTTTGTCGGGGGCAGTGGCGGATCGAGGCACGTGATAGTTGGATGTATGGACAAGAAGTGACAAGTGAAAGCAAGTGACAAGTAGTGAGTGCGGTGCTGGTCCTGTTCTGCCTTGAGCCCTTGAGATGTTGCTCTTGGTTGGACCTTTGTGGTCAAGGGAAAGGAGGCAGTGGTTCTGGAGAGCTGGGGTTAAGGTCCAGTTCCTTAGGCGTTTTTTGAGCTCTGTGTATATTTTACCTCGCAATTATAAAGGCTAGGGTTGCACCCACGGGTTATAGCATGGTCCCAACCCTTCCTGGATTTTTCCTAGAATAAGCTTTGGGGTTTGTTTTGTTTTTAAAGTTCAACAGCCTCTAAATGAAGTGGTTTGTGGGTTGGAGTAATCTTTATGGCTCTTTTATTCAAATGTCTGTTTACTTAGGTTTCTTGGCTCCCAAAATGGTCTTGCAAGGTCTACATTAAGAAAAAAAATCTAAACTTTTTAAGTCATTCTGCTTTCCATATTCAGCATTCCTCCACATAAACAGGAGATAGATACATTAAATAATCCATCTGAAATGCTCTGTATGTGTACTCAACCTGTGGTGCCTTAGCTAGTTGTTGAGTGTGCGTGTACGATGGATTTATGAATCTTTTAATCCTGTTTCCTAATTCCTTTCTCCTCCACCACTTCCTTTGAGAAACTGCCTGCCTCTTTTCCACACCCATAATAGCTGAAAGTTGGAAGCGGCACAAATAAAACTTGCTTTTCCGTATACATTTTTAATGTCTGTAACTGGAGTATTTGTTCTTTGGTTTGCGAGAGTCTGGTATGTACCAAACCACTGGGGAGCGAGCCTTGGAGTTAAAAATCCAGGCATCCACCTGCCTTGATTAGAATAAATGCTGACACAAATGAATTTTTTAGTTTCTTTCTGAGCTGCTAAGGTGTCTCTCAGTGACCTAAACAAAGGAGGCTTTCGTAAGTTGGACCACGAGGTTCTTTGCAATTAATAATCTTTACTGGCCTGTATAAGGCAGAATTAGAAGATAAAAGGAAGAACTGAAGCACATAGGTGGAGACAAGTGTCTATAATAGTAGGCATAAGCTTTCTGTAGTTCAAACATGCACTGTATCTCTCTCTCTATATATAATCTATATAATCTCCAGGCTCTATCTGTTCCACTGTGTTGTGGGGTAGCTTGTGTTGATCAAAGTGCTGGTAGAACCTAAAAACCTCCGAGGACTTGGATCACTGGGCTGCAGAAGAGGTCATTACCGTGTGTTTTGTAGCCTCCAGTCTTCCTTCTGCTCAAACTTTCTAATTGGGTCAGAACAATGCTCCTGTTCTCTCATGTTCAGCAAAGCTTTTCTGAAAACCTCTTTTCCTACTGTCGTACAATGTTGGCTCAGAAAGATGAAAATCTGTATCCTGTACGATGTCAAAAGCTTTTATGTCTGGCTGTGCTAAGCTGACTGATTTGCTTTTTCCCCATGTGGAGTCTTAGAAGTAAAGTTTTGTGAAAGTGTCATTCTAGTCATTTCTTAGAGGCCTTTTTTGTGTAGGAGCTTTTCCTCAGATGGCATTTGAAGAACTCCAGGGAGGAAGTCCAGCTTGCAAAACTAGGTAGGACTAACTTCAGGATGGGTTTCCTTGTTGAAAGGTAACATCAAGAACGGCTTCAAAGTACTTCAAATGAGGGAATGACGTTCAATCTCCTTGTGAAGCAGTGGAGTAGGAAGCCTCCAGGTGGTTCAGCCCTGTAGTGAAGTCACGTTCACCTAGTGCAAAGCCATGGCACGCAGCACAGAAGCTGGGTTTGTGTTGCTCATCAGAAAATGCCGGCGGTCTGCCTGCCTGCGGGGTGGGGTATGGTCTTCATGGGAATGGTTTTAGGGCTCCCTATATTGAAACACAAGGATTTGTGATTTGAGGGTTTGTCCCAACAATTTGTGGGAGATCCATGGATTTTACTACTCAGGTAACGAGTGAAGCCTTCACTGTCATGTGTCTTTGGCTTTGGGAGGCTAGGAAATTACAATTTGCTCTCATGGGCTTAGCGAAGTGTTGGTGCCTAAGGCTTCTGAGGCAGTTGTTCACAAGGGAAGGGTGGCAAGCTGTGAGATAGGGGTGAGTCTCTTGGCAAGGGAAGCATCCTCCGGTATTTACTGTGATAAAATCTGGGAGGAGGTGGAGGCAAAAGCTGGCACGGTGTTGTAGTGGGTGCACCAAGGGTGAGTCTTCGTGCAGGAAGATGAACTCGTGTCCTGGAAGCGCGTGGTGCCCTTTCTACCAGAGCAGGAGGCTCGTCACAGAGCACCTCGTTGCCGTACGGTCTGTGCAACAGTGACGATGATGTGTAGCTGCCTGCCTTCAGCGCTCTCTCACATTAGTGTTTAAGATGGTCTGTGCCAGGAAGAATTTCAGGAGGCTTTGTAGCCTCATGGATTTCACCATGCAGGTAATGAACGAGGCCTTTGCTGCCGTGAGGTTTTGGGAGGCTTGTAAAGGGAAGCGTTGCGTGATGTGTGCTAATGTTCCAAAAAGTTTGTCGTGACAGTTTTGATTCCAGTGAGAAGTGCTACTGTTTGCTGATAAAGGCGTGTTTTCTGCTTTGAGAAATGTGTGGGTTTTTTTGCTGTGCATGTAGGGTTACTGTGCAGTTCTTCACAGCATGGTGACAGCTCCAAGATGTGTCCCCAGCTTCTCAGTCACAGTTGATGAGTACCTTCTAGGTGAGAAGGGATCACTGCATCAGTTACTGCTGCCCCCAGATTGAAGATTTGTGCTCTGAGGGATCTCTCTGGTACGTGGCTGTGTCACAGGTGTATTCAGGGAGTTAAGCTAGTCCGTCCTGAAGCTGGTCTTACAATTTGACAGCCATCCGGAAGGCCTACTGTTCCCTTACCCATCCTATAAGGGGGCAGTTACCTCTTCCTCTTCCATGTTGTCATTTCTTTGTCTTTGTTCTTTCATTTGGCTTGGAGTATTTGGTTAAGCACCCTGTCTGATTCAAAGAAACTGGCTAAAATGGTCAATGGCATATAGGACTTCCACTACCTAAGCTAAGCAGCTTTCCCCAAACACCAGAAGGAAAATCCTAGGTAGAACTTTTGGGAACATTGGTTCTTATCAAATTGAGGAGAGAAGACAGCTGATCTGTTTCTTGGCCTCCTTTTTTTTTTTTTTTTTTTTTTTTTTTACTGTTGGTGTTCATTCAGTGTAAGGACTGTGATTTGATCAAAGAGAAGTGTATGACAGAGCAACAGAATATGTTTGCTGAATTCATGTAAATAAAAGGTTTCGTTTTGTAGGTCTAATGTTGTCGGTAAACATCTTATGGCACTGAAGAATGGGTTAGTAAAGAACGATCTACATATTTTTATTCAGTACCTTCATATAAAATTGGGAACCAAGTATCTGTAGCTGCCACTGTATTTGTTTCCATGTTCTTGGATGTCATTGTATTTCTTTTCAAATCATCACTGGACTGTTTTCTCCATGTGACAATTCTGTGTGACCTGTTTGTACATATGCCTTGATCTTCTTATTAAGAATGGGTTCTTGTATTTGCAACAAGTTCATATCTGATTTCTCCTTCTCCTACTCCTGCTCTGGCTTGATGAGATGAGGAAGGAAACAGATGGAGACCCGACTGATCCACCCCGTTGTGGTGGGCAGAAGCCTACCAAATCAGGCTTGATAAGTGTATTAAACACAAACATTTATTGCCCAGTGTATTTTCTGGAATGTCAAATTTTATGAATGAGAGCAAATCAAAATACCATCTTAAAACTGTACTGACTTTCCTTTTTACCATCTGGCATAAAAGGGGAAGCCACAAACAATGGCAGCCCCGCCCTTTTGTCCTCCTGCTTTCTCATTTCTTGTCTGCATAATATGGAGCTAAAATAATTATAATTGCTTTTTTTCTTTTTTTTCAGCTTTTCTTGTCAAAAGTGTCCTCTTTTTGCCATCTGTTCCACAGCCTTGCAGCCACCCTAAACCTGCACTTTTTGATATCTGTGATGACTTAGAATGTGATGAAAATATTGTAGCAAAGGCCATTTCTTTAGCTTTAGCTAAAAGTAAAAATAAATCCTGGAAATGGAAACAGAGCTTTTTCATTTGTTGGAATAAGGACTTTCTTTAGTGTGGTTTCCTATAGAAGGGAAGCTTATGGGATTGAGTTGTTCGTCCATCTGCTTTTCAGTTCATCCTTAATAACTTTGGAACGATTTCATCCAGAGTTGACAAGGAATAAAAGTCTTGAAGGTGATTGATTTCCTACAAGAAAACTGGTGGCTGGGTGGAGGAGTGGGACAAAAATAGGTGTCCCCACTGCCTGCAGCATAAGCTTAACAATATAATCTGTTCTTAGGCTTTTGCTAGCCAAGTTGCAAGTGCGTGCTGGCTGCGGTGCTACAGTAAGCTCAGAGTTTCCAGAGCGTGTTACTGAGCCTTGCTTAGGCAGAAGGTGAGGGGCCGTGAAGGGGAGGCAAGGACATGGAAAGTGGCTGGGCGATGGGAAATATTATGGAAAGGATGAGATCAATGGGCACTGGGGCTGTTGGAGCCACTGGTAGTTTCATGGTTGAAGGACCAACTTGCCTTTCAGTTTCGTACAGTACCACGCTTTGTTGATCACTGCCTCCTCAGAGCTTTGTGTGTCGAGCGTGCATCCGCAGCATTTGCCCAGCCGTGAAACAACCAGAATATAAGAAAGTACCTGCATGGTGCTCACAGAAACTCAGCACTCAGAGTTGGGTCTGGGCAGTTACTTTGGCAAATGTTTCATCCGCTTGAAATGCTGTTTTGAGCTGGACAGAACAATCTGTGAATTTAGATGGAATTAAGTCAGTAGTTACAGCTGGAAAAAATGGAGGAGAATGCTGGAAAATACATTCCCATGCTAAAATATTTTACCTTTCCAGGACTAAGTCATTAGTTAAATGAGCACTTTTAACAAAATCTGGATTGAAAGTGTAGGGAGGTGATTTCTACAATGGCGCCGTATTTGTCTGGAGTATAGGAGCCCTGGATTTGCAGGAATTTGCCTGTGTACACCCAAAATCACCACGTGTATCACTTGCAAAATCCCTTCCTGTTTCTGCTATCTGACAGAAGGAGGGGGTGAGCTTTGCAGGCACTGGACTGGACTTTCACATACATGCGTTTGGTAAAATATTCATATTCGTGCATCTGTGGTGACTGTGGGAAGGGGAAGGAAGCAGCACCTGGAACTATTCATTGATTCTGCTTTTCGTTGGGTTCCTTTGTCCTGGGCAAGAGCTGGAGATCCTGAGCGTACTTGCAGTCATGAGTCAGTGACAACCTCTTGCTATTATTGTAAATAGCAACATGAACACTGCTCTTGCATGTGTTTTTTCACGGGCTTTGTCTTTCTCTCCCGACGCTTCAGCCAAGGAATTCACAGAGCTTCTGAGTCAGCAATCAGCTGCCTCGAGACAAAACATGCAGGATACTGCAGGCTTGCAGAAGAGCCAGCAGGGCATACAAATCCCCTGGAAACCTGGCAAATAATTCCTGCCTGCCCTTGCTTTGCCTCCTGTAATTTCCATGCTCTCTAACGTATTGCTCATAGGTTCCAAGGATTTGGGTGTTTACGTCAGGAATGCGGCGTTTTGCGGAGTGAGTAATTGCATTGACTGAAGCCTCTGTGCTTCACCTGTGGGCATAACTGACTTCACAGCCGGCGTGAAATGGGATGCAGGCAGAACAGGGAAATTAAGGTGCCGCTCTGGTTGCACAGAACAAAATGACCTGCTTTGGCAGGTTTGTCTCCTGGCTGGGCGAGCCTTGGGCACGGAGCTCTCGGGCTGGATTGTAACGTGGAGGCCTCCCTGTGCAGCCAGGATCAGCTTCACTCTGCTGAAAGACAGCAGGAGCAAGAGCAAGAATTGAAACCAAAGCTGTCGTCACACCTGGAGGTCCCAGGAATGGACTGTGGCCCAACAGGCTGAAATTGCCACTCCGCCAAATTTAGGTCGTGTAACTCCTGTTGCTTATTCTTGGGAAGCATTGTGTCAGGCATCTGAAGCGCTGGTGGAAAGTGAGTGTTTGGGTGGCAGAGTGCAAGAGACGGGAAATACAACACAAAATAGTAGTCAACGTGAAACGTGGTGCTGGTGGTAACTGAGGCATGTGGCTTTAGATTGTGGGTATCTTGTTACATCTCCGTTACCAGATGCACTTGAATTACTCCTTCAACATAAGAGGAGATTTGTTGGCACTCTTCATAACATTTTTGAGAACTGAAGAGGAGATGCAGGCTTAAAGCACAGTGTCTTAGAGGACTGGAGCAGTTGCCCTGAGGTGCAAGCCTGGAGTACATTTCCAGCTTCACAACAGTGAAGATCAAAAAGAAGGAAAGGATTTCGTTCCATAACGCTTAGTGAGCAGTGCTGATGGGGACATGACTTCAGTATCAGGCAGTCAGAGAAACAGCTTTGTTTGTACCGAGTCCTCTAGGGCAGTTGACCTAATAAAATCAGAATCACTTTCTCTGGTATAACCCATTGTTATCCTGTGACTTTTGCAGGAATTTTTATTTTGAATAATGAACAGTTTGGGGATGTTTGTAAAGGCTTCCAGGTCTCCTTTGCTATTTCTAAACTGAAGCAATAAATACCGTGTTAGCTTGGAAAACAGGAGTGCCCACATAAACTGCTGCAGAGCTGACAAACCAGAGGGGAAGAGACATGAGCTGTACTGTTTGACTTGGCTTCCTGTCTGCTGGAAGCAGGAAAAGAGCTGGTGAGAATCTAAAAGGTTTTATCCAAGTTCACATATTTCCTTTTTCACCTTAATACCCTTTGAAAAAAAAGAAAAAACAAAAAAAAAAAAAGGAGAAAAAGCACCTCAGAAATGTTTTCACATTCATAGTTCCAGGGGAGGGTTCCCATGCTGCCCTCCCCTATCTGAAGATTAAACAGCAGTATTCTTTCTTAGAGGGCAGAGTAATTGTTTATATCTTAGATGTATGTATTTTTATATAAAAGGAAGAAAAAACTTTATTATATATAAAAGAAAGAGAGAGGAAAAAAGCTGTTCTTTAAACAAAATCTGCTGTTTGTGATCCAAACAATTCTGTACTTCTGAGAGATCCCACAAAAGCATCTAAGCTTAGCAGACCTGTTAGCATACTTCATCTGCTGAGGATACCAGCTACCACCTGAAAGATGGTAGGGATCTGCATATCAAAAGAAGTTGAAAACCACAAAACTGAGGAAATAGTCTGAGAATTCCCCACAGAAAATGCAGCAGGCAGTTTGCTTTTAGGCTGCTTGCTTACTGAGACGGGAATATACCCACAGACTCTAAGTGAGGCAGGTGTTTATACTGCTTGATGCAATGCAGGTGGGCATTTTTTTTCAGTCTTGACATCTTTTCTTAAGCGTTTGATTGCTGTTAGGTCTCACTTCTTTCTAGGATTGCAGCAGCCGTCATTGTATTTGTCATGTCAGTGTACAAAAACACTGCAAGCACTCCCAAACAGAAATATCAGTTTGCGATATGCCATTCTGTTTCCTCTTCTTTTTATCATGGGTAAGGACACGTTGTTTTTGAAGGAGAGGACCAAACCTTCTTTTACTGAGGGAAATCTAACTCCTAAAATACTTGGGGGTAGTCGTGTTTTCAAGAGCAGCATGTACCCATTGCTGTGGTATTAACACAGTGATCTTGTTATCACTATCACTGCTACATTAATAAGTCTCTAGCTTTTGTTTCAAAACTTCTGTCTGCTTCCAAAGATATGTAACATCTGCCTGTTGACTTGTAACTTCTCTGCTGTTTATATGAAGCAAGAGCTTTGATAATACTATTCAGGTGTACTGGCTCAGGTAAAGTGTTCGGTGATTTAACAGAGAAGAGATGTGTCACTGCCTGAAGAGAGCCTTGGTGGGCTTTGGAAGGCCATACTTCAGTCAGCTCAGGCAAGACTCCTTGGGGTATGATTGATCAGTTGACTCATTTAGGACTTCCTTCATTAGGTACTGAGAATCTGGGCTCTTAGGTTAGTAGGCACAGACATCATTTTGGAAAGAAAAAAAAAAAAAAAAGCAAAGAGCAAACTCAGTTACATTTTCTTCTTTTTATTTCACAGGTTGATAATGCTCGTAAGCCAGAGGTGAAAGTGTCTCAGCAGAGCAACACTGGGAAATCTGGCAGACTGGAAGAGAACAGCTGCCCCCCAGGGCAGCTGCCACGTGTGAAGCATGGAGGAAAGTAAGAACGAGAAGGTGAACCAGGCTCATGTTCTCTTCGACAGATTTGTCCAGGCTTCAACATGCAAAGGGACTCTCAAGGCTTTCCAGGAGCTCTGTGACTACCTAGAACTAAAGCCCAAGGACTATCGTTCTTTCTATCACAAACTCAAGTCCAAGCTAAATTACTGGAAAGCCAAAGCCTTGTGGGCCAAATTGGATAAGAGGGGCAGCCATAAGGACTATAAGAAGGGGAAAGCATGCGCCAACACAAAGGTAAGGAAAGTGATCCTCTGTGGAGATGTATTTATGGGAGTCAAAATGTGTTTCATGTTTTTTGTGGCATCAATACTATAAGAGAGATTGACTTATAAAATCTTCCTTTGTAGGCTTGTATCTTGGTAGTTGTTTTTTGTTTGTTTGTTTTTGTTTGGCTGTGTTTTAAACTAGATAATAACCGGGTTGTGAAATTTTCTGTTGGGGTTTAGGTACAAAATACGTATGTCTGGATTTTTTTGAAGTGCATCCCTTTTAATTTCAAAAAGTCTCATGTCTCTTGATAGAGACATGCCTGCCAAATTGGCAAAATGTTCAATTTGGCATGATTTAGGAAGCAATTGCTTGAATTTCAGAGAAAAAAAACAAAACCACAACGTGGAAACCATACCGATTCCTTTTAAAAGATTGGTATGTGTGGTATTTACTGTAAGGGATTTCTGCTTTCATACACCTCTTCTGATTTATTTTACCTCGATTGCTGTGAGCTGGTATTTGTGCTACATACACCCTTGTTTGATGCTACAGTCTGAGCTTACTTTGTTACTGAAAGACATTTCTTCCTATCATTAAAAATGTTTATGGAGTAAGTTATTTTTGCAAGTAATCATACACTTCTTTAAAAAAAAAAAAAGAAAGATAGTGTGGAATACAACAAAATTAGAACAGGATTCTATTCTTCTTCACTGAAGTTAATATACAAGAGAAAGAAAAGCATCTATTAACTTTTTTGGAAAAAGAGATATCTTAATTGATAGGAGAAATTAATGATTAATTCACCTAGTAGAGTACTGAGGGGGAAATAATCCTGTTCATGATATAGTCAGTTGTTTCAGATATGAGGACTGAAGTTTGATTTCCAACTAAATATTAGAAAGTTATTTCCTTGATTGTTTCGCTTTCCATTTACCATTTTCATATAGATGGTGAAATTTATAATTAAGTGCTAAACTAACACTTGTATAAATCACTGATGGACCAAGATCCATTTATCCTAGCTGTTGTGGAAATAAAAAAAAAAGTTTACAATTGTTACTTCAGATTATAGGTAGCAGATGCATATAGATCAACTTGGAAAACAATGAAACAATCAGGCGGTGTTGGTCATCATTCACACTGAGCTGGTTCCTTCTAGAGGAAGGGGAGGGCAAGGAGAAGAGAGAAAGCAAAGGAGAACAAGGAGGGGAGGCAGGTCATATTTGCCAGTGTTTCTGAGAAGCCTTTGGTGAGATGCTCAGTAGAAATGCAGGTAAAAAGGGTGGCACCTGTCTGCTCCAACCCAGAAATATACAGGATGGTGAAGCTGGGATTCAAGTCATTTTGAGTAGTGAAATTAGGTAGCTGAGGTGAAATTTAGTTTAAAATAACATTTTATTTGTTAGTACATCTGAAATTTAATACATACCTGTGATGATAAATTCTTTTTGTATGGCATTAAACATAAACTTTGTTGAATATTTTTATATAAAGAAATGATGTGTGTGTATTATTTTTATATTTTTCATATATATTTCTGTTCATGACTTGTTTCCTACCCTAGTGGCATCTGCCATTAAAAGTTTGTATGTAATTCCTAAGAGATAATCACAACTATTCGAAGTAGAAGCATTCTGGGAACTGAATCATGTCTGATGTGATGTCTCCTACTTCACTTAGTTTTATTTTCCAAATTTTTAATGTAATTTACAAACCACTAATTAAAAATATAGAAACATAAGTGGTCATGTGGAAATGATAGAATTTTAAACAAGGCTTAAGATTTTACCCATGTTATTAGAACAGATACCGATCATTTCTTTAGTAAAATTGGCTCCTATGTATTTCAACATATACCAGTTCTGAAGATCTCCTCCTCTGCAGCTTAGTTCCCACTTGCCTATTTATAAGGTGTGCCATGACCAAAGTTGGGCACTTTGTGCATCACGTGGCTGGTGTCCCGGTTAACCAGAATTCAGATAACTGGGGGTATAGTTCATGAAGGCAAGATTTGCATGTGATGCTTTGTTCAAGTGTAAATATTTGCAAACATTTACACTAGTCCCTTTATTCGTTTAGCCTGAGCACCTCAAAAGACAACAGGAAGATGATTCTCCGTTCATGGACTTCTTTCTCTTTGTTGGTTATGCAGAGAATACAGAATTTCAGTTTGCCTTTTATGTTATATTACCATGGTGTTGTTACAGGCAACTAAATATAATTTATCTGAAGGATCTTGAGCAGGATGTGTTTGTGAAGGGTGAGATTGCTTTAGCACTCCACAACAGTTGTTTGGAGTAATCGTGGGGAAAGGGAAGGAGGAGCCGCAAGAACTGCCTTCGTTGACCCGGCTGTGCTTGGCATCTCTTGTGCTTACTGCTGCCTGTGAAAGAACCACAACTTAGGTTTCTGTGAGGGATCAGAAACTGGAGGAGTCACAAGAGGTGGAAAAGGGAACAGAATATTTTCTTCTGATTTTAATCAGCCCTAAAACTTGCTGTGTTTTGTTACAGCATTTTTTAAAACAAGGTGGCAAACTTGGCCATGAATGGCTTTGCTGAGTATCGTGTATTTTATATCCACAACAGCTGGAGTCCTAAACATAAACTGGATATTAACCACATCCTTGTGTATGGGAAAAAAAAAAAAAAAAAGCTTGTAGAAAAAAATGGTCTTTAAATTTCTGTGACAAAATTACAGGTAATGAGTTTTTAATTTGATTACGTAGACCTGAGCTTGAATAGCTTGATTTTAGTATAATTCATTTTGTGTTGTGTTCTCCATTGTAACTATTTTATACTGGGCAAGTTATCAAAGAGTAGAATTCGCCCATCTCATTGTGGTTGTGCTGTTTATTGAATGCAATCTCTTTGAAGGTTTTAGTTGTTTGAGCCAAATTATTACACGGTTAAATATGACACACTCAGCTAATTTTCTTACAAGTTTCAAAAACAAAATTAAGTGGTGTTGGGTACTTAACCCACAGTATTGAACTGGAAGAATACACTAGATGTTAGCTGATTGTCTCTTTTGAGAAATTCTGAATCGGACACGTGTTCAATATTCAAGTCTAATTTGGAGTCACATTGCTAATAGTGCAGTGGTTGGGCTGCCTTTTTTACATATGCCTTCACGTTCCCAAAGCTACTAAATAAATAGTGCTGTTATCCTTCCCTTCCCTTTTCTCTAGACTTGGATCTCTGCCCTTAGGTTTGTATGACCTCTGACAGGATACAGCAGCCCTGTCAGAATCTGCATGTCAGTTGTTAATTCTTTACTGCTGCAACCTGAACTGTTTTATTATCATTTAGGCTTTGTATTTGTCGTTTCATGTAATTTGCAGGATATACATCCCAGCAAATAACAGGTTAAAATGTAAAAATTGGCATATGAAGACTGTTAGAGAACAAAGATCATTGTTTTGGGATAGGCTGTTTAATCAGGAGGTTAGACTCTGAGTACGTTTTAGCATCTTTAAGAATTTCTCAAAGAGCCTTCTTGTCCAGCTGTAAGGGCGCATAAGGATCTGGAAAATACTCATATGACAGCAGAAGTCTCTACTTTGATGGCTTTTTACTTGGTGTGTCTGATTTATACTCAATAGAAAAAAAAAATACAAAAATGGTACAACAAAGTGGACTGTCCTGTATTCATGTGAATATGCATAGATGTGCCAGCTTTCCCTGTGGACTTCAGTTTCCGTGGGTGAGAAGCGTCAGTTGACTGTCTTGGATTCTTAATATTTTGATGTATTCTTTTGCTTCCCAGGAAGTACTTCCAACACTAGATATGCAAGTATTTGACATTCTCAAGCCATGTATTAGCCTCTAGTAGTGTTTGTGAGCAGAGTGGAAAAGGATGTGAGGAGATGAAAGACAAAGGTTACGTTGAAGAAAATGTATTTTGATAAAAATGCTCTTGTGACGCAAAGTTCATATTTATATTATATTTGCTTACCTGGAGGTTCCTTTGCTGCAATAATAGCAGCACCAGCATACACCTACGTTGAGTGCTTTGCCTTGCCTGCTGTCTGTGCTACTCTAAATTATGTCTATGAAAGCATTGTGTTGTTCTGCTGTAACTGTTCCCGTGCTGCTCAGTGTTGATGAGGAATTGTTAGTGTTCCTGAAGAGCTTCTCAAGAAAGCTAGCTCAGGCTTTGGAAGATGAGGAAAAAGCTGCTTCACCTTCCTCTGAGAACAGAAAACACGTGGGTGGAAAGTGGGGGAGAAGCCTTCAGAAATATTGCTGTTCTCTATGTGCTTTCATAGCCTGGAGAGCACACCTTGGCATCCCTTCTTCAAAGAAGGGTTGGAAAGAGGCAGGTGACTTGCTTGTTTCTCCAGACTTTTTATTTCTCTGTGATATGTTTCATTTTCAGGTTGCAGGTACTGCTTGAACATATCCATGCCAGAGCATGGCAGGTGACAATAGAAAGACTGATGCTAGGATGCTTTGAAGCTATGGTAAAAATACCTTTTTCCTCCTCGGACTGTAAAGTTACTGTGTACTTGGTTGCTTTGCAGTGTCTGATAATTGGGGCTGGACCTTGTGGCCTTCGCACAGCCATCGACCTGTCATTCCTGGGAGCCAAGGTGGTGGTCATAGAGAAGAGGGACGCCTTTTCCCGCAATAACGTCCTGCACTTGTGGCCGTTCACCATACATGACTTGAGGGGGCTTGGCGCCAAGAAGTTTTATGGCAAATTCTGTGCAGGATCCATAGACCATATCAGTAAGTACAGCTGCTGCTGGGTTTGGCAGCACATCTTCACAGGGGAGAGGTGGCTGAGGGCAGGGGGTAACCCACTGAAATGCATCCTGCACCTGCCACTGCTCTCACATCTGTATGGCGTAACGCAACATTACCTTTGTGTGGCACAGCTTGAGCTAGACCCATATGCAAAATAAATAGATCGTGCCATGGAATCATCAAACAACAACATGTATCTGGCATCTTTTATAACTACTAGTTTCTGAGGCCTAACTTTTTCATACACTGAAAAGTACATCTAAGGTTCAAAGCTTTTTTCCCTTGATGGATCATTTTCCTGTTTTTCCTGTTACATTGCTGCAGCTGCCACATTATTCTGTTGCTCTTGAACATTGTGTGTGATGTGTTTTGTTTGTTTGCTTGTTTTTTTAATTACTGAATGTTTTTGAACGTTCTTTTGAATGTTGATCTGGAAAACGCAGGAGCAGTTTTTGCATTGTTAAATTTTGGAAGAGCGGTAAAGATGTTTTCAAGAACACCACCATCCTCTGAATAGATTTTAATTAAATAGATGTTTGCACATTGAAATGGAGAAAAATTTTGGTAATTCTCAAATTCTGAGAAAACTTTCTCTTTTGAAAGCTGTACGCTTTAGTAGGGCAGGAGCTACCATTTTTCACTTCTTCTCTCAAAAATTTACCAGACAGGTTAGTTTGCCCACCAGTCTGTGTTCACCATAGAGCATAAGTGGAAGTATAAACTGACATAAACATAGTAGGTAAGATTTAGCTTCTTGTTCAGTGCAACAGCTTTGTAGACTTTGTTACTTCAGTCTTGCAGATTTCTTTTTCTCTTCCAATTTCTCGTTATTTTTATTCTTCCAGTACTTTGTCATCTTCTTTTGTATCTCAGCACAGATTAAATTTAGTGTTCTGGTGAAGCACTTCTTCATTTCACTATCTGAAATGTGGCAGTAAGGTGTCTTACTTCAAATAGTTGTTTGTCACACTCTCATTTTCATACTTGCTACCTACACTAACTTAAGTGGAAAGAGGTGACAAGGAACTTACTATGTCCCCACTAACCTGAAGGTGTTAGAAGTAAGATGCAGTTCAATATTACAGCAAACTTGATCAAATGGCTAATCATCCTCTGTGACAAAAGTGTAGTCCTGTTTGTGCTCTCTTCAATGCCTCTCCTGCAGTGCATGTTCTGGTTGTTTCCCTTGTTGATTTGGGGGCTGAAACGGTAAAAAAATATTTACTTTCTTGGGGAAGGACTGGAATTTCCGCTACATGGACGTTTCTTGGCATGCCATGATACTACACACCAGTGCTGCCTGGATGAAGTGCTGGGAACACAGCAGGAAGAAGAAAGCAGCAGCTAGCCTTTAAATCAATTTATCAGTAATGTCAAACAGAGATGTGTGCACTTGTGCTCTTTCCTTTTTCTCTTATTTCTTTATCATCTGCTTTTTTTTCAGGTATCCGTCAACTCCAGCTTATCCTTTTGAAGGTTGCCTTGATCTTGGGAATAGAGATCCATGTCAATGTGGAATTTCAGGGGCTTGTTTACCCTCCAGAGGATCAGGAAAATGAAAGCAAGTAGCTTTGAAATGGGTTCTAGAGAAAGGGGAAATTGTGGTAGGGGGCACAGATTCCCACTCCTTAATGTTGCATATGACTGTGAGTCTTTTCCTATTGCTCCATTAATGAGAGGAATCTTCAATACACTTTTGCTTGAGTTTTTAATAGGCTTTATTTTTTCTAATAAAACAAGATCAGCTGAATTACTAAGCAGAAATAATCCAAAACACAGTAGGTTCTAATTTCTCCTAACATATTTAAACCTATTACACTTAGAAAGTATCTTTTTAAAACAACTCCTTTCTTTGCATTCACAGAGGATATTTATATCAGTGAATGATCTTTGTTATGCTGTTTGCATCGCTGTGAAACCCACTGTCCGATTGCTGAGAGAGAGTGGCTTACTTGTCTTTTGGCATCCTGATAACTGAATAAATAGTAGAGAACCTATGAAGGTTTTAGTGATCCTTAAAGGTAATAATCAGGGAGGGGTTATTGGGAATGTCACTGTCTAGCATAGTGCATTCTCTGATTCACACAGAGTGGCTGTGCAAGTCAGCAACAGCCTTGTCAACGATATAGCTATCCTGCAGTCTATCTTTATTGACAATATGAGAAAGGGATTATGGATGTGTCTTCATATATTTGTTCTACTATGTGCATTGTTTATTTTGTCATTAACCTGGAGTTTATCAACAGGAATAGGTTGGCGTGCATTGGTCCATCCAAAAACCCATCCAGTGTCGGAGTATGAATTTGAAGTAATCATTGGAGGGGATGGCAGGAGGAACACCTTAGAAGGTAAGTGTCCACAATTCTCTTTAAAATAGAACTAATTCTTAAATTAGTTAGAGCAGACATGAAGAAAAAAGACTTCAAAAGCCTGATCAAAATCTAAAAATACGTTTGACTAGGAAAAAGTTAAAAGTCCATGTAGAAATCTGTTTTTTTCAAGACATGTGGGTCATATTTTTCCTCTTTCTATCCACCAGCAAAAGAATGAGATATTTGACCTGAGTATTTTTTCCCACCTTCTTTCTTTAGCTAAATAGTGTTGTAACTCTTAATTTTGAAAGTAGGAATTGAAGTGTTAAATTTTCTTCTGTGTAGTAGAGAATTTTATCTAGTATTTTGATGCAAATTACAGTTTTGGGGAAAGAGGTAAAAAGGCGAGGGTGGAGCTTTTTCCCTAAATAAGAACCTCTATTTTTCTGATGAAGCAATTGTTGCTCTCTCAGTGGAGTAGTTTGTAATATATCAGATCCTATCTCTCCTTTATTTTGTGAGGACACCTGTCTATGGCATGGTGAGCATTCTCTGAAGCTATGCTCTATTTTTCAGCATTACTACTTTATCTTTCCCATAGGGTTTCGCCGAAAAGAATTCCGTGGTAAACTAGCGATTGCTATCACAGCAAACTTCATCAATCGCAACACCACAGCTGAAGCCAAAGTAGAAGAGATCAGTGGTGTGGCGTTCATATTCAACCAGAAATTCTTCCAGGATCTACGAGAAGCCACAGGTTTGTCAGCAATTGCCAAATTTCCAATGAAAATGGTTTGTCTTTCTTACTTCAAATTTGTAACTCAGGTATCACGATGTTTAATCAATAAACAAATTACTTGTGCCAAGAAGTCAGTCACTGCTGTCTCTCTTTGAAATCTCACTTCCCTCATTTTTACAGCTGTTCTATACATTTGTACAAAGCAGGTGTGTGTCATTGAGATGTGTCATTTTGTTCAGAAGTGGAGAACATTTCCCTGAGGGTTTTCAGGAAATCTGATCTGCTCTTAAGGAAAGCCTGAATCCTGAGTTTAGCTTCCTGCACTCCACATCTGCACTTACTGTCATGATAAATATATTTTTGAAAAGATAAATATATTTTTGAAAAAAAAATATGTATATATAGGGGAAATGCTCTGTGGTTTTGTTGAAGATGTAACTTTTAAAAATCATCAAAAGCACAGGAGGAAGTTGCTTGGCACTCTCTCTAGGGTTTTCTAACCACGTAGTTTCAATTTACTTTCTTCCAAAGCGATCATTTTTGCACGTACTGTGTAACATGTTCCTTCACTATCTTGTTCTGTCACAAGGTATTGACTTGGAGAACATTGTCTACTATAAAGATGATACACACTACTTTGTCATGACTGCCAAAAAACAGAGCCTACTGGATAAAGGTGTAATACGGCATGTGAGTATTCACTTTTATATATACTTTTTGTACTAAGATTGTGGGACAACTTGTTTTTAGTATGCTAAAAGGGAAAACACACTCTTACTTCATTGCATGATGTTTTTATACAGGTGTGTTTTAGAAACAAACATATGTGATTAATGCCCTTCTGAAGTATTTTCAGCCATGAGAAAAGTGTTTTAAGATCTACCCTGTCTAAATTTGTATCCTTTTGTCATTTTGAGATGTTTGTTCACGTTAATATATACTTAAAGAACCTTTGGTGGCTTGTTTAAGCTTCTCTCATTTAATGAAAATGAAAAAGCAGGGAGTGAAGAAATTCTTGGAAATTTACATCCATCTTATTCTGATGGAAGCAGATTTAAAAGTAGTTTGGCCGAATACATAAGGAGTGAGGTCTTGTGCCTTTTGTGTGAAGAGAAATGCTCAAAAGTTTGTTGGCCCTTTCACGCTTAGAAATGCCAGTAGGACTGATGCCTGTTTGCAGTAAAAGATTTACAATTTTTTCCTTGGAATTATAAGCATTGTTAGGAATGTAAGAATTAAAGGGCAAACCTGTATCAGTGGATTGTAGTGGATTTTTTAATGTCAACATTGTATATGCCAGTCTTAAAATAACCTTATAGATTTGGCTGTTTCACTTGTCTCTCTTTGGCAGGATTATGCTGATACGGAGTTACTACTCTCTCGGGAGAACGTGGACCAGGAGGCTTTGCTAAACTATGCCAGAGAAGCAGCTGACTTTTCCACTAATCAGCAACTGCCTTCACTAGACTTTGCCATCAATCACTACGGGCAGCCAGATGTGGCAATGTTTGACTTCACATGCATGTACGCATCAGAGAATGCAGCTCTGGTGCGAGAGCAGAATGGCCACCAGCTACTTGTGGCACTGGTTGGGGACAGTCTCTTAGAGGTTTGTGTTTTAAACTTACCATTTGTAAACAGGGAATTGAAGTGTAAGCACAAACCATTGCACCCATCACTGAAATGTAAGACAGTTATTATGAGGAACACTGCTGTTTATTATATAATAAAGTGGGAGGTTTGAAAGAAGGGTAGGCATGTTGGGAAAACAGAATATTTAGTAATGATCATGCTTAAGAAAATATGTGCAGAGTTTTCTGAAGTTATATCTATTCAATGTGCTTCTTATTGGGACAATTATACTCGCTGTGGGAACCTCCTCCAGGCCTGTTAATAATTAGCATTTTGTAGTTGTTTAAGAGGTATAGTATTGAAGAGTAGCTCTTAAGATACTCTAGGCTATGAATAGCTGTTGGCAATAGAGGAGCATTTGGCCTTGAGGAAGCTCATGGACAATTCAGCATGCATCTAGCTTCCTCTAGCCCAGTGGGAGTAGAGCTTCAAGCTAATTACTGAGCAGTAATTTCCCAGCAGATTACCCTCTATATTCATGGTATTGATTTAAAATGTTCTCTAACTGATGTTCTTCCTTTCTGTTCTGTTCTGTTCTGTGTTCTGTTCTTCCTTTCTTTTTTGAAACTGTTATATTAGCCATTTTGGCCAATGGGAACTGGAATAGCCAGAGGATTTTTGGCTGCAATGGACTCTGCTTGGATGGTACGAAGTTGGTCACTTGGAGCAAGTCCCTTGGAAGTTCTTGCAGAGAGGTAGTAGAAAAAATGCTTCCATTTTCAGTTTTAATCTCATCCTCCAAGATCTCATCATTCGTTCCAATTCCTTCTAGTGCAAATATATAGATAGATAGGAGATAAAGATTCTCACTGTCTAAAGAGGGTGCTTGTGCATATAATTAAATCAAAGAAAAAAATCTGAAGGAGCTGATAAGCTGAAGTATATTTAGAGAGGAATAAGATATGTTGAAGCTGTTTTTGGTCCTAGTCTTACAAAGCAGATTAGATGAAGAGTCTTTTCTTGGTGCTTATTGGTATTACGTGGAGAAAGTGAGCTTGACTTACTGCCACAAGCCTTTCAATAGCAAACTAGATGAAGATGTAGATGCCTTTGAATTACCAGAGACAACAAAACTGTTTGCCATTCCCTATTATCTTGTCAATATCTTTTATGATTTTCTTAGCAATACTAATAGTGATGCATCTTTACAAACAAACTTTTTTTTTTCTTTTTTTTTCCCCCTAAGGGAAAGCATCTATAGGCTACTGCCTCAGACCACCCCTGAGAATGTGAGTAAAAACTTCAGCCATTATAGCATTGATCCAGCCACCCGGTATCCCAATATCAATGTCAACTTCTTGCGGCCACAGCAGGTAACTAGAAAAATGGTGCTTCTGAATATTTGTAATCTGCATTGTCTTTTCGTAGGTGAAACTATGCTCATGTTTTGGGACAGATAATGACCTGACTGTGGCAGTGTAACTTGGAAGCAGTGAGATGCAGATATATCAGACAAGAGTCAAGCTCTTTAATTCCTGTTTTATCTAGAGTTTAGGAGTTGTAAAAATGTGCTTTTAAATCATCTGTATTCTTGATTTTGACAGTTTTAACCATGCTGTGATGATACTTGAAATCTATAAATGTGTGCCTGTGCATGCATTTTTTTTTGTACTAAGTCTAGTATACCAGTCTATCATTGCAATTTGGTATCCACTGAGCAGTAACAATCATCTAAACTATTCAGCACTGACAAATTGTCCCTTGTTCTGGAGTTTTTGAGCTAGAGTTTTCTGCTACATGAGAATACTTGTCCTCTTTCTTTTACCTTGGGATGACTCCTCCTTGTCCTCCTGCCCTTTCTTCATGGATGTTGGGTACATAGCATGTTGGTCATTTTTATTTTTATTTTTATTTTTATTTTTATTTTTTTTGCATCATTTTAGGTACGCCACTTGTATAATACAGGAGACTTGAAAGACATTCACCTGGAAATAGAGAACTTTGTGAACTCCAGGACACCAAAGCTGACTCGGAATGGTAGGCCTTGTTACTGCTCCATTCCTTTTGGTATTCTGGGGCTGAATTAGTGCAGAGCATGTGGAGCAATGTCACTAGTGTATTGTTTAGTCAGGCTCTTTTGCTGTAGAAAAAGTATCCAGCAATTGTTTTGTCAGCAGTCTGACTTTTCCAATCTTTCAAGTTTCAATTAGCATGCAAATATATTTTTGTTTACCTAGTTTTCTTGCTTTATAATGCTGCAATATTTCTAGAACATGACATCTTATACAAGCATTGCTTTTCACCTCCCTTGTCCCTATAACACTGTCCTTACTTAAAGTGCAGGGGGCTTGCCTGAATGCACTCTAACAGTAAACACAAAATCCTTATAAAAATAACAGAAGTTATTTCTAGTACAGTCTTTCATGTTTATGCTTTTCTTTACTTAATCTCATTTCCTAGCTTAACTAAATGGAACCTCACTTTACTTATGTTATTCTGAAAGCTAGATGCCTTCTGAAAAGCATTTCAGTATCTGTCTACTTGTCCTATGCCCTGAGGGGTATGTTGAACATTTCCATTTGCACACTTTGCCTTTGAATGTCCAGATAACATTGGGGTCTCTCTGAATGGTGCTTTGCTGCTGAGCCTCCTTTCGCTGCTGAATATGTAGTTTTTGGATTTGTTCTTTGGCCTGCAACCATGTCCCTTTAGGCTGTAATCTTGTCAGATCTTGCAGTAAGGCAAGGTCGAAACAGGTCAGCACTTCTAATGGAAGGCTTTCAATAGGAAAGAAACAATTGCAAAAGTACATTTGTAATTCTTGCATTACAAATAGTGTATCTGGGCTTTACAGAGCATTGTACTACTGTATATCCTTTTAATAATATTTAAAACAAGCCTTTGTGACTGCTTTATTCATGGGGCTCTTTTATGAGGGCTAGGATGAAATGTCTGGCAAGATATAACTTCTGTAATTACTTTTTAGCAAATGAAAATTCCTTTATTGGAGCTAAAATAGATATGATTGTCTTTAAAAATAATAATAATAATAATTTTGTCCTGTGTTGCTCATTGTAGAAGGAGCATATTGTTTACACGGAGGTTTTATTTGCCTATTCATATTTTTTATGATGTAGTTAAAATTCATGTAAGAGATTTTCTGTGTTTCTACTTAACAACTTGATTTCTTACAGAGTCTGTAGCTCGCTCTAGCAAATTGCTCAATTGGTGCCAGAGGCAGACAGATGGGTACGCTGGTGTAAATGTTACAGATCTCACGATGTCATGGAAAAGTGGCTTAGCTTTGTGTGCCATTATCCACAGATACCGTCCAGATTTAATGTAAGTAATTGGCTCTTTTGAAGATCTGGGAAGGGCAAAACGTTAGTTACATTTCAAACAAATACGATTGAGAGTGAGGCAATGTGTTTGTGACTTATGAAGAAATGGATTGAAATTAAGTCAATTAAGCCTGATAGAAGCTAATGTACAGTGATTCATCAGCAGAGGGGAAGGTCATAATAGCTTGACGAATATGAAGGTAAATGTGTTGTCATTTTCTTTTCTGGATGATTTGACAATTAAACTTCAAATTGGTACTGTCTGGAATTCATTATTGTCAAACAGCTCTCCTCTGTGAAATTAGTCAGGAATAGTTGATAGCTTCAGTTAGATTTCTTGTGAACAAGTCTCTACACAGACCTTTAATCTCCTGTTTGACAGTAACTTTTTAAAAACATTAAGGCTGCCCTTTACAGAAATAGTGACTCACTACCTGAATGTTGCTGTTTGTAAACTAACATGTTGTTTGGATGAAAGAAAGTCTGTCCTCTTACACTATATATTGAGTAAAGCAGTAGCTCCATTCGAAAACAGGAAAACAGTGGCTGGCAGAAGTATTAGTAGCAAAGACTCTGGTAGTTTAATTGAAATCTGCAGTGACTTCAACTTCCCAAAGGGACATTAGAAAAAATAAATGCCAGAGATGTAATTAAAGGCATAATCCAGTAAAAAGCTTGCTAAATAATTGTGTGGTTATTCCCTTCCATGTGCACTGAATTGCTTTGCTACCAGTGCACTCAAGTTAACTGAGCTACTCTTTTTAATAGCTATATAACTTGTGAAGGGTTCAAGTGGAAGTATTCTGTACTGTGTTGCTTTTCAGATAGTTCATATAACTCTCCATAAGCTATGTAACTTTTTATAGAGTTTTAGCTTTGTGTGTGTGCATATATATATATTTCTACAAGTTTCAGAAAAAAATAGAACAAAATAAGGGGTCAGTCGAGAAAAATGTGGACAAAGAGAAACTTCATTTAGGACTTCATTTAGTTCCAAGCACGTAAAAGATTTTACATACAGGAAAGCAGTAGAGTTTTCCAGCAAAGGAGGAAGTGAAGATGTATTTCAGGGAATACTCAAGTTCTTAAGAATTAAAAATTAGGTTTATTGGAAGAGAAACAAATTAAAAAAAGAGTTAAGTTTGAGTCAAAGTTCACCATAATTAAATAGCATCAACTCTGCAATACAAAAGGTATGTTGACAAGTAAATTTCGGAGATTTCAGAACAAAATGGCAGTGGATCCCTGATTTCTTTCAGAAGATTGATTTCCACTTGATTCAGCTTGATTCAGTGCATGCCTTCTTCCTGCTCTTTGCAGAGACTTTGATTCTTTGGATGAACACAATGTGGAGAAGAATAACCAGCTAGCTTTTGACATTGCTGAAAAAGAGTTTGGAATATCTCCCATTATGACTGGAAAGGAAATGGCATCTGTTGGTGAACCAGATAAACTGTCGATGGTGATGTACCTCACACAGTTCTATGAGATGTTCAAAGACACCATCCCGTCTAGTGGTAAGGAGTTTGGGGCAGGTCTTTAAGATTTAAAGAATGTGTGAGCTTGAGTTATCTTTGAGCTTCTTCCACATGAACTTATACTAGTGACTCACTAACTTTACATTACAATAAGATGTCTTACTGGTGTTTATAAAGACAAGAGCATCAAGAGCAAAAAGAGGAGTTAATAAATACAAAGTAATGGCCTCAAAATTTTAAACTCACTTCAGCACTATTTGATAACTTCTCTGTTCTCTTGATATTATTTAGGGGTTCATCTGTCTTCACTAATGTGAAATGCCTTGCTAGTATTTGTTTAGTAGGTAATTTCAAAATCCTGGCCAAATTTTATATCTATTTTTTACCATCCATGAGTGGTGAGAGTGTCTTCAGGCCAATGAGAGACAGAAATGAAAGATATTTGATTAAAACTGTAGGATATAGTTGCTTAACATAAGTGAATATTGCCCATCTCTAAATCTTAATGATGTAATAGCTTTTTCTTTATTACTGATGATCTTAATTCAAATTCTAACGTATATTTGATTCACGTCTGTAATTCTGGGAGAAAAAATAAGAAGTGTGTTTAATAGCCATTTAAAAATACAGTGTATATCAGTTAGGTATTTGCAAAACTGAACTTGTTACTAATACTGGTAATCATGGTGCTTTTCAAATATGAAAGTAAATACAGTATTTGTTCTGGGTGTTTATAAAGACTAGAGGTAGAACTGAGTTTGGCAAAATGAAGAAAGCAGCATGGCTGAGAAAGTTATTGATTTGGGACTCTCTACAATCATCTTGTGCAGAGTGTTTAAGGAAAAGAGTGGTATGTTTAAAAAAAAACAACTAGGTGAGTCCTTCAGTTGTATTTTTAATAATACCACTGCAGAAATGATGTCATGGCATTCCCTTGTCCTACCTGTTTTTGCCAACAGATAGTGTGGACCTGAATGCAGAAGAAAAAGCTGCCCTAATTGCCAGTACCAAATCTCCTATCTCTTTTCTCAGTAAACTGGGACAAAGCATCTCTCGGAAACGCACTCCAAAGGTAACCATACCACGGTCTTGATAACAGCTGTGTCTACTAGGCTGCTGTCCAAGTAGGTGGTACTACAAATGGATGTGTCTGTCTGCTATGTATCTGCAAAAGACCATGTGTTCTTCAGCTCTTGTCATGAGACGATACATGACCTTTAGAATTGCATTGGTAATATGCACTCTCAATTAGTGGTATATTTCAGTCATAAAATTCTAGCTTTTTGGTAGAATGTGGGGATATACTTTGTATTGGAACACAGTTGATTGCTCAGTTCCCAGTTTGTTGGAAGTGCTGAAGAATGACAGGTAGAGTTTCCAGTATGTGAAACCCCAAAGGTGGGGGGGCGACATACAACAGAAAAAAAAACACACATTTCTTTAAACAAATGGGGAATGACCTAGAGAATTAATCAGTTGTATTACAAAACTTATTTAAGTGCACTCGTGACATTTGTCTCAGCCCAGAAAGGTATGAGAATCCTTATCTTTGTTTTCTTTCTTTCTTACTCTGTTTTCAGGACAAAAAAGAAAAGGAACTGGATGGTGCAGGAAAGAGGAGGAAAACCAGCCAATCTGAGGATGTAAGTATTACAGTAAGGAAGGTGTTAGGGAGAAAAATATATCTAGTACATTTCTTTGTTCCCACTTCAGTCCTTTCATTTTCTGTATCCAGACCGGGCTTATTTCTAAATTAAAATTAATTCTTCAGAAGTTATGCTTTGTTGTATTTATAGAGGAAATATTTTACTGATGCTTATGAAAGAAGAGTACACTACAAATGAGATATTTGCAGTTGCTCCATATTCTATTTTTATAGAATAAATTTGCAATTTACTTTGATTTGGTGAGCACACCAATAGTAAAGTTTCATTTAGTAAAATCATACAGTAGTCAGAGATTTCATTCATATTTGAACTGTAGTCTCAGTTAGTGCAAAAGGCATACATAACCACAATGCTCCGCAAGGTAATCCTTCAGTTCAAGTGCCTATAGCCAAATAAGTACAAGTGAGCTAAAAGTTAGTATTTAGAATTGTCAGCGAGGGTTGAAGATATCATTTTGCTTTATACCAGCAAATTAATGAGTGTTTCAACTGTGGTTTCTCGGTTAGGTAACTGTATTAAGTAAGGTTGGAAAGATAGTTATCAGAACATTTGATGTCATACCAAAGAAAACTAAAATGTGAGCTTGCAAACGCATACCAATAGATTTGTTTTCTACACTGTTAGAAATCTATTGCAGCAAAGGTGAGGAGAGAAAAGGTCATCTGGATGTATCTGTTAAATTTTGATCTCACTGGTTGATAGGAGGATGTCCCTCGAAGCTACAGAGAAGAAAGACCTACATTGGTGAGTGCCCTGACGGAGAGGAGAATTGATGCTGCCATTGGGAATCAGAACAAAGTCAAGTCCATGGCAACCCAGCTACTGGCCAAATTTGAGGAGAATGCACCAGTGCAGTCCTCAACGTTACGAAGACAGGTATGAGATGGTTAATAAAACACTGTATTTTGGAATCATGGCAGAAAATCACGAGTAATAACATGCATTCCTCAAGACTGGATGCTAGTGGTGTTCTTGTACTTCAAAGGCTCTCCTGGGGAAGAATGAAGGTTACTCAAAAGAGAAAAAAAAAATTACATTTAGGAGTATGGGATGGAGAGCTTCCTAATGAAAGTCTACTTTCCTGTTACTGACAGTATTATGTGATCTCTTTCAAAAACACCTTACCAGCAATTAAGATTCTTGTATAACTACTTTTGCTGTTGAAAAGCTTTCCAGGAATATCCCATTTCTCACCTCCAAGAGCTATCATTTAATTTCCGATTAGAACATTTTCATGTCAGGTTATATGTTTGTTCTTGTGAACTGTGATTAATTTTTTTTTTCTTTTTTATCTTTATGTAAGCACAGCAGATAAATGTCTGGGAATTTCATTGCAATCAGGATATTTATATCATTTCAAGTGAGGCTTCCTGACAAGTGCCGGTTATTCAGGATATTATCTGAACTACTGCAACTGCAGGGTAGTCATCTTTGAAGTGATGCCGAGTCACTTCAAGATGCTGCTAAGCTGTGTAGTGTCAGCAGTATAAGGCTCAGTATGGTTTAAGTGCCTGAGTTCTTGCTCTGCTGCATAGTCTGTCTTCATAGCTTGTGCCAAGCTCTGTGCTGCCCTGGCCAGATTGTGAACAGGACCTTATCTAGCTACTTTAAGTCTAGTCCAGGTGTATGTATGCTACATTGCACAGTGGTGTTGGTAGCATAGCATAATCTCAGAACAATGACATTTATTCCACTGTTTACCAGTCAAATGTTTCCTCAGCCGCTGCATATTGGCTGGAATAACTGGCTGAGTTGAAGGAACAATGAAAATAAAGGTCAAAAAAAAGTGCAGTTTCCCATTTGTTGATGTCTTTTCCCTTTTTATATATGACTTGCTAAATGAATTCTCCTCTACCCTATTTTTTTGTTAAATGTTTGTCTGTCTGATTCTGTCTCTCATTCCTTTGGCTTTCTTCGAGTTTCCTTTGCTATTCTATCATCCCTCCTTGGTCCCATCCCAATTTCCCTACAACCTGCATGCAGCAACCTGTCCTGCCTTATCAAGAACGTGTTCACAACCAACCATCCAGCAGACGAGAGCAGGGCCGTCTAGCTCCCATCCCCCAGTGGAAACAGGTAAAGAAATTGATTATGAATATGATATGTTGCCTGCACCCAACACCAGCTATCACTATCCTGTTTTTAAACCAGTCCTTTTCCAGCAAAAACATCCTTTTTAATGTGTGAGTCCATTATTTTAAATAGTTTAACTTGTCGTGAATACATGTAAGATCAAAGTCTGCCTTTGGTAATAACGCATGATTTATTGTTTCAGGAGGATTTAGTCAAACTTACCCTGTTGTCTTACACTGGTTTCATCTTTCTAGGTCTTCAGTGGATGTTTCATCAGAAACCTTGCCTATAGATGCAACATTGTGTTGTCTGGAGTATTTGTAGATTATTCTCTTAGAAAACAATAGGGAATATGTAGACAATTATTGCAGCCAATGAGGTTTAAGATGTCATGCCATCTGTGGTATTAAAGCTCTTCATTGGTGTAAAGAGTAAAATTGATTGTCAGTTTTGCTATTCATGTGGAATATTGTGTTCTGCAATTAGAAGAGACATTTCAGTTTCTGTGGTTTCCTGTTCTCTGTGACAAACCTAGCTTTCCTTGTGAGCTTCTCACCTTCATTGCATTGCAGATTCCAGTATTACTGTGGATTAAGTAAATTTTAGATTTTCTGCCACACACAGTGACAGAATAGCGATCGACAGAAGAATGATCAGTAGGTATCATATTTTATTTTCTTTTGTATGGTTTAGCTCATTGTTATTACTGGTATTTTTCTTTCAGCAGTGCACTGTGAAAGCAAGGCTTGTGACAATCAATCTTTTCAGGCAAACAGGGATACTTATCTCACTGGCTTCCTCTGCTTCCTCTCTTTCCCTGTGCAAATCACCTCCTCTTGTTTCTGAGAGTGCTGAGATATATTTTTCTGGCAGCCATAATTTAGAGAAACATCTGTTTCTTTCTGGATGCAGCTTAATAGCATGCTTTTGGAGTCACGAGGAAGAAGTTTGGAAGTTCACTTTTTTGCGTGTTTATGGATTCATGGTGAACTTTATCCTCAAGGTATTCAACCCAAGCAGTGCTTCATGTCATGACCAGTGCCATGATCTAGAAGATTTCTCTCCAAAGAAGACCCAAAGCAGGGGAATTATCAGTAGGACTGTCAATAGAGTCTTAAAAATGTCAATATTACATTTAGGTTTCCAGAGTCATTCTTTGTTCTTCTACCTTCTCATCAAAATCTTCTTTATAAGCTAGTGAGGACTTTCAGGTGGATACTCATCATCCATGATTAAGACAGATTTCGATTTTTAAGAATACTTCCAGGTATAGGGGAGAACCCAAAGAAGTGATGCAGAAGAAGTGTATGTGGCTGTACATTACCAGGTCAGTTAATGAACACTGCTTATGTCACCCTCCTTTTATTCAGCAGAGACATTGACAGCTGTCTGTGGGTACTTTCTCCCTCAAGATTGGTCCTGAAGTATTTGCTTGACTTTTTTCTTTGATGAGCTTTACTGTGTCAGCAGAAGATGGTTGGTTCTTGGCTCCAGAGTTCATTCTGGATTTTGAAGTGTTTTTCATCTAACAATGAAATGGAGAAGAATAAAAGTGGGTCTCAAAGATGCACAATATGCAGAATACATTAGGATTGAAGAAACAGTTTATATGGTCCCTATTCTAAAGGTTCCTTAGGACTTGCCCGGGGAAATAAAGGACATCAATGGTCATCACATAGAAACTAATTGGGAATATGTAGAACCATTTCTTCTGGACTGATCAGCTGAGGCTGGAAGCCATGCACTAACCCAAGCAGCCAGCTTTGTCAAGCTTGGACAGAAATCCATCCTGTGGGAATTTGTTGCTGAAGCAGTGCTTCGGCTGTCTGTTGAAGATTCTTAATTCTGTCTGCTTAGGTACAAGGAATCTGACTGCTGTGAGACTGCATGTTACTTCAGTACTAAAACAGCTTTCTTCAGTGACATTAGGCACTAACTACAAAGTTATTTCCTGGGCCACAGATCACCAGCAGTGGAGTTGGGGCTGGGTACCAGTCCGTGTTGTACGGCTCCTGACAAGGTCTTCAGGGGGGATTTGTGTTTTCCAGAAAGATCTGCTCATGAAGGTATGGCAAAGGGTCTCTTGTTTGGCACAAATGTCAGAGTTCACAAGCAGAACCTTCTGTTCAGTGATTCTGCATAAGATAATATCGCATAATGAAAGACTTCTACTGAGGAGTCCTTTGAAGAGGAGCAAAGCAGTTCCTGAAGAGGACAAAGCGGTGACCTGCTTTTGAAGAAAACAACTAGTTGCCTCATATATTTGCCCGCAGGCAGAATGAAGTTGAAGTCCTCAGGGGTTCGTGGGAGAAGGATAGTTTCCTGTCTTGTGATTGATAGGTTTGGTCCTGCACCTTGGAAGGTGCATGGAAGAGGAAAGTGTACTGCCAAGGCAGCAAGAATAATTACAGGGGAGAACTGGATGTTTGTGTAGGAAGTGGTCTGGGTTGGACCACCAGGTTTTTTTTGGAGAATTTACATCTGCCTTAGGCTGCGAATTGCCAGTGTCTGTCAGATGGACTTCATTAGCTGTCCTTGCTTATCAGTTCAAGTCTAGAATTTTGCTGTTCCATAAAGAGTTACCAGCCAAACAGTTTCAGTTTATAATGCAGAGTGTCTCTGTGTCTGCTGTAGAGGTGGGATAGGGATGGCTTGGTAAGACAGAATTCCTAGAAAGAGTGAAGTCTTGGCAGAATCTGTTCTGAAGTAGTTTTTACTTTCATCACAAGACCTTGTTATCTCTCCTGAAAAGGGAAAACCTTGAAAGGATCAAACAGGTTAAAAACCTCCTCAGTCTGCTGCTGTAAGCATTCAGTGTGGCCCGCATTTTCCTCCTGAATTAGATTGCAGTGTTTGCTTTGTTGAACTACAATTTGGGAATGTTGATCTTTGTTGTCAAAACTGGGTTCATGCTACTGTGAACATCTCAGCAGCAGCTGGTAATGCATGAAGGTAATGTTTGTGTATGTGCACAGGAGAAACGTGCAATTTTTTATGTGATATGGTATCTCCTAAAAAATCTGGATTGCATTTTGTGGTATGGTGAATAATCTCAAATTAACCTCTAGTTGTGCTAAAATATCTTCTACATTGCATTCTGTTGCTTTCCATTTTCACTGCTTTTTGGAAAGAGCATCTCATCAGGGATCATGAAGCTATTAGAGAGCCATGTAGTCTATCCAGAAGAGTATCTGACTGTTTATCATGTGGGAGACTAGCCCTTCAAACTGAATTTTGTCCTGGATTCCAGTCTTTGAACTTATGGTCTTCAGCATTTTTCTGCCATAGTTTCATAGCCTCCTAGCAACAAGAATGTATGTGTGTAATGCGCAAGTGTAAATCACTGATGTGTATGAAGATGCTTGTAAGATAGAGATCACATGATTTGCAGCACAAATCTCTTCTGCCTCTGGATGTCTGATGCTTGTTCTTTCAAGAGGATTTCCTGATGTGTGATAAAAGCTTGTTGGTAAAAACCCTTCTCAGTAATTCTGTTGGAACTGTGATTTTTAAAGATACGTAATGTGTGAGATGACCACAGTCAGCTGGAGCTGAAATCTCAGCAGAAGAAAACTTATATCAATGATTTCTGCAAATACTGTTTTCCTACTTAATTTTTCATTTAAATATGTTGATAAGTCTTTGTTTCCTTGTTCCTGTAGCCATCTTTGACTTTGCATGTTTAGAGATGCATCCTACTGGAGGACTGAATATGTACTTCATATACCCATACAATGTTATATTCCATGATCTGCCATGGAAAATTACACAAGTTTGGGAATACACAGAAATTTCAAATGCAAACTAGGCCATGGTCAGATGACAGTCTATGAACAGCTGTAGTGATTGAAAATGTTACCTCCCTTTCTGCTAGAGATTAGTGCCTTCACAGCTGAGCCTTTTGAATGCTCCTCATCCACTTCAGTGCAAAGTCATGTAGCTTAGTTTAAGCTGCTTGTAGCATGTGTTTGAATTAGAGTTTACTTTTTTGGTGAAGGGGAAGAGAACTCCCAAATACATGTTAGCACCAGTTCAGCTGTCAGGACCATAACGATTATCTATAATATCTTTCCATAGCACGCTGTTTCTTTGGAGGCTATCTAGCAGTGACTCTGGATACACAAGCTTTTTTTTTTTTTTTTCAGTGCAACAATTTCCAGATATGCTCCTGTGAAAAGAAAAGGAAAAAAGAAATAAGCATAGAATACATTAAATATCTAGAAGTGGTGGAGAAAAGACTGTACGTAGTGGGGACATAAAGAACTAGCAAGGCATGTTCTTTCAGTATATAAAAATGAGGGCATATATGCATTCTGTAGTATTCAGTTTATTCAGTATGGCTACACGCTGCCTTGAAAGCAGCTGTATTTCTCTTCTAGTAGAATGGCAAAGCACAGTTTAACTCGTCTGAGACAGTTTAATATCTGTAAGGTAGAGAAGCTGAGAACAGGATACTGCAACTTGAGTTGTATTGCTAATAAGCTGCAAGCAAGAGTAATCAGGTCAACAGGATGAATATTCTTAAACATTGCAAGGCACAGCACTATATAATTTTTCACGAAGCAACAAGAGCAGTCCAACTCTGCTACCAAGAGTTTCGAGTTTTGCATTTGACTGAGCATAAGACCTTGACTCAGAAACTGTTGGTTGAATCGATTATTGCTATAACTACATGTTTATTGGCTGTTCTAGAATTATCTGTCAAGTGGATGTGTGATCTTGTGAATATGGGTGAAAATTTTCTCTCTTTCAGCTTGGATAAAATGTGGCTTTAGGTCACTCATAAGAGCTACGAACATAGGATCGCGGTCTCTCAGCTTATGCATTCTAGCCAGTCTTACAAAGTCAAGGGTAATGTTACCTTAGCTTTTCTACCGTTATTATGATTTTTTTTTTCTTTTTTTGTTTTAAAAAAAAGATGAGGAGTAAGGAACGTTGTCGGACCTGCCCCAAAAAAGTGATCATGCTCTCTTCTACTGCACCTTCCTCTCCAACGTATCCCAGGCAGCAGGTGATTCCCTCTGCATGCTCTGTCCCTCTCTCTTCATTACTGCTTTGTACAAATGACTAAATTGATTACCAGACATCCCACTTACAAATATATTTCCAATTTTCTTTTTTTTGGAAGGTGATAGGGCTTCTTCAGCCTCTTAATATAGAAACACAGGTCAGCATTAGCTCAGAAGAAGCATCATTTTGACGATTGTCTAATGCACTGGAGATTCTGAGACTTTACTCTAGGGTAATTGGTAATTACAGTAGCCTTCTTCAGTTTTGAGTTGCAGCAAAATAGAACTGAAATAAAATTAGGGCCACGTCTACCTTTAAGATATATATACATGCTTCTTAGAAATTCAGTAGGTGTGCTTTTGTCTAAGTATTAGAACTTGATCCTGTGTTACATATAGATCATTCACTGGCCAAAGGCTCCTTTTTTTCTAAACAGAAGTTAGTATGTTTGGAGTAGTTCAGGGATGGAAATTGCAACTTTTCTCCATCTCTGTGCTTTGTTTATAGAAGTGTGACTGAGAATTTGTTCTTGTATCCATGAAACTCTTTCAGATTTATTGTATGAAGTCCTTTTTTGAGTTGTTGTTGTGGCCTGCACATGTCCAGTTTGGTCCTTCAGTTTCCCCCACATCCAGGCCTTTGTCTCAAGAGTTCGTGTTCAGTCTGTCTTAGCTTGCATTTGGAGCTGTGTTGTTCTGAACACAGTATATACATGTGAATCAGATGTATGTACACATGTATATGTTGTCCTTCTAGTTAAATATTACCTGAAATCTTAAATATCTGTGTCTCGTTTGCTATACATGGCCATCCTGCTTGAGTTGTGTCTTTATTTTTGTTCCATTTTCCTACTGCAGTAATAAATTCTCCTTCCACATCAGCCCTTAACTAATCTTTAGTTGATAAAAAGGCAGCTACAGTTCCATAGACCCAAAAAGATTTCCCCAAAGGTGGAAAACATTTCTTTGCTGAGCACTTGTTTTCCTATAAACTCTACTTTTAGCAGAATAGAAAAGGGACATTCTTGAACATATTGTTTGACTTGTCTTACTGCTGTGGTTTCTCAGAGTACAGTTACATGTTACATTTCATCTGCCCTCACTACAGCCTCTGGACCACACTTTGCCTGCTGCCTCTCCTATGTCAGATTTGTTCAGACAATCAGGTCTGCTTACCAATCTGATTTGAAATTGTTCGAACAAAAAAAGTAGTTTGTTTTCTGGCACACTGTGGACAGCATGGTGCAAGGAAGGATTCAGGAATGCACATCTGGGTCGAATAGGTGAGGAACGCCCTTCTCATTAGCAAAACCCACATCTAAACTGAGTCGACTGTAATGAGAAATTGTATCATCACAGAATGGAAGGGACCTCTGGAGTTCATCTGGTCCATCCCCTCTGCTCTAGCAGGGTCACCCAGAGCACATTGCACAGGATAGCATCCAAACAGGTTTTGAATGTCTCCAGAGTAGGAGACTCCACAGCCTCTGGGCAACCTGACCCAGTGCTCTGTCACCCTCACGGTAAAGAAGTGCTCCCTCATATTGAGCCGGAACCTCCTTTGCTTGAGTTTGTGTCCACGGCCTCTTGTCCTGTGGCTGAGCACCAGACGCTGTGGTAGCTAGCAGCCTTCCTCTCATCAAGATCCTTTGAAGATTTTCCCCAAGCTTATGATAAACTAAGTTAAATGTTGAGACTTATTTTTCAATCTATGGTGTGGCAGTCACTTTCCATATTTAAAAAATGGGCTTTCAGTTACTGAGGACCCTTTAGCTCTGTGTTTTCCCTCCCTGTCTCCTCCAAGTATTTTGTTTGTTTGTCCTGTGACTCTCTCTTGCTTGCCTAGTTCAGTCATGAGAACTGACTGCTGCTGGGTCCAAACGTGCGTAGACCATTTTCTACCTTGTGTCCTGTAGGAAACATTTTTGTTCAAATTATAAAAAAAAAAAAAAAAAAAAAAAAAAGCATTGTCCACTTCCTCCTTTTAACTCAGAGGAATTTTACCTCCTGTGCTGCGTAAGTAATCTGTTAGGGCCAGCTGAGGGACTGCCTTTGGAGATGTTTTTTCTTCCTTATTCTTTTTCTGAATTGTCTTGGCCCACACCACATAGCAAGTCAAATGGATCTGTGTGCTTGTTACACCGATGTCTTTTAAAAACTCTGCACTTCTAATGCATTCATTCTGCCAATTCCTTTAAACTTTCTATTTCTTTCCTTTGATCTAACATCACAGTAGATGTTGAGTGTCTTCTCATCTTTATAGTACTAATTTTATTACACTGTGGTTAACAGATTTAATATGAATCTATATGAACTTTTTTTAATATCTTCCCTACAGGAACCAAGTCATTACTGCCAGTTTTAAAATATTCTTCTCAGTAAATTGTTTTTCTATCATTATGACTTCTTTTCTGCCTACATGTTAAGAAAAATCTAATTCAGTCTGTTTTGACTAGGAAGTTGGTCTGTGATTGTTACTAAGCTCATAATTTGTTGCCTGCAGAGAAACAGGGAACCTGGTGCTGACTATCTTGGGGAGCAGAGTCCCAGACAAGGAAGGGTAAAGAGCATGAACAAATGGCATGGATGCTGATGACACAGCTGTGTGCAATACAGGGAGCAAACGTACTGAGTAGTGAAGCACTTATCCTAATGCTGCTGTTAACACGCTGAAACTGCTGAGAGGCAGTTAGGAGCAGTCAACTATTTCTGCGTGATGCCCACACAAACGCATAACAAGCCTTCATCAACAGTTTGCTGTATGCTTGTATTTTGCCATAGATTTGGCACTTAAGCTCTTCCCATTCTCCTTTTTCTCTTACACCTCTTTTTGAAGTGTGCTGTGGCTGTAGCAGAACAAGAAGAGTTATGTTTTGTGCTAGTTCATGCGAACATGGTTGCATTGTGTTCACTGCTTGCTTTCTGGATGGTTAAACAACTGGCATTCCATCCTGCCTCCTACAGGCCAAAGTAAAAGGAAAAATGATGAGGCATTATTTAGTATAGAGGGTTGAAGCCTTCTTAACAATGAAATATTCAACAGCCTGTCTCAATGATTCAGTATTATCCAGAAGCATGGGAAAAGGAAAGATAGGCACTCAAAAGAATTGGATGATTTGAACTCATATTGACAAATTAATTGACATTCCAGTAAAGGCTTTTAATGAATTAAGTCATAAATGGTAGCCAGCTGTAAAACTGTTGTAACTTCAAAAATGTGTTCTACACAAAAGACACTTGTGGGCTGAGTGTTTTCTGACAGGCATTAGAAAATGAATAAGCATGTGTCTGCAGTGACACAGAAGCCCACAGCTTTATAATAGGCCCTAGTTTTAGTGAAAATGATCTAGTAGGAAGGAGTAGGTGGAACTGAGAGCAGCTGAAAATAGAGAGTATTATTAATGCGTTTGAATGGGAAAAGTGTTTCTCATTGATTGGGTGTGAACCCAATTTTCTATTCTGCTTTGGAGAACAGCTAACAGTATGTAGCAGCACTTGAGCTTTCTTGAGAGATTTAGCCTGAGGTTTCTTCACACACACAGTTGTAGTTCCTGGTGCATTTACTTTTGAACACTACAAACAAATTAGCTGAATGCTGTATGATGTTGCAAGTGATACTGTGTCCTGTACAGCAGGCCAAAAGTCAGGTCTTTGTTCCATGTCACTATGTGCAACACACAACAGTTCAGCAGGATTGATATGAAAGACCAGAATAGCAGAGGTGTCAGATATAGTGCCTGGGGTGTGTTGACATGATGGTGCAGTAAGAACAAGTAGGACAGGAGCTGCAGAAGAAAAATCGGCAACTTCTGTGCTAGTTTGATTTTGCTTCAACCAGCCAGTCTCATTAAACATCCTCTCTTTTATAAGCACAGCATTCTCTTCATATACAAGCATCTTTAAAGAGCTTATTTAATTCTTTATGAACACTGGAATATATTGTCCTAAAAATGTGTGTTTCTGTGCAGAAAATCTGAGAAACACAAATTTTGACAATTTGTGCAGGTTTCACTAGGGTGAAATAAATTGGTGAACAAGTTCCTTTGTGCATGATAAAGCCACATCTTGATGAAGAGTGTTTTTTTGTTTGTTTTGTTTTGGGTTTGGGATGTGTTTGGTTGGGTTTTGTTTTTGTTTGGATGGCAATGCCAGAGAGAGGCTACGCGCTTGTTTGGTTTTGGCTGCAGCTGTCCTAGGTGGGAAAGTTGTGAATAATGTCTAATTCAGCTGATTTTGTCTTAGCCTGGAGTGTCAAAATTTAGCTCTTCATTAGAACATTAATGCAGCACACAGTGGAAATGAAAACAGTCTTCGGTAGGGAGCTTCTTACTGCTCTGCATGTGAATTTCCTACCTTGTGTCTGGCATTTTGTTGTCTTTTCCTTTGGGGGATTTTTTTTCTGGTTTGTTTACTTCTTCCCTCCTTCCTTATCTCACAGAGATCTCCTCGTTTTTTTTCTGATGACCAAGTGCCTGAGAATGTTGAACAAAGGGCATGTCAGCTGGCTGCCCTCCTGGAGTCCAGGCCTGCCGTGAGGCATCAGGTGACTACAGCCCTGCCTGTCTGGCGTCCTGCATCAGGGGGTGATTCTGGGTACCACTGGCATCTGTGCTCAGAGGGGTGGAAAAATTCACCAGAATACAGGGACCATTGCCTGTACACAATCACATGGCTAAAAAGAAAAGATCACGCTCATTTTGGGTAGTATTTTTTATCATGCTTGCTGGTTTTTAACTCTTTCCTTGAGGAATGAGAATGTTTGTTTCACAAAATAGTATAAATAATAAGGTAAAAAAACAGCCTGCAAGCTTCAGAGTGCATGCTGAAAAGCAGCTGGACCATGGATCAAGTCTTCTCACAGTGGTCATTTACCAGTCAGTTGCTCACCAGATATACTTGCTTCTGGAAGCAAGAACACTTGCATTTTCCAAGCATAACTGCTGTCTCTGAAGTACTACTTCTCCGTCCATATTTCCTGTGTCCTTATTTCCAGCAACAGAGTTGGCAGCTTGTGCAGATTTTCTTTGATTCTACTGTACACTTCTGGTTTGGTTTTGTGTTTAATTCTCTTCTGTTTGTCTTCTCTGGCATAGGGGAGCATGCCAGTTTGAACTGTGCCTTCTTTTGTTTCTTGTTCCTAGCTGTTTTTGGTTACCTTCAACAGCCTTTGGCAATCTGGAGAGTGCCTTTGGAAAACACCATCTACATAAGTGATTAGTTTTTCAGAATTTATGGTTTTGAGTTAACTATCCAAAACCAAGCTGTCTTCTTGAGCGGGAGTATAAACAGTCCCAGAACTTTTGTTGGTGGGCATAACTTTTCCAAGGGATGTCAAAGGAGAATTTATAACAACTAGGTCACTTTAAATTGGTGTTCTTTGGGGGTGCAGTCTTTGCTGATTAAAATCAGTGAAGCTGTTCTCCAGGAAGGCAGAATGAACCTTTGGCTGGATTTGAAATAGGATGTTGGGGACATAGAAGAAACAATGAAGAACGGGGTAAGAAGACTCATTTAAACATATTATCATCTATTTGTTAATGGGTGACACAACCGAAGATCTCAGTCATGACCCAAGGACAGCATGCTCACATGTATTTCATTACTCAGTTGAAGTAGTGATACAGAATTAACATGGGCCCCAAAACATTTACTTCCTACTTTTTGTGTTGCTCTCTAGTACGTCTAGGCTCTTTTTGAGGATGGAAAAGATTAACAGCATTACACTGCAAGGAAAAAAAATCTTATTTCGGTATAGTGCAGAATTAAGGATGAGAGAAAATAAAGGGGAGATGTAGAACACAAAGTAGAGGATAGGATAAAGCGGGTCAGGCAGAGAGGAAAAAGAAAACAGATGTTGGAACACTGCAGACAATGATAGATTATGATGTGGGGTTTGAGGAAAGAAATCAAGAAAAAGTAGAATAGTAAGAGAGAAAGCCAAGTAAGAAATTTTCAGAAAATCAATTTGGTTAAATGTTTATGATCTTAAGTACAGAAAATTGGTGTATAAAACAAACAGTTACATTTCTGAAATCCCAGCTATTTTACATTTTGCCTAGTAGATTTAATCTTGAAGCTAGCCTATTCTAAATTGCTAGAAATAGCTGTTTTTGTGGGTCAAGCAGCTATATGATATTAAGTTTTCATTTTTATAACTCAAAGCATAATTTTCTTTTTTAAAATTGAAAGTGGGTCAAATATTTGAAATTTACGTATTTTTTTCTTCCAGATAGAAACTGTGCATTCCTATAAATTGCTACCAGCAATATCTGATATGTTTAGCTACCAATTTTTTTTTCCTATTTACATTAAGTAGGTTCTTGGGAGATGGGCATTAATGAACTATAGAGATAATGAGGGAGGCCAATTTTGGGGCTCTTCTGTGAAAAAAATGGTTTCAGAAGGATGCACATTCTCACTTTGGGATTTGCTGTTTGCCATTTCATAAGTAAATCATTGAAACAGCATTGAACAGCAGATTGCATTTTATTGTTTCATTCTTTTTAGCGTGATGTTTCAAATCTGCTGACATTAAATGTTATGTTGGAAACTTGATGCTGATTACTGGCAACACATACAAGTTAATTTCTTTCTCTTCCACCCCTAAGGAGAGCAGGCTTTTGGTTTATATAGTTAAAATATAGAAGAGGTCTCACTTGGCCTGAAATATGATCGTAGTGTCTTGAGCCAGGAATACAGAATAATGGCAGGTTTGGGAGGAGCAGAGGAAATTGATCTGGGATCTGTGCCAGTGGTTTAGTTGGTTGGGTTATAGGAGGCTGGACATCTGTGGAAGTAGGTAACTGCTTCCAAATGATCCTAAATAACTTAAAACCAAATAAAGGGCAAATTAAGAATAACTTACTCTGGCTCACTAGGGAGAAAAAGACCCTTGTGGGACAACTTGGAAAAAATGTCCAGTGCATCTTCTCTGATAATTACTTTTTTCTTGCTCATGGGAAGAAGGGCCTATTTTTGTTCTCACTTTCTCCTGTTTTTCCTTCATAGTCATGTATGATTGCTTTGATTTTTATTTTATTTTTTAGCCTGAGACTGAACCGTCTCGTCGATTCTTTGTTGACCAGTGGGAGCTCTCCCTTAGCCTCCGTTCTTCTAATCGCCCTTCTTCACCTTCATCTGACTCTCTTCGACAGGTAGCATTAGCTTGAGCATTGCAAGGTGCACTCAGCTGTGTCTGCTTGCCCCACCCTGGTCCCATCACCCAGGGACATACCACAAGAGATGGCTAGGCTGGCACTGCTTCACCTGCAGAATGCAATATCTGTGCATATTCATGCACAAATGAGAAACCAGAGGCAGCCTGTCACATAGCTTGGTTATTGTCAACCCTAAACCAGTTTGAAACTAAGTATATTTAACATGTGGTGCAAATGGCAAGGCTTCTGGTACATCCCACTCTCGAATCAGACTTTTGAGCACTAATGATCTAGCTTTGGAGTAAAGCTTTCTTGTTTTGCTTGCTGCTTTTCTTGAGAGTTTGGGCCAAACTATAGACTATGTTTGTGTATATATGCTTAATGGATTGTATGAAGCACAAAGTACTTTGGCTTTCTGAAAAATCACTGGGAATTTGAACTAGTTGCAGTTGTCATGTGTAAAACAAACAACAGGAACTTGATTTGACCTAAGCTGAAGTGGGTTCAAAATGTTTCAGAACTTTCTACATCTTGAAGGCATTTGCCCAAGGGAGGAAACACAAAATGTTTCAGTGAAAATCCAGTGTTAGGCCAGACGTCATGTATAGTAAAAGAAATATCAGAAACACTGAGCCCAAAATCAAAAATTCAGCAACTAAATTTCTCACACTAAATAATCTATGGTATTGTGAGTTAATATTAGCATAGTCACTGTTCAGGCACAAAACTGTATATGTGTTGGTTGAGATTCAAAGATCCTGAAGCACCAGCAATTAAGGTTGGATGAAGGTTTCAAATCAGAACTTGCTCAGTAGAAATACAGTTTCAGCTAAAAGAAAGTTTCTGTTAAAAGCATACGCTTCCCATGGAAGAGCTCTGTAAGAGCAGTGAGTATAAATTCTTTATGGTCAGAAATAAATTTTCTTTATGACAGTGTCACAGGTTAATGAATTAGGACTTTCAGTAATAGCAATGATAATTTCTGATGGCCGAGCACATCGTTTTTAAAACCATTTCTCCCAGAAGTACCCGTTCTTCAGTATTTTTTTTTTTTTTGTGATGCATCCTGCTTTTCTCATGTCTGAACAGGTGAAGGTTATATACATTTCTAAAAGGCTAATAACCACACTCGTGAAATTTATGCTCTTACTAGTTGTGGGAAATAACTAGTGTGCTTCAGACAAGTTCTACTATGGGTAAAGGGGTTTTTGAGATAAGACTCCAGTCTTTTCCTTCAGCTTACTGTTATACCAGAAGCCAGTGTGTCTCTGCTCTTTCACTTGCTTAGGAGACTCCAGCTAGAAACATTCATAATACTTCTTAGTCTGGAAAAGGAAAATTGCTTGGCGTGCTCCTTGCTGCTCTGAGTCAAATACATGGTGTTTGCAGTGTGATTAAGCTAACACGGATATAACCACATAATTTTCTTAACTATGTAATTACTGCTGATGGCTGAAATTATTTCCTGTGAAGAACACTTCCTCCGCTCCTGCAGTGACTGAACTTGGCTTGCAAACACTCATTTTGTACAGTGTAAGGTAACAGCCAACCCGCCTAGATTTCTCAGAATGCTGGAGGGGTTTTAGATATCCAAAGTTTTGGAGACAGTCAATATCCATAATGGAGGAAAGCCTAGTCATAAAGCCATGTTCACAGTTGAACAAATGCGTGTTCCAGGTGTATGCAGGTATGGCTTTAATGCGTTGGATGAGGTTCTTGCCTCTTTTTCCCTGTAAACTTCTATGTATTTTTAGCATTGGAAAAAATTGTATTTTTGAATCACTGTGAGTTCATGATTTAAGGATTTCTTCCTGCTCTATGAATGCTCTGTAAACGAGTTCTTTCCAATTGCTAAGCATATAAGTATATTGTGCTAAGCTGTTGCAAATGGCAAATGTGCTAAATATGTTGCAATCAGCATATTATGTTAGACTCTGTGACATGTCTTCTAAAAAATTTTTGATTGTGATGCCAATTTCACCTGGAATGTAAAATCTTTACCTATATTTGCTTTCATCTTTGAGAAGTGTATACGTTCAGGTTTCCAGGTGCGAAATACCCCACAACCAAAAGTAAGCTCTGCTCTCTTCATCATCTTAGTACTTCTACAGCACATACAGAACGCAAAATGCAAACCTTCTTTTTCATGGTTGCAGTTGATATTGGACTGTTCTAGGGATTACTGATGACACTAGCTTTGCTGTTACTACCTGTCACTTCATATTGTCCACAGTTTTGGCATGATTTCACCTCTCTGCACCTTTTCACCACCTAACCTATTATCTTTTCAGTCATTTTTTAAATTTTTTTTTCTTTTCTCACTTCCTTTTTGTTTCATTCCCTCCATCTGGTAGAAGTACATAAAGATGTACACAGGCGGCGTGAGCTCGTTAGCTGAGCAGATAGCCAATCAGCTTCAAAGGAAAGAGCAACCCAAAACCCTTCTAGACAAGAAGGAACTGGTAAGACGATGCACAGAAGGTGACGTGTTTGTGATTAGATGTTCTGTAGATCCGAAGTATTGTGAGTGTCCGGTTGTTAGCACAGCTGATGGAATCTATAGTAACTTTGTCAAAGACTTCACCTCCCTTTCTCCATCCCCCCTCACTCTTGTCCTGGTTTTCCTTGCAAAATGTTTGAATTTAATCTCAGTGTCTAAGGATTGTGTATAAACAGTTGAGAAACTGCCGGTCACATTTATGAAGATGTGTTTGGTCCACTGGGGCTACTTCAGCATTATTGTTTTCTGGAGGAGATACCAACTTTGATAATGAAGGTCTAAGAACTGCTGTTTGAGGGATTTCTGATGTTTTTGCTTTCCATCCTATGCCTCCTTCAGTTATTTATTTCAGGGTCGTGTTTAATAATACTTGTGTTCACTCCTCAATCCAGAGCTTAATTTACTCCTCACATATGTAGGTGTGGTATCCTAGGACTTTCTTCACTGGACTTCAAGGTTAGTTTTTGGTGTCCTGGCTAAAACTGATTTGTGTCAAAGAACTGCAGCACCTATGTGTCAAAGAACAGCAGCATCCAGATGCTCCTGTGTCTGCAAAGATGAGGAGAAGATATGACCACACAATCTTGAGAGACTGGACATGCACAAATTTAGTTATGCCTATTTCTGTCTAGGGCTCACTCAAAAAGGAGTTCCCCCAAAACCTGGGAGGCAGCGATGTCTGTTACTTCTGCCACAAGCGAGTCTACGTGATGGAGAGGCTGAGTGCTGAAGGCAAGTTCTTCCACCGCAGTTGCTTCAAGTGTGAATACTGTGCCACCACTCTGCGATTGTCGTCTTACGCCTATGATATTGAAGATGGTAAGAGAAATTGCTTTTTTGTCAGAATTCTTTTAACCATCTTGGAAGTTTGGTGAGTTAGGGAAGGGAGTAACTTCAGTTCCAAAGACACTTAGACTGTTGAAACTACATGGATGGATTTACCTAAGAATATAATCAGATATACCTAATCAGAAACCAGAACGATATGTCAGGAGATCTAACACATTTTGTCATCCAGAAATTGTGCATGTTGAAAATAATGATTTGAAATCACACATCACTTGTGAAAAGTAACTTTTGTCAAAGAGTAGCAATGTGTTGCATTTGTTGCTTGAACAGGAATTAACAGAAATTTCACATTTTCTGAAGAAAGAATGAAGTAGAAAGTGTCTTAGAGAAACCTTTATGTATATCAACAATATTGTTTCACAGCTGTCGTTTATCTTTACTCCTATCTCAATAGGAAAACATGTACAAAATTATGTAAAACTAGTGAGATTAGATGGAAAGGATTCTATACCAGAAATGATTGAGTATAAACCAAAATAAGTGTAAAAAAGTTCTAGAACTAATCCTTTCCCACATTTATTGAAGCTAAGATGAAGTAAAAATTTCAATAAGCTGCATGCCATGGAATGGAACTCCAGAATATTCCGTGTAGACTGAAAAGTTATAAAATTGATAGAAATCTTCTGTGGGTAACTGGAATAATTTTTTTGAAGATATTGGGTAGGATAATGCCCATGGAAACATCAGCTAGGCATAAGGAGCAAAAAAGAACCAAAATAATGTATCTATTAATGATGAATTATATAACTGCCTTCAGTAATGGACTTGCTCTGTCACGAAGGATTGAAGAATCAAACCAGTCTCCAAGTAAGGCATAGAAAACGCATTATTCCCTGGCCAGAAGGTCAGCAGACTTGACTTACGAGTTTAAAGGGGCCAATGATAATTTCGAAGTCAACGTGTAAAAGTAACAGCTTCATCAGTAATCAGAGTTGGGACAAAACATTTTTTAAACACTGCTGTTATGTAGTGCATTCAGAAGTAATGGAGTACTGGATTAAACGTTTAGCAATAACAGACTGAGCTCTTCTGTCAGCTCTATGGGCTGAAACAGTTTTTGCCACCAGATTTAATGATTCCCTCTGCCAACAAACTTACATACATAGCTATGGCCAGATAGTTTCAATGAAGCAAACAGAAAGCTTGGAGTCTCAGCATTGATTCTGAAATGATAACTTAACATGCTTTAGTTTCATATACATATGTATACGAAGAATACATGTCCAAACAGAAATATGTGGTATCCTATCCAGTCCAATTGTTGTGAAAATCCAGCTCATATTTCAATCTGGTTTTTCTTTGAGAGAAAAATAACAAGGTATGTGCACATAGCTGTTATTCATCTAGTTCTTTTCACTGAAGAGCATTCAAAGTCTGAGAATTTTTATATTCTGCCTTTCTGTTGTTTCTCTTTTCAGACATTTCCCCCTGAAACAAATTGAATGAGCAGTTTCTGAAAGAGTCAATATTAACAAATATTTATTTAAACATAGACTTCTTGAAAGATAGCATTTTCTATTTTTCTGTCATAAAAAAAAAAAAAAATCATTAGAAATTACTGTGCTAATACCAGTTCAGAGAAAGTGGGGGAAACAGTGAAAGTCAAAGTATTGAATTGAAATGCAATAGTGAAGTTGTAGGAGTAGGAGGTCACAGCAGAAGGGGATGCTGTGAGCTGCAGACATTGAGCAGGATACAGTAACAAAGTCAGACTGGCAGATAGCTGTGCTAGCACTTTGCTCCTATTGTTATTATTTGCACTGGAGTATCACTGGTGCTGCTTTGGCTTCCTGATAGCGTTCAGATAATGGTGAAAACCTATTCAGGCTTCTGGGGTGTTACTAAATCAGTAGTGTCACAAAAGGTTTGTGAAAATGAATTGTTGCTTGATTGTCCTTTCCACAAGTAGCCACTGTGCATTTTCAGAGATGGCTCTTTGGGAGTTAACACCATCCTCTCCCACTTTCCTCTGCTGGTTGTATTCATTCTTGCTTTTTCCAAAAGTGCTTCTGCCAGCTTTTCGTGTGATGATTTCTTTGTTCCCCACACACAGCCGCATTGTTAGCATGTGATACCACACAAGCCTCACAGCTTTGCTTTGCTGTTTGATAGGATATTAAGCTAAATGGCTGTCAGGCACCCAATAGAAAGGAGGCTAACAAGCTAGCTAGAGGAGGGCTAGAGTTAAAACTTCAGATAGTGTTTGTCTCCATGCATACTGATTAAACTAGATGAAGCAAAGGGAAAGGCAACAGGAAATAAGTTGCAGTGAGATAGACATTTATATTGTGTTAAGCTGCTTTGTTTTCATTGTCAACCATCATTTGTATTCTGTCTGCAGGTAAATTCTACTGTAAGCCTCACTACTGTTACCGACTCTCCGGGTATGCTCAAAGGAAGAGGCCAGCAGTGTCAGGAAAGGTAACTCATTACTTTCATCTAAAATGTCAAGTTCATAGGTTTTGATTCTTAACACTGAAAAAGTAAATGTTCTTTTCTATTATCCAGAAGGTAGAAAAATTCAAAATGCATCAAGTTGTTTTGTTATGTCACGATGTCTTGAAGTTCTATAAATTTTACTTAAAAACAGTTTCTGTAATTATCACTTCTCTTTTCATTATTATTATAAAATAACATACTGTTCCATTCAGAATAGTATTTTGATCTGTTTTCTTGTTAAACAGAAATGCTTATTCAGTTCACTTAGAGACTAGAGGAATTCTGTCACTGGTTTTATTTTTCCTTAAGATGAAACATATTATTTGCATTTTCTCTAAAACATGAAGTTCTGACCCATCTGTATGGGATTTAAAAAAGACCTTTGGTCTTTTTTGAGTGTTTGCTATCTGTTAGTGGGAATCTGTATGGAAAGAAACGATATCCTTTCTACTACACAACTGTAATGGAAGCATTTGTGCTTTAAACATAGGACCAAGACCTACCGTGTATTACAAGAAACTGTCCCTGCTTTTATCTGTACAATCCAAGGCATGTTAGACTTAATTTGTCTCTTCAATTCAATTTTCAGTATTTTTGTGGTACTCTGTGTGAGCAAGAGTGAGCAAACTACATGGTAGTCGCTCTGCATTCAAGCTCTGTTAAGCTTCCATGACACAACCTATCTTTCTCCCATGAGATTATATTTAACCTCTATGGTGGTGATGGCTGTTGTCTTTCTGTTTCTTGTTTGTTTGTTTTTTTTTTAGTACTTGCTAACTTTTGGGATTTATCCCAAAATTTGTGCCATACTTTATACCAACAAGAAAGACCAAAAGTGAAACTTGTATTATATTTCAGATAAGCAGACTTCAGGAATCTTAATGCTTTGGCCTTCTTGCATATCCAGCTTGTTTTGGGGGGCTTAAATAAAGCAATGTATTGAGAGGGAATGTATTTTGTTCAGACCTTGCCTTATGTGACTATTAAGGGGTGTTTTAGTTGCAAGAGGCATGTCTTCCTAGTTCAGTGGTTTCAGTACATATAGCTTCATATGAAAAAAGAGCATTTTGGATGTACTTCCAATTTTAATATGAATTTAATCCTCCCCTCCCCCATTCTTACAGGACACCAAAGGACCTCTGCAGGACGCTATGGCAAGTGATGGAAGTGGACGGGCAAATTCCATCTCCGCCTCAGCAGAGAGGGCCCCAGGTAGCTCCGCTTCCTTCTTTAGCAGGGTGGTGCAGTACTCTCTCGTCTTCTTTGACAGAGTTAGGGTGGCAAGCCAGCGCCTGCAAAGCACAGTTTCCTCGATTGGGCACCAGGTAGCCCAGAACCCTTTGGACTCCTTTTTCATGTGTCAGCTGATGGCTTTTGGGGTTCCCTTTCTCTATGTCCAGTCAGAAGTTCTTGTGCAGATCTTAGGGGAATTCTGTGGGCAGTCTGCTGACCAGTAAGATTTAATGTGACCCAACTTAAAAAGCTGTATAACTCGTGTGATTTTTGGGGTGCCATGTGAATTTTGTGCATTATGTGAAAGTCTCAATATATTATTATTTTGCATTGTGGCTTCAAGAGCCTAGATTTTCAGTCCTTTCGAGGACGTTATCTGAAATAGTTCCAGGAAAACACAGATGCACGGTTAGGGGTCTCCTCTGAGTGGGCCCAGATGAAGAGGCTTTGTCTGTAATGTATGTATCTTGATGTTAGTCAAGTTAAAAGTTTTTCTGATACACTGGAATGACTTGCAAACTGGATTTCTGTGTTTGCCTGAAATCTGGGAGTGGTTTCTCATTCTCCCAAGCTTTTCTTCATTAATCTGGTACTTGAATGGGGAAGATCCCATTATCTTGGGACTGTGTCTCCTTTGGAACTCTGGGTATCTGTGACAGCTAATGGGATCGGATTCCTTAAACTTCTTGAGTTTTGTGGTGCTGGCAGGTCATGGTGCTCTTCCCTTACTGCCAGAATCTGTGCTGCTCCTGGCCACGGCTTTGGAAATGGGGTAGTGAATGTGTGTGTCTTACTGTGAAGTATTTTTGCCTTTTAACTTAAAATTCTAATTCCTTCTAACATGGGAGAAGTGTCTCTGCTACAAATGCTCGTTCACCCAGCCCCTAAATGTTTATTTAGTGATGTAAGAGAGATTTGGTTTCTAGTATTGGTTCTAGAATACTATGGAAAAACTAAATCAGATGCTCTTAGAGGGAGAACATCTTTCTAGTAAAACTTTGAGAAAAGAATGTTTTTACAGTGCTAGTTGAGAAAAGATCTTAAAAACATACAGGCGGACAAAAATCATGCTTATGTTTGACTTTAAGTATTATTCTTAGAAGCATTTCTAAGATGGAAACTGAATGCAGTCAGACTGAAATTCATTCTTACTGCGTGCCGTTGATTCTTCAAGTAGTTACTTTCACTCTTTCCTCTGTCATTGGTGTGGAATTTCCATAGGGCAAATGGAGGAAAGAGAAAGCATTGTGAAAAATGACATTTGCAAAATGCCTTGGACAGATGGGATAACTACTCCATTTTTGTACTATTGGCTAGACAATTAAAATTGTTTTCTCTAAAGGTGAAGAGTTTTTTTTTTTTTAATATATTTTTATTTTTATGTGGAGCATATTCTTTAAGATATATGGAAAAGATATTTCTTGGAGCTATTATTCATAGAGTATCTCATGAGAATAAGGCAGCTCAATGGGATAAAGCTACTGGTGATGAAAAGTAGAAAAAAAAAAAGCATTTAACTGTATATCAATTAGTTTTTCAATACAATTGCTGTCAAAGTCTCCTTCTGATTTAGTCCTTCCAACTGATCAAATTTAATTACATTTATAAGTGAGCCTTCAGTGAATAGCATCTGAGTGATCACTAAGTAGGACAAACAATAGGCCGTGGTTTGCTGTACACTGATCAGATATTTCCATCTCTTCTTATGTAGTAGTGGTACAGGTGGCAGCTGTGGTGGCACAATTACAGGAACGGTGATATTTCCAGAGAAGTAAAATAGAACAGACACTGTTTTATCAAACAGCAAAACTTGAAATCTAGGGCTCCTGTTTGCTTGCTGCTATTCTAAAGCAGTTCCTGACTGTAGCATCATTTGTAATCTTCTGGAGCTTTTAAAGCTTTGTCTTTTGTAGTGCACAAAGTCCAATAGGGCATACTCAGCTGGATGAAGCTAGCTCATCTTTAAAGCAGTGTAATATGTTGCATTCTTGTGTGCATGACAGAAATACCTTTAATGGTAGAAGAGTGAGCTCTGGCTCTGCTGTTCTCCCACTTTCTGCTAGAAAATTGCCATTTGTAGCTGAGATTTAGTTTTCTTTGTGAAGCAGGTTCCAAGTGTATTTTAAAATTTCAGGCTCAACAAGGATTAAGAACCAGGAGGAGTCTAAGTGCAATGTATTTTAAAAGCAAGGTACAGTGTCACTAAAGGCAGGTCAGTTCTCCGTTAGTCAGTTTAACGGTCATGTCCTGTAGGTGCTTATCTTTAGCTCAAGTTCTTGCTGGATAGGCCAGGAAACTGGAAATGTGTTTACAATTCTGTATGGCTTGGGGAAAAAAAAAAAAAAAAGTGAAAAAACACCTCAACTTTTGAATTACAAAGCTTCATGGATACAGTGGAAGAATATGGTACTATCTCTGAGTAATCAAAGGGAATCTGTAAGATCACATCTCTATATCTCTAGTCCTGACTTCAAACTATGTGTGCATAAGCTTTCCTGAAATTTATTAACTTCACTGTGTTAGAAACTGTAGGCATTCTGCTTTTACTGAAGAGTATATTAATGCCTTAAGCAAAAACCTCTATGAATTAGAGATGGAGGCAGAGCTCTTCCAGTTCTCTACTTCAGCCATCTGGTAGATTCACCAATTAACAGGTTGTATATCTGAAACTGTTTGACCTCCTTTCAGGGAAAGTGCTACCGAATGAAATTTGGCAGTAGTAATCTCATACCTTGAGGTCTGAGCCAGTCTCAGTAGTGAGGCAGATGTTGATGAGGAGTCTAAGTTGCCTCTAAAGTGAGTAAATAAAATAAAATAAGTAAAACAAAAGTGTAGAATGCATAGGTTTCATTTCTGATGGAAATCTAAAGATATCTTAGAATACAAAAGGAAGGTATACGCAGAAACATCAATTCAACAATATATAAGACAAAAACTTTTCTGTACTTAAATTTTATACCCTCTGAGGTAAATTCAGTCCTGAATTAGCTTGTTCAGTGACCATTATAATGACTTGTAAAAGGCCTGCTTTTTAGGTGCCAAGCTAAATGAATCCCAAGTGAATGCATGGTTTTTCCCCGTACACTCATTATCTCTTTTACTCTGCCACCAAATCTGGTATCTTCCTTTTTAGCCAGTTTAGTAATTAAAATTCATTCAAACACAAAATAACATTCGGCGTATTTGGTCAGCTGAGGTAAGATTGGTCACAACAAGCACTTTCTTGTGATGTGTTACTAACCTGATTGGCATGTATTAACTTTGCTAAAGATGTCAGTCCCTTGCTGGGTGGCCACAGGCTTGCCTGGCATTAAATGTGTTTCGTCTGTCCCTAGTAATGACTATAGTAGTAGAGTACAACCTGTGACAAGCAAGTTGAGGTTTTCTAGCAGTCAAGTAGAACCACTATTTTTGTGAAAGTCCTGCATGGTTTGCCAGAGAGCCTGCGTGACGTCTTATGTAGTGTTTACAAGGGATGTTTTCAGGGAGGTTATGTCCAAACTGCCTCTTGCAATACTGACTGGGGAAGGGACAACAAGCTTTTGAGTGAGTGATGCCATTCTCTCCTGGGAAGGGAAGTTGGGAAAAGCAGTTACTATGCTTTTGGTCCTGCTGAACTGTGGCATGCTTGTCGTAGATTCTGTAACCCTTCTCTGTATTCTGTCTGCCTGTTTCTCTCTATCTTCTGCGTTTGCCTTTGTTCCAAAGTTGCTGCTATTGCCAAGGGAAAAAAAATGCTTCTCAACTGTCTCTCTCTTTGATAATCTGTAACCACCATGTCTTGGATTTTTTTTTTAATATTATTTACGGTACTTTATATGATTTTAATGTGCTTTTAATGCAAATGCTGTTTTTCTATTTGTTCTAAAGGTCTGTAAGAATATATTTTCAAACTTTCAGCTCCTTCTTGACAGATGGACTTGGAACAGTCTTTACCCATATCAGATATATGATAATGCTCCTTGGGGGTGACTTCAGGTGGTGATGTTTTGTTGTAAGATGTTTCCCATTCAAAGCTTGTCTTCTCACAGCAATACATATCTGCCCACTTCAGCAATAGGAATTTCATAAGGAAAAGACCTGCTAGGGAAGCTCATACTTCAAAATATACTGCAATAATATGCAAGTCATGAGGTCCTTGCAGTAGTTACTTGACCCGTGACAGACTAAAGAAACCAATTATAAGCCATAGTATGCAAAACTGAAAATTTAAGTACAAAGTAGAGGCATTAGGTCTCCTGCTTTACAAACACAAAAATATATAGTATGTATGATACAGGTGTGCAATATGTAAAGAATATTAAAAGTTAAAAAAAAAAAATCTTCTATGGGTGTGCCTTAAAAGTTTTCAGCAATGTTATGAGCAAATCCTTTATGGCAGACCCTTAAACATGTAATCTGCTGTGTATAGTGAGCAAAGGTGGACTTTTCAAGGGGAAGTTCTTTTGCTGACTTGGAGAGCTAGAAAACGGTGAATGCTTCCTGTAAATGGTATACCCTATAAAGTAAGTTAACTGAGCCACATTTTCAAAAGGATCTTGAAACTGTGATTTTCACAGTCTTTATGAATGCATACAGTAATATTTGCACACACTTCTACTTCTGTGCCTAATGAAGTACAAATATATTTTGTATAAATTTCTAGATATAAATCGGCAGCTTGTTCATAAGCATTGCCCCTTTCCGGTTCCATTAACATACATTGAACATGCCTTATGAAAATGATTCAGCTCAAAGCAATACTGTTTGCTTGTACATAGAAACACATCTTCATGAAATCCTCCATTTGGTCACTTTTCATCATTATTCAGCTTCGGGTTTTGTTCATTTTAATTTAGTCTGTTATAAACACGAAATCCCAGATGATCCAGTAAACTAATTCTGTGACAGACTGCTCTGTTTGTGATACCTTCATTTTAAACCACTAAACTCTGCATTTACAAACATTCATACCCCTCCCCTCCCCACCCCCAAAATAAAATTAAAAAAAAAAAAAAAGTACATCTGTATTTTGGGATGTATCACTAAACTGGGAGGAAAGATAGCTCCTCTTCTGCTGTGCCTTGAAGGTTTTGTTTTTTGTTTGGAGTAACGGTGGTGTTGTGTTCTGCAGGACAGGGCACATAATACTGAACCCTTTTATGGGGTTTCATACAGCTCCAAAGAGATCTAATGCAAGATTTATTTCTCTGCTGGAAGATTTAAAATGTAAACTTAAGAATCAGATCCTGTGTTTTTGGAAGCTGAGGAGAGTGCGTGGGCTGCATGATTAGGACCAAGGTTCGGTGCCCGGTGAATCATTGCTCAATAGCAAGCCAGGAATCTCTCTTAGGAGATGTGCTCGACTGTTCCCAGTCCATCATGTTCCTTGTCAGTGTTCTTATCAGGATTTGTGTGGCTTTGGTGTAAAAGAAAGGAGTACGCTCAGGGACCAGCAATTTCAATCCCAGAACATTTGGAAAGACAAAGGCACGACTGCAAGGTTATTTGTTCTGAAGAGCTGGGATGCAGCTGACCTAATAGAGCTTCACTGAAAAATCAATCCTAGAAAAAGATCTGGGGGATGAGGAAGAATATACAAAATAGTGATGTGGTTAGTTCATGTTCATGGCTGGATCCTGCTAAGAACACTTTTTCTAGGGAGCAAAAGGTCTCCCGATTCCACCTTTCTCTCTAGCTTTCAGACCTGTAGACTTGTTCCACTGAAATATTTGTTTAATGTTTGTTATGTGTATATTCTGAAGGGTGATATGAATTTTTCTGGGCACTTTTAAGAGCTTCATTAAAAGTTTATGCATCTTAGAAAAAGAATATTGTGTAAAGGAGTTGGATTCTTTTGATTGTAGAATTAAAACATCTGTTTTTATTGTGTTTTGTTGTTTTATTTTTTTTTTTAAGTAGAATCTCAGAAATAATTGTTTTGAGGAGACTGTTTCCCTCAGAGAAATAGAGGGGGTTTAAATGAAATAAACTCAGTGACAGAAAATATTTGTGAGACAATTAGTGCTCAGAAAGGCTTCATGTCTCCGTTGTATAGCTTCTTTGAAGATTTTTATTTATGCAGTTGTTTTTAACCTGTTTTTGTTTTGGGTGTGTGTCTCTTTAAATTATGTACTACTTGGTTTTCCTGTTGCTGTGGAATCAAGACATTATTTGTTCAATTGTGTGAAATGTTCAAGGGAATAAATTCCAAACAATCTTCAGGTTTCTGAGTTTTTCTTTGTCATCCCCCTTCTTCTTCCACTAGTTCCAGGTGAGGAATGCTGTGGGGGATAAGGATTTGGGGGAGAACGAAATGAATAGATCTAGCAAGCTTGAATACTCTTCCAAAGATGTTTTGGGGAGCTGCATGCACGTGTAACTGCAAAGTACCACAGAGACTTCTGAGAGCAGTTCTGCTCTGACAGACACTGGATCTGGTAACTTTTCAGTACACTTCTGTACCTGTTTCTATTTATTTATTTATTTATTTTCTTATTTTATGTTGCTGTTATGTTGTGGTTTCCTCAGTGTGCAGGGCATACACTGCCCAGACAGCATTACGTATTTCTGTAGATAAAGTGGTAAGGACCCTCATACCAAATATTCTACCTCTTTGCTGTAGGTACACTGTCAGTTTTGTGGCTTCACTGAATTTTTTCGATTTGGGAGGCTGTTTTGTGTGCCTTGCTACAGGCCAAAGTTCTTTCTAGCACTCTGTAAACAGGGCAGTGAAACCCATCTGTGAGGGGAGAGGAAGAACATGAGGCAGTGTAAGTCAACCCAGAGGAGCAGGGAGGCATAGCCTTTGCATCTGGTGTGACAGGTAAGCTTTGGGGCAAGATCTGTTTCCTCTTATTTGTACAGCAGCAGCTGAGATGATGGGATGTTAGAAGTGATGGAGAGGTATAAAATGAGTAAATGTGAAGCCTTTTTGCCAAATCCTGTCTCTTACATTCTAGCTAAATGGTTCTCTCCTCTCAGGGGGATGACACATGGAGATGACCTCCATTCCTCAAGACCATTAATAGACTATTCTACTACGTTCTTATGACCAACATGTGGAGTTGTTTCATAGTTTTGAGCTACATTTTCCTGTTCTCTAAGATATACTGGGTGAGCCTCCCTTAGTGAATCATTCTGTTTCTTATCTCAGATGCTTTCTCATGCTTTCTACTACAACTGAAAGCTTGTAATAGCAGATGACTTTTGAGCATCTAATTGTGAATGATGTGGGTTGATTTGGCCAGAGTAGCTGTGTTTAAATGGTAGATCACAGAGCTGCAATGTGAAACCAACTCTTACTCATTAAGATTTCCTTTCTTAGGGGAAAATAATCACTTTATGCCTTTGAAATTGCCTTCTGTTTTTCTTTACCATAATGAATATTCTTAATTTTGAATCTAAAATACACCTTCATTTCTGAGAAGGAGCTGTCAGTGTTCAGTATAAAACTTCATATACTGGTGTGCGAACTAGAAGTGTCATTTCCATGTGCCACTAGAACAGCCTCCACTGGTCTGTATCAGGAAAGCTGTTGACTTTACAGGTACATATATTGTCTTCAGAAATCAAATTTTTGTTAAAAAATAATATATATATATATGGAGGGAGGTGCACTTCCTGAGCTCATCCCCATCTGTGGTGAAGTCAGACAGTCCTTGCTGTTCCCAGTACAGTAGACAGTGGCTTCTCCAATTTTTATCTGAAAGCAAATATTTGTATAATGGGGTGCTCCCAGTCACTCTCACCTCATTCTTTGCGAAGTCTACACACATCTCTCATGCTTTCTGTTTCTGTCCCTGTGGTTCTTCTGAGGACTTCATGTGTTCTCTTACTAATGCCTCAGGGAAGGGTTGAGCTCTGGATCCTGCTCTGGCAGAGGGGTGCTGCCAGGGAACTCCTTCCATGACCCTGCCACTCAAAAGTCACTTTTTGTTAAAGACACCCTAGTTTTGCTTGTGAAACAAAACTGAACCTTTGTCAAGTGTTCTTCTCTTCACCACCACACTTTCTCCTCACTCCCATTCCAACCTAGGATATTTACCTTAAAATTATTTAATCTAGAGGAAACTTTATTCTGTAAGTAAAGCCCCAAATAACACACTGTGTCAAATATGATTATTTTAAAACTTTGTCGAGCAAATGAACTGGCCTAAAAATGAGGAAGGAAAGTAGAAGATTTGGGGTGGGCTATGCTCTTGCTGTGTGTACATACCTCCTTGCTTTAGTTCTGTAAAGAGAACACATTGATTTTCCAGAATATGTTATTCTAGGGTCTTGACTCTCACAGATTTGTCCCTCACTTGCATCCATTGCTTTTGAGAGTCTCTTAACATTATTTAGGACTTGCTGTACTTGTTGAATAGATTAAAGATGATCTTTGTACTACAGACGAGGAAAATGAGCTGTCATGTATACTTTTTTGCAGTTGCTATCCTCACTTGTAGTTGCCAAAGAAATAATCTGCAGAAAATCTTATGTGGATGCTAACTACTATTTATTTACCCCCGAGCTGAAATTGAAGGACTGAACTTCACAATATAAATAGCACTATATTAAGGACAAGGTTTAAAAGCAAGGTTACGTACTTAGTGTGTAAATCACTTCATAATATTGAGGTAGTGAACCATTAAAAGTGCTCAAAAGTCTGTGGGGAGTGTGAATGCTTTATTTCCTTGAAAACTGAGTTACTTCAATTGAAGCTCAACTGAATTAGCCTTTACGGGCGTTTGGAAACTTCCCTGTAAGATTTGAGCTTTAAGGAATATTAAGGTGTTTTCCACTGTGCATCCCAAAACAGCTTACTTCATCAGGTTAATTTTGGTAGCAGTTTTGCCAAGAGAAACACTG